>NC_065879.2:6847630-7542760 GCF_932274485.2 Patella vulgata
ATTTCAGCTAATAAACTACCTTTTCATGCCGTTGCATGTTTGGGCTGCAGCCCTTAAAAGCACATGCCTTGCACTGCACTGCCATATCAGTGCTAATATGTAACAAAATATTTTAGGTAATAAACTACCTTTTCTGGATCTATGAAGATTTCTCTCTTCACATTGATGTAAATTACATACACCCGTATGATTGATGAGAGAAATGTCTAGTTTTTTATCTGTTTTTATCAGAATTTGTAAAAAAAATTCAGATGGTATTTACATCAAAGAGGTTAATCAAATGTTAAACATATTAGAATTAATATTAATGACCATATTGCATGTCAATAATAACATATTTCAACTGATATTTAGAGCCGTCGTCAATAACACTGAGAACAAGGTAGATTGATCTCTCTGAACCTTGATTACCGGAAGACATCTTGCACGGGGCACGGTGGCTCAGTGAGTAAGGTGTTGGCTCACTATGAGGACCTGGGTTCGACCCCAGCGCTCGCCGAGAAAGTTTTTTTTGGTTTTCCTCTTGTAGTGATGTAACAGTACCTGGTCGACGGGATGGGATGATAAACGAGGTCACGTGTACAAGTTGGCGTGTGTCTAAACTGAGCCCCTGACAGTAGGGTAAAACTGGGGATGTTCAGACGCTTTGTTAAACATCTACTATTTTCGCCTGTACTCCTATTAGTAGTAAATGCAATTTTATACAAACAAAACAAAGTCATGATCAAACCCTAGACGGACGTGATATTTGTTCAAATAACAAATATACTGTAGGTGTCCGGTTTCCTCTCACTGCTGAAGACCCCTACGCGCAAGCGAATTAATGAAATAAAAATGAATCATATGTTAGTCCCAAAATGACCTAGTTTGTGTCGAGTGGACGTTAAACCCCATTTCTCTCCCTCTCTCTGAAATCCAAAACTGGTGCATAAAAAGTCGCAATTGAGAAAAACAAAACATAACAACAAAAATAGGGGCCCGTCTTCATTAGCCCAGTTCGGAACAAAACAGTAGGACGTTAAACCCCATTTCATTTCATTTTACAAAAATAGGGGGCCGTACACAAGTCGTACGTAAAGTCACCTACAAGTAGAGCTGTATAGTAAAATAGGGGATTAATCTGTATTTACGTTATATGCACATTCTTTTTAAAACCGGAACAGGAGGCTTTATGTCTGTCTGAACGTATCGTTGTTATTTAACCAACTTTTACGACTGTTTATAAATGATCTTCTAGTTGCATGCTATCCCTCTTGTTACTTTATGCACACGTGTAGCTTCGAGTGAGTTATAGTTTTACAAATATTTCACCCGCTCGTCAATCAGAATATTCAGCCTATGTTTTCAGGTCCCAAGCCTATGGTTATGGATAATGATTTAATAGCATGTTCGCGGTTGAATATCTTTACATCTTCCAGCTATAAACCAGCAGCAATCCAAAAATAAAAAACAGGGTTACAATCGAATCATAATCATTTAGCTCGCTCCTAGAACCATTTCTTGGGTTATTTATGATGATGGATGTCATGTCTTAAACTTGGTAACATTTCTTGATTATATTCGGCATATTTATTATCATCAGTACAACAGCAGAGCAAAGAAACATGGCCGTCGTCTGTTGACTTCTGACATTTGTGTGTAAAGATCTAGCATTGCTGTGACATTTTGTGACATATAGCCCAGAGGTTAGAGCGTGTTCTGGGCACTAGGTGTAACTTTAATGAAATCTGTTAACACATGACTAAATCGGAAAGCTACGGTTGTTGAATAGAAGCCAAAAATCGTTTGTTCCTGCTCTTGACGCATCGGTTTGAACTCATTCAGCTGCATTTTACCTCTTGTATTTATTGTAAGAGATATTAAATTTCTATCTAGACCTTCGAAAGCGAGAATGGCTTGGTGAGTATAACACTGGCTCACTACAGAGGAGAACAGAATTTGATACTAGTCTTATCCGAGATAGTTCCACCCGATTTTGACTAGTTTCCTCTCGCCAAATTTCTATCTAGACCTTCGAAAGCGACAAAGGCCTGATGAGTATGACACTGGTTCACTACAGAGGAGAAACAGGATATGGTCCTAGTCACCCGATTTTGAAGACTAGTTTTCTCTCGTCAGTTTTGTTGGACGGTGGACCTGGCAAAAATCGACGTGCCAATTGATTTGTTGATTTTCGATACCCACGATTTACACCTGCCTAGTTTTAACACCTTTTTCTCAGTTCTTACCTTTTCATTCGAACAACCAACTTGAAACTCTTTTTAGGCGAATTGCTACAAGACTTATGCATTTCGTCCTAATAGTATTTTAAAGGAAATATAAACAAAGCGCCCCATTACACAGAGAGAGAAATGGTGTTTAACGTCAGTTTGGGACTAACATATGGTTCAATTTTATTTCATTAATTCGCTTCCGCGTATGGGGGCTTTAGCAGTGGGAGGAAACCGGAGGACCCGGAGGAAACCCTCGAGGTTAGACAGACGACCCTACAACTTGGGAAATCGAAACCACGCCAGTTGACTCAATGACAGAACTTATGATACAGCGCGCACCTGTTAACCATTCGGCCATCCAACCCCCCTGACATTCTTGGAAACTCGTGTTTCTCGTTAAGAGTTGCATGAGTTTGTATTCATTATATTGTACCATCGCCTTGTCTGGCCGTTGATTCCTTTAATATGAGGCTGGACAGGCGACACTACTCCTTGTCACGTACAACCGGGGAATCGAAACCACGCTAGTCGACCCACTGACAGACCTTATGATACAGCGCACACGTGTTAACCTTCGCCCCCCAGCCCAGCCCAGCCCCATTACAACCTGATGGATTAGTTGTATTGATGTTCGTATACGTGATACAAGATGGAGAATTTTAAAAATGTAGAAAGGATGAAATGGTTCTATAGACAGTTGGGTAACTCGTCCATTCAAATCTGACTATCGTAATGCACGGCTAAACGGAAGTTCCAGTAGAAATGTTTATTTCTGAGAACTGAGACTGGCTGAATTTACTCTCGATAAATTTATTTCTTAATGACCAAAGCAAAGTGTTGAACGAGGGATTTCGCTGGGCGTGATTTTATTTAGATTGACAGTGCAGCCTCAGATAGGAAAATGATTAATCTTGGAACGATACTTTACCATTGTCAACTAGTAATAAACGATGTTAAACTAGACCTTATCAGTTATCAATTGTCGACGTCAACAAATCATCCGTAGTTCAGCTGTTGACCTTTTGGTACGGTATGGATATCGTAGTTAATTGAATGGCTCGCATGCTGATTGAATAATTGCTTTGAGACAATCAAATGCCTTACTATATGGACAACCTGTATTCTAAATCCGGATTGATTTAATAAAGGGACACCCTGCTGACAAAAGTGCAACTTGCCCTAAATTAACCCCGTAGTGGATTACATACTGAGAGAGAGAACTGGGGTTTAGCATCCACTCGACACAAACTAGGTCATTTCGGGACTAACATATGGTTCAATTTTATATTCCTGGAGGAAAGCGGAGGGCCCAGACAAAACCCACGAGGTACAACCGGGGAATCGAAACCACGCCAGTTGACTCAATGACAAGAATTTATGATACAGCCCCCCTCCCCCGGATTACTGAATATACCTGTTTTTAATATAAAGACCATCAATACTTGAACAACCAGTCTCTCTCTCCAATACTAGGTTAGAAGAGAATAAAAGGACAACAGACCAGTGTTTTAATAGTTTAGACTTAGAAACTGATCGTAGTGGATTGCATACTGAATATACCTGTTTTTAATATGAAAACCATTGATACTTGAACAACCAGTCTTACTCCAGTACTGGGTTAGAACTGAATAAAAGGGCAACACACCAGGGTTTTAATAGTTTAGAATTAGAAACTGATTGAAAAGACTACATGTTAATTGGTTTTATATGTCATTCAGTTGTTAGGTTCTTTAGATGTATAGGAACAAGGTACCAAGTCATGAACAGGCGGCCTCACAACGAAATCGTTGAATGATTAATAGCCATCCCGTTAAGCCAATCTTATTACACTATCCAGAGGAAAATCACTCCAGCGGTAGAAATAATTGCTAAACGAAGCTACGCTATGCAAATTGAAACCAAAAATGTTAAGGCGAAATGTAAAAATTCATTTTGCGTTTAATTGTTTCCAAATTTGTCTTCACAATATCATATATGATAACATTTTTCGTTTAATTGTTTCCAAATGTTCTTCTCAATATCATATACTCTTAAAAAAAAGTAGGGGATATTCAGGAACAATACAAAACTGCGGAAATGCACTGCTTTAAATCGTACACCCGCGTGTTGCCATGTAAACGAAAGTTTCAATTTCATCACTTTCTTACCCAATCGCAGTTACACCTACAGATACAACGATAAAATTTGAGGACAGCTATTATCTCTCTATTCATACTCTGATCTATGTAGTACAGTAGTCAATTCTTAGACTTGAAATGTAGTGTCAGATTTCCGCGTCCTTGCTACCACGTGGCTGGGGTCCGACATTTTTTTTTTCATTCTTGAAAATGACCCTCCATATCTTTAGACGAGCGATGCGAAGAATAGTTTAACTGGCAACGTTTACGGGAACATTATATCGATATGTACAGGTTTCATGTACATCACCATACACACAAGTATGTCGTATTCCGTTTAGTAATAAAAACTTTACCGTTGTATAAATGTAAACATTGTCCTCTATAACGTATCTTCTTTCCCGAATTTCAAACGTCCTTTACCGTTTGCGTACATCAACGAGCAAAGTGTTAATTTTAAATACAAATTTTTAAATATTTAATTTAAACAACTACGGAATAAGATTAATTCATATCAGAATACAAAGGATGTGTTATTTATGGGATTTGATAATATTAAAAATATTTCATTCATGAACTTACTGATGCAAGCAGCACTTCCGGCGAAGTGGTAAACCGACAAAGGTAAATAAAGATGCAGTAAATACCCTTTGACCTATACTAACATAGTCTTGTTGATTGTCAACCTCGTGGGTTTTCTCCGGGTCCTTAGGTTTCCTCCCACTGCTAAAGACCCCTACGCGCAAGCGAATTATGGAAATAAAATGAAACCATATGTTAGTCCCGAAGTGACCTAGTTTATGTCGAGTGGACGTTAAACCCCATTTCTCTCTCTCTCTCCAGTGTCATCTCAAGCTGTTGTGAATGTCTTTTTGAGCCCCCCCCCCCACACACACCCATTGTGTCACAATTTGTGTCACTTTACCTTGACCTCAGCGCAAATGATGAGAATATGGTAAAATGTATTTCAATAATTTAATTGCAGTGCGTTTAGCAGCGGGGTGAAAAGGGTGAACCAGACAAGAACCCCGTGGTTAGCCAGAAGGCACTATTTGTCAGACACAATTTCAACCACGACCTCATATCTCCATTCCAACGAACAAGCTTAAGCAGTCGATACTGTTTGTGTGTAAAAGGTGGCCTTTTATGGGTACAATTGTGTCCCAGTTGTCTTAACGTCGTGTCATGTGATGAACATTGTGCAAATTACCTACAAACCAAATACTCAGGAGTATAGCCCAGAACACCAAAGTTTGCGCGGAAGGGCTAACCTCGGAATGATATATAGGACTGGATAATCATCCGCATACGTAATGAGGCATATTTCCGTTTTTGCTTGACAACGAACTAATCCAATGAAATGTCGTTTATTTCCCCCCATACTTTTAGTGTTTGCCGAAAATAGCTTAGATATCGACTTTCAATTAAAGGCAGAGCAGGATAATAATAATTATGTATTTAACGGGCATGACTGCATCCAGGAGTTATGTCCTTTATCATTCCTTCTAGCATGCTGAAATAATGAAGTCCATAGAGTTGTTGCTGTTGTTTATTACAGATTTAACGTCCAATACATCAGATATGATATTATGTGCAGGTTGATTTAATTAAATTATTTGCACTAATAGGGATGAAAATAGGTAAAAACACAAAATAAAAAAAACATTGTATATCAAAAAGTCACCTTAAAACACACTTATAAAATCGCTGTCTTGAGAAGAGAGGGCGGGTCATCTTCTCCCTTTGTCAGAATAAAAACAAGTTAAAACAGGAGATCCAGCTGTCCATAGAAGTGCACACTTTCTTCATATACGTTCCGCACCTCAACCATTGGAAAACAATTCCTGCTCATTCTACTTGAAACACGCAAGACCAGGAGCCAATAAATTATCATTTACAGTTTCATTCACAAATAGGGAGATGAAGTAAATAGGCAAGCGTATACTGTCATCGCATTTCAAGTATAATTTATTACCTTTGGAGAACACGATCTTTATTATAGTTTATAAAAATGGGAGTATGGTCGCCTGTCCAACCTCGTGCGTTTTCTCCGGGTCCTCCCGTTTCCTCCCACTGCTAAAGACCTCAACGCGATCGAAATAAAATTGAACCATATGTTAGGCCCGAAATGACCTAGGTCGTTAAACCCCCAACTATCTCCCCCCCCCCTCTCTCTCTGTCTCTCTCTCTGTCTCATGTAAAATGTTCGCCATGGCCATGCTTTGTCAGAAATGAAGAGAACTATCCATGTCTTCATCCCAGAACCAAAATAACATAAACTGCTTACTCCAGGTCGATAATGTTGTTTACAAGCCAGGTATAGAATGTGCCATGTTAATTAGACAAGTATTGTTGGATTTGACAATTCAACAATAATCTGTCCATGTTCATTGATTTAAATGATGAAGAAAACAGGTTCTTTACACATTATAGGAATAATCCCATTAGCTGCCGAATAATGTCCCAAATATGCTAATAAAGAGATAAAATTCCCAAACACTGGTTCGTACATGTAGATCGCTTTCCAACAATTATCCCAACCAGCCAAAATGAGTGCTTTGGAGGAAATAAATAATTTGTTGACTTTTTCCAATGGAAATATTCAATCGTTACCTGGTGTAAATTAAAGGGCGTCACATAAAGCCGAAAATATTAGGACTGGCTCTGAGATGGTAGCAGTAGGCCTGCTTAGTTTTAGTTTTAGAGTGTCTGTCTGCATCAGTACTATACTAATCTGGAATATTGTCTTCATCCAGTACAAAGATAGAATAGAAACTTGGCTATATTTGTCTTATTTGTCATGTTTTAGTATTGGTCTAGGGTATTCTTGTTTACATTAATCTAAAGTAACCTTGTCTATCCAGACTTAAAACGTTATATTTAATTTAAAATTGTGTGTAGAAAGCACATATATAGCATGCTTTAAGTATGGAATTGGCGCAATACAAACGTTATATTTAATTTAAAATTGTGTGTAGAAAGCGAATAGTGCATACCTTAAGTGTGGAATTGGCGCTATACAAATGTTCATATTAATATTATTATATTACGTCGATCAAGGCTATAATTATATCACGTCGATCAAGGTTATTATTATATCACGTCGATCAAGGCTATTATTTTATCACGTCGATCATTATTATATCACGTCGATCAAGGGTATCCTTATTTATATTATTCAAAAATATTCCATATTTGTATTAATATAGAGTATTCCAGATTTATATTATTCTTGGGTTTTTGTATTAATCTGGGGTATTCCAGATTTGGATATTTTGGAATATTTATAGTAATCTAGGATATTTTTATAATCTAAAGTATTCCAAGTTTATATCATTCGGGGCCGTTTATATTAATCTAGGGCGTTCCAGATTTCTATTATTTAAAGTTGCAATTTCACATTTTTAAAATGTATTAAAATAAAGCGTTAAAATAGATGGTATCTATAAACAGTCCTACCTTGTTAAAGAATAATCCTATTAATCCTATAATTCACTATTGCCAGTTGAAAAAATGGCAAAAATATCATTTTCAACTTCAAATTCAAACGTTTGAAGATAGGTATTCCATTGGGGGAATAGGAAAACAAGGGAGGTAATTGTGTTATTATTTCCGGTGTCAATGAATTTTAAGTGTGGGAAATAATGCCTATGATCGTATAATAGTGAGTTGACAACCTATTGAGCAAAAGACATAGAAATAATTATGTTTTGACTTTCTTAGAAAATATGAAATTCTCGCTTTAAGGGTATAATCTTTATCTAATCTTCCATAATGTATCTTTAATATAAATACTCTTAAGTTTTAATCTTGCGTATTCTGGATTGAACATGCATTATGAAAGAGCTAAATCTGCCTATTGCAGGTCTTTCTTTAGGCCTTAAATGTTATATAAATTATTAATTAGACATTTATTAACCTTCATAACAAATCAAAACATAAGATATATATAGTTATAATTACTCTGTTATTTAATAACGACGTTTCGTAACACATATTGGTCACGTTTTCAAGATAATGAAACTTTATTAATTTGAAAACGTGACCTGTACGTGTTACGCAACGTCGTTATTAAATAACAGAAAAATAGTTATATCCATTTATACCTTGTGTTGTCTTCTGTTTTGTTATGAATAGTTAACCTTACTTCTAGATGCCATTTTAAACTGGAGAAGCCAGACTAAGTCTCGAATAACCAACCCCGTGGTTATGATAATACAAAATCAGTGCAACCATCTTGTCAAAACTACAAACAGTAATAACTTGGCTCAGAATAAAGGAATTTGAATATATATTCATTTTACATTATCTATTTTTTGAACTATTATAGCAAGAATGGCTAGCTCTTATCTAAATCTTACATAATGTATCTTATATCAATCTAGGATATGTGTATTAATCTTGAGTATTCCAGATTTGCATTATTCTGACGTATTTTTGCTTGTATAAATCTAGAGTACTTCGTATTTATCGTCTAGAATATTTGTCTAATCCGCTTTAGTTATACTTGAGTATATCTTTTGTCTTAAAAGTACCAATGCCCTGCAGTTCACAGCAATTAACAGGCTATGTCTCTCTTTATCCTCCAATAATTGCCACCGCCCCTACTTCGGTGAAAGTAACAATACTTGGATTTAAATAATAAATGTCCTTACTCATGCTTCACCAGTTCAATTATTGATGTGGCAATTTTAGGGCTGTTAGTTCTATTATATTTATGCAATAGTTGATGCATTCAATGACGACGTACAAATAATCAAAGGTATTGTTCTACATAATAGATATACTATACTAATGATTGATTTCATTAAAGATACATTATGGGAGATTCGGTAACGAGTTGGCAGTTCTCACTATAATAGTTAAACATTAGATAATGTAAAGGCAATTTGCTGAAAATTTGACAAGACGTGTGCAATAATTTCAACCACCATTTTTTTTAGCTTAAATCAAAATATGGCTGAACTGTTCTCATCTATTTAATATCGGAGAAATCCGATGCCATCGAGAGTTGATTATGGTCGGGATAAGTTAATTAATGTTTAATTGATAATTTAGAAAACATTTCTGGCCTAAAGAAAGACCTGCAATAGGCAGATTTAGCTCTTGCATAATGTAATGTTTAAGGAAAAAGATAATAGGATAAAAGTAAATGTTGTAATTAAAACTTACATGGCGATAGATGAACAAGCCATTAAAGATTAAAAAAAAATTACCCCCAATTTAAGACACATTAATTATCTTATGACAGGTTCCCACTGGCGAGCGATGGTTCGATAGGTTTGTCCCTATTTAGTCCACGGTCTGGTACGTTCAGATACGTTTCGATACGACATGATAGGATCACTACGGTTGCGGCACGATTAAAACCACGATTTCAATCGTAGGACGAATGGTCATAGTGGGAACCTAGCAGAATATCACACTATTACAATTGTACTGTTTCCACTACCACAAAAATACGACGCTTTATGAAATCATTCAATGGTTTACATTGCTTTCTATTACTTCCACAGTCTTTATGAAACTTGGTGGGTGTGTGTGTGTGTGGGGGGGGGGGGGGCGAATGGTTAGCGCGTGTGTCATTGAGTCAACTGGCATTGATTCATCCCTCTCTCTCTCTCTCTCTCTCGTGGATATTTTATGAAAATCCTTTTACATACAGTTTTATGAGACAACAATCACGTGTTTATTATCCACAAGCACAACGTTTCGATAAGTAATTGTTGTCCCATAAAACTGTGTTTGGTTTGGTTTTGTTATGTTTCCAATCGCTAAATGCTACTAAAAGATTATAGTACACTTACATATTTATTAAATATTTGTAAGCGACCTGTTTTGCTGTACCCTTCCAGGTAAGGGAGTCACGGTGGCTAGGTGGTTAAGACGCTTGCTCGCTAGACTGGAGGTCGGGTGTTCGATTTCTGCATTGGCCGAGAAAGTTCATCCCGATTTTCCGACGTGATTTCCCCTTGTCAGTGTTGCAGCTGTCTAGTCCTTCGGATGAGACGAAAAACCGAGGTCCCGTGTATACATTGGAATGCACGTAAAAGATTCCTGTGGCAGTTGGAATTCGATATGAGAGTAGGCGATAGTGCCGCTGCCCGGGCAAAATTTCCCTCATAGCACACTGTATGGCGTATGCCCGTCTTCATTAGCCCAGGCTAGAAGCAGAACAGTAGGACGTTCAACCCCATTTCATTTCATTTCCTTTAAGATATCATTTACAAAATCACAAAGGCAATATAGATTATAGTATCTGGGAACCTGTCAGATTGACTAATGTCCCAGTAGTGCGATCATGCCTGCGGGACTGTGTCTTCCAACAGTGTGTTCTTATCTTCTCAATCTATGAATACATGCCCCGCGATGAATTATTAAAATGATACATTGGAATGAGTTTGATAGATTTGTACTGATAATAGCAGACACGGCCATGGTGGTATACGAATAAATATCAGATTTAAATTTGAAATGAAATGAAATGGAGTTTAATGTCCTAATGTTCTGCTCTGGCTCAGCTAATGAAGACGGGTATACGCCATGCAGTGTGCTATAAGGGAAGTTGTGCCCGGGCAGCTTCACTACGGTCTAGTCTTATATCAAATTCCAACTGTCAAGAGATCTTTTACGTGCATGCCAATGTATACACGGGACCTCGGTTTTTCGTCTCATCCGAAGGACTAGACAGCTGTCCTTGTCAAGCCCTCCGTTCTGCACCACTGACAAGGGGAAATCCTGATGAACTTTCTCTTCAAATGCAGGGATCGAACACGCGATTCTCTGGGATAGCGAGGCAGCGTCTTAGTCACCATGGCTCCCTGATTTAAATTTAAGTCGGTAATGTGAATGTGATGGAACTGTTTTGTTAAAGATGGTGCATTAAAACAACCCATATTATGAATGATCTTATCGTAGCCGCGGGATATGACACAAAATGCCACCATTCATGTTAGTCTATAACACATAATGACAGGGGAATTCGAACTCGTAATGAAAATTGTCAGAACACGAATCCTATATATTAATAAAGTGAACACGATACCTAATAACCACGCTTTTATCTTACTCATTGTCATTTATTTATTAACGAGGAAAAAATATCAAAGCAAATAATTCCCATGATATTGATCTATCTTCCGATGAAATCTACGGGATATTTTTTCTGTTTTGAGTTATTTGTGGAATTACAACATCGTTGGATATGTAACTAAATAAAAAAAAATGTGTTGTGTGTTTTTAGGATATGGACCACGAGTTATCGTTACCATCATGGCTATTATGAATAAGTTGATTATTCAATTATAACCTCGTTATGTCATGAGTTATCGTTGTCATCATCCCCACTTCCGTTGATCTAAGAATAGAGGGGCATGCGTTGTTACCAGAAATGATATCAGGTTTAACGTCCTAGCTTCCTGTAGCTTGCTATAAGTAAGCAAATGAATGGAAAACAAAAACAGAGAGAGAGGGAGAGAGAGAGAGAGAAATGGGGTTTCACGTCCACTCGACACAAACTAGGTCATTTCGGGACTAACTTATGGTTCAATTTTATTTCAATAATAAAGTTGCGCGTAGGGGTCTTTAGCAGTGGGAGGAAACCGGAGGACCCTGAGAAACCCCACGAGGTTGGACAGGCGACCATACTCATTGTCACGTACAACCAGGGAATCGAAACCACGCCAGTTGATTCAATGACAGACCTTATGATACAACGCGCACACGCTAACCATTCGGCCATCCACACCCCTCCCATCAGTTATAAAGACTGAAGTAATTTGAGGTAACAAATGAAGCAACATTTGTTTGACAGGTAAAAAATATATAAATAGGTTTTGAAAAAAAAGCGATTGATGAAAGATCAATATTGCCCGAAATATATTCTGCAATCCAGACTATTTCTAGAAAAATAAATACTTTTAATTATGTATCTTTTTATCCTGCTTCTAAATTAGACAACGCTGGTATATGCGATTTCTATGCCTGCAATAGTAACAGTCGTCATTCCAGACAGTATTGTCCCCATGAACATCTAAAAATAGATTATATTTCTTCAGGGAATAACAAGAAAACGACAAATTCTACAATATTATTAGCAATCCGAGTTTTCCAATTTCAAGACAAATGGATAAGAAAATATTGTTATGGTCGTCCATTCTTTGGCTTCTAATGGATTGGCGGAGTAAATTGTTTCATGGATTTCGCAAAAAGGAATTTAATTGTTTGTAAAATTGCCTTTATCGGGGCAAAGTGTGGTAACATAATCCGACGATTTGAACACAAATAAAAGAGGGAGAGAAATGAAGTTTAACGTCCACTCGACACAAACTAGGTCATTTCGGGACTAACATATCGTTAAATTTTATTTTAAATAATTCGCTTGCGCGTAGGGTCTTTAGAAGTCGGAGGACCCGGAGATAAACAACGAGGTTGGACAGGCGACCCTACTCCTTGTCACGTACAACCGGGGAACTGGAACCATGCCAGTTGACTCAATGACAGACCTTATGATACAACGTGTACGTGCTGACCATTAGGCCACCCAACCCTCTCGATAATAAAGATATGCGCGATTATTTTACATAATACTGAAAATATTTTTAATAATTAAACTAAATATCGATGTATGAAGACAAAAGAACCGCATTACTACTTAAAAAAACAACAACAAAAAACACAAATTACCAGGTAACACACACAAAAAAAGTCCAAACCAAATGGTAAGCCGTTTCTAGATTGCCGTGTTTATAATTATGCGTAAATCAAAATAGGCCAGATTACAAAAGTACCACTAGAAGAGAATTGACCATACATTTGGTCCGTCAGGTATAAATTGGGCCGTTGGATTGGATACATATACTACGAAAATCAATGACTGATGGGGTCGACCTGGAAGGCGAAGGATGCCCGGATCGGTTTTAAGCCCACTGTCCGGGCAAATGTCCTTCATAGAACACTACTGCATCGTTCCTGCTGGTCTTCATAATACCCCCGTCAGACCGGGGTGGCGACCTTACTGCGCTGCTGCGACCGTACGGCGACCAGAAAATGCACAAGGTCGCCGGCAAACGTTAACACAACGCGAGAAAATGTCCCCCAAAAATTACAAACTTGAAAAAAGTGGCATTCTCACAGCTTTCCTGGTCAGATCGCAGAACCTTGGCGTTTGTTTTGAACATGCTCAAAACAAACGCCGTAAATCGGCGACCATGGTGACCACAGCACGATAGCTGGTGTTTCCACCACGCTTATGGCGATTTTAACGCGCTCTAAAACCATTTTCCGTCGCCGTAGCAGCGAAGTAAGGACGCCACCCCGGTCACGGTTGAGTCAGTAAAGTGGTATATTAAACCACATTCCATTTCTCGAAAAAGTAAGCTTAAATTCCCCGGAAAGTTAAAAATCGATTTCTAGCCTCGGCGATGTTAGACAGACATAGTTAACGACAACATACGACCACATTAAAATAATTCTATTGGTTTATAAAATTCCTAAATGGAAATATTAACCAAACATTTGCATTAGCCATTATAATCCCACGTGCATATTATCTGCTCAATCGCAGGTCAATAAACTCTTTACTTTCTTATCTGGGGTTTTATTCAAACTAGATACTGCGTATGACTGAATTGTTTGAATAGAGCCACCGTAGATCAACAAGTGCATTATTTCAATATATATAGAAATCCTTCTGGAATAGAAGTATGATACACGAATAAGCAAATTCCCCAATTGCTATAGTTTAAACACGCATAATCTGGCACGGATAATGTAGAATCTCGTCTAAGGTTGTTTCTGCTTTTCATTCCCTGAACTTTCCTGTTTAATAAAATGATGAGAAAAGAAAGCCGTTTCGCACTAGTTATTGTGGTATTTATATATATTTTATTATTATTTATTTAAATTAAGAATTGATCAATGTCTGAATTGATATCTCACTAATCTTTCAAGTCTTTTTACTGTTTGAGTTTGTACTTAATGTAACGACATATTATATGACGCAACTATTGTATTTAAACATCTGTTTCCTATGTGTAATTTAACATTTCTTATCAAATATTATTATATGGCTGTTATTTTAATCCTAAGCTTGTATATATGTTCTATAGTCTATCGTAACTTGGGACACGGTGGCTAAGTTGATAAGACGCTGGCTCGCTAGCCTGGAGGTCGGGTGTTCGATCCCTGCATTGGCCGAGAAAGTTCATCCAGATTTTCCGGCGTGCCTGACAAGGACAGATGTCTAGTCGTTCGGATGGTCAAGACAAACCGAGGTCCCGTGTACACGTAAAATATCCCTTGACAGTTGAAATTCGATATAAGAGTAGGCCGTAGCGCTGCTGTCCGGGCAAAATTTCCCGCACAGCACTCTGTATGGTGTATGCCCGTCTTAATGAGCTCAGTTCAGAGCAAAACAGTAGGACGTTAAACTCCATTTCATTTCTACCATAACTTTAGTCTGGTGACGTAGCAATACCTATCTGGTTCTTGCGACCGTTAGCCAGTTTTGGATACTCGTATGGCCACAGATCACTAATTATTTCCCCATTGACTTTAATGTTAATTCTCGTCTCTTAGACCGGCTCTAACTTTTTCCCAAATTTTCGTTGGGTAGAACGCTTTCTGCCACAGATGGAGCAACATGTGGCAAACTCTTGCCCAAAAGCATGTATGATGTTCACCATGAAAAACTTGAGATACACAAGATGGAAGTAGAGACAAGTAAACATGCAATTTCCGGCCCTACATTTCAACGTAACCAACCTCACAACTCTTGTATCCTTCCGCCTCAAAATCATGAATATTCACCAAAACCTGGCAGAACATGTATTTTCAAACACTTTTTTTCGATTCTTCACCAAAAAGTCAACAAAAATCGCCATGCAAAAGGGGGAAAAAGGGAAAGGGAGAAAGAGACTAAAAATAACTTTGGCCCTGGGTGACGGCGTAGAAATATTTGGTGAGCTGTGTCCGTCTATTAAAAGTACAGTTTTAATATTTTTTTTGAGTTCTCGTTAGAGTTGGAATTAACGGCAACACCCGAGAAACCAGAAGCTCCGCCGATTGTGTCATTGGCATTTTGCAGAAAATATTAAAATTTCAACGACTTAATCCACGCTAGAATGTACGCAAATTAATTATTTAGCATTTAATTAAAATGTCACAGGTAGATAATCAGTCGACTTCGATTCAATCGGATTAAATAAAAAAAAACACCGTTAAATGGCTTACATGCAATTGAATCATTTCGAATTGAAATTCCTAAACTATTCAACTTTTACAATATTGTAGTTTACATGAAATGAAATGAAATTGGGTTTAACGTCCTACTGTTCTGCTCTAATGAAGACGGGCATACGCCATACAGTGTGCTATGAGGGAGATTTTGCCCGGGCAGCGGCACTATCGCCTACTCTTATATCGAATTCCAACTGCCAGGGGATCTTTTACGTGCATTTCAATATATACACGGGACCTCGGTTTTTCGTCTCATCCGAATGACTAGACAGCTGTCCTTGTCAGGCCCTCCGTCCTGCATCACTGACAAGGGGAAACCACGCCGGAAAATCTGAATGAACTTTTTTGGCCAATGCAGGGATCGAACACCCGACCTCCAGGCTAGCGAGCCAGCATCTTACCTACTTAGCAACGTGATCCCCTCATGGTATATTCAACATCCTCTATTGTGTCGAGTGGACGTACTCCCTGCCCCGTCCCTCTTCTAACTCTTTGACTATTTTGTTTCCTGTAGCTGACAACCCGTTATGGCGGTGGGATCACGTGGCTAAGTGGGTAAGACGCTAGCTCGCTAGCCTGGAGGTCGGGTGTTCGATCCCTGCATTGGCCGAGAAAGTTCACCCAGATTTTCCGGCGTGGTTCTCCCTTGTCAGTGATGCAGGACGGAGGGGCTGACAAGGAAAGCTGTCTAGTCGTTCGGATGGGACGAAAAACCGAGGTCCCGTGTACACATTGGCGTGCACGTAAAAGATCCCTTGGCAGTTGGAATTCGATATAAGAGTAGGCCGTAGTGCCGCTGTCCGGGCAAAATTTCCCTCATAGCACACTGTATGGCGTATGCCCGTCTTCATTAGCCCAGGTTAGGAGCAGAACAGTAGGACGTTAAACTCCATTTCATTTCATTTCCGTTATGGCGGATAGTCGTATTAATCTAACCATTAAAGTATATCTCCTAATAACTGACATGATAACATGTACTTAAAATACTACAAAATTCATGCAAGTTCTTAAATTACACAAAACCAGCGCATATCAGCATAACATTCCAAGCCACAGAAAAAACCATAATCCCGAAAGTTGCTTGTCTTTTAAAAATTATTTCTACTTTCTGGAGATAATTGTCAACTTGATGAACATATTCGACAGTAGAAACAAGTTTTATGTTGGACAATAATTGGTCCTGTCAGCGCCACTGGCTTTTCCTATAAAATTGTCACTCATAATAAAAATTGCTGCCATGGCAAGAAAAGGATTAAAGTCACACAACCTTGAGTGATGTGCGTTTATTATGTTCGAGTTTCACTTTTCTTTTCTTTTTTAAGTTGAGATTATCCTTTTTTGTATGTTTTTGTTAGAGCATCAATCTACCGCTAATTTTTGTTTGATATTTATTTTTGTTGTGTTGTGTTTGTTTTTTCAATATGAAACAATTAGGTCAGCATTCTTGCAGAAAATATATCAATACATCAGCCAAGCAGAGTAGGTTGTCATAGGAACTAAGGATACACAAATTGTCGCCATTGTTTGTTCTGCTTATGCGACTTGCAGGGTATGTTAAACTTTATTGATTAGTTGCCAAGATGAGCAAAAGATGAAATTATTTTGAGTTTAGATTGAACAAAAAATCATGGATGTTTTATGAAGCAAATCCGTTGACTGCAATATACATGTAGTTGTATTGGAAATATGCTAGCCTTAAGGCTGGTGCACGCCATGCCAAATTTTACGGATGAATCGGCCTCGGATCTAGTCTGATGGTAAGAGCAGACCCCTGGTTTTAAAAGGCGTCGTTATTAGGGTAATGCACATTACGCTATGTATGCTCATCAGGCAAAAATACTAAGCAAAACGAAGTAGGGTATTGTGATTTGTACAGATAAAAGCTGAAATGAATGGTAGCCAGATCGTGGACAACATCCCCAAGAAAAGTTGGAACGTCTACTACAATGCATCGCTTATTTCTACTAGGGAATGCTGCCAATACTATCATGAATACTAAACGGTTAAATTTTCAGGACGTTTTGTGCATGGTTGAATTGTTAGCACGTATGCGCTGTATCATAAGATCTGTCATTGAGTCAGATGGCGTGGTTTCGATTCCACGGTTGTACGTGACAAGGAGTAGGTTCGCCTGTCCAACCTAGTGGGTTTTCTCTGGGTCCTCCGGTTTCCCCCCATTGCTAAAGACCCCTATGCACAAGCGAATTATTGAAATAAAATTGAACCATATGTTAGTCCCGAAATGACCTGGTTTGTGTTGAGTGGACGTTAAATCCCATTTCTATCTCACTCTCTCCAAGAATGTCAGTGTGTGATCCAACTGCTATAATTATTAACACTTCCCTTAATACACCATGAACAGAATCGATTATGATAACACGCGCCTTAATTGTACAATCCTTACATTTTCCTTAATACCAAATATGTCCATCAATGGCGGTTTTATGACTACGATTTAATGTGCGAAGATTACGTGCTTGAGAATATCAACACATTTTTCCGGTGATTAACATTTAATAGATGTTGTTCCTAATAACCACGACCATTATTTCATAATCTAAAATTCTATTTGTGGAACTATAATCCACCAAAAAACACAATTTACATGAAAATGAAATAAATGTTAAGATTTTTTTTTGTCTTTCGTTTTAAGACTTGAGATATGTTTTTTTTTATCTTCTATGGCTATGAAATAAGCCACATCGCTTCCGTTATGTATACGATCAGGCGTTCCCCAGATGATACTTACAAGCAGTAAAATATAAATAGAGACACAAAGGGGACCGCTGTGGGTCAGTGAGTAAGAAATCCCGGTGTTCGAGAAACCTCTTCGGAAATTTTTCCGGGGTGGCTTCCCCTGTAAGTGATGCCATGCTGCCTTACAGATTTATACTATGAGGTAGATCATGTAAAGTAAATGAAATGGGGGTTTAACGTCCTACTGCTCTCCCCGACTGGGCTAATGAAGACAGGCATACGCCATACAGTCTGCTTTGAAGGAAATTTTGCCCAAATAGTGGGGCTCCGACCTACTCTTATATCAAAGTCCAACTGCCAATAGATAGTTTACGTGCACGCGGGAAGATGGTTTGACGACCAATCCGAACGACTATACGCCCTCTGTCCTGCACCTGTGACAAGGAGGAACCACTCCGGAAAATCGCGTGAACTTCCTTGGCCCACGCAGGGATCGAACACGAGACCTCCAGGTTAAATCATGAAAGAAAACGCCCACGACCTAGCGTAGTCGAGTGTAATTTACTCAACTCATCTGCTCGCTCGTTCTTTAGGGAAATAAATTCTTTTTTTAAATTTTAAAAAGCTTGTTGGTTGCTGAGGAATGTCGCAAACATATTTCAATAAAGATCCAATTACTAGCGAGCAGTTGATTAAATGAACTTTTTTTTATGTTTAAACTATGTCTAATTAAACTGAGCTATTTTAATTGCATTTGTTAGGATCAGGGGAGTACAATACATGAACACAAAGTGCGTTTTTTCTTCACCAGTTCTCGATCAATAAGAACTGTTTGTTATTGTGTACGTGCTGTAACTTTGATTTCAGAAGTGATTGCGATTTGTTGGTTTTTCTAGGCAACTGATCATTGTTGGGCGTTTCGTCTTCCAATCTCTTGAACAGACTGGTCGATTTCTTTCTTTTAATAATAACGACCGTTCGATTGATCGATTAATTGGTTTAAATTGTCAATAAAGTACCGAGTATCACAGCTTAAGTTTTCCTGCTTAAACGATTCCTTTAATGGAACGGGTTCTGGATTTATGGAGGAGACCAGCGTGTCAGTTTTGCCCAATAAAGAAATAAATTGCATGGTGGACATTGAGAAAACTCTGCACTGAAGCTGAGGCCGATGGGAAGTCTGGAAGTTGTGTTTTTATAGTTGTCTGTTTGACGACTTATTTCTTTTTTTTTTTAAAAAAAGCAACCAAAGCATAATAAGCGGACAGAGAAAATTTGGTACTGATCGCCATAAGGTTTCCATCAATCTGATAAAAACACAGATCCTATTTCGTTTCGTTTCGTTTTTTACAGTTCAAAATTTCGTTTTACTTGTCTTTACTACACTAGGATCTGGAAGAGTTGTTATCATTGACGTGTTCTGAATGATGTGCGCTATTAGCAAATGAAACGGTTTGTTACGGCGAGCTTTAGGTGTGTTTTGCACGGAACTGTGGGTAATCCACTAGTAACATCAATGCTGATGACCTCTGACACAACCTATCGCTACAACCGGTCAGATATTCATGTAGTGTAGGCCATCGAAAGTATAAAAAAACGAAACGAAATATAGATCCGTATTTTAATTAGATTGAGTTTACATAGGATGGGCAAAGTTATTCTAACGAATGGGCAAATTTATTTGGGAGCTCAAGGCCAATCACGTGTTCCAGCGGGCCTTGCTGACTACCCGGTATGTAATTCAAACCATACACACGATATTATTAGGTAGATTGTTAAATCCGACCTATATACATACTACACCCGAATTATTACTTAGTTGAGGTAAACCTTCATCATCATGCATTTCTATTACAAAATAACGATATTTATTGATTAATTCATCATCGTTGGGGAACCCATTATTAAAATAACAATAAATAGTCTAACAAAGTAGTTCCCCCCTGGGAAATTCCCTATCATTATTAGCTCTTCTCTTTTATAACCTAGACTCATAATTAAAATTCCTTTCTATTTTTAGCTTACTCGTTTTCATTGAAGTATTTCAAAATTAGAAAATTGAAATAGACGTTTACTTTCTAATCTAGCACATTATTTACTAACCCTCTGTCATTGAGTCAACTTGCGTGGTTTCGAATCTCCGGCTGTACGTGACAAGGAGTAGGGTCGCCTGTCCAGCCGCGTGGGTTTTCTCCGGGCCCTCCGGATTCCTCACACTGCTAAAGACCCCTACGCGCAAGCGAAAAAAAATTGAATAAAAGACCTAGTTTGTGTGGAGTGGACGATAAACCCCATCTCTCTCTCTCTCTCTTCTCGATAAATTGCGAGTCACTGGAGGTCGCGGATTCGCTCCCGGTGTTGGCCGAGAAAGTTAATCGGGATTTTCCGGCGGGATTTACCCTTGTCAGTGGTGCAGGACGGAGGGCCTAACAAGAGGACAACTGACTAGTCATTCAGATGGTACGAAAAACCGAGGTCCCGTGTACACATTAGCGTGCACGTAGAAGATCCCTTGGCAGTTAGAATTCGATATAAGAGTAGGCCACAGCGCCGCTGTCAGGGCAAAATTTCCCTCACACCACACTGTATATGCCCGTCTTCATTAGCCCAGTCGGAGCAGAAACGTTGGACGCTAAACTCCATTTTATTTCATCTCATTTATTAAAAACTAAGAAGTGGCTACAAGCTTTTCAAAGACTTCCTTCCAAATTCCAAATTCATCTCCAACAGCAATGGGATTGGTGTCATAGATTTTATAATGTGTATTTCTTTCACAAATCGATGGGTTATACCATAGTCACAAAATGCCATTCCCTCATAGGAATTCTTTGTCGCCATTTTACTATTTGGAATAACAGTATTCATACAGACAACTTCTGGTTATGACCAATATTGCAATGGGGCTACTAATGAGGAATATAAAATACCACCTCTTAATAAGTTAAATGGCCATGAAGCGATATAGTTGGTGGAACGCCAACATGTCTGATATAGCTTTTATATCCTAATTAATTAATTTACACCATACACAAAACAGCAACCATTTTGGTTATTTAAATGGCCACGAGAAGATAAAGTAGGTGGAACGCCAGCAGGTGTACTAAGGCTTTTATGCCCTAATTAATTAATTTATAATGCACACAATACAGCAACCAGTTTGGTTTCTTAATTAATACCGCACACTAAACAGTAACCATTTGATTTCCTACGTGATACAACGTGCGCGCTGTATCATAAGGCCTGTCATTGAGTCAACTGGCGTGGTTTCGAATCCCCGGTTGTACGTGATAAGAAGTAGGGTCGCCTGTCCAACCTCGTGGGTTTTTTCCGGGTCTTCCGGTTTCCTCCCACTGTTAAAGACCCCTACGCGCAAGCGAATTATTGAAATAAAATTAAAAACCATATGTTAGTCCCGAAATGACCTAGTTTGTGTCGAGTGGACGTTAAACCCCATCTCTCTCTCTCTCTCTGGTGACTGACGATGACTATTGACCACCCAAAAGCCTTGACATCATAACAAGATGGAGAAGGTTCAAACACAATTCTGTAATGACTGTTGCATGCCGCGAAAAGTGTTTTGCATAGCGAGCGGGCTGCGGAAGCAAAAATGCTTCACAGCTCTCTCTCTCTCTCTCACTGATACAACGAACAAAAAAGCAACGATTTTACTAAACGATACCACACACAAAGCAGTAACCATTTTAATTTCCTAATTGATGACACACACAAACCATTAACCATTTTGGTTTCCTAATTCATTTATTGAGTAAAATAAGGCCAGTCCGAATTAAAATATAAATGGCTGCCGTACCAGGAAACAGAATAATAATATTGTAGACTCCTCAAGTGACGTTAGCCATCGTAATGAAAAAAGTCATCAGCACGTATCACGCAATACTGTAATGATTATGTTGCATTCTGTCAATCATATTAGTGCAATGAGATTCTTTTTTCGGCACGTCAACTGTTGCTATGGTTGTTGCTTATTTCGGATCCTAATGTTGGTAAATATTTAAAAATACGTTAAGCTTATTCACCAAATTGAATTGATTTTAACGCGCTTGTTTCAATGCAGTCATTATTGTGTGAATTACATCCTCGATTAATATAAATCAGAAACTTTGAGCCATAAGAAATGAATCGGGGGTTTTAACGTCATGAAATGAAATAGGGTTTAACGTCGTACTGTTCTGCTCCGACTGGGCTAATGAAGACAGGCACACGCCATACAGTGACACAGTGTGCTATGAGGGAAATTTTACCCTGTTGCGAAAAATGAAATGAAATGTGGTTTAACGTCGTACTGTTCTGCTCCGAACTGGGCTAATGAGGACGGTTTTTAACGTCTTACTTGTTTGCACCGACTGTTGGGCTAATGAAGACGGGCATACGCCATACAGTGTGTTATGAGGGAAACTTTTGCCGTGTCTGTAGCGTTACGACCTACTCTTATTTCCAATTCAAACTGTCAAAAGTTCTTTTACTTGCACACCAACGTATACACAGAACGTCGGGTTATCGCCCCATCCGAAAGATTAGACGCCGGGCCCCCAGGACATCATCGTTTTTCAATTTTAGAAAGCCAGCTAGTTCCTGTATATCCATGAAAATCGAGGCCATGATGGTATTTACCTATATTTTATTATATATATATATATATATATATCCCAGTAGTTTTGTATTATCTAAAGAACACATTCCGGGTGTCATTTTTCTTAAATTGAATTAAGGAAAATTATCACCAGCCTTCTGACGCATTAAGGCTTTAAGCACAAGATCTCTTTCAATATTAAGCTATGACTAAATGGGCGAGATTATAAAATAACTGGCCTAAATCCATATACCTACACATTACTTCTATGAGTACTCGCGTCAAGTGTTCCAATTGTAAATGGTAAACACGTGCGCGCTGTATCATACGGTCTGTCATTGAGTCAACTGGCGTGGTTTCGATTCCCCGGTTGTACGTGACAAGGAGTAGGGTCGCCTGTCCAACCTCGTGGGTTTTCTCCGGTTTCCTCCCACTGCTGAAGACCCCTACGCGCAAGCGAATCATTGAAATAAAATTGAACCATGTGTTAGTCCTGAAATGACCTAGTTTGTGTCGAGTGGATGTTAAACCCCATCTCTCTCTCTCTCTCTTTGCTACTCGCAACAACCTCTCCTAATACATAATGTGTAATAATATGAAGCATTTGTTCCTGAACATGCAGCTTGGGGTATATACGACTCGATACATGAATTATTAATGTTAATATAGCCGATAAAATTAATGTACTAGCTCGTTAAAATTACATCAGTCATTAGCCAGTGTCAAATTAGCCTAGGGCCTGAAAATCTATGGAGCTTCCGGCCAAGGTGTTTAATACTTTTGACACTGTCATATGCCCTTCCTGCACACTTTAACAGCTGCCACCATCCTTGGATTTGCTCAAGTTTATAAAGCACACCACCCTTTTATCTTTCGCCATACGTCGTGAGGGAGGACGATTAAAAGGGGCCCCATAAGTATAATAGCATTGAGTCCCTTTTCGTCTACATACGGCCCTGTCATTAGGTCAGATTATGTCCCCAAAATAAACCCTCTCTATTATCTATGTCGTTCAAGATACCACAACAGACTTGGAGATTGGATTGGCTTTTATTCTATTCGTCGGCGCGGATGATATCAGATAAACAATGCAGATTGTTTTAATGGCATAGAACTGGAGTATAGGCCTACAGGTCTCAATTCTATGGAATACAATACTGCTTATTACTTAGCGACGTTTCGACTAGGTTTGATAATGACTAAAGAAGCCTAGTCGAAACGTCGCTCAGTAATAAGCAGTAATTGTATTCCATAGAATTGTGACCTGTATAATAAATGCAGGTGTATGTGTGTGTGTGTGTGTGTGGGGGGGGGGGGTATCTTGTGCGTGATATAAATTGGGATAAAGGTCAGTATTGTATCTTAACGAGGAAATAAATACGAATTAGAACTAATGCCCGAATTGGAGTAATAAAAACAAGCAACTAATAAAGGTACTGGTAGCTGAACCCTCACCTCACAGCATTGTAAAATAATCTTAGAAAACAACAGTAAAGAAGGTGACTCATTAGCAGTAAATTAAGTTGAAGACAGGGTAGAAGTACAAAGTATCGCCTACAATAATTGTGTTAACTTCCTGTAGACATGATCAGAATATGATTAACGGTCTTGTATCCACACAAGATACAGTAAAAGATAAAAACATGGCGGTGTGACGGACTTGAACAATCGAGAGCTTTTAAAGGCCAGTTGGTATTCATGTCCTGGGGACTAAGATGTTTTAAGATGTATTAAAAGTGCTCACGTCCTGCGTGGGCTAGGAGGTTTTAGAGAAAGGTTGAAACTTCTCGTGTTCGACTGTTTTTAAGACATACAAATGTACGTTCATCCGTCTGTCCGTCATACCATACCATGTATGCGATTAGAAGGTGAATGTTATGTCGAAGTTCGATCATGTGCATTTTCTGTTTCGGTTAAGCACAGATACGCTATTCGTTTTGTCAAGGCCTATATAGGTTCATTATGCCATTACCTTGACGAAGTTCGATAATTAGCATGTTCTCAGGTTAGATAGCTCGATGGTTCTTTTTAAAAAGATAAATATATTCCATATATATAAATAGTTGTAAATTATAAATTAGACATTAATTAACTGATCCAGACCATAATCAACTCTCGATATTTACAGGCTTTGAATACATTTTGAGATAATTTAACATCAGAGTGGATAATGTGTTTTATCGTACCGACTTTAGTAATGATGATCGAGACTAGACCTAAAATTCAATGGCTAATATCTCGGTTCAGAGTGGAGCAATTTGACTTATATTTTCAACATATTCTCTAAAAGTTATCGATTATTATACGCCCATATTTTCATGTGGACGTATATTTAACTATACTGGTGTCCAAAAGAAAGTATACACAATAAAAGTATTTCTAAGTTTTGTTTAGATTAAAAACATTTGATAAAGCATTACTGAGTTTGTCTCTTGCGTCCAAACTCAACATTTCTAAGCAAAATAAAAATGTGAAACAAATTGACATTCTACCCAAATACCGTATACCCTGGAAAAACGACTTTGGTTGATGCAGCACAAAATGCACAGTGTATATTTTCTTTTGGACATTAGTATTATATAATGCGAGAATGATCAGTTCTCTCATCTTCCATAATATCCCTTTAAACTCCGTATTTAACTTTTATTCCGGCTTGTTAGCTCTTGGGGACGTGTCTGGCAGTGCAGTGTTAAAAGAAAACTATTCTTGACACGGACAAATATTTATAATATCCATAATGTAAACTATGACATTCATCTTCTCTGTGTGTGACTCACATTTAATTATTAAAACGGTTATAGTTAGAGGCAAGTCGTGTTAAAAATCATATTTCCATCTTAGTTCGAGTCTGATGATTAAAGTCATTTTGGGACTAACATGGCAAATTTTATTCGTTAGATTAGATATTTAATACATGCATGTATTTTATTTGTTGAAATATAAATATTAGGATTTTTTTCTTTGAAATTGAGGTACTAGGTGCGGTTCCATAACTTACAGAGAGAGAAATGTGGTTTAACGACACAAACTAGGTCATTTCAGGACTTCAGGACTAACATATTGTTCAATTATATTTCAATGATTCGCTTGCGCGTAGGGGTCTTTAGCAGTGGGAGGAAACCGGAGGACCTGGAGAAAACCCACGAGGTTGGACAGGCGACCCTACTCCTTGTCACGTACAACCGGTGTGATTATTAAAAGAAAGCGTGATTGGAATTATCAATAATAAGTTGTACCTATATCTCTCGTTATAAACTGTTTCAGATACAGTTTGATATCTTGGCGACCATGTTCTGTTTTTCAGCAGATACCAGACAAAGTCAAATGGAATGTATCGTGACTGAAAAATACGACTCGGTGTACTAGGGGGTTGGTAATCTAATAAGGAAACCCAAGAATAGAACCATTTTCATTCGGCTAACTTTCTTTGTTTTAAGGAAATGTTTGTCTGACAGTAAAACAGTATCAATCTTTCATCTCATGCTTGAATAACAAAACGCCTCCAGATTAATTTTCAAAATTTTTTGTGTGTGAGAGAGAGAGAGAGAGAGAGAGAGAGGGAGGGAGAAAATGGGGTTTAACGTCCACTCTCAACAAAAAGGGTCATTTCTGGACTAACACATGGTTCAATTTTATTTCAATAATTCGTTTGCGTGTAGGGGTGTTTAGAAATGGGAGGAAACCGGATGACCCGGAGAAAACCAACGAGGTTGGAAAAACTTGTTTGTACTTGTTGTCGAAGTTCGTTTGTTTATGAAATGTCATTCAAGAATTACTTTATATTTTCAACATACATTATGCCTATTGCAAGTCTTTTTTAGGTCCGAAATGCCCTAACCCTAGCATAGGAGCAGAACAGTAGGACGTTAAACCCCATTTCATTTCATTTCATTTCATTTATATAAACTATTAATTAGACATTTATTAACCTATCCAAACCATAATCAACTCTCGATGTCGGATTTCCACGGGGTTTCAATCTGATCTGCTGCTCAACACCCATTGATGATTAAATCCTAAACTGGATAATCGAGACTTATGTTTTCGTACCAACTTTATTAATAGTGATCGAAGCTAGGCTTAAATTTACGTTATCTATTTTTTAACTATTATAGCGAGAACTGCTAGCTCCTTATCTAATCTCCCATAATGTATCTTTAAGTCCATGTCTTAGTAATACCTAAAATATATATCCCGATGACCATGGACAATACACCAAACTCTTCACTTTATTTACTAATTAGTTGTGTTGTTTCTGTCCAACACTTGTACGTGACAGAGATAAAGGGTCGCCTGCCTAACCTCCTTGGTTTTCTCCGGGTCTTCCGGATTGTCCCCACTGCTTAAGACTTCGTGCACTGCGTTGACCGAGAAAGTTCCCCCTTGTCACTGGTGCAGGACAGAGGGATGTTCGGATGCGACGGCAAAGTTCCCTATACATATTGACATGAGTGTAACAGATCCCTTGACAGTTGGAATCGATATAAGAATAGGCCGTACCGCAGCTGTCTCGCATAGCACATGCCAGTCTTCATTAGTCTAGTCGGAGCAAAACACTAGGACGTTAAACCCCTTTTCATTTCATTTCTCGACAATTGAACACATTTATTAAAAATTAAGAAGTGGCTACAAGTTTTTCAAAGACTACCTCCCCAAGACCACCTGAATTTTATAAATTCCAAAGTCATCTAAAACAGCAATGGGAATTGGTGTCATAGATTTTATAATGTGTATTTCTTTCACAAATCGATGGGTTATACGATAGTCACACAAAGCCATTCACTCCTAGGAATTCTTTGTCGCCATTTTACTATTTGGAATTAAAGTATTCATACAGACAACTTCTGGTTATGACCAATTTGCAATGGGGCTACTAATGAGGAATATAAAAACCACCTCTTAATAAGTTAAATGGCCATGAAGCGATATAGTTGATGGAACGCCAACATGTCTGATATAGCATTTATATCCTAATTAATTAATTTACACCATACACAAGGACTAACTCACAAAGGCTAAATCTATTTGTTATGGCCTGGTCAATTTTTGTCAAGGTCGCCGAGATATAAATACATGTAAGTTTAGGGCACCTAATTGTTGGCGAGATTGTAGTTTAGGGTAAGCATTGGGGCGAGGTCCCGGCTTAGGGTTAGGATTAGCGCTAGCCCTGTTTACATCTCGTGACCTCACTGAAATGTAGATATCCCTGTAAATAAGGTTAGGGTACCTGATTGTTGGCGAGATTACAGGTTAGGGTATTGGGGCTAGATCCAGGGATTGGGTTAGGGTTGGGATTAGCGCCAGCCCTGTTTACATCCAGTAACCAATGATGAAAAACTGAGCTGGCCTTATTATTTTGCACTAACCAACTGACAAACCCAAATTCCATGTCCAGTAAAAGATATTCCAGTGACATCATTGAAATGTCGATTCCCCGGTTGTAACGTGGCAAGGAGTAGGGTCGCCTGTCCAACCTCGTGGGTTTTCTCCGGTTTTCTCCCACTGCTAGAGACCCCTAATCGCAAGCGAATTATTGAAATAAAATTGAACCACATGTTAGTCCCGAAATGACCTAGTTTGTTTCGAGTGGACGTTAAACCCCATTTCTCTCTCTCACTCTCGAATGGATTTACGGTCCTGCATTGTATCGAGTTTTATTAGTTCTCTCTTTATACAATAAGTGCGAGCTTCAATGCAGGAAACGCAGCCATAATTGATATTATTTATCATAAATCCAGAAGTGTTAACGAGAGATTTTAACCGAAAACATCTACAATTTGTCTGTTTTTCAGACAAAACCGTGGCACAGGGCTCAAATCAAAACACACCAGATGTAGACATCCAAAGACATAAACCGGCATTGTAAAATCGATTGGTGTAGCTTTTTCTCGACACCCTCTTCTTGGCTCGCTTCGAGAATGAGCCGTCGTGGCTACAAAATGAGCAATGCTTAATTTCCTTAAAGGCTTGCAGAAGATTTAAAAGATATAACATCGTTAACTACCGCTCATCACTGAATTATTTCCCTATTTAACAAAGTAATTTGACAATTCAACAAAAACTTGCACAACTAGTGGTTTTCTTGGCCAGTTTCCTGTCGTCATTAATCACGCCATGTCTTAGAAAGCTGTTACCGTTTTTCCTTAATTTAAGGCAGTATGTTTTTAGTTCCTTCAGCTACGGATTTATTTTACGAACACTTGTTGCCTAATGCATTTATAAATAGGTTATCTAATCGCTTTGAAAACACGAATTATTGTTTAAAAACAAGTAAAGCTGGTTTGGAAGTAAAGCATTTTTTGCGTGTTTCAATTTGTTAAAAGCAAAGAAAAAACAAGTGCGCAGAAGAGGGTATTTACCACTAAGAGATAAAACAGCAGAGTAATTGGGACTCATCCAAGGCCTTATCACACATGGATGGAACGAATCGGATACGACTCCTTGCAAATTTATGAAATTTATCTTATTAGTCTCACAAATTGTTAAGATGTGATCCTCCGATCACTCTGTTCATCTGAAAGTCGACGTTCCCTGACGCTGAAATGCAATCCTAGTCACCAGTCTGTCCTGTATGAGGTGGGTTGTAAACACCAGAATCCGTCGTATAAACATATATCAAATGGTCTTTGATTTTACATTATTGAATTATTGACAGGTGTTTTTAAACATACGCTCACATACGCCAAATCAAAAACAAAATTAAATCATGGCTATAATGCGTCAAACTCCAATCCCAGTAGATAAGCTAGAGTGGTAGGCGGTTTAAGCCAAAATATTTATATCGTAACGGGTACCGGGAAATTGCTCCGTTGCAGATGTGCCGCAAGGTTCCGCGATGAGTTTTCTTTTCGTGCAAGTTTCCAGTATAGAATATACGATTCCTACTTCATTGCTTTTCTACATATTTATCCAGCCAAACCAATCTTTGCAGGTATGGATACTTTATGAGTGCGTTGGCCCGAAATCTTTTGTGTTTCAGAGCTACCAAAAGAGACCTCACAGAACATGGTTAGTTGAGGTATTAACAGAAATAGCGTGTATTTACATAATTAAAAATTATTCAGTTGCTTAATAATCTAAAAAATAAACCATCAACATGGAAGGAAAATGATATCAAATTTTCAAACACAGTTGAATACTAGTTGAAAGTAGACAATTTGTCCAATCTGATTAAAACACAGATTCTATTTCGTTTCGTTTTTATAGTTCAAAATTTTGTTTTGTCTTTACTACACTAGGATCTGGAAGAGTTGTTACCATTGACGTGTTCTGGATGGCGTGAGGGATTAGACAATGAAACCATCTGTTACATCGACTTCTTGGCCTTTTGCCGCACGGAACTGCGGGTAAACCACTAGACACGTCAACGCTGATTGAATATTCAAGGTGTGACGTCATAGGGTCAAAACCCGCGCGTATGACCTCTGACGTGACCTATCGCTACAACTTGTCAGATCTTCATGTAGTGTAGGTCATCGAAAGTATAAAAAAACGAAACGAAATATACAACTGTATTTTAATCAGACTGACATTTTGTCATAATTTATTACCATTGTGTACCTACTAACATTTTTACCTTACATGATATTCCATAATGTTTAAGCGATTGCAATCTGGTAGTATCTTTAAGAACCATTGCTGACCTCTCAACTATTTATGTGTCATTCCGATAAAACAGATTTCCTTAGATAAGAATTGGTAGAACCTTTATATAAAACGAAGTTACTTAATTCTGAGTTTATTTCGGTTGACTCGGCATCAGGTATGTAAGAAAGCAATGTTTCTCCAACAACGAATTTGTCTTTGGGGCTACTAACGTTTGACTAGTTCCACCAATCTAGAACAACCTCGCGGTGTTAGGGGGGTTGGATGGCCGAATGGTTAGCACCTGCGTGCTGTATCATGATCTGGCATTGAGTCAACTGGCGTGGATTTGATTCACCAGTTGTACGTGACAAGGAGTAGGGTTGCCTGTCCAACCACGTGGGTTTTCTCCGGGTCCTCCGTTTTTTTCTCACTGCTAAAGACTCCGCTACCGAGAAGTAAGATTTCAAATAAGCTGTCCGTTAAAGGTGAGAGGAATGAAAGCGAGCCGCGCTTAAACCCCGTGGAGTGCCCTTTATTAGTACAACGTGTCTTTATTTAAGGAAACAAGATCGAATATGTCTCCTACCCATGCCGGACTACGTCTACTCTGTGGCTTCTCTGGCAAGTTTCTTAGGAAACACTTGTCTACAATAACACCACCCTAGGTGGCTAATTGGGTATACCCATATTAAGAGACAGATTGCGTTTTCTTCTCTTTTATACAATATGGGTTCTTTTTTCCCTCAAATATTTGTTCTTATACCCCAGTATCTTTTCAGAACTATTCTAGAACATATTTGAATCATGATCATCGTGCAGCTGCTGCTTCTCCTGTCAGCTCTGGTCCTAGCTACTAATGCAGGTCGCATTTACGTTTCTGGCACGCATTTCATGAAGGATGGGAAAAGGGTCTTTCTTTCCGGTGTCAACCAAGCTTGGATTGCTTACGGTTACGACTTTGGTGACAAACAGTACTACTCAAGAAAATCTCAGTTCGAACATTATCTAAAACTGGTACATGACAACGGTGGTAATTCCATCCGAGTTTGGGTACATATAGAAGGTGCTACGAGTCCCCACTTTGATGGAAATGGCTACGTTACTGGGCTTGACAAAACCGGTTCATTTATCACCGAATTTAAGGAATATTTAAAAGCTGCTCACAAGTATAACATCCTCATCTTCCCGTGCTTATGGAACGGAGCCCAAAATCATCAAGATGTTCACTACCGACTGGATGGACTTATTCGAGATACGAACAAACTAAGTTCCTATATCAACAAAGCTCTGATTCCTTTTGTTAATGCCGTCAAGAATGATCCTGCACTGGGTGGATGGGACATTATGAATGAATTTGAAGGTGAGATAATCAGTGGACAGCACAACGCGGATGGCTGCTTCGATACCTCTACCTTTAAGGCTAACGGTGCTGGCTGGGCAGGAGCTCTGTATTCCGCTCAGAATCTTTTGCGGTTCGTCAATTGGCAAGCTGATGCTATCCGTAGGGCCGACCCCCATGCCCTTGTGACTGCCGGGTCTTGGAATGCCCAAGATAACACCGACAAGCTCAACACCCATAATATTTATAGCGATCACTGCTTGCGAAAGGCCGGTGGAAAGCAACAGGGGATATTAACTTTCTTCTCAACGCATACTTACGACTGGCAAGGAAAATACGACCAGTTTTCACCCTTTAAACACAGGGCTTCTGAATACGGTCTGGAAAAACCCTTTGTAATTGCCGAGTTTAATCAAGTTAAAGGAGCAGGTATGGATATTACGACCCAGTTCAATTACGCATACAATAACGGGTATGCTGGAGCCTGGTCCTGGCATATTAAAGGTGATGGTTCCAACACCGATTCCACAGACAATCAACTTAGGGGGCTGCGGTCCTTAAGGGGTAAAACGGATCAGAGTAAAGGGGGCGTGGTGAATTTCTCCTTATAAACTAAAGTATGTAGTTTGGTTATGATCTTTTACTTGAGTTTGCACAAGACTTCTCACTACTTATATATACAAACGGGGATTTTACAGGACATATTTAACTTGATTATATGGTTAGCCCACCGTGGCTATCAGTTAATAAATTGGTTATTAATTGCCTTGAATAGTAATGTCGGTGTGTTTCAATAAATGTTCCTTTTCTGCACTCTGATTTTGAAAACCATGCAGAGTAGTGTACTGTTGTTCTTCATGTAGATATGAACAGGGCCGTAACTAGCTCAGAGTACGATGGGGGCAGAGCGGGTGCTGTAAAATTGACGGACAATGTATATCTATTGTTTTTATGGTCGACAATTTTTTCACGGGCGGGGGCGTACGGGCCTGGATATGAATACATACTCCAGGGTCTTTGAACGTAGAGTTCTCAACGATCCTGGTTTGGTGGTCTAGTGGTATAACATGTGCTGTAGATCATGATGATTAACCTTGTCTACGACATCAACCTTGGCGGAAGTGACGTACAACTCTAGGAACGAACGAATAATATAAGAATTCATGGTTTTGATTTCGAGTTAGTACGTGATAAACGTATCGTAGACTTCCTTACTCCATTACATGGGACTCTCAAAGTTAGTCCTGACGTGACCAGGATAGTGTCTAGGGAAAATTAAAGCCCCCCCCCCCCCCCCCCACTGCCATTTTATGACGGTATTTGTTTGTAACTAAATAAGGACGTGTATTGATCCATGCGGCGTGTCAAAATATTTAAAAATATTAAAGTACACCATGCCGCTTTGCAGAATTCCCATCGCCCTTTTATCATTATAGAAAAAAACACTCTAATAATTTGCGTTACGGAAGATGGTTAGATCAATAATAATATATAGAATTGATACACTGCTTTGTTTGATGTTGCCAATTGACAGTGGTGGCGTCGATAAGGCTCCCGAAATCCAAACAAACTATCGGGCCAGCAAGGCCGTAACTAGCTCAGAACAACGAGGGGGACGGAAAGTGTTGTCAGGGGTGCTGTAAAATTGATGGACAATGTATATCTTGTTTTTATGGTCGAAAATATTTTTCAAATGGGGGGGGGGGGGGGGGTGCTTCGCCAGTCTCGAATGCTACTTGCATTGCATCGATAACAAATCAATACACACTAATTGTCTATTTCATCATTAAATAGTGGGGGTGGATGGCGGCCGAATGGTTAGCAAGCAAATTGAACCATGTTAGTACCGAAATGACCTAGTTCATCGGAATTTTCAGCGCTGCCCCCCCCCCCTTGGCAGCAGTACAGGACAACGTATACACATTGACATACACGTAAAAGAAACCTATATAAGAGGAGTCAAGGTGCCACTGTCCGGGCAAAATTCCCCTCATAGCTTACTGTAAGACGTATGGCCGACTGCATTACTCCAGTCGAAGTTGGGCGTAAAACGTCATTTCATTTCATTTCGAATAGCTCACCCTTCAGCGAGTTAGGGCTATTATCGTGGTTCTATCGTCTCTTGGCCTTTTGATGTTGACCTTGACAAAACATTTATAACTTTCAGCACAACCTGCTGGTATTTTCCGATAACCATATTTTAAGGTTAGTGCTAAATGATAAGGCCAGCTCAATTTTTCGTCATAGGTCACGAGATGTAAACAGGTCTAGCGCTAATCCCTACCCTGGACCTAGCCCCAATGCTTACCCTAACCTACAATCTCGCCAACAATCACGTGCCCTAACCTTATTTACATCTTGGCGACCTTGACAAAAATTGAGCCGACTTTAACAAATAGATTAAGCCCATATTTAAATGTATTTTATGTAGCGGCGGATTAGCGAACCCCCTTTTATTAAGTAAAAGAGACATTCCACATCAGTTGCACATGTTTGCGATATGGGTTAAAAAATACAATGCTGGTAAAATCGACCTGACGAGTAATCGGTGTAATTATATTTTTATTTCGTTTTGCTTTTTATAATTTTATTGGCATATCATATATTAACAGCACAATGTATTCGTTTAATTGCAAATCAAATAGCAAGGGACAACAAAGCAATCTAAATAGGTGTGAAGCTATTTTAAAAAAAATGTACATTGCTCATGAGCAAAGTTTCAATCTAAAATGGGTATTCAGGTGCATTTTAGTGTTGTAAAAAAACTCTTTGTCCTTGACCTGACCCTTTGGATTGTCGATACTGTTTCTTTTTCTATATTTTCGTGGTCAGTTGTCTCTTAGAAAAGCACACGATGACCGTTTGAGACGACCGGCTCGATTTTTCACAACGAAACTGTTCAAATGCACTTTCTCATTAGTCGATAAATAACCTTGTCTAAGCAGTGTGGTCTGGAATTTATATTTATTTTTTTAACTTTGAACTTCTCAGTTCCTACGCTTTGCAGCGCGCAATTAATTTGTTTTTTTTCTATATGTAGCTTCGACAAATTCCGATCTACTTCCTTAACTCTACTGGAAATCAAATGGAAAATAACTTCGTTAAGCCCCAAATAAAACGAGTCGAATTCAAAAGAGGATACTTTGAAACATGGAACATATTGATTAAAGACGGGTTTTGGAGTTGTTAATTTTATTGGGTTGTTAAATGTTTGGGTTGAAGTAATACATAAATAATCAGGTTTGGCAGAATCTATTTCTGTACATGTATATTGGGACATTGAAATGCATTAGGATTACATTGGGATTGATGCGTCTTACTTTTCTGCACCAACTGGGGACGCTACGGACTACTTCTATTTCCATTTGCAACTGTTATGGGATATCCATTGCAAACACATCCATATGGGTTTAAATTTGTCATCAACAGAAAACCTCGCTCGGTTGGACTTTCACGCGTTATATTTCTGTACTGGGCTAAGGAAGTGTCCTATGAGAGAAAGTTTGCGTAATCTTATTTGGAATTCAATCTGTGAGTTCTCTTTTACGTGTACACCCATGTGTACACTGGAACTGTTTTTGTACCACCCGAACGACTAGACTCTTCCTGTCAGGTCCTCCGTTTTTCACCATTGACAAGAGTGAACCACATCGAAAAATCACGAGAAACTTTCGCTATGGTACGTGTGCAAACATAAGGATGGGGGTTGCTATTGCTTGACCCTAGGCGAAATGTGTCGTGTACACGCAGAGTATGCATATTGCTCTGGACCACATACAATATTTTATACTCTTGTCCTTACAGAATAGTTATTTAAATGAAAGCCACATTTTGTAAATACTGTGAATTGTGACATGCAACTACTTGTCATATGCCTGCTATTACCTATAACCCATCATAACTTGTAAGGCAGATAAAATGTCGCAGAGACGATAAACCCCATGCCATTCCACATCCCTTTAACCCAATCCAATGTAGGATGCGCTGGGCCCACCTTGTGATTAAAAGAGTATAGCAGAGATGGGTGATATTTACAAGGTGAGCATCCGCGCAATTTCTGGTACCACACGTGTATATGGAAAGCTAACAAATGTGTACTGTAACAATTGTACGGTCGTAATGATATATTGTGCCTCGTTATAATGTTACCAACATTTCGAAACCACTGAGAAAGAAACTACAAGCTAGGAGGCGGTGGGGGTGGATAGCCTACAAGAAGTAGGGACGTCTGTTCATCCTGGTCATTCGGTGTCCACCAACTGCTAAAGACCCCTACGCGCAAGCGAATTATTGAAATAAAATTGAATCATGTGTTAGTCTCGAAATGACCAAATTTTTCTCTCTCACAAGCTAGGATGGTGAACTCTACTGAACGCGGCCCGATCCTTAACAGGCCTGTTTTAAGTATAATATCCACAAACACATTATCACAGTAATATCTATATTTACGACCTGATCGATAGTGGCATGTGAAAGGACAACTCTGTAATTTCAATATTCAACAAACTACGTATCCTTTGTAGTTACCAGGAACTGTAAATTGATAAATCGTTATTTGGCTACAATTCTGATAGTTTTAGCAAGATGTATTAAAGCAAACCTATCGTGGTAATAATATGTTAAAACTTGCATTGCAATGCTCTTAATAATTTTTAAAAGCTAGAAAGATTATTTTTCAGTATGATCCCGCCAGAACCCCAAATTCATGAACGTGTTACCCTATTCGGCCACCTAACCCCCAAGTTTCCCTATAGAGATATACCATGTAAGTTACAACAGCCTTAAGCTAGGAGATCATTGTTTTACCCAGTAGCTTGAGCTTCTGGAGTTCACTTGCTTTCCATCGTTGCAGATAACTGTGTGTGAAATAGCTTTATTTAACGCCCGCTTCTACTGAGGTGATAACTTATACGCCTTCCGTTTAGTACTGAACTGATGAACTAAGTAATGGCATTATGAAGGACAAATTTTACTTGTTAGTGATAAAATCAAATCGTAGCTGGCACTCCTCTGAGTTAATCTTTGGTTTTTATCTTTAATCATGTGCATTTTAACAGTTGTTGTGTTCCTGATAGGCCTTGGTGTAACAAAGGGTAGGTGTTTCGTTTTATCTATTGTAAATTAATTTAACTGTAGATTAAATATAGATGTAAACGTTCTTTGTATGTTTTAATTAACATGGTAAATATGGGAGGCAATAGATGTCTTTAAATGAAAGGGTAAAAAACACCTGTCTTTAAATGGAAGGGTAAAGACCACCTGTCTTACAGAGAAAGGGTAAAAACCACCTGTCTTATAATGAAAAGGGTAAACACCACCTTCCGGCCATTTAAGATGTGGACCAAACCAAATAGCCAGCCATAAAAAAAAATCACGGGAAACACCTAACGGCATGGGAGGTCTAAATCAGTCTGCCACCACTGCTTTTAGTTCGGAGTCCAAAGATTTTGAGCGTAAGATTACTCTGTCCAAAATATGGGTTATGTCCAATTGCTCTAGTCGCCTCTACTTTACTTTATTATTACAAGGCAAAGCAAATCACTTGCTATAGCCATAATAAGTACAAAGAATATATATCGTGAATTATTGCACAAGAAACAAGGAATATAAGGCACATAATTGTAATAAAAAATGAATAAAAAGTAAAATATATATGAATATATATAAGTAATTTCAATGTATATACAATTCACGAAGTTAATACAAAAGTATTTTATTATACAAAAAAGTTCCCAATAGGTGTTTAGTTTCATTTTTGGGTGTTTAATAATTTATTACGTAATTTCATACTTTGGTATAGATATTTTCTTAAATTGAGTATACATTTACGTTTGGGGTTCGTTAAAATATTTTTGAATTTATGTAAGGAAGGAAAGGTCCCAAATCTACGATGAATTTATATATACTGGGCAACAGTGGAAAAAGTGATATTCGTCTTCAACGGCGTTTGTACTGCATTTTTATTTTCACGATCCGTTCTTGTATAACGCCCTGTTTCAACATAGAATTTACTATTGGGAGTTCTTAGCTAAATACATGTACTAATTAAAACATACATCATATACGTGTTAGCGCGGAAGTGACTTATTTTGGGCATCTTTTTTGTATTTTCAGTCAGTTAAGATGCTGCTTTACGTAGCATCTATATACTTATTAGTTTGTATCAACATTGTTTTAGGAGGAAGACTTCAAGTGCAAGGAACCCACTTCGTAAAAGATGGACAGCGAGTCTTCCTGTCTGGAGTAAACCAGGCATGGATAAATTTCGGGTATGACTTCGGAGATAATCACTATGCGCAGCAGAGATCTAAGTTTGAGAATTACTTAAAAATGGTGCACGATAACGGTGGTAATTCCATGAGGGTCTGGGTACACATTGAGGGCCAAACTACCCCGGTATTCGACCACCAGGGATATGTTGTAGGCTTGGACAAAACTGGCACATTTATATCCGAGTTTAAGGAATATCTTAAAGCAGCTCATAAATTCAACATACTCATCTTCGCTTGTTTATGGAATGGTGCCTTATTTGAACATGGTGAAGCCTTAGGTGGACTTATTCGGGACACACGGAAACTCCATAGTTACATTGACAAGGCCTTAATACCATGGGTGAAGGCAGTTAAGGATGAACCCGCTATGGGAGGTTGGGATATCATGAATGAGTTTGAAGGTGAAATTATAGCTAACCAACATAACTCAGAACGTTGTTTTGACACCGTATTCATGCACGGATCGGGATCTGGCTGGGCAGGGGCAAAATATTATGTTCAGGAACTTCAGAGATTTGTCAACTGGCAAACAGATGCAATCCGAAGAACTGATCCAGACGCTCTAGTAACAGTAGGTTCGTGGACAGCGCGCACTAGCTCGGACAAGCTTGGACTACACAACCTCTGGAGTGATGACTGTCTCCGTAAGGCTGGTGGTAAACCCTTGGGCGTTCTTACATTTTTTACGACACACGCGTATTCATCGCACGACAAATACGCTGATTATGCACCATTCAACCACAAAGCCGCAGAATACGGCTTGAATAAGCCGTTTGTTATTGGAGAATTTAACCAAGTCAGTGGTGGGGGTAAGGACATAACGGCGCTGTTTGATTATGCGTATAATAACGGCTACGCTGGGGCCTGGTCTTGGCATTTACTGGGAACAGGTAGCAACTCCGATAACGCGGCTACACAGTTACGAGGTCTCCGATTTATGAGGTACAAAAATGACCAAAGTAGAGGCGGATTGGTATCCTTTAAATTGTAATTGACCAGAATAAATGAGGTATTCCTAGATTGGAATTATTTGTTATCTGTTGGTGTATATTCCCCGGCTCATTAAACAGCTCATTATGCAAGAGCTAACTCTTTAAGTATTAAATGTTATAAAAATTAGACACTAATTAACATTACAAGACCATTATCAACTCTCGATGCCATGGGATGGCCCCGATATTAAGTACGTTAGATCGGTTCGGCCATTTAATGATTTAATTTTAAAAAAAGGATAATCGAGACTTTGTTTTTTATCTTTACACCGTTCTTCTAACGCCGATAACTCGGCTCAGAATGAAGTAATTTGACTGAAATTTTCAACATATTCCCTTTTCATTATCATTATTTTTACTAGCCAGAACTGTCAGCTCTTTATCTAATCTTACATAATGCCATTTAAAGTAATATACAGAGATCAGTTTCTATTCTATGAGAGAGAGAGAGAAATGGGGTTTAATGTCCATTCGATACAAACTAGGTCATTTCGGGACTAACACATGGTTAAATTTTATTTCAATAATTCGCTTGCGCGTAGGGGTCTTTAGCAGTGAGAGGAAACCTGAGGACCCGGAGAAAACCCACGAGGTTCCAGTTTCTGTGAATAATAAGCCTTAATTAACCGTTCTTTATACACCAAAACCTTGATTGTCATTCCATAGTCTTTTCTTAGAATGAATATTTGTTTGCGGTCTTTTCATATGTTTAGATTGCGATTGACCAACAAAGACTTTGAATATCCATTTTACACTCGAAAGCTGTACTATTTTGCTATCTCCACACACTAAAATCGGCCAATTAAGCAGATACTTGCGATCTTCAGAAGCGTATTTTAATCTGAGAATACTTAACCAAGAATGAACACCCTGAAAAAACGCGCGAAAGATAATACATACTAAAGGGTTGTAAAGGTTCCAATAAAAGTTCTAAACTTTCTGTACTTATCATGGAACACCCGTTTTGTATCAGTATCTTATCTATGCCCTACTTAATTAAACACATAAAGGGAATAAATTTGACATATTGTTTGGAATTACTGAAGAAGAATCCAGGAGTATTACAGGTATTTACGTTAATTCATTTTCATTTTAAAGATGCATTATGTACGAGCTAAATCTGAATATTAAGTAGACATTTTGCCCATGACAGGCCTATAGTAACTCGCTAGACCATCAGTTGGCTGAGATTAAATTGGATTAAAACACCGATGAGATTTATAAATTTAACGATAAACTGGATGATCGAGACAGTCTCATTGCCATGTACCGTTACTACGATAATACACAATCCACGCTACATCTTTAAACAGTCGTAGCTCAGCTCAGAATAAAGTAATTTGAGTGCAATTTTCAGAATATTCATTTTACATTATCCATTTGTGAACTACTATAGCAAGACAGGTCAGCTCTTTAACTTAATCTTACATAATGCATCTTTAACAGTCATATTTGCTTAATTGTCAGGAAACGTGGCTGGCATAGTTGGAAGTTTTTAAACTACAAAGTACAAGTACTCTCGCTGTTAGTGATCTAGCATAAATCCAACTTATTTCTGTTAACTAGTTCTTGTATACCTACACTGTCCAAACAGATTGTCCTTTAACCCGAGGTAAAATTGTTACCAACGTCAATCCTTATAAGATATTCCCGTTCTTTCCAGATAAAATGGGGTTGTTCTTGTGGGCTCTAGGTCTGATGGTACTTGCTAATATTGCCAATGCTGGAAGGTTACAAGTCCAGGGCACCCATTTCGTCAAAGATGGAAACAGAGTCTTTCTGTCAGGAGGAAATCAGGCATGGATCGCCTATGGTCACGACTTTGGAGACAACAACTATGAATATCGTAAGGTTGATTTTGAAAAGTATCTACAATTGGTTAACGCCAATGGCGGAAATTCAATTCGTGTTTGGATCCACGTTGAGGGTGTTGTAAGTCCACATTTCGACAGCAATGGGTATGTCACTGGTCTGGACGAAAGAGGAACCTTTATTGCGGAGTTCAAGGAATACTTACACAGAGCGCAGCACTACAACATTTTAATATTTCCTTGTTTGTGGAATGGAGCTAAAAAACAAGAACATAAACATTTAGCTGAATTGATTCTAGACACATCGAAACTTCAATCCTACATTGACAAAGCTTTAATTCCATGGGTTCAAGCTGTAAAGGATGAACCGGCTTTGGGTGGATGGGATATCATGAACGAGTTCGAAGGGGAAATCATACCAAACACACATAGTAACGAACCGTGTTTTGACACCACCTTCCTGCTGAATTCTGGCGCCGGTTGGGCTGGTGCAACTTACTCAGCCCATGAACTACTCAGGTTTGTTAACTGGCAGTCTGATGCTATCATGAGAACAGATCCCGGAGCTCTGGTGACGGCTGGTTCCTGGAATGCCAGAGACAATACTGATCGACTCAGTACTCACAATCTTTACAGCGACAATTGCCTTCGCAAGGCTGGTGGTAGACAGCGAGGTATTTTGAACTTTTACTCGTCTCACAGTTATGCATGGGGAGGCCATTACGACGAATTTGCACCTTTCAGACACAATTTCTCCGATTATGGTTTGACAAAACCCTTTGTGATTGCGGAGTTTAATCAAGTTAGTGGTGAGGGCATGGATATCACTGAGCAATTTCAATGGGCCTATGATAAAGGATATTCGGGAGCGTGGACCTGGCATTTACATGCCGATGGATCCAACACAGATTCTACAGCCAATCAACTCAGGGGTATCAAATACATGAAAGATAAAAATGACCAAAGCAAGGGCGGGCTTGTCGCTTTCACGGTATGAAACATTTAATAATAGATATTTGTTAAGTACAAAAGGGTTTGTTCTATATTTTTGTAACTAATCTCGAAATGAACGACTGCCATTTAAGTGATCATGTTGCGTATGATACCTCCGTGAGTTCATAAATAAATCAGGGTAATGAGGTCTTGGCGTGATAAGATCTGATACGCTTTGGTAGGCTGTTCACATTGAGTTAACACGAATAATAACGAGATACAGTGATAAAACCTGTCACATATTTTTTAAAAAAAGTATAATTGGTAAGTTGAGATACTTCAGTGGAAACTTATTGAAAATCAACAATATATAAGTGGCCTCCATTATATCATAGACTTTCGAAGGTGATGGTTGGGCGGGCATCATAGCGTTATCAAACAACGGGGCATTGGATGGCCAAATGGTTAGCACGTGCGTGTTGTATCATAAGGTCTGTCATTGAGTCAACTGGCGTGGTTTCGATTCCCCGGTTGTACGCGACAAGGAGGAGTAGGGTCGCCTGTCCAACCTCGTGGGTTTTCTCCGGGTCCCCCGGTTTCCTTCTACAGCTGAAGACCACTACGCTCAAGCGAATTATTGAACTAAATTTGAATCATGTTAGTTCCGAAATGATCTAGTTTGTGTCGAGTGGACGTTAAATCCCATTTCTCCCTCCCTCTCTCTCTCTCACCCTACAGGGGTGGATCCAGGAAGTTTTGAGGGTGGGGTGGGGGGTTTGCCAGGTTCCCGAGACAATATATAAGAAATTACACTAGGTGAATTTGGGGGACACAGTGCATCAAAATTAAATCGTATGTCTTTTACTTATCATAGATAGTTCTACATTTTTATATCGATATTTTATCTACTGCTGTAATAATTGTGTATTCACTAAGAAATTACGCTAGGTAATTTGAATTTGGGGGCCTGACAAGGACAGCTGTCTAGTGGCTCGGATGGGACAAAAAGACAAGGACACGTGTATAGATTAGCTTGCACGTAAAAGATCCCTTGGCAGTTGAAATTCGATATAAGAGTAGGCCATAGTGCCGCTGCCCGGGCAAAATTTCCCTCATGGCACACTGTATGGCGTACGTCCGTAGGAAGTTAAACCCATATTTCATTTGAATTTGGGGGATGCGGTACATCAAGGTTAAATGCACTGTGGTTTACATAACACCTTATGTCTTCCGCTTATCATGGATAGTTCTACATTTTATATCGCTATCTTATCTATTCCACTATCCATGACCTATTAACTCACCTTTATAAAGTGAATAAATTCGGCTCCTTTTTGGAAATTACCAAGGAAGAATCAAGAGGAAGCAAGGTATGTACTTTTATTCCCTTTAATCATTTTGTCATATTGCATGGTACTGTTTTACTAATCTTGATGCGCCACTGATTCATCAAAAGTGACGGAAATTCCAGACTTAAAAAGGAGAACATAAAACTTCTTCTTTAGGGGCCCCGAGCCTACTGTATCCCCCACCCGTGCCCAGTCCATCCTTGTTTTGCATTAAGAATTTATACTCTTGCATTTTCTGTAGATAAAACTAAATTTATTTTTCCAGATAAAATGGGATTGTTCGTATTGGCTGTAGTTCTGATGGTACTTGCTAACATTGCCAATGCTGGAAGGTTACAAGTACAAGGTACTCATTTTGTCAAGGATGGAAAAAGAGTATTTTTGTCAGGTGGGAATCAGGCATGGATTGCATACGGGTACGACTTTGGAGATAATAATTACGAATACCACAAGACGGAATTTGAAAAATATCTGAAATTGGTCAATGAAAATGGCGGAAATTCAATTCGTGTTTGGATCCATATTGAGGGTGTCATAAGTCCACATTTTGACAGCAATGGGTATGTCACTGGTCTGGACGGAAAAGGAACCTTCATTGCGGAGTTCAAGGAATATCTCGCTAGAGCGCAGCACTACAACATTTTAATATTTCCTTGTTTGTGGAATGGAGCTTTAAAACAACAACATAAACATTTAGCAGACTTGATTCAGGACACATCGAAACTTCAGTCCTACATTGACAAAGCTTTAATTCCCTGGGTTCAAGCTGTAAAGGATGAACCGGCTTTGGGTGGATGGGATATCATGAACGAGTTCGAAGGGGAAATCATACCAAACACACATAGTAACGAACCGTGCTTTGACACCACCTTTTTGCTAAATTCTGGCGCCGGTTGGGCTGGTGCAACTTACTCCGCCCATGAACTACTCAGGTTTGTGAACTGGCAGGCTGATGCTATCATGAGAACAGATCCCGGAGCTCTGGTGACTGCCGGCTCCTGGAATGCCAGAGACAATACTGATCGACTCAATACTCACAATCTTTACAGCGACAATTGCCTTCGCAAGGCTGGTGGCAGACAGCGGGGTATTTTGAAATTTTACTCGTCTCACAGTTATGCTTGGGGAGGCCATTACGACGAATTTTCACCTTTCAAACATAAATTCTCGGATTATGGTTTGACGAAACCGTTCGTGATCGCAGAGTTTAATCAAGTTAGTGGTGAGGGCATGGATATCACCGAGCAGTTTCAATGGGCCTATGATAATGGTTATTCAGGAGCATGGACCTGGCATTTACATGCTGACGGATCAAATACAGATTCGACGGCAAATCAACTGCGAGGTATGAAATATATGAAAGATAAAAATGACCAAAGCAAAGGCGGGCTTGTCGCTATCACATTATAAAAAGTTTTGAAAAAATATGAATATTGTAAAGTACAAAACGATTTTGTGTTGTATTTTGTTTTTGTAACTATCCTGACTACTATTTAGATCCGAATCAACCCCGAACTAACAGTATCCATCATCTTGTACGAACAATGGTATATAATAACTGGATTCATTATCCATCGTCTTGTACGAACAATGGTATATGATTGGATTCATTATAGCGTTGTAGCCTATAGTCCGAAAAAGAAGGACATCAAATTTCTGCTCAAAGCACTCTTCCGTGAAGATATTGTTCCTTTCTAGCCCCCCGTCCTGCACCACTTTCTGGGTGAAAACACGAGGTCGCGTGTACCCTTGGCAAAACTGTCCTAATAGCATACTTCATAGCAAATGCTCTTCCTTTTTAATCCACGATTCGTCGAACACGCCTCAATAGTGAATCTGTACAACTTAATTCTCAGTAAACGTGCTGAAAGTACTCATGTATTTGCTGGGGAAACACTTAAACCAAATCTTCAAACCCCCCACATTCCTTATTTGGATCACCAGAGGTTTTACATTCTGCTGTAGATATGCCCTTCCGAAACGTATAGTTTCACGCAACTAGAAATGCCCTTTTATAGTTACCGACCCTGTTACGTTTCACGGAAATACCGCGTGTATCTTCTGTGAAGATTCCATGAGCGTACCCACTCCAAAAATTATATGCAATAACTGGTACCCCCTAAAGTCTGACTATTTCTGCCTATCATATACCATACATGATTTTTAGAGAGGGGTTCACGTTCACTAGCCCGCCGCTATAAAAAAATGCTACAAATATGGATATAATAAAAAAAAAACAGCAGGACCTACTAAAAGTTTTAGGTCATGTTATGTCAAAGGTCAAGGTCAGACAGGGAAGTCAAGAGTCAAAATATTGTTACATGGGTATCAAAAGAACCCCTATGTAATATAACAAACCATTAAAACGACATTTAGAATGTTAGACGAGTTGGTGTATTACATTTCATTGTTGGTCGGGGTTGGTGCTTTACATTTCAGTATGGGTGCGTTACATTTCATTGTCAGGGTGGGTGCGTCGTTACATTTCATTGTCAGCCTGCGTGCGTTAGTATTACCGCCAGGGTTCGTTACGGGTATGCATTTACATGTGATCATTAATCGTAAAAATGATTATAATAGATATTGGCGGACAAGTGCCCCCGCGGACTAGAGAGCACTTTAATATGTGTCTTATCTATATCTCTATCTATGACCTCCTTACTTATCTACTAAAAATGAATAAATTTGACGCCGTTATAGGAATTACAGTAGAAGTACAAAGACTAAGGCAAGGTAAGCTTATTTCCATAATTGTAAACAATGTATTTTCGAAGTACCAATTTGCTTACTCCAGTACGCATCAAGGTCCGTCTAACTTGTGCATAGAACGAAACTAACGTAATTACCAATGAATGGTATAATTACTGCGGGGTTGTATTCGAGTCTGACCATATGGACTGCTGTTCGGGATGTAATAATTACCTAGCCTCGAGAAATTTTAAGTTATTGTATGGGGGTAGTATTCCTCACTAGATAAAAGAAAACTAACCGAATATAACTTTGTTTCAGATACAATGGGATTATGCGTGTTGGCTCTGTATCTGATAGTGCTTGCTAGCATTGCCAATGCTGGTAGGCTGCAGATCCAAGGAACTCATTTTGTCAAAGATGGGAAACGAGTCTTCCTGTCAGGAGGAAATCAGGCTTGGATCGCATACGGATACGACTTTGGGGACAACAATTACGAATATCGTAAGACGGAGTTTGAAAAATATCTGAAATTGGTTAGTGACAATGGTGGAAATTCAATTCGTGTTTGGATCCATATTGAGGGTGTCATAAGTCCACATTTCGACAACAATGGATATGTCACTGGTCTGGACCAAAAAGGAACCTTCGTTGCGGAGTTCAAGGAATATCTCGCTAGGGCGCAGCACTACAACATTTTAATATTTCCATGTCTGTGGAATGGAGCTTTAAAACAACAACATCAGCATTTAGATGGTTTGATTAAGGACACAGCAAAACTTCAATCCTACATTGATAAAGCTTTAATTCCATGGGTTAAAACTGTACGAGATGAACCAGCTTTGGGTGGATGGGATATCATGAACGAGTTCGAAGGGGAGATAATACCAGGTACCCACAATAGTGAACCGTGCTTCGACACCACCTTCTTGCAGAATTCTGGAGCCGGGTGGGCAGGCGCTACTTACTCCGCCCAGGAACTACTTAGGTTTGTTAACTGGCAGGCTGATGCCATCAGGAGAACAGATCCCGGAGCTCTTGTGACTGCCGGCTCGTGGAATGCAAGAGACAATACTGATAGACTCAATACGCACAATCTCTACAGCGACCATTGTCTCCGCAAGGCTGGTGGCAAACAGCAGGGCGTTTTGAACTTTTTCTCGTCTCACAGTTACGCTTGGCAAGGCAAATACGACGAATTCTCACCTTTCAAACATAAAGCCTCCGATTATGGTTTTTCAAAACCTTTTGTGATCGCAGAGTTTAACCAAGTCAGTGGTGCAGGAATGGATATCACTGAACAGTTCCAGTGGGCCTATGATAATGGTTATTCGGGTGCATGGACCTGGCATTTACATGCCGATGGATCAAACACAGATTCGACAGCAAATCAACTGCGAGGTATGAAATACATGAAGAATAAAAATGACCAAAGCAAAGGCGGGCTTGTCGCTTTCACGATATGAAAAATGAAATAATAGATTTTTTTTAAGAACAAAAGTGTTTGTGTTATATTTTTGTAACTAATCTCGAGGTAGTACCGTGGGCTTGTCGGTTCCAATGTATACGGATTGTTTAACAAAATCTGTTCGTATTGTTTATTTATTCATTCTTGTAAAGAATACGGGGTCCTATCACAGCAAATATGAGATGCACGTTTGTATTTAAAAGATGGGTCTGGTGACAGACGGGGGAGTTGGATGGCCGAATGGTTAGCACGTGTGCGCTGTGTCATAAGGTCTGTCGTTGAGTCAACTGGCGTAGTGTCGATTCCCCGGTTGTACGGGACAAGGACTAGGGTCGCCTGTCCAGCCTCGTGGGTTTTCTCCGTGTCCTCCGGATTCCTCCCACTGCTAAAGACACCATTTCTCTCTCTGGTGACTGGCGATGACTATTGACCACCCAGTAGCCTTGACATCATAACAAGATGGTGAAGGTTCAAACACAATTATGTAATGACTTGCTGCATGCCGCGAAAAGTGTTTTGCATAGCGAGCGGGCTGCGGAAGCAAAAATGCTTCGCCGCTGTAAAATAGTACCATTGGTGGAGCTGTTGACACCGGTACATACAACCAATAAATTAATGTTGGTTACAAATGGTTAAGTACAGTTATTTCACTTTATTTTGAAATAAATATCATCACGAGAAAATCTTCTGTGAGTTTAATCTAAGATCTAGCTTCCCCATAAAAACACAGCTCCTAGACGTATAATTCCATCTTAGCTTTTTCAATAATTAATGAAAGAAATTCTTGCTCTTATCTGTATCTTAATGCGCACCGGTTGTGAAATCAACGGGGAAATCAATATATCCCAGTTTATACTCTTGGCTTGTCTATATATAGTAGTCCAAGTCTGATTATATACTTGATAAGATTGTAAATATAATTTATAATTCATTGGGATAGTTCAAGCATAACATTCGACTTATGGTTACAAGTACAGAAAGTGTGGCGATAATCGGGAAAGTAAGCAAACTTACAGATTTTAAAATGTCTGGCTCTTCTTAATCTAAAACAAAGCTAGCTAGCAAAGTTGACTTAACATCACCATCAACAATTAGATCTTCGACTCCTGATAATACATGTCGGAATGAAGTTAAGCTGGTCAAAGTTATCCCTAGGTCCTTCTGAGAAAAGTGGGTTGGGTGGCCGAATGGTTAACGCGTGCGCCTTGGATCAGAATGTCTGTCATTGAGTCAAGTGGTGTGGTTTCGATTCCCCGCTTGCACATGACAAGGAGTAGGGCCACCTGTTCAACCTCGTGGGTTTTCTCCGGGTCCTCCTGTTTCCTCCTTCTACTAAAGACACCTACGCGCAAGCGAATTATTGAAATAAAATTGAACCATATGTTAGTCCCGAAATGACCTAGTTTGTGTCGAGTGGAGGTTAAACTCTCTCTCTCTCTCTCTCTCTCCTTTTGAGAAAAGTAAACGAGCAATGTGTTTTACGTATGTTGGGAGAAAATATGTTTAATGTGTACCACCGATGAATGTAAGCCACAGAGTTATCAGAATGATAGACGCGCCACGTATCTATATTCTTTTTTTTATACATGCATTCAAACAGAGAGCAAATTTATTTAATGTAAAATCAGTCTTTGACTTAACAAATCTAACTTGGTTATGTGGGGCATAAATATTACCACCCTATTGTAAATGCAGACCGATTTGATAATAGTGACGAGAAATCATATTTTGAGATTTGATAGAAATCATGTTCTCACTCTGACCATTCACTTAGGACAACAACTAATGTTAGTACTATAGTTCGACCGACTAACCACTTTGTTATCAACATCAATAACGACAATAGCTACTATTGTGGGTTAATTTGGATTTCTAGTAATATCAAAAGTAGCTTTATTTACCTAAATAACAATCGTCCCTGATTCTTTTTAGCCACAAATGGCGCCAAACCATGTATACTTTACCTCGAAAACCTCAGAACAAGACATAAATGGAACTGTTCTTCACGTGACAGTGTCATTGATTCCTTGTACACGACCACAACCTAAGCAAGTGAAAATATCCGCAGGTTTCTCTTGTCAGTTGTATGTAGTGTGGATCTCCTACACTTACTATTAGAAAAAAGCCGATATGGTATTTAGAAGAAGGATGCTATGGGTGATTGTTTAAGAGATTATGTATGGCGATTGCAGTGATTTTATAGTCTTCTAGTGATTAAATCTTTAAGGCCACTTTTATGTAATAACTTGACTAACCGGAGTCACGGAGAATGCAGCGATCTTAACTTAAACGTGATTTAGATGAGTGTGTGTGTGTGTGTGTGTGTGTGTGTGTGAGAGAGAGAGAGAGAGAGAGAGAGAGAGAGAGATAACTATCCTATGTAATTCTATTTTATGTAATAACTTGACTAACCAGAGTCACGGAAAATGCAGCGATCTTAAACTAAACGTGATTTAGATGATAGAGAGAGAGAGAGAGAGCTATTCTAAACGTGTTCTAGACAAGAATGATCAGAGAGAGAAATGGGGTTTAACGTCCACTCGACACAAACTATGTCATTTCGGGACTAATATATGGTTTAATTATATTTAAATAATTCGCTTGAGCGTAGGGGTCTTTAGCATAGGGAGGACCCGGAGAAAACCCACGAGGTTGGACAGGCGACCCTACCCCTGAATGATCAAAGCTATCCGACACTTAATTAAAACAATTACATAAAAGTATACTCGTTAGTCTCAGAGTAACGAGAAAACTGCCAAGGACAAGAATTTTTCTCAACATTTAATAACGTAATACATCACGCCTACATAATATACCGAAGACGCTCTCACCTTCTTTTTGACCAATATTTCTATAGGCATTCAATGCAAACTGCCTATCGATTTTTCTCCAGTCTAATGGTCTTACGATTCAACGATTTTGCAATATATGATGAGTTACATCGTTTAAAACATCATGTAATGGCAGAGAGCCTGAGGCTAAACAATCTAGATTTCCTATCAAGTTTTTTTAAGGAGTGGTTTTATCGGTCATTTTCTTTGATTCTTACTTGTAATCTTCCAAAGTGAAGATTACAAGCAACACAGCAGTTAAACACTTCCCAAAAAACATATAAAAGAAACACGATTTTTGTTTGACTTATAACCATTGTTTAAACCTTGTTTTTATATATATTATATTCCCGATTATGGTTTGAAATGAAATGAAATGGGGTTTAACGTCCTACTGTTCTGCTCCAAACTGGGCTAATGAAGACGGGCATACGCCATACAGTAAGCTATGAGGGAAATTTTCCCCGGACAGAGGCACTACGACCTACTCTTATATCGAAATCCAACTGTCAAGGGATCTTTTGCGTGCACGCCAATGTGTACGGTTTTTCGTCCCATCTGAACGACTAGACAGCTGTCCTTGTCAGGCCCTCCGTCCTGCATCACTGACAAGGGGGGAACCACGCCGGAAAATCTGGATGAACTTTCACGGCCGATGCAGGGATCGAACACCCGGTCTCAACTTAGCCCCCCCTCCCCCCCCCCCCCCCACGATTATGGTTTATCGAAACCTATAAATTGAAGCTTCAATTCCTAAGTGTGATTCAAAGGTGTACCAGAGTCTCCTTTAAAGCAGACCGATAAATCAGAGCTTTAATTCAGTAGTGTGCGAAGGAAATTCTTTTAAAAAGTAATGCATTCACCATTGAGACATTTATTATCTAATTTTACTTTCAATTTCATTTTTCGATATTCCTAAATGACGCTCATTAGCTATAATAAACCAAATTATAATACGACTGGAATATGAAATATGGTTTAATTATTTAAATCTATTCTTGTGTTTAAATGAAATCGATCTAGGGTCGAACCAGGCAGACATATAGGAAGTACATTACCGGAACCACAGCCAGTCTCGCAGTTAATATAAATGGCTTATATATGACCACATGACAACACGGTGGTCAACCTTCTAACTTTCCCAGATTGCCATCTTGTGACATCGTATAAAATGGGTTATAGTGTCAAACATCAAACAATGACTTAACTCGAGACGAGTTAAATCTGTTAACTTACAGAACCTAGTCATTTTAAATTTGATCTTCTCGTCAACCCCCCTAGCACTTAGAAAAGTGGCAATAAATGTCTACAGTGAAGTCCGCAATGGCTGTGTGAAGGTACCCAACGGCTTAATATAAGTGTTAAGAATCTTATTAGATTGTTTAAAGGGCAGATAATAATCTTTAGAATTGACTAATAAATGTTAAAGGAGCACATCTAGGGAATTTTATCGTCCGATAAGGATAAAAATACATTTACCGAAGCCATATTAATTGGAATATAAGGGTGTATTTGACTGAAAAGTCAAGAGAGAGAGAAATGGTGTTTAACGTCCACTCGACACAAACTAGGTTATTTCGGGACTAACACGTCGTTTAATTTTATTTCAATAATTCGCTTGCGCGAATGGGGTCTTTAGCAGTGGGAGGAAACCGGAGGACCCAGAAAAAACCCACCCCTACTCCTGAACCGGGGATTCCTGAAAAGTCAAAGCCGCTCTATGTCGGAATTAAACACGAGAGTGACCACTACTACTTTTATTTTATGATTGTCTTTATAAACCGCATCAGTTGTAACTCTTAATATTCAGACCTTAAAATAATAATTATTTCAATGTTCAAACATTACTGATTATGTCGTGTGAGCTATCTGTCAATGAAAGCGTAAACAGTTACATTGCGAGCAGAGGGTGCGATGGTCCATGGAATCCATATAAATAATTAAGTGTTTTTCTAAATTTGAAATTGTAAAAGCTGCCCTGCTTAATTCGAATAACAAGTTTATTTTTATTGGTTTAAAATGTCTTTCTTTCTGGGGGAGGGGGCGAATGGTTAGCGCGTGCGCGATGTATCATAAGATCGTCGCACCCTGTTAATGCAAAAAAGTAGCGACGATACGACGTTTCATTTCAAGTAACTTGCATTATTTGTGTATCATTATTTGTGGGGTTTTTTCTGAATTGAGATTGAGTTAAGACTTTAACTATTTTCTGTTATTATGGTTTTCTAGGTTTAATTTGTAAAATACGTTGATACATTAAGACTATGAATGGCAACAATACTTCGAGTTTTCTGAGAATCTTAAAGAAACTAAAGATATCCATCTTTAAAAGCAGGGGGATTACTGCTCAGATTAATGTGTCTACGACAAAATGGACACCATAATCCATTTTAAAACAACAACAGACAGTGTTCAACTAACACATCCACTAACCTTACCAGGCATTCTGTTGTTTGGTCGGGATCAGGTCTGGTTAACGTACTGGAAAAGTGCCAATTGGTTAGTATTGGACGAAATAAACACTGACTAGAGAGATTAGTATTGGATGAAATAAGCAAGAGAAGGAGTCGTTAGCATCGGCTTTCCAGTTCGGGTTTTATCTCCAATAAGCACCACAGAAATAGTTTTCTATCTGACTTTCACCTCGACATCTCACAATAAAGATCATCGCCAGGTATTAGTGTATTGTGAGTAAATCCGGCTTTTTCGTTTTCCATACATGTGCACAGAAAAATCGCTGAAACGTTTGGGGAATCCCTTGTAGATGACAACATAAGTGAGGATTTCTCTTCTCAGCATAGAGTCCGATATTCTTTATTTTCAATCGCCGCCCTTTTATAATAACAGTAATAACACTAAGTCCAAAGTCCAAAAAATGTGAGGGGTTGGATGGCCGAATGGTTAGCGCGTGTGCGTTATATCATAAAGTCTGGCATTGAGTCAACTGGCGGGGTTTCGATTCCCCGGGTGTACGCGACAAGGAGTAGGATCGCCTGTCCAACCTCGTGGGTTTTCTACGGGTCCTCCGGGTTCCGCGCAAGCGAATTATTGAAATAAAATAGAACAATATGTTAGTCCCGAAATGACCTAGTTTCTGTCGAGTGAACGTTAAACCCCATCTCTCTCTTATCTCTCTCTCTCTCTCTCTCTCTCTCCCTGTAACTAGTAGGGCATGGGTATATGTAGCTACGAGAAGGTAGCTAAAACGTCGAGATTTACTGATGTGTTTCGAAACACGGAGGGTTGAGAGATGAGGTTTATTATCTAGGGTATATGCCAAGCGAGACTATAGGGACAGTTATTGTTATGTAGATAATATTCGTTGATAAATTATGAATATATAAGTAGTGTACAATTACATATTTAGTGCTGGTTCCCGCACTACGAGTCTAGAACTGTATAACGATTCTCTGTACACGTAGTTGTATTAATGGCCACAGTTTAGAGCTTATAGTAAGGGAAACCAGAACTTGCGAGAACATACATACATCATCCAATGATATGCTACATTTCATATGATTTTCCCCTTTTCCCTTATCTACCCTTAATGAGAATAGCGTGACCGGGATATGACTTAATACTTAATTACACGATATTTGTGATGTTATCAGCGTTAGAACGGCAACATATGTTGATAATTAATAATAAACATCAGTGAAAGGGAGGAGTGTGATAGGATCGGATGAAGCCGTTATCTAGTCGCTGCAGGCACACTGATTATACAACACGACTGGATAAAACCCTCATCAATTCGCCGTATTTTCAGATATCAAATTCGATTGCACGAATAAACTCCGATCTATTCGGGAGTATTATTTGTAAAAAATAGATCAATCAGACCTTACTCGACAGAATTACAAACCCATACGTACCCCATTACGCGCGTTCAGAATGAAAAATGGGATGTAGAGGTGTGTGGTCTTATTTATTATAGATTAACACGGCCTGAATAATAACATGGGGTAGGTCTGCGCTTTAGATCATGAGGTCTGTCAAATGTCGCGGTTTCAAATTACCATCTTGTACGTGACATGGAGTAGGATAACCTGTCCATCCTCGTGGGTTTTATACGGGTCCTCCGATTACCCCCTACTGCTAAAGACCCCTACGATCAAGAGAATAATAGCATTAAAATTGAACCATAAGTTAGTTCCTAAATAACATAGTTTGTGTCGAGTGAACTTTAAATTTAAGCGGGACCCGGTTTCTCATGAAGGACACTTTGATTCTGTCCCCCTAGCGCCTGGAGGTCGGCTGTTCGATCCCTGCATTGATCGAGAAGGTTCATCCAGATTTTCCGGCGTGGTTTCCCCTTATCAGTGAGAGAGCTGTCTTGTCCGATGGGACGAAAAACCGAGGTCCCGTGTACACATTGGCGTGCACGTAAAAGATCCCTTGACAGTTGGAATCCGATATAAGAGTAGGCCGTAGTGCCGCTGTCCGGGCAAAGTTTCCCTCAGCACACTGTATGGCGTACGCCTGTCTTCATTAACCCAGTTCGGAGCAGAACAGTAGGACGTTAAACTTCATTTCATTCCATTTCTGTCAATTCGGCTTTCATGTTCAGCATGAGTTATACATATCTTCGCATATTTGATAAAACTATACTGAAATCTGAGTGGTTGGTAGTTGTTATATGAATTTATTAGTTAAATTGGACAGCCAACATGGCGTCTACATCTTTAGTAATGCTATTGTATTCCGATTGTTGGTATTTTAGGTTCAATAACTTTTAACCCCTTCTCAACCACATTTTGTATAATAATATGCGTTGTTGGAAGACACGGGTTGACTTCGAGAGCCGATATTAACGCATACGTAAAGGAAAGGACTACAGACTGATTGGATGATAAGTTTTCGTCAGATAATCACCAATCGTTTATTTCACTCGGAACCAGGAGACAAAAATTTCACAAATTTGCCTGTTTCCCTCGCTTCCAGCGTCGCAGGATTACTTCATTTTTAGACCATCCATTAAAAATAACCAATACGAGTACACTTGTCCATAAAATAATATGGCGTGCTTGGGCTTTAACAATGCACCAGTTGCGTGCCAGAACAAGAGAACTGTCAAACTCTTCCTACCAATTTACATCATTCTAATTAAACTCTACGTCTAAAAAAACTGAATTAAAAAATGAATTTCATTTGATATCAGCATTGTTGTGAAATGTAGTAAACAACATTGATAGACCTTAGTTAGACATCGGATGATTTATGGTTTAAATCTTGCGCATTTTTTCGGGGTTGTCTTAGTGAAATTAGACGCGTAATGGAATTAAATGTGTTTTTATTCAAAAGATTGAATTTTCAAGAAAACTTATTCAACCTTCACTAAATTGTAATGAGTGTACAAAATTATTTTATATTTAAAGCAATCGGATTAAAGTACAGATCTGTATTTAAACAGGAAATTATTAGATACTCTTTGTAATCCTCGCGTTGTTCCTTTTGGAGCGAACAACTGAAAGAAAGTCTTTGGGACTCCTCCAATAAGAGTATGATATTTGTTGGACAAGGTCGAATCGCTAAGCGGATTTTTGCTATGACGTTGCAGTTCCAAGATGGCAGCAAATACGTCACAAATCCCGAGGTTGCTGGTAGTAACTAGGTCATACTTGTTAAGTATGCTTTTCCTACTGGTTGCCATTCAAATCACACGCTGTGATGAACTATTAGATTTATACACCCCCCCCCCCCCACACACACACACACACACACACAAAAAAAAACAACCCAGATAGTGTGGACATTTATTAATAATCCCGCTAAACAGTTAAATTATGTGAAATTGAATGTGGTTTTCCGTCGTGTGCGTCTGCTGACTTTTGGAGATTTGGACGGTTTAGGTGGTTTAACGCGTGCGCGTTTTATCATAAGGTCCGCCACTGAGTCAAATCGCGTGGCTTCGATTTCCCGCTTGTACGTGACAAGGAGTAGGTCACCTGTCCAACCATGTGGGGTTTCTGTCCCCCGGGCCCACGGTTACTTCACACTGCTAAAGGGCCCATAAGCGCAAGCGAGTGATTATTAGTCACGAAATGACCAAGTTTTGTGTGTGTGTGTGTGTGTGTGTGCCTCTGTTTGTGTGTGCCTCTCCCCTTCTCTCTCTCTCTCTCTCTCTCTCTCTCCTTTTAGTAAAATCACACGCTTGCCTCTCCTTTTAGTAAAATCACACCCTTGCCTAAACTGTTAGTTTCCCTGTCTTAAGAAAATGAATGTCTTGGAAAATATATAATAGCAAGTAAAAGTAAGACGCATAAATTGTCCTGTATAAAAATGACAATTTCACAGCAATTACGCAACATCCAACAACACTAATAACTACATATCAATCAACAGAACAAAACATGTTGACAACTTGTCAGGATTAATAAACGTTTTAAAATATTATAGGTTTAAACACACACACACACACACACATCCACACACGCAGTAAACATCATTCCTATATACAATATGTTGACAACCTGCCAGGATTAATAAACATTTTAAAATATTATAGGTTTAAAAAAACCCACATACAGTCAACATCTATCCTGTATACAATATGTCATTTATAAGCTGTCTTGTTGCTTGAATATTATTCAGATGTCGATTTGACATTGTTATTAAAAAGGCGAATTGACATTCGAAATCCCAATCTGCAGACACATTCAAGTTATATTTAAAGGAATTGTCTGTATAATATAGCCATTACGTGTATCAAAGAAGCCGACAAATACGCCTTTGGAAAAAGAATTGTTTAATCTACTTGTATCAAAAATGTCATTTTTTATAGACAAAATCACTTCTGATTACAGGTCAGTTCCATCCAGTCTTTTCACACCCCATATGTAATAATAACTCATTCGGTTTCTTTCTTACCAGTAGGGAGCCAGGGGTTAGATTCCGATTTTAGCTGAGAAAGTTCTTCTGAATTTTTTAGCGTGATTTCGCCATTGACAAGGGTGTAGGGCGGCGGACACGGTAAGGAACAGCGTTTAGTCGTTCGGATGGGACGTAAACGCCGTTGTAGGACGTTAAAACTCCATTTCATTTCATTTTCTTACCAATACCAATAAGGACGATAAAGGATACTACCGGTTCGATCCCGTTGTTGACCGACAAGGCGTTTTCGGGTTCGATCCCGGTGTTGGCCGACCAAAGTACCAAGTTATAAAACACTTCTCATCTAGATGTTCGGGTGGGACGAGAAACAATGTCCAACTGGGTGACGAGCACGTTAAAGCGATAATTTCATATTTTTAAGTTATATTTTTAAAATTTATTAAAATAAAGCCTTAAAATAGGTGGTATCTATAAACAGTCCTACCTTGTTAAAGAATAATCCTATTAATCCTATAATTCACTATTGCCAGTTGAGAAATTGGCAAAAATATCATTTTCAACTTCAAATTCAAACGTTTGAAGATAGCTTTCCATGGTGGGGAATAGGAATACAAGGGGGGCAATTGGGAGGTTATTGTGATATTATTTCCGGTGTGAAGATTTTTAAGTGTGAGAAAGATAACCCATGATCGTATAATAGTGAGTTGACAACCTATTGGGCAAAAGAAATAGAAATAATTATGTTTTGACTTTCTTAGTAAAGAACCATTTCGATAACGTGGAGTCTGAAACGCGACTGTCTGGGGCCTGTTTCACAAATTTTAACTAATATAAAATCCAAATTTTAGTAATTTGATTGGATATTATTAGATTGATTTTAGTGCTTATCCAATCAAAATTGAAGTATCTACTAAAATTGGATTTTATCTTTAGTTAGATTGCGAGAAACAGGACCCTGGTCAAATAATTGCTTGGCGTATAACCGTCTTCATTAATTTGGCTTGGTGAAGTAAAGCAAGACGTTGAAACTCAATTTCATTTCAATTCACGCATTTTATTAAAGGCTCAATACCACTCTTGATGTAACTGAATAATATGTCCCAATCTTTATTCTGGTCAACAAATTGTACTATTTTACAATATTCCAATTAATTGATGATACAAATTTCATCTCAACACACCTAATTTAAAAAAATTGGAAAAATTGAACTAAATGATTTGAAAAGCCTGACGTAAAGCTTTTCAAATGTGACTTGGATTTAAAAATATTTTTGAACCCTCTGGACAAGTAAAATAGGATTTAATGGATAATTTACACAACAGGTAAGACACTAACACATCTAGTACTTACAATAAGGCTATTTTTTATTCTCTGGAGCTGTCAAGCCAGCAAGAGTGTTATTGTCCCTTTAAAGAAGCTAAATCGCTATTCTTTGGCACCTAGAAACAGACACAAATGGATCGCAACGCATATGACCTTATAATTTAATATGAATGTATATAAACTGATTTACATTCAATCGTTCCTGTTTTTACTCTAATTTCCAATCAGTTATTTTCGGCGAAACACGCGAAGAGTCCGAATTGATTGTCAGTCTTTGGCATCTGGGTACTGCTTATGATAGTCTATTGTCCGCCTCTTGAGACGAAACCTACATGGGACATTAAAGGACAATATTGGCGTCAGTCATTATCACATATGTTCTATCACAGATGCGATAATGACTGACACCAATATTGTCCTTTTAACTCATGTGAGTTCGTTCCATTTCCAGTTTTGGTATTCAACTACATACTGATACTAATGTTGATGGACACGGATTAAATCAATAGAACATATGTGATAATGACTGGCACCAATATTGTCCTTTAAACTCATGTGAGTTCGTTCCATTTTCAGTTTTGGTATTCAACTACATACTGATACTAATGTTGATGGACACGGATTAAAGCAATAAAATCTGTCCAGTATCATCAATATTTGATAAATACTGACAGAGATAGAACAAATAACTTTCGATATTTATATGTGAGTTTGCCAGGCCATGTTTAGTTTCTTTTGTATTTAAATAGCTAGACTGTATACAGTCAGTATATCTATCTTTGTTTTATAATATTTGAATAAAATTTAAGGGGCACTTTTTATTTTCATGTCCATTGTGTCCAGTTATATATGCATGATCTTCGGTATGTATAGTTGACATAGCTGAATCATCATAGCTTTATGAAAATGCCGAAAATATATCAAATTTTGGGCACTGATAATCCTGATTATCATCACCAGGCAAGAAAATTAACTTTAAGAATGACGCTCCTGTTGTCTGCAGAACAAGCGAAGATAACATATTGGTGCTCAAAACAGTCTGAATTCAGATCAGCATCATTGCATCTAGATCAATTATTTTACATTCACAAAAAAATTGCCCTAGGAATGAGTTATATTAAATCACCTTTTATGAGCAGAAAGAAAGTCGTGTTTAATCCCAGACACGAGAAAGCTTCTAGTGTATCGGCATTATTCACATTTAATCACATCCATTAAGAACTAAAAACAAATCGGATCATAAATATCTTGTGACAACAGTCAATACCCCCTCCTCCTTCCATTTGGTTCATTAGCTAGAATGATAAATGATGCCATTCATTTCATCGCAACAGTTTGCAATACATACATAGACAAAAATACCTAATTACCATGCATACATTATATAAATACCTAATTGCCATACATAGTTTACATAAATATCTAATTATCATTCATACATTACATAAATCTCTAATTACCGTACATACATTACAAAAATATCTAATTATCATACATATACATACATTACACAAATATCTAATTACCATACATACATTACATAAATATCATCTAGTTATCATACATACATTATAAAAATACCTAATTACCATACATACATTATAAAAATACCTTATTACCATACATACATTATAAAAATACCTAATTACCATACATACATTATAAAAATATCTAATTATCATACATACATTAAATATACATTATACATACATACATACATTACATAAATTACATAAATATCTAATTATCATACATACATTACATAAATATCGAATTACTACACACAAAAATTAGACATCAAGACACAAAATATGTGGGTAACAGCTAGTTTAACCTCTTGGTATAAATTCCCTAGAAGTGGATCTCTGAAAGTAATTTCATCCTACAATGGTTCCAAAAATATTTGTCAATTACAGACGATATATCATAGAATATGGTCAAAATCAGCCAGCGCCATCGCTGAAATCTTGTGAAGTGTCTGTTTTTAATCCGGTGGAATCCAAGCCCGGAGATTACCTATCGTTGTTATTTTGATTTTTTTTCAATGACATGTTAAATAACAGTTTATTGTCTGCGAAGGCGTGATAACGTAGATATTAGCCTAAAAATACAAATGGCTATCAGTAGCTTTAACAGTATCAGTTATAACAGAGCCCATGTCTTAAAAGTAGACATAATCGCTGTCGTTTGATCGAGTGTTTTCAAAGATCGTACATGAATGCAATACCTCCACAGTGACATGTACAAAACCCTCATTAAAATATCGAACGCATTGGTTCCGCAAAAATAACCTTGTTATTACGACATGTTTAATAAGGCATGTTGAATGAATGTCGGTTCTCTGACATGCTGGTAGTTGTTCGTGTACACACACTTAAACAAATATTTCTCTTCTATGGTGAAAGGGGATCGATCAAGGTGACTTTTTCTATTGATTGGTGTAATGATACGAGTGTTTGGTTCGCGGCCTGTAATGATATCAAAAGTAGTATTTACTGACAAAATATAATAAAATAACTTGTTTAATAGCGCCCCCGGCATCTTGACGATCTCGTCCTGTCCCAAGTACATAACATTATCCTTTAAGTGAAGGTTTACTTATGTTTGTTTCTTGGTCTAAATCCAATTGACATAGGTCGATTTTATTGATCAATTTTAATTTTACAGAAAAACAACATATTGTGCAGCGAACTATGATACACAAGATACAAACATCCCAGTGCCCAAACAATTAAAGGATTCGTAGCATTAAGGACAATAGCGGGATCCCGGTGCTGGCCGAGAATGTTCATCGCGATTTTCCAGAATTGGAGATAAAAGTATGCCGTTTAAGGACAATAGGGGTAGTTGCGGTGGCTATCTTGAAAGTCCCGTGGTCGATCCCGGTACTGGCCGAGAAAGCTCATCGGATTTTCCAGAAACGGAAACAAAGGTATGCCGAAGCGCCCCGCACCTCGCAAAAATTCCCTCGGAGCAGAAAAGGGGACGTTAAACCCTATTTCATTTCATTTTATTTCACTAAGAACAATAGTTTAGTTACAAAATAACAGTGCGTTTGATTCATGGTAATCATTGATAGCCAAAGTCTTGTTTGTTAATTAAACATAAGTATATTGTGTGTTCAACATCCTTACAACACACTATACTGAATGGTGTATCTTTAGTCGAGATGGGGTTTAACGTCCACTCGACACTGACTAGGTCATTTCGGGACTAACATGGTTCAATTTTATTTCAATAATTCGCTTGCGCGTAGGGGTCTTTAGCAGTGGGAGGAAACCGGAGGACCTGAAGAAAACCCACGAGGTTGGACAGGCAGCCCTACTCCATGTCACGTACAACCGGGGGATTCGAAATTAATACATGTACTTTCCATTCAAAGCTTAGCAATACCCAAGCCCCCACGAGCCAATTTCCTCTTTTCTGATTGATGCCATAAGATGCAATTATTTCTGTTGATTGTGCTTCATATCCATGATGATATTTTGCTGCTTGGGGAGGACCACTCCCACACTCACTGGTATATCCCGCGATGTAGGCACCATTTTGCCTACATGGTCTATCCAATGCTGGCTTAACGTGATATAACTGTTCATGTAACGATGATGGATCTATATTTAGTGATGATCCCGCTTAACACTATAGACCTAACTACAGACCGGAAATGAAGAGGATTTCTAGCTGTATATAGAATCAGACGGTCCGGGATAAGTTTAATTCCGGTATAGGAGAGCTAATTTCCCTCGTTTATCTGCAAAAATAAGATACGTCACTAGCAAATTCCTGACCGACATTTTGACTTATTAAGTTTTGGATATAATCGGTCGGGCGTAGCTTCACGCTGGACAGCACGTTCTTTTAGTGATGGTGATCTTAACTAGTCCCAACTGATTCCAATAAAACATCAATCATGGAGTTCAGAGAGAAAGCCGGATGTCTTGGTGACCTAGACTTCATTGATACTCACATGATTACAAAACTAATGGGATAACAAAAGCAAATGGTGGGGTTATAGGGAAATTCGTTTATCATTTTAACTTACGACATTCTTAACTGAAAAACGATACCATTTATTCCAAAAAATGACGTGGTGGTGGCAGGACCGTAACTAGTTTAAAGCAACGAGGGAGGTGGGAAGTGTTCTACAGGGGTGCTGTAAAATTGACGGACAATGTATATCTAGGTTTCTTTTAAGATCGATATTTTTTCCACAAGGGGGGGGGGGCAAAATTTTTGCGGGCGGGGGGCTCAGTGTGTAAGGCGATAGATTACCAGCCAGGAGGTACCGGGAACGATCCATTTGCTGGCCGAGAGAGTTACTCAGGAGTCTCTAGTTTCTATGGTTGACGGAAGGCCTGGCAAGGAACAGTATCTAGTTGTTCTGTGGGACGAAATAAAACCCGAGTCCCATGTACACATTAGCTGGAATAAGAAGAGTAGGCCAAAACGTTGTCTGGGCAAAGATTCAACCATAGCACTATGCAAAGTGTATTCACGTCTTCATTAACCGCGTGTTTGACCCCTGCATTATCCGAGAGAGTTCATCGGGGTTTTCCGACGTGTTTTCCCTTGTCAGTGGTGCAGGGCCTGGCAAAGACAGCTGTCTAGTCGTTGGGATGGTACGAAAAACCGGGGTCATGTGCACGTAAAAGATCCCTTGGCAGTTGGAATTCGATATAAGAGTATTCCATAGTGCTGCTGGCTCGGCACACTGTATGGCATATTGTCCGTCTTCATTAGCCCAGCCGGAGTAAAACAGTAGCATATGAAACCCCATTTCATTTAATTTCATTTGTCTTCATTGGTGCAGAAAGGTAGAACGTAAATTCCTATTTCATTTTATTCCAATAAATAGGTTAGCACTGCTATGGAATCCCAGCAGGCCCGTAACTAGCGGGGAGGCAACGGGGACAGTTTCCCCCACCCCAGGAGCCGAACCGCGCCCTTTCCATCGGACACAATATGAAGTCAACGACCAACGTGTCCATATCAGTATGGGTGCCCAAAAAGCCGAGTGAAATTAGATGGGCTCCCCCCCCTCCCGCTAGCTACGGGCCTGCCCAGACAATGATAGGTGTCTATTTTAATGAATGGTATAGCTGTTTCTGTGGCTATATTATTTTAATAATATATAGTAGTATGTCATTTAATTGATGAATCATGACTTGTGGGCGTGTTTCAAAACCTGTTTCTTATTATTAAAGGTTCCCTGTCATATTTAAATACATAATAGATATCTTCTACACGATATCGGGAGGTTAGATGGCCGAATGGGCAGCACGTGCGCGCTGTATCATAAGGTCTGTCATATAGTCAACTGGCGTGGTGCTCGGATTTTTCGAGCTGTGAAATCCATGACTGAACGTATATCGTGGAGAGAGAGAGAGATGGGGTTTAACGTCCACTCGACACAAACTAGGTCATTTCGGCATTAATACATGGTTCATTTTTTTTTCAATAATTCGCTTGCGCGTAGGGATCTTTAGCAGAGGAAGGAAACCGGAGGGCGGGAGAAAACCAAAGAGGCTGGCTGGACAGGCGACCCTACTCCTTGCCACATACAACCGGGGAATCGAAACCACGCCAGTTGACTTAATGACAGACCTTATGATTGAACCATATGTTAGTCTCTCTCTCTCTCTTTCTCTCTCTCTCCCTCATGTTATAGTGTACTAGTTACTGGCCGCTTAAAACTAGTTATATGTGCCAATAAACAACCCGAGCAGGTGTTGTCTCTAAAATCAATACCGATATTAATAAACCGTAACAATGCTTTATTCAAATCTAAATATCATGTACTAAACTTGTTTAATAATAAAAGCTCTTATATAAACTTATTACGACTCGACAATAAAAACTATTAATATTCACGGTTAAAACAGAAGTGTTGAAAACTAGCACTTTTCTCTACTAGTATGTATATATAAAATGGCTGAGAGGGAGAGGGAGAAATGGGGTTTTAACGTCCACTCGACACAAACTAGGTCATTTCTGGACTAACATATGGTTTAATTTTATTTCAATAATTCGCTTGTGCATAGGGGTCTTCTTTAGCAGTGGGGGAAAACCGGGGGACACGGCGAAAACACACGAGTTTGGACAGGCGACCCTACTCCTTGTCACGTACAACCACGGAATCGAAACTACGGCAGTTGTCTCAATGACAGACCTTAAAATGGCTGAAGTAATCGTCTCTGTCATCGTAGCCTAAATATTTTATTTTTGAATTTATGAGAACTTAAAATCATTGGAATACCAGGGTAGGGTTCCTTGGGGGGGAGGGGCACACCTATTTATATTATTAAGGGGGATGGGAATAGGAGGCACGGGATGTGAGGGGGGGGGCACCCCATCTTTGTCAGACTAGGTCTATTAAAATAATTCATTTCTACATTTCTAACAAGGACACGTCATGGGTTTAGAGTTTTTACGCCCCCTCTCAAATTGATAAAATCACATCGTTTCAGTCAAGTTTCCAACGCTTTTGGCAGATTCTGGTACGCATTATTTCATTACCATACTGTTGAACCAGTGTCCAAGATATACCGTGGTTCAGATTCGCGGAGGACCCTGGCGGTATACCACATGCAGTATGTTAAAGATACCCCGACAGTTGAAAAGCCAAATTAAAGGACAATATTGTTGTCAGTCATTATCACATAAGTGATAGAACTCGTTATAAATGTTCAAAATATAATTTTAACATAGAAATTCACCCGTGTATCTGTTATCACTCGTCACTTTAGTCAGTTATATAGACGTTCGTCACTTCCGTTTGTTGTAACCTTGATTACGCATCTATCGTAGCAATGATCTCTGTGTTAAAATTATATTTGGAACGTGTTAAACCAGTTCTATCACATATTTGATAATGACTGACACCAATATTGTCCTTTAAAGAGTAGCCCGCTAAAAATTCCTTCATAATAAACAACATGACGTATACTAGTCTTCATTAGCCAAGATGATGCAGACAAATCAGATATTAATCCAAATTTATCTCCTGAAGGACCCAAGTATCAACAAAGTGTTTTAAAACTGCTGACTTTAAACACATTATTTTCAATGTGTTCTCATAATACGATTATCCACGCTTTAAACTTTTCATAAATAAAATCGATGACCTTTATAAGTATACAATTTGATATAAAGAATACCGTTATACTGTATTGCAGGTGAAGGGTATTTTCTGATTAATATAACTAAATTGATATGGTTTATTAAAAGAAATATTTTTATTACAAATACCATATATACAAAATACTGATGAATCGAATAAAAGTTTTTATCTATCGAACTAAAGTAGTTGAGATTGATAAAGTATGACAGATTCAGATGGGGTGAAAATCCTCTCTATATGTACATAGAAAAAGTGGAGCATGTTCAGGGTATGTGATGGAATCAAGAGTAAAGCGTTGTTAACACAGGGTACAATTTTATGGATACATAATTACTGAGTTTAATACTAAGCTACGTTTCGACGAGGATACTCTCGTTGTTATCAAGCAAATGATACAGGTATGTGAAAAGTAGGCAAATATATACAGAATATGCAACAATGATAACAATCAAATACAATTAAAACTTAACACCTTTGATTAGGGGGCCATTTACAACTAAACCTTTACAACAGAAACTCTTACAAGGATTAAAAAGGTGCGTGTGGGGGGGAGGGGGGGCTATTGTCTATAAAGAAAATAAAGTGTTGTTGGTTGGAGATGATCTGGTGATGCATCTGTTTCCATGTCGTTTCGGGAGGTCGACCAGAAGTTGGTCTGCTTACCTAATTTATTTCATGTTTTACTTACTCTACATGTGTGGACTAACATACAAACATTCGTTGTTTGAATTTCTACAGTAGCTTTATCTACAGAACGTAAAGTGTTGTTGGTTGGGGATGATCTGGTGATGCATTAGTGTCCATGTCGTTTCGGGAGATCGACCAGAAGATGGTCTGCTTACCTAGTTTAGTGTTATTTACTATGCGGATTAACGTACAAACATTCGGTTGAATTTCTACAGTGGCTTTATCTATATAGAAGATAAAGTGTTGATGGTTGGAGATGATCTGGCGATGCATTGGTGTCCATGTCGTTTCGGGAGATCGACCAAAAGTTGGTCTGCTTACCTAGTTTAGTTCATGTGTGACTTACTTTGTGGATTAACGTACAAATGTTCGGTTGATATTCTACATTGGCTTTATCTACAAAGAGTAAAAATCTTAACAAAGATAGATGATCAACCCACACATCAAACTACAATCAAATGAAAGGGTCTGTTACGGCGAGTTCTTGGCGTGCGATGCACGGAACTGTGGGTAAACCACTTGATACATCAACGCTGATTGATTTGTCAGTATCTGACGTCATGGGGACAAAAGTCACTCATACGACCCCTGACCCGACCTTCCAGTACAACCGGCCCATCGAAAGTATAAAAAAACGAAACGAAATATAGAGCTTTATTTTAATCAGATTGTATTCTTATAGTTTATCCACATATTGTCGACAGTCAATACTCGTTTACTTGTAGTTTAATATTACATAAATCAAGTATCTATATATTATTTTAAATAGAGATAGATTTGTCTCTTAAACAATAAATACTTTTACATCCCTTTTCTTTCTTGCACTGATTTATTCCATCTGTTATTAACGAACTACAACCAAACAAAATATTTCTGTGTAGACCAGGCCCCTGTTTCTCGAAATCTAAACTAAAGATAAAATCAAAATTTTAGTAAATACTTCAATTTTGATTGTTTAAGCACTAAAATCAATCTAATATTATCCAATCAAATTACTAAAATTTGGATTTTATCTTAGTTAAAATTTCGTGAAGAAACAGGACCCAGATGTGAATTCCAAAGAACTGTTCAATCAGTAAAGGGGAGACAATTCACTAATAAACACGCGCAAATTTAATTTGAATTTCTGTGTGGGTATTTTGAGTCTGTTTCACCAACCACCTGTTTTTCAAAAGGAAAGTGTTATGTTAAACAATGTTTTGGTGGTAATCCATGGTGTAATATGTATATCAGTTAGGATTCTGAGAAGTAATATACAAAATAAGGTTACTTATTTAAAAAAAATTAACGCAATTTACAGAGGAGTTATAATTAGTGATATCTGTTTGAATATTGAGACGGATGAGATTTCTGGTGTCTTTATTCACATTTAGAATACTGAGACGGATGATATTTTTGGGGTCTATATTCACATTTAGAATACTGAGACGGGTGATATTTTTGGGGTCTATATTCACATTTAGAATACTGAGACGGGTGATATTTTGGGGGGCTTTATTCACATTTAGAATACTGAGACGGGTGATATTTTTGGGGCCTTTATTCACATTTAGAATGCTGAGACGGATGATATTTTGGGTTTTTTTAATTCATATTTAGAATAGTGAGACGGATGATATTTTTGGGGTCTTTATTCACAATTAGAATACTGAGACGGATAATATTTTGGCGGCTTTTATACATTTAGAATACTAAGACGGAATATATTTTGGGGGTCTTTATTCACATTTAGAATACTGAGACGGATGATATTTTGGGGGTCTTTATTCACATTTAGAATACTGAGACGGGTGATATTACTGACATTAATATAATATTAATTTTGCTGTATTGTCGTTTATCAGGTCTTTCAGGTCTGCCCGATGGTCAAATATTTAAAGGAATTGCTGGCAAACTCTATACACGGTATAATTGTTTGTAGGTCGTATTGTTTCGTTTTTGATTTCCGATCCATTTAGAAGTACACTTGTTTATACCATGGTAAAAGCTGTACCGTGCAGATCTGATCGAAGGACTGCTATTGGTTGATTCTGTTCTACTGACGGACAGCAAGCCTCCGTTATATGGCAAGTTGATGCTAAGGAACATAGTCGCTTTCACTAGCATGGTGTGTTTGAGATGCCGGTCATTGTTCAGTTTATGAAATAAAGACAATGACCGATCAAATTAATATAATTGGATGATTCGAATTCCATAGACTGGAATCAGGTTTAATTTATCTGCAGCAGTATGCTAGAAACTGGGGTCAGGAGACAGCTTACGCCATAAAAGTGACGTACACTGTGATTAGGGGTTGTCCATGGTCTATCTGGACACAGATCACCAAATATTTCTACGCCGTCACCCGAAACAAGGGCCAAAGTTATTTTTAGTCTCTCTCTCCCTTCCCCCACCCCCCTTTTGCATGGCGATTTTTGTTGATTTTTTTGTGTAGAATCGAAAAAAAGGGTTTGAAAATACATTTTCTGCCAGGTTTTGGTGAATATTCATGATTTTGAGGCGGGTGGATACAAGAGTTGTGAGGTTGGTTACGTTGAAATGTAGGGCCGGAAATTGCATGTTTACTTGTCTCTACTTCCAGCTTGTGTATCTCAAGTTTTTCATGGTGAACCTCATACATGCTTTTGGGCAAGAGTTTGCCACGTGTTGCTCCATCTGTGGCAGAAAGCGTTCTACCCAACGAAATTTTGGGAAAAGTTAGAGCCGGTCTAAGAGACGAGAATTAACATTAAAGTCAATGGGGAAATAATAAGTGATCTGTGGCCATCTAATCTAGAATGATGAGTTCCGTGGTTGCCTATACGAGCTGTATTAAATAAATGAAATACATGTGTAATGAATTAGTCGGTGATTTGCGCCTAGCAGGCAACATTTAGAGCTCGTTCTATAATTGTTTAAAATTGTCTTTAATATAGCTCTACTGGATCTTTAATGTTCACGTTGTATTCTCTTCCGTGATTAAATCTACAGTTCAGGTTCCTTTTTATATTTTTATTGAATTAACTACATTCATGTTTTAGTCACAAATCTTCCTCGTTCTCAAATAAGTATATGGTTGATATGACAGCCTGTGTGAGCTCTGCCGAATGCTACCCCCCCCCCCCACAATCTTTTATAGAGCTTACACCCCTAATTAGTTTACGTCATAGACTGATCACAGTCCTTAATTCCAAATATGGAATAGACATACCCCATACCTTGCATACCAATATTGATTATGACAAATGTGTTTATTAACCTATAGTTCGATTCATGTATCATAAATATCAAAGATTTTCGTTGTTTTGCTTGTCTATCAACCTGTAAACAATAATTAGTCATGGTCATGATATTATTACATTGACGCCCACGCTTTCCATTTATCAAAAATATCACATCGCTGCATCAACAACTTGTATCAAGCTACCGTTCAGAGAAAGAGAGAGATAGGGGGATAGAGAGAGAAAGAGGGAGAGAGAGAGAGAGAGAGCAATGGGGTTCAGCATCCACTCCACACAAACTAGGTCATTTCGGGACTAACATATGTTTTTTAAATTATATTTCAATAATTCGCTTGCGCGTAGGGGTCTTTAGCAGTGTGAGGAAATCGGAGGACCTGGTGAAAACCCACGAGGTTGGACAGGTGACCCTACTCCTTGTCACGTACAACCGGAGAATCGAAACCACGCCAGTTCACTCAATGACAGACTTTATTATACAACGCGCGGGGATCACGTGGCTAAGTGGGTAAGACGCTAGCTCGCTAGCCTGGAGGTCGGGTGTTCGATCCCTGCATTAGCCGAGAAAGTTCATCCAGATTTTCCGGCGTGGTTCTCCCTTGACAGTGATGCAGGACGGAGGGGCTGACAAGGAAAGCTGTCTAGTCGTTCGGATGGGACGAAAAACCGAGGCCCCGTGTACACATTGGCATGCACGTAAAAGATCCCTTGGCAGTTGGAATTCGATATAAGAGTAGGCCGTAGTGCCGCTGTCCGGGCAAAATTTCCCTCATAGCACACTGTATGGCGTATGCCCGTCTTCATTAGCCCAGGTTAGGAGCAGAACAGTAGGACGTTAAACTCCATTTCATTCATTCATTTCATTTGATACAGCGCGCACGTGCTAACCATTCAGCCATCCAACCCCCGATTTTCATTATCCCAGTCGGAGCAGAACAGAAGCCCAACACTTTAATCAACGAGCACGTTTTGTGGAATGGACATTATTATTATTGTACACTATCCAATGTACCAAGAACAACGCAACAACAAAATTACAAACGTACACGGGGGGTTGGATGGCTGAATGGTTAGCGTGCGCGCGCTGTATCATAAAGTCTGTCATTGAGTCGACTGGCGTGGTTTTATTGAGTCGACTGGCGTGGTTTCGAATCCCCGGTTGTACGTGGCAAGGAGTAGGGTCGCCTGTCCAACCTCGTGGGTTTTCTCCGGGTCCTCCGGTTTCCTCCCACTGCTAAAGACCCCTATGCGCAAGTGAATTATTGAAATAAAATTAAAACCATATGTTAGTCCCGAAATGAACTAGTTTGTGTCGAGTGGACGTTAAACCTCATTTCTCTCACAAACGTACACAGCGTAAATACATATTTCCCAAGACGGTATACAACTGAATCGGGTAAAGAAAAAAACACACATATACACATATTAAATGAATATTTAACGAGGTTTGGGATATACGTTGACATATTACATATTGATCAAATGACAACTTTACATGTTATTAATAATAACAAAAGCTTATATTAAAAACATGTTTTATGAATCGCACTAAGGGGAGATAATTCACGAATAACATACTCTAGGGCGTGTGCAAACAATCCTGAACTCCTGGACGAAACGTCAATGGTCAACTGTATACATTTATTTGTATATTTATATGTATCAACTCTGTTTTTCTTTAGTCATGTGATTTAGTTGTTGTTTTGACAACACGTTTTATTGGTATAAAAATTCATCTTTTCAGGCAATAACCGGCACCGATCAAGGTCTCCAGGCATGATCGGGGCAGCAGGTAGCCGTCATGCCGCTCGACGCCGTGCTTCTATCGCCTCCAACGCCGCCATTCCGTCCCACTTTACGGCCCTCCCAGGTATGCCCGAGGAGGAGCCGCAAGTGCGGGTGGCGAGGAGGAGGGTGGTGGATAATTCAGATTTACGGCAATGTGCTCTCCTACAGACACGCCTCAAGGAAATCAAGTCATATCCAGAGTGAGTACTATTTTTTTATATATTTCCTGTTATTTCACCATTTCCACATACACCATTGTGAAAACGAAAAAAGGGAAAACAAAGCAAAAAACAAATAACCCGCAAATACTCCTAAAAGTGCCAACTCTTAACAATGCCCATGTATACCCCTGCAAAAAGTTTAGACCCCCACCCCCACCCCTGGAACAATTTTTCGACCATTAAAAAAATAGATATACATTGTCCGTCAATATTACAACACCCCTGAGAACACTTACCGGCCCCCCACCCCTCGTTGCTCATAGCTAGTTTCGGCCCTGTGTATACCAATACATTCAAAAACAATACAAAGTTATGGACCGGGTGATTGGAGAGTTGTTTCCGAATCTGCGCATATTTACAGTGCCCATGACAAAGTGGTTAACGCATATTATTTCGGATGGCATTCTTGTCAGTTCACCCAAACATGTCCAGCCAGATGATACCTTTTCAACGTCATCACCCCAGCTTTATCCCGTTTCGTTAAATATGAGTTAAATAGCTTGGATATCATTCCGTCGTTTTCTCTTGGAGCAGTAGCGGATCGCTCCAATATTTTCGTACGCGTGTTTTAAGTATTAGTAAACGTATAATGTGTGCATTTCTCAGGTAATTTACTAGGTTGAAAAGGGCAAAATTTATTTGTTAAGGCCAGCTCAAATTTTGTCAAGGTCGCATAGATGTAAATAAGGTTCAGGCTCGTGATTGTTGGAGAGATTGTACGTTAGAGTTATTGTAAGCATTGGGGCTAGGTCCAGGGTTAGGGTTAGGTTTAGCACTAGCCCTGTTCACATCTCGTGACCTATGACGAAAAGTTGAGCTGGCCTTATCATTTAGCACTAACCAAAGAAAAGAGGAAACAATTCCTTTAGAGAAAGGTGTTGTCTTCCCTTTGTCGTATGTTCAATAGCTTTGAAATACATTTATCCATTCCGATCGAGCTAACAGATTATTTCAGTATGCCAAACGGCGCACGTGGCAATCAATCACCATGGGTACTGTGTTTACAACGTGTTTGCAATGTGATTTAAAGGGAAGTAACTCGAAACACCCTCACATCGCTGTCTCCCATTATTTATGACGTGTGTTCACTTGAAACCCTTATATCAGTTCTGATGGTGCATAAAAATATGTTGCTAAACCTCCATTTCATTTTGATCGTATAAAATAACCTGATGATGGCCAGAATAGGCATAGAGACACCGAGAGCTAAATAATGGACGCCATCTTCGCAATTTTGTCGCAAGGGGTTCACAGCATACTTTATTAATTACGGGCTCGTATGTGGTGAAACAAGATAAATGCCCCCCCCCCACACACACACGAGTCCTTATCCCTCCACCCCTCCACACCTGTACACGGTCATTAAAATTTACGATGTAATGTAGGAGGTGATAGCCTGATAAAACATATTGTCCAACTATATCTGCCAAAAAATAGGGTTTCTAACTTTAAATTGCATATGGGCTCGGTGCGGCGTACCTGCTGCATCCCGATCTTCTTGGGCCTAATAGGAGGTATTAAAATAATCTACTGAAGGTTTTAGCGGTTTTGTCAATAAACGGTTTAACCACTACGATAACCCTAACCCGTGGACTAATCACCATTCCCCAGGTTTGTCATCTTCAGCAGAAGGCATGATCTCGTTTTAAGCCCTTGACGTAATACCCTGCATATTCCGGCACTGATTTCGATTGGTTCCCGACCCAGCTGGTGGCCTATCAGATTCGTCGATCATCGCTTTTCAGTTAAAATGTCTACCAGACTGATAATCGAGTTGCAAAGTTCAAAGTTCGTTCAATGTCAAGGTTTCCATGGAGACAGCCATGTTTGATTTGAGTGTGTGCGTGTGTCACAACCTCTGATTGGACGCTATTGTTCACGTGTCTGCAATAAAGGGAGATAACATATCTATAAGTCCGGGAATTGCAGACCAGTCGCGGTCGTTGCTTCAAGAACATGTAATAAATGAAAATGAAATGAAATGAAATGGGGTTTAACGTCCTACTGTTCTGCTCCTATACTGGGCTAATGAAGACGGGCATACGCCATACAGTGTGGTATGAGGGATATTTTTTCCGGGCAGCGGCACTATCGCCTACTCGTATATCGAAGTCCAACTGCCAAGGGATCTTTTACGTGCATTCCAATGTATACACGGGACCTCGGTTTTTCGTCCCATCCGAAGGACTAGACAGCTGTCCTTGTCAGGCCATCCGTTCTGCACCACTGACAAGGGGAAACCACGTCGACTATTGCTGAATAATTTGTCCCACCGCTTTGTAAAAAAATATACCGACGATGTCAAGAGAAAATCGTTCGTTCTTTTCTTCTATACTTGTCGTGGGGTGGAGGTGGGGGGTGGATGGCCGAATGGTTAGCACGCGCGCGCTGTATCGTACGGTCTGTCATTGAATCAACTGGCGGGGTTTCCATTCCCTGGTTGTACGTGACAAGGAGTAGGGTCGCCTGTCCAACCTCGTGGGTTTTCTCGGGTCCTCCGGTTTCCTCCCACTGCTAAAGACCCCTACGCACAAGCGAATGATTGAAATAAAATTGAACCATGTGTCAGTCCTGAAATTACCTAGTTTGTGTCGAGTGGACGTTATACCCCATTTCTCTCTCTTTATACTTGTTTAAACAATTACACTTGTAACATTAAGCACAGGGCGTTCACAGTGCCAAATTCCTGTGAGGGAGATTTTTCTCGCGACCCAATAGAGACAACTTTCCCCGGACCCCCCTTATCCACCAGTGCTTCAGATATCTCTAACAAACGCCCTGATTCATTAAACATACATTATGTAAGAGCTAAATCTGTCTATTGCAGGTCTTTCTTTAGGCCTGAAATGTTATGTAAATTATTAATTAGACATTAATTAACTTATCCAAACCATAATCAACTATAGATGGCATCGCTAGCCTGCGATCTTCAGTGGATTGTGAGCCGATTTACTGCATTAGTTTCCTTCTCGATTAAACGATTAAATGGATAATCGAGACTATGTTGTTTATCGTACTGACTTTAGTAATGATGACCGAGGCTAGGCAGAAATTTTATTCGCTTTTTTCTCGGTTCATAGTGGATCAATTTGAATGAAATTTTCAGCAAATTTCCTTTACGTTATCAAGTTTTTAATTATTATAGTGAGAACTGCCAACTCGTTATCGAATCTCCCATAATGTATCTTTAAATATATTTATTGTAGACACTGAACGTAAGTGATATATTTTACACTAATAGTCCTTCTCGGTATTGTATTTGAAGGGTATTCAAAATCTCGAAAATGTCAGAGAATTTAAAGAGAAAAATAAAACATTAGTATAATTTCTGCTGGGGTGGTCCCCCCCCCCCCCTTGTCAGTGGTGCAGGATAAATATAAAAAACGGAGGTCTCGTGTACACATTGACGTGCACGTAAAAGATCCATTGGCAGTTCGAATTCAATATGAGAGTAGGCTATAGCGCCGCTGTTCGGACAAAATTTCCCTCATATGGTGTATGCCGGTCTTCATTAACACAGTCGGGGTAGGACAGTAGGACGTTAAAACCCATTTCATTTCATTTCATTTCATTTCAGTATAATTTCACCCAGATCTTTGACTTTCCCAACAAATTTGTTTTGATTTTTACTTTATTTTGTCTTTTATTCATACACGTGACGGAAAAAACCCGCGGTATCAAATAAAATGCTTGTGGTAATAATTCCATGAAGACTATCTTAATCATGTAGGCGAATATAACCCCTAGCGACGTTCTATTTCGGTCACGTACCTTGCAGGGATTATACGTAAAATCGGCCTTTTTCTAAGGAATAATCTTACAACTAAATTAATACAGATGCGTTTGCTATTTTTGTTCGGGGGCCATAGTGATTATGTGATTAGGACACTGGCCTCACAACCAGAATAATCTGGGTTGGAGTAGTGGAGGAGAACCTTCAGGGATAGTTGACAAAGGTTTCGCCTGTAGGAGAGGGGGAGAGAGAGAGAGAGAGAGAGAGAGAGAGAGAGAGAGAGGGAGGGAGAGAGAAATGGGTTTAACGTCCACTCGACACAAACTAGGTGATTTCGGGACTAACATATGGTTTAATTTTTTAATTCAATTATTCGCTTGCGCTTAGGGGTCTTTAGCAGTGGGAGGAAACTGGGGGACCCGGAGAAAACCCACGAGGTTGGACAGGCGACCCTACCAGAACAGTAGGACGTTAAACCCCATTTCATTTCATTTCCACAGAAGCCCAACACTTTAATCAACTAGCACGTTTTGTGGAATGAACAGGAGGGGGGGGGGGTAACGTCCTCTCGACACATATTAAGTCATTTCGGGACTAACATATGGTTTAATGTTATTGAACGTATGGGTCCTTAGCAGTGGGAGGACCCGGAGAAAACCCCACGAGGTTGGGCAGGCGATCCTACTCCCTGTCCCTTACAAGCGGGGAATCAAGGACAAACCTTATGATGTAATGCCCCCTCCCGCCATCCTTTCGCGTGTGGGACTGACTAGGAACGCGTGTCTAATGTTCTGTGTACAAAATTGTTCAATATCCCTAGACTTAGCAGTTACCGTAAGTTAGTTTCAAAATACATTGAGTGAAGTGTCCACAAGACATGTGACCCTATGCACTTCAATTTTGTGGGGACTCCTCTTGTTGCTCTTGTTCTTCGAGATATCTGCGATGACGTCATACTTGCTTATGGTTCATAGAATATTGGTACGTTTTATCCAAAACCGCTAAAAGAAAAAATAAACAAAACAAAAAAACCCAACATATGTGTATATTTCATCATTGACGTAATCTACTGATATATCGATTTCCATAGTTAAGATATTTAAAAAACAGACCGGATTAAATTAATCCCAGATTATTACATGAGTAAGGCGAGAGAGAGAGAAATGGGGTTTAACGTCCACTCGACACAAACTAGGTCTTTTCGGGACTAACATATGGTTTAATTTTATTTCAATAATTCGCTTGCGTGTAGGTTTTTAGCAGTGGGAGGAAACCGGAGGACCCGGAGAAAACCCACGAGGTTGGACAGATGACCCTACTCCTTGTCACGTACAACCGGGGATTCGAAACCACGCCAAGCGACTCAATGACAGACTTTATGATACAGCGCGCACACGCTAACCATTCAGCTATCCAACCCCCCACATGAGTAAGGCAGAGCTGGCAAGGCAGAGCTTGTTGTGTTTCAATCGTTTTGTTAAAGTAGCAACGAATTTATAATTGATTAATTATGCAAGGCGGAATAATTATCAGCATGGTATCATGTTCTTTGTTGGATTCCCCTATTAGGTTAGAAATATTCTAGGAGCCATTGTGGCTCAGCGAGTTAGGAGCTTGCTTACTCAACAGGAGTTCCAGGCTCTCGATCCCGTGTTGGCCAAGAACATACCTCAGGATTCTCCAGTGGGGTAGAATTGATTCGAAATAAGAGTAGGCCATGGTTGAGAAAAATAGAAAATGAAATGAAATGGGGTTTAACGTCCTACTGTTCTGCTCCTATACTGGGCTAATGAAGACGGGCATACGCCATACAGTGTGCTATGAGGGAAATTTTGCCCGGGCAGCGGCACTATCGCCTACTCTTATATCGAATTCCAACTGCCAAGGGATCTTTTACGTGCATTCCAATGTATACACGGGACCTCGGTTTTTCATCTCATCCGAACGATAAACTCCATTTATTTAAGAAATATTCAAGTTCCAGTACTTATTCGTGAATGATTCCTTTTGTTTAGCGAGGGGTTGGATGGCCGAATGGTTAGCACGTGCGCGTTGTATCATGAGGTCTGTCATTGAGTCAACTGACGTGGTTTCGATTCCCCGATTGTGTGTGACAAGGAGTAAGGTCGCCTGTCCAACCTCGTGGGTTTTCTCCGGGTCCTCCGGTTTCCTACCATTGCTAAAGACCCATACGCGCAAGCGAATTATTGAAATAAAATTGAACTATGTGTTAGACGAGTGGACGTTAAACCCCATTCTCTCTCTCTCTCTCTCTCTCTCTCTCTCTCTAATTAATAATTAAGATAACCAACATTTCAGGCCTAAAGAAAGATCTGCAATAGGCAGATTTAGCTCTTGCAAAATGTATGTTTAATAACCATGTTGCTTTTTTTTAACATGCTTGTTTTTCAATTGCGTAAACGTACAGGATAAATTAATCGATTTAATCAATATAAAAAGAAAGTTCTAGATCTTTACAATCTTGTGAGACTTAAAGATTTAGTTCCCACGTTATTTTTTACTCTAAATCTTTAAAATAGAAACACATCTTGCTCAAATAGATTGCAAATTTCCTGACACGATTACTACACGAAGCAGAATAATCCATTGTTTGTACAAGTGTCAGGATATACGCTTTTAGACGGTAAAAGATAAAAGTTAAGGCCCACTGCAGATTTTGTCATAGGTCGCGAAATGTAAACATGTATTTTTTTTAGATAACTGAATCCACAGCAAGAAATGAAATGAAATGGGAGTTTAACGTCCTACTTTTTTGCACTGACTAGGCTAATGAAGACGGGCACTACTGTCTATTCTTATATAGAATTCCAACTGTCAAGGGTTCTTGTACGTGAACGCCCATGTGTAGACTGGACCTTTGTTTTTCTTCCATCCGAACGACTACACTCTGCTCCTTGCCAGGATCTCGGTCCTGCAACACGACAAGGGGAAACCACGCCTGAAAGTCCCGAGGAACCTTCTCGGTCAACACCGGGATCGAACCCCGGACCTTCTAGCGAGCCTGCGCGTTACCCGCTGAGCCACCGTCACTCCTCACACATTAAGGAAGACACGTGTCCAATGGAAAGTTGATTCACATTTCATTTTTTATGGGGGAGTGGTTGCCAATCTTAAAATAGGAAGACGTAAATGTATAAAATAATAAGCCGTCTTGAGTTAATACCTATCGGCACAATGGAGTCTTCTCGAGTTTACTGACTTTATCTCTAACTGCCTGCAGTCATTGTGGTGCTACACTTTCTGCGACAATAGTTTCATCATCCCACAAAGACCGAACCACATTCATTATTCAGTAATATTAATGCATTATTGACTCGATAGAACATCTCGGATAATGGAGATGCCACAGATGGTATCTAGGTCATATGATGGCGATATAGTGGGTTAACTTTCATTCGGGAATATGACAACATCTTTTTTTTTTGGTTCTGTATATTTTATCTTTAATCGGTATATTGGTTCATAGAAGTTGGTGGGAATAGAACAACATGAAGACAACCCGCGAGCGCGTAGAGGTCTTTAGCAGTTGAGTGTAGGATTAGTGCTAAATCATAAGGCCAGCTCAATTTTTCGTCAAAGGTCACGAGATGTAAACATGGCTAGCGCTAATCCCAACCCTAACCCTAACCCTTGACCTAGTCCCAATGCTTACTCTAACCTTATCCTACAATCTCGCCAACAATCACGTGCTCTGACCTTATTTACATCTCAGCGACCTTGACGAAAATTGAGATAGCCTTAGCAAATAGATTTAGCCATATGTTAGTCAATATAGAATAAAATCGTTAACCATATTCATACGAAACTACCACTGTTATACGTGTTGTATTTACGTAAGTAGTTTGTCTCTGTGGCCAGACTGAACTCTATACAGAGACTCCATTTTGAATGGTACAATACACATAATTAATTTAGCGACAGTTTTGGCTACATGTTAATAAAATGAAATGGGGATTAAAGTCTTACTGTTCTTCCCCGACTTGGCTAATAAAGAGGGGCATGCGCCATACAGTGTGTAAGAAATTTTGCCCGGGAAGCGGCACTATGGTCTACTCTTATATCGAATTCCAGCTACAAAGGTTCTTTTACGTGCACGCCAATGTTCCCTAAATGTTAATATAGAATCCTATTATGCGTAGAGGGCATCACGTGGCTAAGTGGGTAAGACGCTGGCTTGCTGGGCTGGAGGTCGGGTGTTCGATCCCTGCATTGGCCGAGAAAGGTCATCCAGATTTTCCGGCGTGGTTCCCTCTTGTCAGTGATGCAGGATGCAGGACGGAGGGCCTGACAAGCTCTATACTGCTGTCATAATTTTAATCTCTACTGACAAGTTGCTCAGTTGTCCTCGGGCTAGTAGGCGGTGGCTTAGTGAGTACGACGTCGGCTCGCTAACTGGAAGGTCCCGTGTCCGCCTTGTCAGTGATGGAGGAAAAGAGCCAGGCAAAGGACAACGTATAGGCGTTCGGATAGGACAAAAAATCTAGGTCCCGTGTACGTGCGTTCGAGATAAGTGTAGACCGTAGTACCGCTGCCCAGGCAAAATTTCATTTATATCACACAGTATGGCGCATGCCCCTCTTCATTAGCCAAGTCGGGGCAGAAAACTAGGATGTTAAACCCCATTTAATTTTTTCGGGATGATTGTGAAGAACTATATGGGCTATATTAAGATAATATTAATCGAATGTCTTACAGTAGTAGGGGATAACGGGTGCACGAGTAAGATTGTTTAACACTGGGGGCCACGGTGGCTGAGTGGGTAAGACGCTGGCTCGCTAGCCTGGAGGTCTGGTGTTCGATCCCTGCATTGGCCGAGAAAGTTCACCCAGCTGTTTCGGCGTGGTTCTCCTTGTCAGTGATGCAGGACGGAGGGTCTGAAAAGGACAGCTGTCTAGTCGTTCGGATGGGATGAAAAACCGAGGTCCCGTGTACACATTGACGTGCACGTTAAAGGTCCCTTGACAGTTGGAATTCGATATAAGAGTAGGCCGTAGTGTCGCTGTCTGGGCAAAATTTCCCTCATAGCACACTGTATGGCGTATGCCCGCCTTCATTATCCCAGTACGGAGCAGAACAGTAGGACGTTAAACCCCCAATTCATTTCATTTGTTTAACACTGTTTACAAACTACAGCTATTTGAAGTGACCTTGACTGTTGATGGCGGTAAATGCGGGTCCTTCAGGCTGTGAAAAACAATTTTATCGATCGGTATGCCGCCTGTTTGAAAGAACTGTCATTAAATGTCGTGTTTCTTATTTAACCGTAATGCGGTCGACAAATAATTTAACAGAACTATAACACATATACACGTATTACTGGTGATAGCAAGGATGGCCGACTATTTACAGTTCTAGTCCCTCGGGAATATAATGCTTCGTTCCTCTTCCACGTCTCGTACATTTGTATGGCACTGTTCTCCTAAGTACAGAATTTAAGAGTTAAAATAAGTATTTAAATTAATTAAATTAAAGCGGATGTTTATATTAGGCCAGTTGTCAAAGGCACGAGACTTACTTGCACTTGGGTTTTATGGTGTATGTGTCGAGGGCGTAGGTCATTTATTTATAAATATGGTTTTTACAATTGATTAAATTTCAACTGTCAAGGGTTCTTTTACGTGCACCACAATGTGTACATGGGATCTCAGATGTTGTCGGGTCCGTATTACTATGTGACTGTTCCGTGCCAGGCCCTCCGCCCTGCATCACTGACAAGGGGGAACCTCTCCAGAAAACCCTGAGTAACTTTCATGGTGAACACTGTAAGCGAACCCGAGACCTCCTGCTTAGAGAGTCATCGCCTCTGACCACTGAAAAGTGTGAACCACGCCAGAAAACCCCGAGTAAATTTCTTAGTCAACACTGTAAGCGAACCCAAGATCTCCTGGTTAGCGAGCCATCGGCTCTGCTGACCCCCCCCCCTCCCACACACACACACACGCCCTACCCCACCTTCCAATTTAATAAAAGGGATTGAGTCATATACTAATCAGTCCAACCTCGTGGGTTTTCTCCGGGTCCTTCGGTTTCCTCCCACTGCTAAAGACCCCTACGCGCAAAATTAAAACCATATGTTAGTCCCGAAATGACCTAGTTTGTGTCGAGTAGACGTTAAACCCTCCCCCTCTCTCTCTCTCTCTCTCTCATATATACTGATACCGGTGACTGTAGAATGGGTCGTTCAAGTTTATGGCTCACGGACAATGTTTTTGGAATGTCTGCGTTTTCTGTTTACTCTTGTTTCCTATAGTTACCCTCCATTATCCACATAAAGTTTGAACGCTTATGTAAATAACCGCAAAGGACTCTATGTCAGAATTGAAATTATACAGAGGTTGTATTCGGGCGTTTTGGGGATTGTGTAATGAAATGATAATCTGATATAGATGTATTCATGTCTACTCATAAAATGGTTCCCCAGTGATCTCTGACTCAGAATGAATATATCATTTATTATTATTATATCCTTGGGGCGAATAAAATAATATTAAAAATATTACTCGCAACTGTTTGAATAACTTGTGGAGAATTTGATGGAACTGTTTTTAATTTTTACACAAATGAGAAAAACCTAGATATTGGATCAAACCCGTTTGAATACCACGATTAGTTATTTTTACTTTCACTTTTCGACGTAAACCACGAAATTACAAACCAAGAAAACTGGTTTCGAATACTGTAAATGAAATGAAATGAAATGGGGTTTGACGTCGTACTGTTCTGCTCCGACTGGTCTAATGAAGACGGGGCATACGCCATACGGTCTGCTAGATATAAGGGAAATTTTGCCCGGACAGCTGTGCTATGACCTACTGTTACATCAAATGCAAACTGCCAAGGGATCTTTTACGTGCACGCCAATGTGGACACGGGGCCTCGGTGTTTCGTCCCATCTGACCGACTATACGTTGTCCCTTGCTAGGCCCCCCGTCCTGCACCACTGACAAGGGGGAAACGCGCCGGAAAATCCCGCTGAACTTTCTTTACCAACTCAGGGATTGATCACGGGACCTCCAAGCGAACCAACGTCTTACCCCCGATCCACCGTGGCTCCTCGAATACTTTAGAGCCAATGGTCGTTATTGGCAATTTGCAGACAATATTAACTTTTTTATATATAGGTTAATCTACGTTAAAATATACCTAAATGTTTAACCCCAAACAAATTGCAAAAGAAAATCATGGCGGGTTTCGTTCAATGATACATATTGTGTCAGACAACATCATATCCACATTCGGCCGAATTTGACAGAATCTTCTTCAAAGGATGTATTTTTCACGTGGTGCCGGTCATTTCGTTCAAAAAGGCTGCCAGATTTGGTAATAAAATGGCATTTCTGCCTTGTAAACAGCGAGAATCTCGTAAGATATGACTTTTTGTCTTTTATATGCTTTTCGATGTCTCTGAATTTGTTTTGGGTCGCTTTACCTCTGCGATTAATTTGCCCCGCCTACGATTCGTTAATCAACATTTAATTAAATAAGAAAACAAACACAAAATCCAAATATCAACGATTAAAAAGGGGTCTATCAAAAGGTTTGAGGGAAATCTATATAGGTGACGAAGGCTTGTTGGACCGATTAAAATATCCTCAATTGACGATCAGCTAGAGAATTCAACTTTAACATTGAAATTAAAACCCGGTTCCACACGATCAACTCGACTTACATGATACTGCGTTAGAATGGTGTATTTAAAGGAGCTATATCGCTAATATTTTAGACCTAGAAATTGGCACAAATGGATCGCAACACATATAATGATGTAATATGAATTTATATAAACTGTTTTACATTCAATCGTGTCCGTTTTACTGTGAATTGTCATCAGTTATGTTCGGCGAAATACGCCAGAAGTCTCAACCGCAAGTCAGTTTCTAGCGTCTGGTTATTCCAGTCAACACCGATATTATTTAATGCGCATGCTCTCCAAATAAGAATATAATATCACCCATTGACATGACTTGTGGAATATGTCTAGCCTCATTCTTTGAGGTTACAAATGGCGCTGAAACGCATTATGGTACACGATTCGTGTACCAGTGGTAAAATGTTTATTTTGTCTTAAATATTGGATATCAGAAGCCTATCTTTTCCAGGTAAGATCATAACACCAATGCTGATTTAAATTTCAAAAAGAAATCGTGTTTTCAATGTCGAAGATTTTGGATGATATTGAGTTACGGACTTAGCTACTTTAATATAAACATTAGTTTCTACTAAATACTAATACTCAAATAAACATGATTCAAACTTGTTTATTTTCAAGTCGTAATGTCCTAATTTCTTGAGCGCAGTTATGGTACTCTTATTGTCGGCCTTTGCGCCGGGATTATATTTGTGGTTTCTGCAATTTATCCAAGACATGCTGTTCTACATATACATGTACAGGTGAACGTGTTTTAAGAAGGTTTAGTGCTCCTGACCCCTAATGGGTGTTCCCTCTTGTGGTGGTCAGTTGCACAGATCAGATCAGAGATCAGCTGGCACTCAATCGACTCCCTTGGATGAATCGAATGAGCGCCAGCTGCATCAGCTTACTAATCAAGTCCTTGACCGCCAAGTAACACTTCGCCTATGTTTCCAGTCTCGACCTCCAGATTCACTCCCTTAAGAAACTTTAAAAGACAATAATCAGATTTTTCTTTTATTTTGTACCCTTGTTACTGATAGAATTTGAGTTTTGATGTTGATGTGATGATAAAATTTGAATTGAAATATTATCGTAACAAAAATGGTGTGCTATCTTCCTAGTGCAGAGTTTTCATGCGAAAAAAAAACTGCGCTTAGCGAAATAAACTCCTATGTAAACTACGCCAGAATAATCCACAGATGTCGTTTGTCAGCTCTGAACTTTCAAAATGTTATGGGGGAGGTCCCCCAGACCCCCCGCCGGCGCGCTTCGCACTTCCGGCGCTCGCGAGCGGTCGTTTCCGCGACTCTGCAGACACAGAATCCGTGCTACGAAAATTAAACCATATTTTAGACCCTGGTGTACTTTTAAGTTTAAAATCCTTTGTACGTAGTAACTTTTATATATAGTAGCATGTGTGTAATATGAAATGAAATAACGCCCCACTTTTCTGAATTGACTTAGCTATTGAAGGGGGGCAGTGGCGCCATGGCCTAGGTTTTGTATTTGACCTCTCTTGCATATAATAGCTTCTATATATAATATCTTTTGTATAATAGCTTTTTATATAACTGCTTTTGTTCGCTTGGCTGGTGACCCAGGGATTTTCAACACCGAGTTGATTGTCTTTCGTCTCCAGCTCCGTAAACGTGTGTGTGTGTGTGTGGGGGGGGATATCCTAATGGTTAGCACGTGCGCGCTATATCATAAGGTTTGTAATGGAGTCAAGTGGCGTGGTTTCGATTCCCCGGTTGTACGTGACAAGGAAAAGGGTCGCCTGTCCAACCTCGCGGGTTTTCTCCTGGTTCTCTGCATTTCTTACACTGCTAAAGACCCCTGCGCGCAAGCAAATTATTGAAATAAAAGTGAACCGTGTGTTAGTCCCGAAATTACTTAGTTTGTGTCGACTGTACGTTAACACTCCCTCTCTCTCTCCCCCCCCCCCTCTCTCTCTCTCTCTCTTCTTAAACGTGTATGTCCATTACACGTAGACTACTATACCATTAAAAACTTACCGAAGAAAGGCCGATCGTACTGTTTGGAAGCCATGTTCGGTAATCAGGAAATCAATAATGGTTGGTTATTAAAGTACAACACGTAATAAGCACGGTGATGTCCCAGTTTCTCTCACATTTCATATTTTACATTCTTATAGTTCTTGTGAATTTCCAGCTTCATTAGCCCAGTCGGAGAGAGAGAGAGAGAGAGAGAGAGAGAGATGGAGTTTAACGTCCACTCGACACAAACTAGGTCATTTCGGGACTAACATATGGTTTAATTTTATTTCAATAATTCGCTTGTGCGTAGGGGTCATTAGCAGTGGGAGGAAACCGGAGGACCCGGAGAAAACCCACGAGGTTGGATAGGCGACCCAACTCCTTGTCACGTAAAACCGGGGATTCGAAACCACGCCAGTTGACTTAGCTCAGTCGGAGCAGAACAGTAGGAATTTAAACCCCGTTTCATTTCATTTCTTATGGAATTTACTCTTATTATTTTACTTCATATTTTGAGAAGTTAGCTCAGGAGCAGCAGAACAGTAGGACGTTTAACCCCATTTTACATTCTTACAGTTCTTATGAAATATAATCGTACTATTTTACTTCATATTTTGAGGAGACTATTAAAATAGACATTTCTTCCTATTTTACTTCATTTTCCTAGGGAGGTAGCGATGATATATAAAATTGACATTTCTTCCTATTTTATTTTATTTATTGAGGAGTTGTTGGGGCTATTAAAATAGACTTTTCTTTACAGAAAGAATACATGTAATTACTATATGGGTCAGTAATTCTCAACCTGTGAATACCTCGTGGGTTTTCTCCGGGTCCTTCGGTTTCCCCCAACTCCTAAAGACCCCTACGCGCAAGCAAATTATTGAAATAAAATTGAACCATGTGTTAGTCCCGAAATGGCCTAGTTTGTGTCGAGTAGACGATAAACCCCATTTCTCTCTCTTTCTCTCTCTCTCTCTCAACCAGTGTGCCGCAAAAAACCACGAAATCCCAATTAAGTATTCACCACTAATGACTATTGATAAGTTCATAGCTGTGTTTTTCTTTTATTCAGTTTGAGTCATTCTATGTGTCTATGACTAGTGTCTGTCTACGGTTGTATGCCGTCTGACTTACCATGTTGTTATTTTGCAAAATTCAAATATTTTTCATATATATTTAGTCAGGTGTGCCGCTATTTTTCGTGTGTTCCAAGGTGTGCCATTGCCAAAAAAAGGTTGAGAACCACTAATATAGAGATACCGTATACAATTTTATGGCATACAATTACTGCTTATTATTGAGCGACGTTTCGACCAGGCTTTTCTTGTCTTTATCGAAGTATCGCTCAGTAATAAGCAGTAATTGTATTCCATAGAATTGTCACTTGTCCATTTCCAGTTCCATAACTGAATGTCATTGAAACAACTATTAGTATATACGAGTTGGTGAAAGGCACACACACACCCCCTCTATATGATTTTAAGGAGCATGGTCCTGTTTCACGAAATTTTAACTAAAGATAAAATCCAAATTTTAGTAGATACTTCAATTGTGATTGGCTAAGCACTACAATCAGTCTAATATTATCCAATCAAATTACTAAAATTTGGATTTTATCTTAGTTAAAATTTCGTGAAACAGGCCCCAGAACAGTAGGAAGTTAAACCCCCAATTCATTTATATAATTTTAACGTCCGTTCGACACAAACTAGGTCGTTACGTGGATAACATATAGCCCAATTTAATTTCAATAATTCGGTTTAAGATTTGGGGAAACCAGAGACCCAGAGAAAACCCAAGAGGTTGGATAGGCGACCTTACTCCTTGTCACGTACAGGTTTGGGATTGCAACCCCGCCAAATGATCTTATGACCTAAGACGCATGCGTTAGACCATTGGGCCTCCTAACCCTCTTTATACTGATTTGTGTGACGCGATCAAATCTAATCAGGGATTGATTTCCACAAATCATTAACGCATCTCCGGCGCCCTTAAAAGACATAAAACGTAAAGAAAATTCAAGTTGAGCAGGAATGAGTCGTGATAAATTTCCAACATTTTAATTTGGCGATTGATTTACGTTAGGTCTTTTCCACGTCCAGAAGATGGTTAAAATCAGAAAAACGCCGAAGAGAAGAATGACTATTGGAAATTCAGATGATGTTTAAATGATTAAGGTGTCGGATAATATAGCCAATATTTAAAAAAGTCACGATCCAATTCTGGCGGTGCCAGGAAATTAAACTTCCACCCACTATACGTTCGACGAATGAAGTAATAGACTGGTTTCACAGACGTGAAGAAACCCGACTATAAAGACATCTTATAAACGGACCAGAATCGTTTAAACGACAATAAATTCACGATTTATTTCCAATATAAATTCGCCTTTTTCTGCGTACAGTAAGACGCGTCGTCATCCGGTTGGTCTTAATTTTGGGATTTGTAGCAACATACAAAACATTTTTTTTTTTTTTGGGGGGGGGGGGGGGAGGGGTAACAAGTAGGTCCAAAGGACATAGTAATTTCGATTGGAGGTGAAATTGAAAAATGGGCTCAGTCAACAAGTAGGCCCAAAGGACATAGTTAATTTCGATCGGAGGTGAAATAAAAAAATAATGGGCTCAAGGAACAAACCGGTTTGTTTTTCTTGGCAATTTTTCGCGTAAAAAAATGTCTTTCCCCCCATGGCGTGTTATCGAATGAGTAGGGAACGGGTGGACAGTTCAGAAAGAATTCAATGTTTGGGCATCAAAAGCTCGCCATAATAGGCCAACTTTCCCTTTTCAAGGCCAGATCTGGTTTAAATGATTATGTCGGTCCAATTCCTTTATGGACAATGACCGCTAAAGGTCGTGGTTTATAAGAAGTTTTGCTGATTCGATAATTAACGGAAACATTTCATCTCGATTACTAAATTCTTAAAAATAGTTAGAGCTATCTAAATAGATATTGCTGATTAGAAAGGCTGGGAGATGTAGAAATCGAGTCCTATAACTTCCGCTTATCTGATCCCCTTTCCGACTGCTCTGTCAATTTATCTTACTCATTGTGCACACGTCAAGAATTGACCCACATTTCGACGATGCATCAAGAACTTCGAAGTCTATTTAATACCTAGCAATATGGTTAAATAGGCCCAACCGGATTGCTTATGTTGCTTACACGTCGATAATGGTGTTACATCGGAGAGTAATCGTGTTATTGCGATACTAATGCCGTCATACGATACCGCAGATCTGGAATAAAAACATCGATGGAAACCCTAAGCACACTATTGTAGCACTACTTCATAGCTAATTGAAGAGTGAACGAGTACATTCAGAGTTATTTGTTCTTAGTGTAATAGAACGCCGCTAGATGTCAGTGCGTTATTGAGAACCGGCTAGCGTGAGGGAATCGATTTTCTGTTGGCGAAAAATCGATAGATACTGGATTGCCTATTCATAGAATTTGTAATCGGGCCAACATTAATTGAAGCAAAACTAGTAAATGACAGAAAAGCTAATCCATAGTCAGGTCGACTGGTCCCGTTCAACCATTGTATATTCAGCTCGAGTTTTTGGTATTTAGCCTAGCTACCGTCGTTTATCAAAGCGATCATTTGAGTTTAGTCATACATAGTTAATATATACAGCCAGCGTTCGTAGACGAAATAAATACTTTGAATTAATATCCTCTATCTCGAGCGTGGGTTTTTCAGATGACTGAATAATTGGGGATATTTGTGGATTTGGTTTTTGGCAAACGACAGATTTGTAAGCAAGTCATGTTTTTAAGAGATAGTATAGAACTGTATAGGCTACATAACCCAACATCAACAATGTGAAGATATTCCAATATGGTGACGTCAGTGTTACAGCAGCTATATAAAATGTACTGGTATCCCAAAAGACATTTATTTATACACAGTTGCTTTTATTGACCGTGACAGAGACTGGACGTTCTTGACAATCCAAAAAATCACCCCAGAATATACCAGACACACACACACACATACAAAGCGTGCTCGAGGTTTTGTCAAACTAAATCGTATGATTCATACTATGTAATACCTACTTCGTTGCTCCAATGAAAGGATGCGTGTTTCAAGATGATCTCACTATATACGTCTCAAATTTACGATTTAAAATGTCGGTCAATTAACGTCGTGTGTGTTCTGACAAACAACGTCATTTCGAATGTCTTGGCCCAATCTGTTTCACCTTTATTTATTTTTCTAATGCTTAAATTTAAATTGCAGAAGGGAAAAAGTTAATATTGGGGGGGGGGGGGTCTTTAAGCCGCATCGATGCCATCCCTATCAGTGATTGTAGCGACCGAGCGAATATTCACTGCTCATCAGGGCTAAATCTATTTGTTAAGGCCAGCTCAATTTTTGTCAAGGTCGCAGAGATGTGAACAAGGTTAGGGCATGTGAATGTTGGCGAGATTATAGGTTAGGGTTAGGGTTAACATTGGAGCTAGGTCCAGGGTTAAGGTTGGGATTAGCGCTAGACCTGTTTACATCTCGTGACCTATGACAAAAAATTGAGCTGGCCTTATCATTTAGCACTAACCGCTGATCGGTGTAGTTCTGGCCTAGTTCAGAGGTGGCTAAATGATTATTCGTGGACACGTCTGCTTTCATAGAGAAAAGGAACCATCGTCTGAAAGGCGATCGGGGAGCACCAAATATGGCTGCTTATCATACATAATTTGAACCGAAGTACCAAGGCCCAGGCTTTTAATTGCACCATTGGGTTAGATAATGAAATGTAAAGATGTGATATGATCGATGGTTGATGTTACCACAAGTAGCAGTATTTACATGTAGATGGCGGAATTTCTTCTGTCTGGGTTGCCTTGTGTCTGGCTTCTAAGTCAAACCTATAATAATTCAATTAACCTTATTTATACTTACAATAAGCCTCCAAAAACAGGATGCTGGCTGGACTTAAGACTCATGAAAAATTCTACAATTTAATAAAGTTTTGGAACATAGCCTAAATGAATCAATCTCTTGGTCACTTCAACGACAGCCGCGTGGCAATATTTAATATCCGTTCGCTTTCTGTGTTAGTTTGCAGTGTTAAATCCAAATCTGATTAAAATACGGATCTATATTTCGTTTTGTTTTTTTTATACTTTCGATGGCCTACACTACATCAAGATCTGAACAGTTGTACTGGGAGGTTGCGTCAGGGGTCATACCAGCGGCTTTTGACCCTACGACGTCGGACATTGATTAATCATCCAGCGTTGACGTTTCTAGGGGTTTACCCACAGTTCCGTGCAGAGGACACAAAGAGCTCTCCGTAACGGGCCGTGTCATTGGCTAATTCCCCACATCAACTAGAACGCCTGTTATATAACAATTCTTCCAGATGCTAGTGCTGTGAAGACACATAAAACGAAATTTTGAACTAAAAAAAACGAAACGAAATAGGATCTGTGTTTTAATCAGATTGTGTTAAATAAGGGCGGTGATGTTCATCAAAACCTAAGTATCAGAACTTGGCAAAGGTGGTGGGGGATCTGAATGGATGGAATGATGTCTAGTCGTTCGGGTGGTTGGAAAAACCGAGGTCTCGCGTACATATTGGAATGCACCTAAAAGAACCCTTGGAATTTGAAGTACGCGGTAGACCGTATCGCCACTGCTAGGCATAAATGTCTGTCTTCATTATCCCGGTTGGTGCAGAAAAGTAGGACGTTAAACCCCATTTCATTTCATTTTCTAGATCAATTTCTTTTCTTGTTGCGAAAACCTTGATGTAAGTATATCATCATCGTCAACATCATCATCGTTGTTAAACCTGCAGAATTTAGAATTTTGTGCATGGACTATTATTAATTTCCACTTGTCACGTGTTTGCATGCACTTAAAGATACATTCCCAAGAAAGTATTTATTGGATTGTTGATTCCAGTAAAAATATAGCAATTTTGGTGTAGATGGAAAAATACTGGGGCGCGAACAGGTGCCCCTAACTGGAAGTGGAGTAAGGTGCGCTGCTTATGTGTTGATCTTAAAGAATTAAATGCCTAGCTAGTAATCTCTGCGATTAAAGGCGGAAAACGAATTTGGCAAAGGATTACTTGGGGTTATGTATATGGTAAGGGGGGAAGGAGGGGTGGGGTGGGTGGCCGAATGGTTAGCACGTGCGTGCTGTATCATAAGGTCTGTCATTGTGTCAACTGGCGTGGTTTCGATTCCCCCCGGTTGTTCGTGATAGGGTTGCCTGTCCAACCTCGTGGGTTTTCTCCGGGTCTTCCGGTTTCCTCCCACTGCTAAAGACCCCTACGTGCAAGCGAATTATAGAAATAAAATTGAACCATGTGTTAGTCCCGAAATGACCTAGTTTGTGTCGAGTGGACGTTAAACCCCATCTCTCTTAAATGGACAGCGACTAACGACAAATACATCTAAATTGATTTCTCCCTCAATCAAATCACGTGAAAAACACGGCTAATAAACATAGATTCTCGCGGCATAGCGTAGTCATCTTCTGATTACACTGTTCTGGGAGGAATTTGAAGCCAACGTTTGATAGATTAATTAGTTTGAATATGTTTTTAGTTCAAATATATCATCAAATCTCACTGTTTGTACATGCGAAGTTATCTTTAAAATGCTATTGCGAAATGTAATCTTTTGTTGATTGTATGAGGCAGCCAATCCTTCTATCGAACAACTCTTTGTGAACCTAACATCATTAAACATCATTTTGTAGAGGGAGTCGCGATGTTCCAGTGATTATGGCGCTGGCACACCCACTCGGTATTGGTCGAGAAAGTGGTGATCGATATTTACGAGTCTTGTGTCGACTAGCCAGTGGTACAGGACGAAGGGCTTGTCAGGGAAAAAGCGTCTAGTCATTCGGGTCTGACAAAAAAGTCTCGTCGGTGAAGGCGTAAGAAAAAGGCGTCTAGTCCATCGGATGGGTCGAAAAACCGAGATCAACTCGTAAAAGAAGTCTTGACAGCGGGAATTCGATAAGAGTAGACAGAATCGCCGCTGTCCTGGCAAAATGTCTCCCATAACACACTGCATATTGAACGCCGGTCTTTATTAACCATGTTGGTGCAGAAACCCTATTTTATTTGTTTTATGGATATATGTAAATTAAAATAATCTCCTGATATTCTGTCTGTAACCGCAAAAAAACCCATACAATCTTTATCATCTTTCTTGCTATTTGCCCCGTACCTGCCTTCCATGTCCGTTGGGTACTGGATAATCGAATCTCCATGCCCAAACGTGGCTAAATCTATTTGTTAAGGCCAGCTCAATTTTCGTCAAGGTCGCTGAGATGTAAATAACGTTAAGAGCACGTAATTGTTGGCGATATTGTAGGTTAGGTTTAAGAATTTGGGGGAGAGGTTAAGTCTCCACATAAGCACTGACCTAGGATGATGAAAAATTAGTTTGTGATATTTCCTAGCTTTATTAAAAAATACATACAATACATTAGATTTATATACAAAGACGATTTCACTGTTTTTTGGTGTTGATGGCGCTGATGGTCTTCCTTGGATGGTGCTCTTGGTATTCTGGTATTTTTGTTTCTGAAGAAAAAGGAATAAATTTGAAGCTCTCGGGGGAGAGCCACATTAGTGTGTTTCTTACTACGGATTGGATTTTCTAAAAAAATCGTGTTTGTTCCACGTCACCGGGTTAGGGGCAGGGCTAGGGATTCTTCTATCTAGTTGATTTTATTTACTAACGATTAGGGATAGGACTTAATATATGGTTTGCTTTGGGTTAGAGTGGAGACTGGTCTTATTTAATCTAATTTACTGTGCATTGGGATGTCGTTCAGATTTTTATTTTTAGAAGATGCAATTATAAGTTTCTGTGTGAAGATTTCCGGGTGATTTCTGATGATTTTGGATGCACTTGCTGCTGTTGCGCTAAATGGGACTACAAAAGGGACTATTGCGCTAGCCGTATGAATATTCAAACCTAGGGGGACTGTTGTTTTCAATTTGTCAATCCAGAATTTTTCTCTTGTTAGCCTAAACGGTTTTTTCTGTAGTTTGTCGCAATTTGTTTTTCTTGCAGCAAACTAATGGCGCTGTAACTTCATCTGACTAGAATGACCCGGGTTTGCAATCTGTTATAAGTCGAATAAATCCTTAGTGGTTTGGGCGGGAGCAAACCTGCGGTTCACCCGTGTAAAGTGACCCAGGTGCGAAATCCGGTAAAGGTTGAAAACGTTGTTAGTGGTTCGGATGGCAGTAAACCGGCGGTTGAACCTTATAGAATGGCTCGTATTCGAATGCCGGCTGAATGGTTACCACGTGCGCACTGTATCATAAAGTCTGTCATGGACTCAACTGGCGTGGTTTCGATTCCCCGGCTGTACGTGACAAAGAGTAGGGTCGCCTGTCCAACCTCGTGGGTTTTCTCCGGGTCCTCCGGTTTCTCCCAGTGCTAAAGACCCCTACACGCAAGCAAATTATTAAAATAAAATTGAACCATGTGTTATTCCCGAAATGACCTGGTTTCTCTCTCTCTCTCTCTCTCTCTCTCTCCAACCACTGTTCAAAAAAACTCTACGCGCAAGCGATTTGCTGAGATAAATGTGCACCAAGTAATAGCCTTTGTCGAGTAGACGTTAATGCCCATTTCTCGACAAGACGTAAATCGTATTCCGTTCCATTCCTTTAAAGAACCAAAAACAGACATCGAGCTGCATATGCAGCGAGTTCTCATATCGCCTCCCACGCCGATAGCAACAGCAACCTTTGTCCTGTGTTCTAATGTAAATACGTTAATATTTTTTTATCGCAGTGATTTCATAAATCATAAAAGTAGAGACTTTTATTTGAAATTTTTATAGATAACTGCGTATTGCAAGTCTTATAGTTATTGATTTTAAAAGATTTATTTTGTCGAGATTTTTGCGGGGGAAGTATAGGGCTTGTTAATAAAAAATAATGTCTGTTAACGAGAGTAATGTAATAACTCCCCCAGCTTCAATTCTCGTGATTTTATTTTATAAAAATAGGCCAATGAACCCTAGTAGTTCACTTTATATAATATTCGAAAATCAAAAAGGGATGGTATTGGGAACGGGAGGCGTGGGGAGAGGGATGGGGGGTATTTCCGATTATCTATCGTCCTTACACGAGGATACTTTGATAATCCGTTGGAATTAATGTGCCTCGGAAATATTATATAGCCATGGGGCGTCTTCCGATAATGCGCAACTGGAAATCCTTGTCCCACCGCAATACTAAATATATGACGATACGTTGTTGTTAGGGGGTGACCGTGGTGAAATGAAATGAAATGGGGTTTGACGTCCTACTGTTCTGCTCCGAACAAGGCTAATGAAGACGGGCATACGCCATACAGTGTGCTATGAGGGAAATTATGCCCGGACAGCGGCACTACGGTCTACTCTGATATCCAATTCCAACTGTCAAGGGATCTTTTACGAGCACACCAATGTGTACACGGGACTTCGGTTTTTCGTACCATCCGAACGACTAGCTGCTGTCCTTGTCAGGCCCTCCATCCTGCATTACTGACAAGGGAGAACCACGCCGGAAAATCTGGATGAATACCCGACCTCCAGGCTAGCGAGCCAGCGTCTTACCTACTTAGCCACTGATCGTGGTACTGGGGCGTCTAAAAACTAAGAGAAAAGAATACTTTTAAGAGAGAGAGAGAGAGAGAAATGGGGTTTAACGTCCACTCGACATAAACTAGGTCATTTCGGGACTAACACACGGTTCAACTTTATTTCAATAATTCGCTTTCGCGTAGGGATCTTTAGCAGTGGGAGCAAACCGGAGGACCCGGAGAAAACCCACGAGGTTGGACAGGCGACCCTACTCCTTGTCACGTACAACCGTTGATTCGAAACCACGCCAGTCGACTCAATGACAGGCCTTATAATACAGCGCGCAGCGCGCACGTGCTAACCATTCGGCCATCCAACCATCCATTACTTTAAAGACAATCTCTATAACTGTATGATGAGTTTAACGATGATGATTTATTATTAAACAAATGTTGGCCGAGAAAGTTTCCTCGAATCTTCCAGGGTGGTTTCTCCATGTCATATAGGTGCAGGGCGGGTACGGCAAGGGCAGTGTCTAGTCGTTGGGTTATGACGAAAAATAGAGTTTCCGGGGACACGTTAGAATTTGAGATAAGAGTAGGCCGTAATGCCGCTGTCTGGGCAAAATCCCAGTCGGTGCCGAAAAGTGGGGCGTTAAACCCTATTTCATATCCCAATGTTTCCGTATAGCCTGTAAATTTGGATTCCTAATATTATCTCTTTCAAAAGTCATCGGCAAAATATTTCTTATACATGTAGAACTTAAACATACATTATGCAAGAGCTAAATCTGCCTATTGTAGGTCTTTCTTTGTGTCTGAAATGTTTTCTAAATTATTACTTAGACATAAATTAACTTAACCAGACCATACTCAACTCACGATGGCATCGGATTTCTCCGATATTAAATAGATTAAAACAGTTCAGCCATATTCTGATTTAAGCTAAAAAAAAAAGGAGGAGCGAGACTTACCTTCGAACAACCAGTACGGTGGTTGAAATTATTGCACACGTCTTGTCAAACCTTCAAAGGCTAACATCTTCGCTTGCAATATAGTAATTTGAATGAAATTTTCAAATTATTCATTTTGCATTATTCTGTTTTTGAATGGCTAGCTCTTTATCTTAATCTTACATAATGTATCTTAAACTCTAATACGCATAACATGGAACACGCGTACTATTTTAATTAAATAATTACAATTATGTTTTTGTGTTTATTACGTAGTTGTCAATTGCTAAATGTCACACAAAGAAGAAACTCGACACTCACTTCGCTAACAGGCTGCGAAAATAAATATTACCTTGATAATCTCGGTGATATTACCAAAGATGTGGAGTTTTCTCGATTAACCAGATAATGTTCTTGACGTATACATCCGCAAAAGACTCTGGGGAAATGGGCTTCGTTGGAAATAAGGATAAGAACCCACAAATACCATGTTTCGACGTTCTGTATCTCTGGCATTGACAACTTACCATGTCAGCTTATACCCCAACAGAAAATTACATCGTTACATACAGCTGTATAATATGAAGAGTTTGTGTCCCTGTTGGTGATAGTTTGAGATATGGAAATTATACAACTTATGATGTATGTTCTATTATATAATAATTACCAATTTCCCGGGAATAACTTCAGCGTGCCTTCATCGCCAGTAGAACATGGTAGGCAAGACATTTTAGAGCCCATTAATTTTAGACCTAATGGGAGGGGCTTGTCAGGTGGTCTAAGATCACATGCCCTGTCACTAAATCAAGCCACGTGACAAGACGAACCTCGTGGGTTTTCTCCGCCCCTCCCACCCCATACTGCTTAATTTTTTTAAAATAAAATTGTACCATGAAAGTCCTGAGTTGACCACTTCACTTGTAGTTGTTTGTGACCATGGCGATTACCAAATCACTGGTGCAATTGAACAATTGAAATTCGTTAACTTCTGTTAAAACAAATTTAGCGATCATTTCCGGATGGCTCAATGTTTGGATTTGAAACATTTAGACTTGTAACCGATGCCGCTGGGTCAAGGAGTAGGGTCGCTGTCCAACCTCGTGGGTTTTCTCCGGGTCCTCCCATTCAACTTCAATAAAAATTAAACTATATGTCCTGAATTGACCTAGTTTGTGTCGAGTGGACGTTAACCCCCCCCCCCCTCTCTCTCTCTCTCTCTCGATGCCGCTGGGGGCCACTTTGGCTCAGTGGTTAATGTTCTCGGAATTTTCCAGTCTGGTTTCCCAGGATAGAGTTCCTGACAAAGACGGGCGTCTAGTTTTTCGAATGGGACGATTATGATTATGTTTCAATTCACAGAATAGAAATACCGAGGTCCCATATACACGTTGGCATGCGTGTAAAGAACCTTTCGCAGTAAGAATTTGACAAAGAGTAGGTGGATATGGTCCTCATAGCAAACTGCATGGCATACCCATCTTCATTAGCCGGATTGATACAGACAATTGGTACGTTAAATCCCAATTCATTTCGAGGACTACTTTAATTTTGACCATAAATAAAATTTATCAGTCGAGGCAATCAAACTAGAAATAACACTTAACAAATTGGACAGATCAAAGAGAGAGAAAGAGAGAGAGAGAGAGAGAGAGAGGGGGGGGGTAACGTCCACTCGACACAAACTAGGTCATTTCGGGACTAACATATGATTAAATTTATTTCAATAATTGTCTTTCGCGTAGGGGTCTTTAGCAGTGGGAGGAAACCGCAGGACCCAGAGAAAAGTCATGCGGTTGGACAGGCGACCCTACTCCTTGTCACGTACAAACGGTCAGTTAAAACCACACCAGTTGACTCAATGACAGACCTTATGATATAGGGCCATCGACCCCCCCCCCCTCCCCTGGACAGATCAGAAAATGTCAAATCATTTGCAATCTGGTGCAGCAAGACGACGAAATACGTTAATATTTCAGAAAATCTATGACCTGTTTCATTTTTAACATCTCCGTAAGTTTACAGTACTTAATAGTCAAACAGTATATGGATAGGAGATCAATAAATCCGCTGGCAAAACTAGAACTGTCAGCGCTGGCTTCAATTCAACCGCCGTTTGAAAGGAACCAGTGTTCATAAAAAATCGATTCTTACTCTAACCCATATATGGTAGTTGATCATTGTAACTGATCAGTCCCATGCGGCTATCCATTTAGCCAGATAACCGAATGCTTTTATGAGTGATGGGTGAATGCAGGAAATAATGAAATAAAATAAACCGACATTTATCGCGGGATCAAACAAATACATTGAAAGATGTTTTGCTGGATACATTAAAGTTGAGTCATGAGGCTGATTAATATATGAATACGAGCCAAATAAAATCGGAGGATTACCCTGAAAAGGAAATGGAATGAAAGTGAAATACTCTTTATCGAATTACTACGCCAACGTGTACATGGGACCCCGGTTGATCGGCCCTCACAAAGAACTAGACGGTGTACCTTAGCAGCCCCGTCCCCCATCCGAGAAGCACTTGGGTTGAACTCGTGTCCTTCTTGATACTGAATCGGAGCCTTACTCACTGTGTCCCTGCCCCCTCCCACCACCCAGGCTCCCGGTAAAAGGGCCCCGCTACTAGTCTGGCAGCAAGATTTAGAGCCGATGATATAATGAAAGGTAATGTCCGCCCAAACATGATTCAATTTTGTTCTGTATTCACGAAGGTATGATTAATAAATATTTCGCAACATTCATCATCGTCTGTAGATGATATAATCACGCCAGTGCCATCTATAAGTGCTGCTGGGAATATATTTTAAATGGGACATTTCTTTTTGACCGAATTGAAAACAAGTCGGGAGCATATCTACCTTTTTCATTTTTGTTTTGCTTTCATCATTATATGTTCAGTAACAAATCAGAATAAATATAACTGCGGGTGACCAGTTAGTTCCAGATATATCAAATACCTGTTTATGGCGTAAATATTCGGAATGGTCTTCCAAGGCAGATGCACTACCAGTTCATGGTGTAAACATTCGAAATGGTCCCACAAGACACATTCACTGCCAGTTCATGGTTAAAACATTCGGAATGATCCCACAAGACACATTCACTGCCAGTTCATGGTGCAAACATTCGTGATCCTCCTACAAGAAACATTTACTGCCAGAACATGGTGTAAACATTCGGAATGATCCCACAAAACACTGCCAGTCCATGGTTCAAACATTTGGAAGGACCCTACAAGACAAATCCCCTACCAGTTCATGGTGCAAACATTCACTGCCAGTCAATGGTGCAAACATTCGGAATGATCCTACAAGAAACATTCACTGCCAGTCAATGGTGCAAACATTCGGAATGATCCCACAAGACACATTCACTACCAATTCATTGTGTACATTCAGAATGATCCCACACGCCACATCCCGTGCAAACATCTGGAATCATCTTCAAAGAAACATTTGGGAAAATATCACATTTACTTGTTTTAAGACAGAATTGAAATCTAGATGGAAAATTATTATATCATTATTATTATCCGAGATAAGGAAGGGTATGTTACTGATAGCTTGTCTGGTGTGCTTCTCGGTTAATTCAATATTGACGATCCAGTGCTGCTTTTCGGACAGGTTACCGTATACTCAAGATCAGTAAGTTAATATAAATGACTACTGATAAATCGTTTGACATCCTTGACATGACGTATTTCTAATCGACAGGGGGAATTCTCGTCTTAATAGAAGCATGTCGCGTGTCGTCTGCTACTGTCAATAGATTTGTGTCGAGAGTATCGATTGGTTGATTACGGCCTACTACAATTGTCTCGAGGTAATTGGTTGGTTGGTTCAACATGTTTTTTTGGGTAATGATTGGATTTGTACGTTTGATCAAAGAAACAAAAACACGCAACAAAGCAACATGCGAGAAGTAGGTGGTTCAATACTCCCCCAAAAATCGGTAATATTCAATCAAATTATGTTATAACGTCCTCGAACCAAATTCCTTCATGTCAAAAAACAAATTATTGAAGTTACATAAGAAGTGATAAATATAATGGCGAACAAATGTCCAGAGACCTTAGTATTACGTATGTCGTAAATGTTGCGTGAATTTCACACTTTCATATTCCGCTAGTCGTGAAGGTGGTTGATTGAGAGGGGCCTCCGAAGTGGAATAGCCTAGGGTATCTCTTCATCCAAATCCCTCACTGGTTGGTATTCTTCCGCATAATATTTACTTTCTGTGCATTTCATAATAACTTAAAAATAACAAAAAACATGCAACCGTATTTTATTATCAAAATAACTTGAGCATATCGTCTTCGTAATACAGTGGGGTTTCGATTTGCCGGTTGTACGTGACAAGGAGTGGGGTCGCCTGTCCAACCTCGTGGGTTTTCTCTGGGTCCTCCGGTTTCCTCCCACTGCTAAAGATCCCTACGCGCAAGCGAATTATTGAAATAAAATGGAACCATATGCTAGTCCCGCACTGATCTAGTCTGTGTCGAGTGGACGTTACCCCCCCCCCCCTCTTCTAAACCACTCAGGCTAATGAAATGAAATGAAATGGGGTTTAACATCCTACTGTTCTGCTCCTATGCTGGGCTAATGAAGACGGGCATACGCCATACAGTGTGCTATGAGGAAAATTTTGCCCGGGCAGCGGCACTATCGCCTACTCTTATATCGAATTCCAACTACCATGGGATCTTTTACGTGCATTCTAATGTAAACACGGGACCTCGGTTTTTCGTCTCATCCGAAGGACTAGACAGCTGTGGCAATTGGCATACGCCATGCAGGGTACCATGTAGCCTACTCTTATTCCGATTTCCAACTGTCGGGAATATTTAAACATTTGCCAATGGTATACAAGGGACTTCTTTTAATTTCGTCTGAGCGACAAGGTCCTTGGCCACGAGCAAGAGTCAAATTAGACTAAATAAAATCCAAAGAAAAGTGAGATCGAATCCGCTACCTTTTGGTTTATGACCCAATACCATTCTTCACCGAGCCACCATGTTGACAATCCATTACGCAAGTAATGGCCGCTTTGGCTATAATAGTTCAAAAATAAATAATAGATAATGAAAAATGAATATATTGAAAACTTCAGTCAAATTAATTTATGTTGTGCGAAGTTAATAGTGTTTGAAGTTTTGACAAAATGTAGCGTAGACTATCGTTGAACACCACGGTGGTCTAATTTACTTAAAAGCGGGGGCATCCGATGGCCCAGGGATGATTATGGGCTTGTCATTTTGGTTAATGTATAAATAGTAATTTATGTAGCATTTGAAGCCAGACAAAAGATCTGCATTTGGCACATTTAGCTCTTTAATAAGTGTCAGGGGGCTGGCTAAATCTATTTGTTAAGGCCAGCTCAGTTTTTGTCATGGTCGTCAAGATGTAAGTAAGGTTAGGGCACGTGATTGTTGACGAGATTGTAGTTTAGGGTAAGCATTGGGGCTATGTCCAGGGTCAAGGTTGGGATTAGCGCTAATCCTGTTTACATCCAGTGACCTATGACGAAACATTGAGCTGGCCTTATCATTTAGCACTAACCATGACAGGGACAGATCAGGTTCGTACGGGGGATCACGTGACTAAGTAGATAAGACGCTGGCTCGCTAGCCTGGAGGTCGGGTGTTCGATCCCTGCATTGGCCGAGAAAGTTCATCCAGGACAGCTGTCTAGTCCTTCGGGTGAGACGAAAAACCGAGGTCCCGTGTATACATTGGAATGCACGTAAAAGATCCCTTGGCAGTTGGAATTCGATATAAGAGTAGGCGATAGTGCCGTTGCCCGGGCAAAATTTCTCTCATAGCACACTGTATGGCGTATGCCCGTCTTCATTAGCCCAGCATATGAGCAGAACAGTAGGACGTTAAACCCCATTTCATTTCATTTTAGGTTCATTCGTGTCCTATCAGTTGAGTTTGACAGCCATCTTGGCCTATAACAGATTAATTAAAGACGACTTGTGTTGATCTCACGTGTCATATCGATTAGTCAACCGGTTGCAAGATCTACGCGATTAATTGTTCATTTCAAAATATCAAGTGAAAATCAGTTTGTTTATTTATTTTGGTTTCGTTTTTCGCTTAAACTGTGGTCTAAAATTTTACCTGTAGACAGATGTTCAATTCGCAAAATAAATAACACATCGAATTTAATTAAATCGACACCGAATATAAGTTTACCGTTTTAATTTTTGAAAAAATCTGTTGGAAAATATTGAAATACATGTAATGTACTCCATCCTTCCGACCCAGTTTTGTATCGGAGCATGTATCACAAAAACAGTCGCTTTTCCGGTGTTCTACCGTTCAAAATATTTTTATATGAAATGCTGTACACTACACATTTAGTAACTGGATCGAGTAAAAAAAAAGCTACTAATATATTTGGTCAAACATTTCGAAGATTTTTCTTTCGACGTTAACAACGTGGAAGTGAGGAACACTCCAGGCCGAAACCTTTAGAGCCCCATGATCTTATATTATACACCCTGGCCTCCGAGCCGCCAGGGTGTATAATATTTTTGACACAGCGATAAGCCTTTCTTACACGAACTGCAGTCTTAAACACACGTGGTGAAAGTGTGTCTTACACACAAAAGAGCAAAGCCGAGGATGATGACGAGTGTTCGTGTAAGAAAGGCTTTTGGCAGTGTCAGAAATAGGCTATAATGCTAGACAAGATAAAGTAAGAAATATAATCCCTTCAAGTGCCCGTGTTTCATCTTCTTCAATACGTGAGGGCAGGGGGTTGTAGGACCTCATAAGTGGAATAGTCTAAAGAATCTCTTCATGTAAGTCAGGCACTGGCCGAACAGTTTCATCTTCTTCAATACATAAGGGTGGGAGATTGTAGGACCTCATAGGTGGAATAGCATAAGGCATCTCTTCATCTAGGTCAGGCATTGGCCGACAAGTTTCATCTCCAATACGTGAAGTGGAGATTGTAGGGTGCATGTCAGACAGTGACAGTTTCATCTTCCTCTATACGTGAGGGTGGGGGATTGTAGGGCTTCGTAAATGGAATAGCCTAAAGGCATCTCTTTATCTAGAGGCAGTGACCGAACAGTTTCATCTTCCTCTATACGCGAGGGTGTGGGATTGTAGGGCCTCGGAAATGGAATAGCCTAAAGGCATCTCTTCATCTAGAGGCAGTGACCGAACAGTTTCATCTTCCTCTATACGTGAGGGTGGGGGATTGTAGGGCCTCGTAAATGGAATAGCCTAAAGGCATCTCTTTATCTAGAGAGGCAGTGACCGAACAGTTTCATCTTCCTCTATACGCGAGGGTGTGGGATTGTAGGGCCTCGGAAATGAATAGGCTTAACCATCTCTTCATGTAAGTCAGGCAACAAACACATTCTTACATAATAATCTGTTATTGTACATGAATAGCTATTAAAGACCTATATAAGCGTCACCTTTATATGGTATACTATCGCTATAATTGACTACTAATCATCAGTAATTATCTCGCATCTGAGAGCATTAAGTAGGATTCGCGGATCATTAAATTGCAACTCTGCATTTTGATGTCATCGATATGATTCTGCAAAATGAGGCTGGCTAATGTTATCCATGATAAGCTTTCTCATTATTTACATGGTTGACTCGGAAGCTTATTATCTGTGCTTCCGAGATTTTACATGAAATATTATACTAAAGATCATAGTGAACAACAACTGTTACTACTACCACGTGGCGATTAACGTTCGCTTCTACTATACGTAGGGTGGAATCAGTAGATCATTGTTGTAAATAAGGATATTAATTTTACGTCCGCTTCCTGCTCGCAATGATATCGCTGAGAACGACTTTGATTCCTTCTATCTACTGGTGTACTTAAAGGGTGGTATTTTATGATGGGAGTTCTGTTCGTATGTTTTCTTTGGGGGGGGGGGGGGTAGACTTCCCACGTACTACTATGACTTTTTGTTACAAGATAACAGCATATATGTATGAGTTGTTGAGAAACTGCTGATGGGACTGGGTTATCGGATCCTAATTCTGGACGACTTTTGCCTTGGGTTTACTGTTGTTTTGAGTAAAGGTCGTTCATTTTAGAGTATATCCTGTCTTCTGTAATACGATCCGTTGAGCTTTCTTCTTGTTGAGTTAGACGTGCCATTCGCCATCTCTACAGGCCAGTACCTTTGTCATTTAACGTCTGCTTCCGCAAATGTGATATCGCAGTCCACATTCGTTCGTTCGTGTAGTTTTACGTCCACTTCCACCAATGGTGATATCGTAGAAGTGTTTCCTAAGAAACTTGGCAGAGGAAGCCACAAAATAGGCTTGATCCAACTTTTTGGGGTAAGACGTACACAATGTATTTACAGGGAAGCGCCCATGGTGAATTTCATCCAAAGGAAACGCAGGGGGTATAAGAAAAGAAAGAATGGCGAGCGGTCTATACTTTCGTTTGTTCACTTCCACTATGGGTGATATTGTAGACAAGTCGGTCTACAATAGTGTAGTACTTTTATATCCATACACTCGTGATCCCCCAAGTCTCTAGAGAAGCTATTGTCTCAACTTCGGCAACAACGAATTTTAGTCTGGACAAATTATCGCCAATTAGTATACAGTGTCAAAGGCCACGTGGAGCTTCTAGTATATCATGCGATTGGTTGCGAGTAAAAATGACCTTCGACGTGGAATTGAAACATGCAGAATGCATTGTTAATTAGTGGACCGAGTCAACATTTCCCAGAAGACATTGCGTGATCAGTAAGGCAACCGGTTATCATGCACACAAAAGACTGATGTGCGTTGTAATCGAAACATAGACAATATGGAAGGTGGCCTAGTGGTAAGCACGTGCGCGCTGTATCATCAGGTATGTCATTGGGTCAACTGGCGTCGTTTCGATTCCTGGTTGTACGTAACAAAGATAAGGGTCGCCTGTCCAACCTCGTGGGTTTTCTCCGGGTCCTCCGGTTTCCTCCCGAAATGACCTAGTTTGTGTCGAGTGGACGTTAAATCCCCCCCTCTCTCTCTCTCTCTCTCTCTCTCTCTCTCTCTGTGTCTCTCGACAGTATGGACTGGACAGATCGATCCTATACTCTGATTCGTTTTGCTTAGTCCATTGGAATTAATCAATTAATTGAAGAAAAAAAAATCTAATTAAATTCTATTGTATTATACTAATTGCTTTGAACTGGGAAACTTTATTAATTGCCTCGATAACCTATTAGGATTCCATGTCTGTGTTCATTCACCCGATCAAATTGACATGACGGTAATAAGTCATGTAAAGAAGTCAACCAATTATCTTGTTTATAAAACCGATGATATCACTAAACTGAATAAATGGCTTAAAGAAAACACGATAAAAAAAATGAAATGGGGTTTAACGTCCTATTTTTCTGCACCAACCGGGCTAATAGAGACGGGAAATCGATGAGAAGGGGGCAATGAGGGACATTTTTGACCATGCAGCGGCGCTACAGTATACTCTTATGGTTATTCTACATCCATGTCAATGTGTACACCCGACCTCGTTTTGTCCCATCCGAAGGATTAGACAGAGAGAGAAGGAGAGAGAAATGGGGTTTAACGTCCACTCGACACAGACTAGGTCATTTCGGGACTAACACATGGTTAAATTGTATTTACATAATTCGCTTGCGCGTGGGGTCTTTAGCAATGTGAGACGACCGGAGGACCCGGAAAAAAACCCACGAGGTTGGACAGGCGACCCTACTCCTTGCCACGTACAACCGGGGATTCGAAACCACGCAAGCTGACTCAATGACAGGCCTTATGATACAGCGCGCGCACGTGCTAACCATTCGGCTAGACCATTTAGACGAACGAGCTAATAGAAGCTAACTTATTTGGGCAGTGGGTCTCACTGCTTTCATTTTCATGGCACCTAACGGGAATTATGATGGTACCAATTCGCATCGTATTTATCGGCCCTACTCTCTACCACTGAATTGTGGGACAATGCTGAGGGATGTGAGTGGCTGCTTCTATTGTTATGCCCGCTCTATATGTCCCGCCCGAACTACTGGATCTGGGCCCTGTTTCTCGAAATCTTAACTAAAGATAAAATCCAAATTTTAGTAGATACTAAAATAAATCTAATATTATCCAATCAAGTTACTAAAGTTTTGATTTTATCTTAGTTAAAATTTCGTGAAACAGGCTCCTGTTCCCATACCACCAACCACTGCCGTGTCGCTGTCTAAAGAAGACACATTTATATATAAAAATGTTGTTAAAGCATAATTACCTTTTTTCTGCAACTATCGATATTCCCGTACTAAATGTATGAATGACCCTGGTCCAGTGCTGGATCTAGATAAAAAGAACGCCTAAGCTATTCCACTTATGACGCCCTCTCAATTCCCTATGTTAGTCCCAAAATGACCTAGTTTGTGTCGAGTGGACGTTAAACCCCATCTCTCTCTCTCTCTCTCTCTCTCTCTCTCTCTCCCTGTTTTGAACACACCTGAGCAATGCCGGTGATGATGATGGATGTTCAATCCTACAGAAACCTAAGAAAGGTTCATGGCAGTGTCAAAAATATTATGCACCTTGGCCCAGAGGGCCTCTAAATCTTGAGGCCCTACGCCTCAGCCAACCAAGATATAAATCTGGCACTGCCCTCGATCGTTACACAAGATTACTGTCTATAATGGCCTATTATGAAATGAAGTGAAATGGAAGAGGGTTTAAACGTACTATTTTTTCTTCCCGGCCAGGGCTAATTAAGGCGGGGGCCTATTATGAAATGAAATGGAAGAGGGTTTAAACGTACTATTTTTTCTTCCCGGCCAGGGCTAATTAAGGCGGGAACCTATTATGAAATGAAATGGAGGAGGGTTTAAATGTACTATTTTTCTGCACCGCCTGGGCTAATTATGGCGGGAACCTATTAGTTTAAGATATCGTGTGATTAGTCATCTACCCGTCTATCTATTCACATGTCTATTAAAGACAATAATTAACAACAATAATATGCTAATTATAGACCGTTGTATAATTAACCCAGAAGCTACGAGCAGATGTCGGAATATTGACGACAATAATTGGATCATACAACCCAGTCCCGCTTCACTTGTTTATTTATTCTCATTGTTTATCAGCAGCACGCGACACAAACTCATTTCCTTTATAAAACGTTACAATCGTTCATTCGACCGTCCACTCGTCCATTAACGCGTGGAATCTTAAATACTCGGACTCACTCATGCAATTCTTAATCATGACGTCATAAACCAAAATTTTAAGAACATTTTTCAGAGGTGGAATTCGATTGGATGGCATAAATTCGCGTTTGGAATGTCAATAGCGGAATAACAATGTGAGCTCATTAATAATGTATGTGGCTTGGGCTTGCCTTAATATCTATTGAGAACAACCGTCAAGCATATAGGCTCAATGCGTCTTCTACACTTTTAACGTTTTCCAATGAAAACTGAACGGCGTAGATTAGCAAAACACCAGATCGGATTCGTAGAAGTGGGGATTGTTGTGGTGTTCATTATTTTGTGGATTTATTGTAAAGGATTAACAGAATTTATTGGAAATAGCTCACCAACTATGAAATAAGAATGGGGGAATGTATTAACCGTACATATGGCTGGCCGACAGTGGTAAGTCTCGTATAAAGAACATTATTGATCCGATTCTTTGGATAGTAGTTGAACATTGATAAAACTACTCCCAATTACTAAAAATAACTTTCATTAAATCATCTGTAAATCTTATAAATTTATTTTCTAGTGGTACCATTAAGTTTCTTGGGTAACTTATGCTCTTAATAAGAAGTGGGAATATGGCGCAACTGGGCGAAACATCTACAGAGACGCGCATTGTAGCGTCTGTCTTTGCTTTCAGACATATTCTTAAAATCTACCAAATTGCTGAATGCCAGCGGTGTGCTTGTCTATCCCAGTGATTCCTATATGTGGTCCGTCGACTAATAGACATTTTCTAATTTTGGAATGTGTTGGACCCGTTGCCCATGGATGTCCGAATTAAGATTTCTGCTTAATTCAGATGGTTCCAAATTAAATAATATATACTAAAATCTAACCCCAAATCGAATGTGTGATTATTTCCCCATTTTGATTTATGTGTAAGATTGTCTCCGAGTTGGGGGCCATTTTGAACTGTCGATTCTAGGAAAATTAATCTTTCCATGTCAAACGGTTTAATAGCTACCTATAGGCCCATCGTCATGGTTTTATCGTAAAAATAATGGACGATATTAAAACTAGTTTCTTGTGTAACCGTTTCAACGAATATATTTGTCTGTGCCGCTGCCTGGGTATATGTATTCTATTATTCTACAAAATCAAGAACAGAGAGTTAATATCCCAGCTTCTCTCAAATTCATTAGATTTACTCCATTTGGTATTTCGATTACTCCGCCCCTTTCTTTAGGCCTATATTTATTATGGAAACCGTTACATTATTTATATTTTTGTAAGAAAAGTAGTGCCGGATCAGCTCCCGGTGTGTTCCCGGCGAATGCTTCCTGAAAACCAAATCACCCATGGCTTAACAAATGGAAAATATGGTCTAAAGCCGGAGTTAATTTTCTAAAACCGAGAGTCCTTCCGACATTTATTCAGCCTGGTCCCATCTTCGCAAACGCAAGATTTGCCGGGCGTGAATAGAAAAACGCTCAGCTGTTGGGACTGCATCTAAAAATAAGATACGTGTATTAGAACTTCCCGAAAGTACACGGTACAATGTATGCTGCAGGGATAGCGAAAATGATGTCGGATTTTACATCTGCTTTGGGCAGGTTCAAAATGATATAAATGTTTGACGACAACGATCGATGGGGTAAATCTGCATTTCAGTGACATTGCAAGTACGCTCCTTTCAAATTACAATAATACATAGTCTACTCAAATACCGTAACAAATTCATGTGTCTCAATTTGAATGGCATATGGGGCAAACGAAATGGAGTTTAATGTCTTCTGCACAACCGGGATTTTGGCGACCTGCTTCCAATGGTAGACACGTGGCGAAAAATGGGGTTTAACGTCCACTCAACACAAAGTAGGTCATTTCAAGACTTAACTTACTGTAGCCTGCCATTTTGTTTCAATAATTCGCCTACCCGTAGGTGCCTTTGGCAGTTGAAGAGCACCGACCGAGAAAACCCACGAGATTTGAGCTAAACCTAGAACCTAATTCGTTGTCTGCATGACCTAGCGTGTTAATAGGCAGTTCACTGATCTCTAGATAGGCAACATCGAGAAAAAGAATTCCATTTTTTTGTCTTGCATGCAAATGTAACCTTTATCCTAAAATATCAAATAATTATATAAAATGTAACCAATGCGTAAAATATGCTATTTTTGCGCAAACACCGGCACAACTAACATCAATTAGGCCTACAATGCTCACCGTTACAGTAGGCTACATTACGAAGATTTTCACTTTCACGTGCAATACCGTATTTACACCTATGACGTAATATACGCTAAAAGGTCAATGCTCGCTTGGTATACGAATTTTCATTAGTCAATAACTTGTTATAGTAGCTCACGCGATTACGTAGATTTCGGAGAATAATAAACCACGGTAGTTTCTGGTTTGTAAAATGGAGTCTTCGAATGTTGCAAATGACAATGACCGGCAGTCTTCAGTGTTTAGCAGACGTGTCGATGAAAGTTAGGCAATTCATTCTTACTATACTCATGTCCAAAAGAAAGTATACACACTAAAAGTATGACTAAGTTTTGTTTAGATTAAAAACATTTGATAAAGCATTATTGAGTTTTTCTCTTGCGGCCAAACTCAACATTTCTAAGCAAAATAAAAATGTGAAACAAATTGACATTCTACCCTAATACCGTATACCATGGAAAAACGACTTTGGTTGATGCAGCACAAAATGCACAGTGTATACTTTCTTTTGGACGTTAGTATATATAATAGATCACGTTATTCAGTTTGTCAAATGTTGATTTGTATCGCCTAATTTTTTATCCAAGCGAATCGGTTGACCATCGACAGATATTACTATTCTTTTAGTGTTTGAATACTACAGGTTTAACTATGTCACATTATTTTTTTCGTGTGTTACAATTTTGCCATGGCAGTGGCTGAATTATTTACTTATTTACTAAACATAATATGATTATAAACAAGTCATTATTAGATTGTTAGGCTTTAGAATACCACATCCAGGGAATTGAATAGGATTCTTTGGACCAAAGTGTGTCTAACCAAAATGTGTCTTTGATTAGAGTCGAATCCCGGGTTGTACGTGACAAGGAGTAGGGTCGCATGTCCAACCTCGTGCGTTTTCTCCGGGTCCTCCGGTTTCCTCCCACTGCTAAAGACCCCTACGCGCAAGCGAATTATTGAAATAAAATTAAACCATATGTTAGTCCCAAAATGACCTAGTTTGTGTCGAGTGGACGTTAAACCCCATTTCTCTCTTTCTCTCTTTGATTAGAGTAGGCCTACTTTTGGTAGTGTATGGTCTTAAAATCAATATTTTTAGACAGTAGCCTACAGTCAGACTTGTTCAGGCTTTAAATAACGGAAACCCAGTTCCTTCATGCATTTGTTTGTCAATGGGGAAGTAAATTATGATTTATTTAAAATTAAACAGAAACTATAATTATACTTCTCAAGGCGTAATGAATGATTAAAAATAAATTTTCTGTCAGACAAACGTCACATCCTAAGTGTTAAGTAAGCTGCCAGGTTGCAAGTGGCTTAAAACCAGTTGAAATGGCAAAGTAGAAATTCCTTATCTTAAAGGGGCAGTATGGGAGATTAGATAAAAAGTTGACAGTTTTCACTATAACATTTAAAAAATGAATAAAGTAAATAGAATATGCCGAAAATTTCAGTCAAATTGCTCCACTCTGAACCAAGATATTAGATTTTGAATTTTAGGTTAGCCTCGATCATCATTACTAAAGTCGGTAGATAAAAAGCAAAGTTTGATTATCCATTCTCATGTTTAATTATTTTTCAAAAAATGTATTCCAATCCACTAAATATCGAAGGAGGGCGATGGCATCAAGAGTTGATTATGGTCTGGATAAGTTGATTAATGTCTGATTAATAATATATTTAGATAGATTTCTGGCCGAAAAAGAAGACCGGCAATAGGCAGAATTAGCTCTTGTATAATGTATGTTTAATTATTCCAATTATTTTCAAAGATATCTTTAATGGTCCACCTTGTGTTTGAATTCCCATTAACACCACATATTGACACTAGACAATTAAATCACTTTTAATAATTTATATTTCTACCAAATCAAACCAGATATTGCTCAATAAAGATCAATTTCTATTCGAACCATGTTTGGTCAGTGATGTTTTATTTGTATCAGCCAGTAATTTTATAAGTCAAATATAAGTTGTATTGAAACATTGTTTTGAAATATTAGAATTCAAATATGAGTTCTATTGAGAGTCAAATTGAGAGTCAAATTTGAGAGTCAAATAATGAAATATGAGTCACAAAATCACCAAAGAACACAGCTTTGTATTACATTACTTCTAATTCTGAGCCGTTTCTCGAAATATAAACTAAAAATTAATTCCACTTTTAATAGATACTTCAATTTTGATTGACTAAGCACTAAAATCAATCTAATATTATCCAATCAAATTACTAAAATTTGGATTTTATCTTTGTTAAAATTTCGTGAAACGGGCCCCAGAACACCAGCTTCAAAGAAAATTTGTCAGGGGTCAATGTAGTACTAAATCTAAAATAGACAAAACGTAATGGAAATCCCACTTGTATTGTTAAAAGATCTAAAGTTTGTAATTAACAACCAAAATAGAGAGAGAGAGAAATGGGGTTTAACGTCCACTCGACACAAACTAGGTCATTTCGGGACTAACACATGGTTTTTAATTTTATTTTAATAATTCGCTTGCGCGTAGGGGTCTTTAGCAGTGGGAGGAAACCGGAGGACCCGGAGAAAACCCACGAGGTTGGACAGGCGACCCTACTCCTTGCCACGTACAACCGGGGATTCGAAACCACGCCAGTTGACTCAATGACAGACTTTATGGTACAGCGCGCACGTGCTAACCATTCAGCCATCCAACCCCCCAACCAAAATAGACATTTGGAAGAATAGAGATGTATACAATATAGTCTAGGGATAAAAGGAATTCTAATGCTTATTGCACAGTTTTAGAAGATCTAGGGAGCCGTAGTTTCCGGCAATTTGAAAAAGTGGGCTACAGACCTCTAATTCATTTCGTTTTTTTTATACATTCAATGGCCTCTTCTATAGAAGATGTGAACGGTTGTAGTGGGAAGTCAAGTCAGGGGTCATTCGAGCATTTTTTGACCCTATAATGTCAGACATTTGATTAACCAATCGGCGATGATGTTTCTAGTAGGATACCCACAGTTCCCTGTTGCACGCCAAGAACTCGCTGCAACAGACCGTTTCATTGGCTAATCCCTCACATCAGCCAGAATGGGGGTTATATAACAACTCTTCCAGATCCAAGTGTAGTAAAGACAATATGCTTAAACATACATTATACAAGAGCTAAATCTGCCTATTGCATGTCTTTCTTTAGGCCTGACTTATTATTAATATTATTATTATCTAAATTATTAATTAGACATTAATCAACTCATTCAGGCCATAATCAACTTTCGATGCCATCAATATGCAGTGGATTTGAATACATTTTGTTAAACGTAAAAATGGATAATCAAAACGTTGTTTATTATCATTCCAATGATAGTAATGACGATCAAGGCTAGCCTAAAACTGAATCGCTAATATCTCGGTTCAAAGTAAAGCAGCTTGACTGAAATTTTCAGCATATTCTGTTTTCATTATCTAATTTTAACTATTATAGCTCTTTATCTAAATCTCATCTAATGCCCCTTTAATTTTAGCCATAGAAAATCCCTTGAAAACTACAATATTTTGAAAGTTGAATCTCTAATAGCATATCAGACCAAAAATGGTTAAATTCCATTCAATATTTATAAAATTATGACCAATTGAAAATTCCATTAATCTATATGCTGCTCGCTATGTAAGAAGACTGTGGCATCTTTAAGTACTGTGAACCAAATCAATTGACCTGTTTTAAATTCAATTGAATCCATGTCGGATCATTATCTAGCTTTAGTATTTTGATTTCTTAATTAAATGTTCAATAATCGATCTAAGTACATATAAGCGTGGATAGGCTGTGAGAAATTTGTTATTTTCTCCAAAAAAATGTGAATCATGCATCGTTACCTAAAGTCAGTGGTTCTCAACCTTTTTTGGCAACGACACATAGAATGACTCAAACTAAATAAAGACAAACACAGCTGATCAGTAAACACCAGTGAATACACAATTTGGATCACATGGTTTTTTGCATTTTCTTAGTGTGCCGTTCAAAATTTCGCGGCACACTTGTTGAGAATCACTGCTTTAAGTGACTCTATTTTATGCCTTTGTTTATAGATACAGATGTATTACATTTCTATATCACTGATACAATTTAATACCTAATAAATATAAACTACATACATTTTACTCCATTATTATCACATTAGTTTTACCCATTGAATCCATAACATAGATTTTCAAATGTCAGCATTGTTTAGAGCTGGTTCAACATTGCCTTACAAATTAAATCAACGAAACTCAACTATGTGTGTTTAAACTCTTAAAGGTACAGGGGCCTGTTTCATGTTATTTTAACTAAGATAAAATCCAAATTTTAGTAATTTGATTGGATAATATTAGATTGATTTTTGTGCTTAGCCAATCAAAATTGAAGTATCTACTAAAATTTGGATTTTATCTAAGATAAAATCCAAATTTTAGTAATTTGATTGGATAATATTAGATTGATTTTAGTGCTTAGCCAATCAAAATTGAAGTATCTACCTAAAATTTGGATTTTATCTTTAGTTAAGATTTCGAGAAACGGGGCTCATTGGAACTTTCCAGCGTTGTTCCCCATTGTCAGTGGTGCAGGACAGAGGGCTTGGATTGGATGGAAAAACAAGGTCCTGTGTACACATTGTCGTGTATGTAAAAGATCCCTGGACAGTTGTGTGTGTGTGTGTGTGTGTGTGTGTGGGGGGGTGGATGGCCGAATGGTTAGCATGTGTGCGCTGTATGATAAGATCTGTCATTGAGTCAACTGACGTGGTTTCGATTCTCCGTTTGTACGTGACAAGGAGTAGGGTCGCCTGTCCAACCTCATGGGTTTTCTCTGGGTCCTCTGGTTTCCTCCCACTGCTAAAGATCCCTATGCGCAAGTGAATTATTGAAATAATGTTGAACCGTGTGTTAGTCCCGTGTGGACGTTAAACCCCATTTCTCTCTCTCTCTATCTTTCTCCCTTGACTGTTGGAATTCGATAATTGCTGGTGTTTCAAGTTTTTTTTCAAAAACCATAAATACTTGGTTGCGCTTCTCAAAAGCTTTTATCAAGTTCTGAAACATTAAACAAAGTATTGTTCAGTTCGATTGGCTATTTATTTATCAATACCCTTGAAGCACAAAACATTGAATTGCTTTGTGTGCCTTAATTTAGCAGTCATATCCGAAAAAAATCATTCCTTTAGAGTCATTGTACATTTCATTTGTAAGAGCATTTAACAAACGCCATAAATGGCGAAGAGTTGTTTGACAAGTAGTCAAGTACATGTATAAGCAGAAATAGGAGCACAAAACAAAACAATACCAAAACAACCAAAGAAAAAACCAATTTTTTAGAAACAAGTAATAAAAAATTCTTTGTGATAATTATACATGTACGTGTTTATTAATAGATTTAAAAACACTTTTGTTTGGATCCAAGGGTAACAACAGACAAACATGGCCCGAAGAAATGAAATGACATGCGATGTGATTCGAAGTATTGTCGGCACAATGCTTCAATAATGCGCTTGCGCGTAGGAGTCTTTAGCTTTAGCAGTGGGAGGAAAGCGGAGGACCCGGAGAAAACCCACAAGGTTGGACAGGCGACCCTACTCCTTGTCACATACAACTGGCGAAACCACGCCAGTTGACTCAATGACAGACCTTATGATTCAGCGCACATGTGCTAAGCATTCAGACATTCCCCCCCCTCCCCTGTCATATTATAAATTAGCGAGAAAACGTATTGCTGAAGCCATAGCTACGAGCGATGGTAACACATCAACAATTGTTAAATCACTTAGATAATATTATTGATTGTTTTGGTTCGTCTAACGAGTTTGCTTACTGAATAATCAAAACAAAAATGTATTTACATAAAAATATTTTTCTCTGAATTTGTTATTTTGTACAGTCTGAAAGCTAGCTTGATAGACGGATGAAAAAAGTCAACCATAATTGCGATCTCATGTTCCAGTGGCTAATGAGCTGGTAGAACTTGATTCCAGCCCTTATGGAAAAATTCGATCCCTAAGACCACTAAGTTATTGAGTGAAGTTAAGGTGACATTGAATTTCATATCAAGATGATGCATTTTAGGGTCTTCTTAATTCCGGTTGGTGCAGAAAAGGAGGGCAAAGTCTATTTATTAAGGGTTGGGATTAGCGCTAGCAATTTTAAATCTCATGACCTTTGACCAAACTTGAAGTTGGCCTTATGATATAGATCTAACAGGAAAAGTAGGGTGTTACACCTCATTTCCTTTTATGGAGGCTGAAAGAAAGTAAAATTTTGAGGTCAAATGTGTGGAAAAGGGGTGTGAAGGGAGTGTATGTAGACATTGGCAAAGATTAGATGTGTTGCCTCCCAACTAGGCATCTACTCCAACTGCCGTGGGTGTGTTGGGTGGCCGAGTGCCTTAACCCTTGTGTTTAAGATTGTCTTTAGAGTCAAGTGGCATTGCTTCAAGCTTGTATGTGATGTATGTGACAAGGAGTATGGTTGCCAATATATAGAACCTCGTGGGTTTTTTTTTCGGGTCCTCCAGTTCCATCTTATTTCTAAATGACGCCCTGCATGCAAGCGACTTGTTGAAATTGAAAGTAAATATGTTTGTCTCAAAACAAACTAGTTTCGGTTGAGTGGACTCGATCTCTAACTGGTGGGGGGGGGGGTGTGTGAGTGTCATGCATGTGCTAGATCATAAGGTCTGACATGTGACATGGTTTCGATTCCAGGTCTGCTCAACCTTGTGGCTTTTCTCCGGGTCCTCTGGTTTCATCCAACAGCTAAAGACCCCAGCTCGAAATCAAATTATTGAAATGATATTGAACCATATTGTTAGTCCCGAAATGATCTAATTTGTGTTGAGTGGATGTTAAACTCTCTCTCTCTCTCTCTCTCTCTCTCTCTCTCCTCTATTGAGTAGACATTAAACACTACTGTGAATGTGATTAGACTGCTATACATGTAGAATATAGCTCGGATACACTGGTAACAGTAGATGGGACCTGTCAATATTAACATCTGAATAATTTATATGTATTCCTAGATAAAACTACATAGTGAAATAGTGCAGGTTTATTGATCCAAGCTACTCTTTATTCTCTACAAGTACTTTAGTATATAGATGTGAAATCACACTAAATAAAATGGGGTTTATTAATCCTTTGTAAATTTGATATTTTCTGAAATCGCACTAAATAAAATAGGGTTGATTAATCCCAGGTAAATTTGATATTTTCTGAAATCACACTAAATAAAATGCGTTGATTAATCTATTTATTTTCTACAAGTACTATAGTATATAGATGTGAAATCACATTAAATAAAATGGGATTGATTAAAGATACATTATAGGAGATTTTTATAGAGAGTTGGCCATTCTTGCTGCTATAACAGTTCAAAAAGTAGATGATGAAAGAAGAATATATTGAAAAATTCAGTCAAATTACTTTATTCTGAACATAGTTATCATCGTTGTAATATTTGCCTAGAAATGGTAGCGAATTGTGTGTTCACCTTCGCTGATCGTTTGATTGACAGGCGTTAACTCCACCTACATATCTCGATTATCAAGTAAAGTTTTCAATGGCATACGGAAACGCTTTACAGCGGCCTCGCTAAATACACTCTATCATTTAGCCTCGATCTAACAGACATATTTTCATCAGGTTACCCCTTATCTGATTTAATCAATTAGTGAAATCCTATTTAAATCCGAGCTGTAGCCGAGCCATCCGTGGGTCTACAGAGTTGATTTTGGTCTTGTTGTTTAAATAAAGACCTAATTTATAATTTCTATGACATCTGAAGCCTAAATTAAGACTTGCAATAATCAGATTTTGCTCTTGCATAATGCATGTTTAATCCTTTGTAAATTTGATATTTTCTGAAAATGCTAATTACACACAGCGACTTTAATAAAAGAGAGAGAGAGAAATGGGGTGTAAAGTCCACCCAACACAAACTAGTCATTTTGGAACCAACACCTGGTTCAATCCTATTTCAATAATTCGCTTGTGTGTAGGTGTCTTTAGCAGTGGGAGGAAACCGGAAGACCCGGAGAAAACCCACGAGGTTGAACAGATGACCCTACTCCTTGTCACGTACAAGTGGGAAATCGAAACCACGCCACTTGACTCAATGACTAACTTCATGATTTCATGCATGCGCGCTAAACTACTGGACGACCCAACCATCCAACCACCCCGAATTTAATAAGGAAAGTTGTTTGAATACAGAAGTATAACACAAACTTGATAAATTTGTGAGCTCGTCAATCCGATGAGAATACAGTTGGTGAAATGAGTTAAAGTCCTACTTTTCTGTTCCCTTCTAGGTATCAAAAATGGGCACATGCCATTCAGTGTACTACAAGGTGTCCACCCGCTATTCTTTAAACTCCAAATGCCAAGTGTTCAGTTACACGCACGCCAACATGTACACATGACCTCTGTGTTTCTTTACGCTCCATCCAATTTTAAATACAGAGCCTGGATCTGACAAGTGGAAAGAACTCCCAATACTGGTAATTATAAACTGTGGGATTCTACGATCGACTCCCGACCTCCCACTTGTCAGAAGTAGCACATGCGATTGATTCCCCGGTTGCACGTGACAAGGCGTAGCGTCACCTGTCCAACCTCATAGGTTTTTTCTTGTATCCTCCGGTTTCCTCCCACTGCTAAAGACCTCTACGCACAAGCGAATTATGGAAATAAAATTGAACCATATGTTAGTCCCAAAATGACCTAGTTTGTGTCGAGTGGACATTAAACCCCATTTCTCTCTCTCTCTCTTCATTTCATTTCCATTACCTTCTAGTTGCATAGACACAAGACAGATTAATAGTCTCTGTATTTACATATAAGCGATTATACAATCATCTGTAGTAGAAAAATCAATAAGAACTCGGAAACTTAATGGACAATATGCGCATAAAATACTGTGTATTTATCGTAATTGTTACAATTATACAATGTAAACTATTCCCGGTACTGTGTAACATTTACTCATTGCTGCATTTTTTTTAACCGTTAACGTTTTAAAAATATTTTTCCATTAACTCTGCTTTTAAAGTGGTAGTTTAGATATTTTCATTTGGAAGAATTCATGTTAACTTCATGTTTATTTGATTAAATCTATGCATAATGCGCTGCACGATAACTGTAAATAAATTAAGAGTTACATTGTCTCTTGGCGGGGACTCCAACATTCTTCATTAATATTAACTTGTTAGTCTCATGATTGTAAATAGTTGTTTGTCCGAGGTATCAAGCAGAGTCTTGAGTGTGAACTAAAGAGCATTAAACATCAAAGACTTTGATTCTGTTGTGTTGTTTGAGCAGGTCTCTGTCTGAAAACGCCCCAGTTGCGTCACTCATTCAAATGAAATAGCCTGTGTACCTCCCGTCCACCAATTAAAAGAGAGAGACAGATGGGGGTTAACGTCCACTCAACACAAACTAGGTCATTTTGGGACTAACATGATTCAATTTTATTTCAATAATTGGCTTGCGCGAAGGGGTCTTTAGCAGTGGGAGGAAACCAAAGCACCCGGATGGGGTTTAGAGAGAGAGAGAGAGAGATGGGGTTTAGCGTCCACTCAAACACAAACTAGGTCATTTCGGGACTATCATGATTCAATTTTATTTCAATAATTGGCTTGCGCGTAGGGGTCTTTAGCAGTGGGAGGAAACCGAAGGACCCAGAGAAAACCCATGAGTTTGGACAGACAACCTTACTCCTTGCCATCACGTACAGCCGGGGAATCAACCACGCCTGTAGACACAATGACAGACCTTATGATACAACACACACACACACACACACACACTAACCATTCGACCATTCAACCCCCCTACCCCCAATCAAAGGTTATGGGCAACTTATAATGATTTGAAAGAAGTAGTTATGCATTATATCTTTTATTAAAAGGAAGACAGCTAGCTTGTAATTTAGTGTACAACGGTATAAATAATTAAATTTGGTTGATTTTATATTTTTTATAAATATATGTTTAACAGTATCTAGATAATGAACAATTTGACAGATTCATGCAAAACAGAAGATTTTTCCCACTTAAGGTTGGAATATTCAAGTTGCTGGCAGTAATGGTGTTGTCACAATTAACAAACTTTGAATGATCATTTTTACATTGATCAGATCTGCAGCAACAACTTAAACATGCATTATGCAAGAGCAAAATCTGCTTATTAAAAGTCTTTCTTTAGGCCTGAAATGTTATCTAAATTATCAATTAGATATTAATTAACTTATCCAGACCATAATAAACTCTCGATGTCAAGGCTAGCCTTCGATGTTGGCTGGATTAGATTCCTATATGCCGCTAACGGCCAAAGATAATTAAATCAGAAAAAGTGAATAATCGAGACTATGCTGTTTATATTAATGATTTTAGTAATGATGACCGAGACTATGCAAAAATTTCACCCGCTTCTTTCTCGGCTCATAGTGGATCAATTTGACTGAAATTTTCAGCAAATTACCTTTACACTATCTAGTTTTTAACTATTATAGTGAGAACTGCCATCTCTTTATCTTATCTCCCATAATGTATCTTTAATCGTTTATTATATTATTATGACTTTCTATTTTTCAGAATGGCCAATTTTCAAGTGGATTCCAGTGGACGAGATGAAGGGGATTATTCAGGGGACGGATCATTACGAAATAATTCGAAAAAACGTGGATTTTTAAACCTCGCCAGAATGGGTGCATCAAATAGCCGTTCGCTGTTCATATTCAGCGAAACGAACTTCATCAGAAAGTACGCCAAGATTATAATAGAATGGGGATATCCTTTTATCATAATAATGTTTTATTTCGGTGTGTTTTACCCCAGTGTGTTGATTCAAGTGAGTGATTCTGCTGTTTTAAGGTAAGACTGTTTGTTTGTTTTTCAAGTGTGTTCTACGTGTTTTAAGGTAAGAATGTTTGTTTGTTTTTCAAGTGTGTTCTACGTGTTTTAAGGTGAGACTGTTTATTTTTCAAGTGTGTTTTACATGTGTTTTGAGGTAAGATTGTTTATAAAGTATGTTCTGCGTTTTAAGGTAAGACTGTTTTTATTTAGTGTGTTCTGTGTTTGGAGGTAAGACTGTTTATATAGTGTGTTTTGAGGTAAGACTATTTATATAGTGTGTTCTGTGTTTTGAGGTAAGCTTGGTTATGTAGTGTGTTCTGCTAAGTGTATTTAGCAAAATTTCCCTCATAACACATTGCATTACCCCAGTTAGTGCGGGGAGTGGTCAAATGGTTAACATGTGCGCGTTGCATCTCTAAGTCTGTCATTGAGTTAACTGACATGGTTTCAATTTCCTCGATTATATGTGAAAAGGTGTAGGTTCACCTGTCCAACCTCGGGGATTTTATCCGGGTTCTCCGGTTTCCTCCCACTGCAAAAGACCCCTACGTGCAAGCGAATTATCGAAATAAAATTAAACCACATGGTAGTCCCAAAATGACCTAGTTTGTTTCGAATGGATGTTAAATCTCATTTCTCTTTCTTACCCAGTTAGTGCAGAAAGTTAGACGTTAAAAAAACCCATTTCATTCATTTTTCTCAAGTGCTTAAGATCATTTTTTAGATCTACTAGAAAGGTAAAACAAATCTCATTTCATAGTCACTGAACTCGTTAATCAATGACTTGTATTGTTGGTATATACACAATAGTAAGCATGACAATAGTTAAAATTCAGATGTCAGAAAGCGTTTCTGTTTAAACAATGGCCTAGTCAACACCATGCAGGGTGACATTGTTCTATGACAATGGATATAACAATAGAACCTACGTATATAGCAGCTGTCTAGGTGGGTTAATAGACGTTATATACTATTAGTCATGCAGTATATAGTTTTATTTTTAATACATATAATAATCGAAATGTTTTCTTATTCTTTGAATGGCATTTAGTAATTGGAACATGATCAAATAATGCACTATTTATGGATATCACTTTACTATGGATTATTTTGCTGCGTTGTTTCAACAATATTTCGCAAGTCGTTGTCAGGCATATATAAACACAAATAAATAAAATGAAATGATCAGAGAAATAAACTATCGTGATTATTATTCATAAATAGTGTTTTATTTCATTAAAGATACATTTAGTTAAAAAATAGAGCTGACCATTCTTGCTATAATAGTTCAAAAATAGATAATGTAAAATGAATATATTGAAAATTTCATTCAAATTACTCTATTCTGAGCCAAGTTATCACTGTTTGTAGTTTTGACAAGGTGTGTGCATTGATTGTTTATTATCATAACCACATTACTAATATATATTCAAGTCTTAGCCTCACTTCTCCATTTTTAAATTAGAGCAATTAAAGATACATTATGGGAGATTAGATAAAGAGCTGGCGGTTCTCACTTTAATAGTGAAAAACTAGATTATGTAAAGGGTATTTGCCGAATATTTCAGTCAAATTGATCCACTCTGAAACGAGAATTTAGCGATTGAATTTTCAGCCTAACCTCGATCATCATTACTAAAGTCAGTACGATAAACAGCATAGTCTCGATTATCCATTTCATGATTTAATCATGAATGAAAGGGGAGTAGCAAATCGGATCCTATTTCAGTAAATATCGCAGACTAGCATTGACCTCTAGAGTTGATTATGGTCTGGATAAGTTAATTAATGTCTAATTAATAATTTAGATAAGATTTCAGGCCTAAAGAAAGACTTGTAATAAGCAGATTAACATGTAGTTCTAGCATAATGTATGTTTAAGAGACCTGAATAATCAACTCTTGATACCATCTTATGTGTCAGATTTTCACAGGATTTGAATCCGATCAGCTGCTCAATGCGCATTGATGGATAATCGAGACTATGTTTTTATCATACCGACTTTAGTAATGATTGAGGCTAGGCCTAAAATTCAATAGCTAATCTTGGTTTATTAGAGTGAAGCAATTTGACTGAAATTATCAGCATATTCCCTTTACATTATCTAGTTTCTTAACTATTATAGTGAGAACTGCTAGCTTTTTATCTAATCTCTCATAATGTATCTTTAAATGTAACTATGTACAAGTATTCTAGAATAACTTTTTGCTGACCTTATCTATAAATTAATTTTCTAAGATAAAATCATTCTTTAATTCGTAACTTGTAACTTGGACATTTGACATTTCTGTGTTGGATTCTGGTAAAAACTCTTAGAGTGATATTTCATCACGAGTAGGCTCTATGTGACTTCTATCTGTCAACAATCCATCTGGAATATTGATCAGAGAAGCTCGTGGTTAATTCTTGGATTTTTGGTGGTGTTTCTAACAGCTATGTCATTCTGTCTGTGTCTCTTTCCCACTGACCCAAGCAAAACTACTGTCACTGCTGACAACTCCCAAAGGTTCTTTCACATGCATGGCCCTTGTCCTGGACCAATGACAAGAGGGAACCACACTGAAAATCCTGTGGTGGTTCCTAGAATGGTTCAAGTTGATGAGTTCTTTATGACTTTAGCACCAATAGGGGGTTGGAGGGTTGAAATAGTTAGCATGTGCGCGTTGCATCATAAGGTCTGTCATTGAGTCTACTGACATGGTTTTGATTCCCAAGTTGTATGTGACTAGGAGTAGGGTCGCCTATCCAACCACGTGGGTTTTCTCTGGGTCCTCCGGTTTGCTCCCACTGCTAAAGACCCCTACGCGCAAGCGAATTATTGGAATAAAATTGAACCATGTGTTAGTCCTGAAATGAACTAGTTTATGTCGAGTGGACGAGTGGACGTTAATCTCTCTCTCTCTTTCACTGTCTCTCTCTCTCACTGTCTCTCTCTCTCTCTTTCACTGTCTCTCTCTTTCACTGTCTCTCTCTCTCTCTTTCACTGTCTCTCTCTCACTGTCTTTCTCTCTCTCTCTCTTTCTCTCTTTCACTGTCTCTCTCTTTCACTGTCTTTCTCTCTCTCTCTCTCTTTCTCTCTTTCACTGTCTCTCTCTTTCACTGTCTCTCTCTTTCACTGTCTTTCTCTCTCTCACTATCTCTCTCTCTCTCTCTTTCACTGTCTCTCTCTCTCACTATCTCTCTCTCTCTCTTTCTCTCTCTCTTTCTCTCTTTCACTGTCTCTCTCTTTCACTGTCTCTCTCTTTCACTGTCTTTCTCTCTCTCACTATCTCTCTCTCTCTCTCTTTCACTGTCTCTCTCTCTCACTATCTCTCTCTCTCTCTTTCTCTCTCTCTTTCACTGTCTCTCTCTCTCTCACTATCTCTCTCTCTCTCTTTCTCTCTCTCTTTCACTGTCTCTCTCTTTCACTGTCTTTCTCTCTCTCACTATCTCTCTCTCTCTCTTTCTCTCTCTCTTTCACTGTCTCTCTCTTTCACTGTCTTTCTCTCTCTCACTATCTCTCTCTCTCTTTCTCTCTCTTTTTCACTGTCTCTCTCTCTCACTATCTCTCTCTCTCTTTCTCTCTCTCTTTCACTGTCTCTCTCTCTCACTGTCTCTCTCTCACTGTCTTTCTCTCTCTCACTGTCTCTATCTCTCTCTTTCTCTCTCTCTCTCTCTCTCTTTCTGTATAAAGTCTGATGATGCAATGAATCATCATGCCCAAGTTGATCAATTGTGTAATATGTATAGTATTTACTTGCCAATGGTGGATATTAAAAATTATTCATATGAATAAGCACTCATTTTACCAAAGCGACTTTGTAATATAATCATACTCCATGAAACCTTTGTGGTTTAGAATTGAGCAAGAAAAATATATAATGATAATAACAACAACATTTATTATTTAACGCCAATTACATGAACAAAGATCGCAATAGGCGGTACAACATAAGTGAAAAACAAATATCACAGAGTATCGTGAAACAAAAGATATATGTACGCATATATAAAGAACATTTACGTTAAAAAATAGATCCGCAATTAAAAGAAAGACCTCGGAAAAAAGTCTAAGAACAAAACAAAAATTTTGATAACGTGATAAACAGTAACCCCCAATCTGGTTAAAACACAGATCCTATTTCGTTTCGTTTTTTATAGTTCAAAATTTCGATTTTACTTGTCTTTACTACACTTGGATCTGGAAGCGTTGTTATTTAACTCATGTTCTGCTTGAACTGCTAATCAATTGGTCTGTCGAATCGAGCGTTTGACCTTTTTTGGGCGGAACTGTGGGTAGACATTAGCGGCAATAGAAATCAAAACAAAGCAAAAGTAGATAAAAAATACATGGCGGTCGCTAATTGGTTAATCGAATGACTGACGTAATCAGGTCAAATGTCGCTTGCTTGGTACCTGACGTCATAGAACGTGAACTCCCACTATAACTTGTTAGATCTACATGTAGTGTAGGCCATCGAAAGTATAAAAAACGAAACGAAATATAGATCTATATTTTAATTAGATTGCAGTAACCCCCATCCTCCAGTCTTCACAACCCGCAATCTGATTAAGATAAAGATCTGTTTCATTTTGTTTTTATACTTTCGATGGCCTACACTACATGAAGATCTGACCAGTTGTACTGGGAGTCGCATCAGATGTTTTACAAGCAGCTTTTGACCTTATGAAGTCAGACATTTGATTAACCAATCAGCGTTTATGTTTCTAGTGGATTATCCACAGTTTCGTGCACCACACGCCAAAAGCTTGCCATAACAGACTGTTTCATTGGCTAATCCCTCACCTCAACCAAAATGCGAGTTACTCGTATATAACAACTCTTCCAGATCCTAGTGTAGTAAAGACAAGTAAAACGAAATTTTGAACTACAAAAAACAGAACGAAATAGGATCTGTGTTTTAATCAGATTGTTCAACCTGGTTTAAAATTTAAAATTTATTTATGATTTCAAATTAATTACAAACAATAGTTTTATTTATCAGGTAAAATTGGTTCCGTAACCCTACTAAACTGTTTTGGTGAGTTTCAAAAAGGCTCCCCGTTTTAGCCTTATCTAACTTCAGAGCTACCCGCTTGACTACACGATTTAAAAAAACATCTATTACACTGGCAGTTGTATGGTTTATTGACATTGAAAAGTGTTTTTTTGTGGTTGAAAAGCACAATCAATATTTGGATCTAACCACCTTCTGGGAATACTATTATACAAAACCAACCAACAGTTAGACTCATGTCCTTCATCTTCATCCCAAAATAAATAGATGACACTTACACATTTATCTTTTTTACAGCAGCAATCAATCTAATTGTCCATCAATTTGCTTAACCTGAGCAGAAAATGACCATTATCGAATTTAGTCATGGTATTTATGTTATAACACCTTCACTACATTTGTTTGCCTGCGATATCACCTTAGTGGAAGCGGACGTAAAATACAACTAACTCACACGAACACACACAATACATTTGTCGGCCAATGGCAGGGTCGTACACACAGGACTCTTTGTTAGTGAGCCAGTGTCTTACTCACTGATAGCAATGATACAATTGTTTTATTATCTGGGGGGGGGGGGGTTGGATGGCTGAATGGTTAGCGTGCGCGTGCTGTATCATAAAATCTGTCATTGAGTCGACTGGCGTGGTTTCAAATCCCCGGTTGTACGTGACAAGGAGTAGGGTCGCCTGTCCAACCTCGTGGGTTTTCTCCGGGTCCTCAGGTTTCCTCAGTTCTGTTCTGTGAAATACGGTACATGAACAGCCAAAATTTAACGACAGTTGTTTACGCCTGCTTAGTCCATTCTAAACATTATATTTTTTTTTTTTTTCGTTTGTGAATCAGCCATTACTAATTATTTCCGCATTGTCTTGTAGGCCATGATTTTTTTCAGTTCATTACAAATGGCACCCGAAACCATAGAATACACAACTCATGTACTGATTATAAAATGTTCATTGTGTCTTGAATATTGGATTTTAGGATCCTATAATTTCACAGCAAGATAACAACATCAATATAGATTCAAATGGACCAATATTGAATTGTAATTCATGTTTTTAATTTCAAATATTATGGATAATATTTAGTTAGAGGTTTAGTTCCTTTAAGACTAGAAAACCGTAAATAAATAAACAGTCACTCAAGTCTTGTTAACTATATTTTGTTTAAAATTTCAAACCATGGAAAATTTTAACTAAAAGCATTTGAGAAGAACAAATGAGTACATTTTGATGTTAGATTAAAAAAAAACAATTGCTAGGGATGTAAATAACAAAAATTCAATCCGGCTTTGTCTTGAATCCTGGCTTTGGTGCAGGAAAATGAAGGTTGATACTCACTCGTGAAATGAAAGCCTAGTTTAAATGCCGCACGTCGATTATCTTTCACCAGTACGTCTGATACAATTTGATATATTCTACTGCTATATCTCTGACGTCATTAACTTTAATAAGACTCTCCATTTACGTCATTTATCAATATTGGGCTGTGGCTCGCACAGGAAACAAATTCCGTCGCTAAAAGAATACTCACACAATGGCACGCACGGCAAATACATGCCTGAAAATGGCTCAATAATCAAACAGAACAGATTCTCAAATTCTGATGCCAATTGAAGGCATTCTGTTATCCGGATATTGATATGTCTGGTTAGATTTTAAAAAATAAGAAAAATATTTTTGTAAGTATTATTTTGACGACGGAACAAAAATGGGAAAAATAATACAAATTTTTTTTTTACTTTGATCGATGGAGGTTTGTGTCACGGATAAGGATATTCGAGAAGGATGTAATTGATAATAGAATATAAAAAAGAAAACTGACACGTCATCGCTATCATATTTATATAAGTTTTACATCATAGCATAAAATGACGAATTGAAGTCATTTTAGGACAGATATGGAGAAAAGAATAATATGTAAGGATAACTCATAAAATTCTAACTCGTTTATAAAAATGTATTGTTTTGACTTTCAATTGAAAGAGCAATTAAAATGAAAACTATTGTCTAGCAAAATTTATTATGCATAGCTATTACTCCCTTTAAATGCTTTAAAAACGTACTTTATTCACTTTCAAAACAGTTTTTTCATCATAAAATGAATAATAAAAAAAAATAAAAATTTTCATTAATTTTTAAGATGAACAATAAAACAGAGATGAAATTTAAAAGTTTATAGGTAAAAAGTTTTATGATTATGTTAATGTTAAATTAAAAACATGAAAACAAAACAGAAATATGTGTTATAATTTACTATTTTTTATAATTATTTATTTAAAAATTATGTTTTTTTTTTTTAATATTTTATCATTTTAATTTTTTGGGGGGGTAAAATTGGCCGTAACGGCTTAGACCGATATGTTCACTGGCCGAAACGTCCGTCCACTGCTTGAGGTCCAGGTGTTCTCAACCCTTAGCACCAGAACCACCCAAACCTACGAGAAACTACTTCTACCTGTGAGAGAGAGAGAGAGAGAGAGAGAGAGAGTTTAAGGTCCACTCGACACAAACTAGGTCATTTTGGGACTAACATATGCTTTAATTTTATTTCAATAATTCGCTTGCGCATAGGGGTCTTTAGCAGTGGGAGGAAACTGGAGGACCCTGAGAACCCAGGAGGTGGGACAGGCGACCCTACTCCTTGTCACGTACAACCAGGGATTCGAAACCACGCCAGTTGACTCAATGACAGACTTTATGATACAGCGCGCGCACGCTAACCATTCAGCCATCCAACCCCCCTCCTTCTGCCTGTAGTACCTCAACCACATGAACTGTTATGAACCATACTACTTTTATGACTCTTGCAGATTGAGGCAGCATATAGGGAGCAGTAGTTTCGGGGCAGATGCAAAAATGAGCGATGAAACTCCCTTGTAAAGAGATCACTTTTCTTTAATTTGTTCAGGGAATTGGGGAAGTCATTATGTGAGCTGCTAACACAAAACTAGACTCTTGGTAATTTTCATAAAAATAGAGCTGACAGCATATTGGCCAGGTGAAATAGAAGGGGTTTAGTAACATCCCTCTTCACGGCACACACCTGACTAATGAGTATGCCATGTGCTATGAGAGAAAATTTCCCGGAACAACAGTATTTCCACCTATTCTTCAGTGAATTGTCAAGGGTTCTTCCACATTCACTCCAACGGAAAGTGTAATGAAATGAAATGGGGTTTAACGTCCTACTGTTCTGCTCCTATGCCGGGAAGCGGCACTATTACCTACTCTTATATCGAATTCCAAATGCCAAGGGATCTTTTACGTGCATTCCAATGTATACACCGGACCTCGGTTTTTGTCTCATCCGAAGGACTAGACAGCTGTCCTTGTCAGGCCCTCCGTCCTGCATCACTGACAAGGGGGACCACACCGGAAAATCTGGATGAACTTTCTCGGCCAATATAGGGATCGAACACCCGACCTCCAGGCTAGCGAGCCAGCGTCTTACCCACTTAGCCACGTGATCCCAAATAACTAGACCCTCAGTTCTGCAACACTGACAAGTCTAAACTACGCCAAAGAACCCTGAGGAACTTTCTGAGCTAACACTGGGATCAAACCCTACACTTTCTGGGGTAATTAATAAGACAGCACCGATGGGTCAAATGCTATGGGAGTACCAAAAAAAGACATTTTCTGACTATTTGAAACTACCTCTTGACAATTTACATAAATGAGTTAAGGCAAAATGGCTGCAACAGTGGATTATAACCGTTACCTAATGGAACAACCGACCGTGTGTTATTTTGACTTTATAACAAATATCATAAATTATTGAACATTCTCGGTGAAGAATAAACATTTGTTGTTACTTTGCTGTCATTTATTATTTAGCCTGTTATCTAAAGGGAATCAATGTTGTTATGGTTGACTTTGTCTTCACAATTGATAAATATATAGAATAAAAAACAAAAGATTATCCAGGCATCCCCTTCATTAAAAAATGAATCAATCCAAAAGTTGCAATAACGGTACTTAATGAATAGTTATTTTTTGAGAGTCCATTGTTGAAATGGGGGGGAATTTGAAACTTAATTTACTCATTGCACAATATTGGTTAATCGATCCGTGTAAGTAAAATAAGTCAAGGCATGTTAGTTGATGGAGATCAATATTCCACAAATATATTCTGTTTGAGAAGCAATTTTATTTGACGCTTGCTGACGTTCTAATGATCATAATTTAAGTTAGAAGATTTTATGAAGAGAGAGAGAGACAGACATAGACAGACAGACAGACAGACAGACAGACAGAGAGAAATGGGGTTAAACTTCCACTCACACAAACTAAGTTATTCGGGACGAACATATGGTTCAATTTTATTTCAATAATTTGCTAGCGTGTAGGGGGGTCTTTAGCAGAGAGAGAAAACTGGAGGACCCAGAGAAAACCCACGTGGTTGGACAGGCGACCCTACTCCTTGCCACGTATAACTGGGGAATCAAAACGATGCCAGTTGACTTAATGACAGATCTTATGATACAGCATGCAGGTGCTAACTATTCGGCCATCCATCTCCCCTATAAAGAAAAAACATGATCAATGGTATCATAGTGGAGGTTTACATGTGGAGGCATACTGGCTCAATGAGTAAAGGGTGCCACTGTAGCTAAGTGAGTAAGATGCTGGTTGGTTAGCCTGGAGGTCACGGGTTCGCTCCCGGTGTTGGCAAAGAACGTTCCTTGGGATTCGGATGGCACAAAATAAACGAGGTCCTGTGTACACATTGGCATGCACATAAAAGATCCCTTGGCAGTTGGAATTTGATGTAAGAGTAGGCCACAGCGCCGCTGTCCAGTCAAAATTTCCCTCATAGCACAGTAAGCACACTCTATGGGGTATGCCCATCTTCAGTAGCTCAGTTGGTGCATAACAGTAGGACGTTTAACCCCTTTTCATTTCATTTCTCCTTGATTAAGACACTAACCAGGAGGTTCTCGGTTCAAGCCAGAATTTTTCTGCGAAGTGTTGTTTTATTTGCACTGCAAAGTGTACATGAGATCTCCATTTTTCGTCACATCGGAACAAGGGAAATTTTGCCTGGACAGTGGTGGTACGGCGTACTCTTAGTTCGAATTCAAACTGTCAAAGGTTCTTTTTCGTGCCCACAAATTTGACTGAAATTTTCAATATATTTATTTTTCATTAACTATTTTTGAACTACTGTAGCGAGAACGGCCAACTCTCTCTTTATCTAATTCTTACATAAGATTAGAAAGTAATTTAATTCTCAGACCGTTGCGTGACCAATATTGGCAGTGCAACTCTCCTATTCTATTCCCAGTATGTATTTTGGAATTATGAATTGTATAAACCAAGTGAGAGTTAATTTGTAATTTTTATCGCGGGCTTACCCTGAATGTCGTCTGAATGTAGGCCTACTCAATGATGAGACGTGAAGGTTAATTACAGCAATGCCCTTTGAGAGTTGTAGTCGTAAATTATATATATTCGTGGTCTGAATTTTCCTGCAATTATGAGATACCCAGACATTTAGGGATGAAGACAGCGCTGTGGTAAGCTAGCTAGACGTTTTCACCACATGATTATAAGTTTAATCCTTTGGTTGAGTTCTTGAGTATTTCTAGTTTACACTGTTGTAATTGGGCACAACATAAAATGATGAATGTTGAAATGCCGTGTGTTTAGGAACCTAATTCAGATCATTTGAAATTAAATAAAATGGGGTTTAATGTCCTATTGTTTTGCACCAACTGGGGTAGTAAAGACAGCCTTACTTGTTATCAGATTTCTACTGCCAAGGGTTCTTTTATGTGCACACTAACATGTACATGAGAGAGAGAGAGAGAGAGAAATGGGGTTTAACGTCCACTCGACACAAACTAGGTCATTTTGGGACTAACACATGGTTTAATTTTATTTCAATAATTCGCTTGCGCGTAGGGGTCTTTAGCAGTGGGAGGAAACCAGAGGACCCGGAGAAAACCCACGAGGTTGGACAGGCGACCCTACTCCTTGCCACAGCTTTGTCAAGAGAAGTCCATGTCGGCAAATCCTGAGGAACTTCCTTGGCTAACAACAGCAAGGAACCTGATGAGACAAAAAAACTGAGGTCCCGTGTACACATTGGTGTGCATGTAAAAGATCCCTTGACAGTTGGAATTTGATATAAGAGTTGGACATAGGGCTGCTGCCCGAGCAAATTTCCCCTCATAGCACACTGTATGGTGTATGCCCGTCTTCATTAGCTCAGTCGGAGAAAAACAGTAGGATGTTAAACCCAATTTCATTTGTATTGTTAGGCCAAGCCAGTTTAATTTTCAGTTCTTCAGGGTCTTTAGAAATACATAGCAACTTGAATTACGTGAAAGATATTTTGTTTGCAATTTGAAAACTTTGAGCAATTCAATCAAGTACTTTTGGTTTTTGAATTAGTCTTTTTCCATGAAGAAATGAAAAGCAAAGTTTTTACAGGTGTTACCAATGAACAGAATATCAAATTAGAGTGGCCTTCAGTGAATTTAAAGTCATGGTTTCATATTGACGTCAGACGATGCAATAAATGTTTGGGAAGAATTGACACGTTTTATTTTGAAAACAAATGATTAATTGATTTGTAAAACTTAATGAACATTTATGGTACTCTAACCATAATATAAATAAGAATGAAATGAATCATATGTTTTTACACATACAGTCAGGTGTCATCGACATATGGTCTTCATTAAATGTGTATATATATTAAACATTTGTTTATAAAGTCGTTATCAATACCTGTTCACACCTGTAGATCAAATTACCAGAATAAAATTCAATATGATTGGCTTTGTTTTTCGCAAGACAACTGTGACAATTGACCTTGATTTCAAAATCTACATGCTGTAGTATGTATAGAATCAGGGAAAATTGGCTGAACATTTTTAATTTTGACAACTTCCAAAACACAAAACATAATTAAACAAGCTAAATTATTAAAGTCAATTGTAAGACTTTTCACAATGACATGGAGGTTGGATGGTGGAATAGTTAGTGCATATCATAAGGTCTGTCATTGAGTCATCGGGCGTGGTTTCGATTCCCCGGTTGTACGTGGGTCTTCTCCCGGTCCTCGGGTTTCCTTTCTCACCCTAAGCGCAAGGGAATTATTGAAATAAAATTGATCCATATGTTAGTCCCAAAATGACCTTGTTTGTGTCCAGTGGAGTGCAGATAAGTAGGATGTTAAATTCCCTTCAATAAAAAAAGAGAAAGGATTAAGCATACTCTGCCTTACACATTATACCTGGTATTGTTTATGCAAGTGAAAATAAAAGAATTACTAAATATGTTGGCATTATCATTTGTTGAGATTCGAACCCACTACCCCCATACACACTATCAAGTCAACAGGGGTTGGATGGTCGAATGGTTAGCACGTCCGTCCTGTATCATAAGGTCTGTCGTTGAGTCAACTGCCGTGGTTTTGATTCTCTGGTTGTACATGGCAAGGAGTAGGGTGGCCTGTCCATCCTTGTGGGTTTTCTCCGGGTCCTCCGGTTTCTTCCCACTGCTAAAGACCCCTATGCGCATGCAAATTATTGAAATAAAATTGAACCATATGTTAATCCTAAAATGACCTAGTATGTGTCAAGTGGATGTTAAAACCCCCTCTCTCTCCAATCAAGTGGGTCATAAGGGTACCCTACTGGCTGAATCTCAATAGGGTCTACACTCTACACACAGTATAAACCAACGGCATTCACTCACATATAACACATTTACAACCACATATATACAACCTGTTACATATTAATTTTTTTTTACAAAATCTAGTGAAAGGCAGAATAATAATAAAAATAGTAATAAAATTTTATATTAATAAAATGTTTAAACGTTTTAGGGTGTAACTGAAAATAATATGAATATTTACTGTTATAATAATAAAATATATTAGTTTAGGGTGTAAGTCAGTGAGTTTATCAAGTGCAATAAAATGTTTTAAAATTTTAGAGCATAAGTGAATATTACCAAGTGTAATAAAATGTTTTAAAATATTAGGGTATAAGTGAATATTACCAAGTGTAATAAAATGTTTTAAAATTCTAGGGTATAAGTGAATATTACCAATAAGTGTAATAAAATGTTTTAAAATTTTAGGGTTTAAGTGGATATTACCAAATGAAATAAAATGTTTTAAAATTCTAGGGTAAATACTTAAAGTGAATATTACCAAGTATAATAAAATGTAATAAAACTTTTTGAGTAAAAGTGAATATTACCAAGCGTAATAAAATGTTTTAAAATTCTAGGGTAGATGTGAATATTACCAATAAGTGTAATAAAATGTTTTAAAATTCTAGGGTAGATGTGAATATTACCAATAAGTGTAATAAAATGTTTTAAAATTCTAGGGTATAAGTGAATATTACCAAGTGTAATAAAATGTTTAAAAATTCTAGGGTATAAGTGAATATTACCAAGTGTAATAAAATGTTTAAAAATTCTAGGGTAAAAGTGAATATTACCAAGTGTAATAAAATGTTTAAAAATTCTAGGGTAAAAGTGAATATTACCAAGTATAATAAAATGTAATAAAAAATTTTGAGTAAAAGTGAATGTTACCAAGTGTAATAAAATGTTTTAAAATTCTAGGGTATAAGTGATTATTACCAATAAGTGTAATAAAATGTTATTATGATAAAGTGTATAAGTGTAATAAAATGTTATTAGTATGATATAATGTTATAATATTTTAGGGTACTAATGAATATTCGAAAGTGTGTAATATTATTATTATTTAGGGTATAAATGAATAAGTGTGAAATATTATTATGATATAATGTTATAATATTTTAGGGTTATTATAAGCTAGTGAGTATTACGAAGTGTAATGTTATAATATTTTAGGGTTATTATAAGCTAGTGAGTATTACGAAGTGTAATGTTATAATATTTTAGGGTTATTATAAGCTAGTGAGTATTACGAAGTGTAATGTTATTATTATGATATAATGTTATAATATTTTCCGGTTGTGAATTCTAAAACCAGCTGTACTACAATGTTATAATGATAAAATTTTATATTTTGGGATGTGACAAAAAACAACAGAAATTCCAAAATCTAGTTCAGTGTAAAAAAAAAAATAAGTGAAAATCTGGTCAAATGTTACAATCCTTTAAGAAATGTGGAATGTTGAAACAGTAAAATCTAAGATCATCAGATTCTTCAAGTGGCTGGATAATTTTCTTCCCGTTGCCAGAAAGTGTCGTCTGCAGGCATTAGAAGAGGGAAAATCGATTCATAGCCCGTGAATAAAATGTACAGTATGGCAGCGTGATCAATAATCCTTAATTGGATTCTAAAATTAAAACATTCACCTCTTACTTGGCTCACATCCACCATTGATGGCCGATCTTCAATATATATGTACTCGTGGTCGTGTCTCAAGTAGTCCACCAGTAAATGTATCATTTTAGTGTAAATTCTACTGTCATTGCATTAAATAATGACATAACGCCTCAACTGCAAGGCACATGCAAGTACATGTTGGTCAATTTTTGCAGCAGGGGTATTTTAAAAATTATTTATATTCTGTTGTTAAGTGTAGACCGACTGTGAAAGATAGAGATTAATGTCACAACACAAACTCAATCATTTTTCCATTAACATGATATATTCAATAATTCCCTTGTGGATAAGTGTCTTTAGCAGTGGCAGAGGTGGTAAGTCGCAGGACCTCGCGTCTGAGTCAACTCGCAAGTCACTGCACCTTGAGTAAGAGTCGAGTCCCATGTCGCTGACTTTAGTACCGAGTCTTGACAAATCCCGAGTCCCGTTCAGGTTGCCATTTCACCAAATGAGTTAGCAATTCATAGCGAATAAGATGAGTTCGAGTTACGCCCCTTGCTGCCACTCGAGTCCTAAACTCTTTCAAGTTGCGAGTTTTCACAACTGCTAAGTTCAAGTCGAGTCTCGAATTGCAATAAATATATTTCAAGTCGAGTTGCATGTTGGGTCATTTATGTGACTTAACTTACATTATGCAAGAGCTAAATCTTCCTATTACAGGTCTTTCTTTAGGCCTGAAATGTTATATAAATTATTAATTAGACATTAATTTACTTATCCAGACCATAATCAACTCTCGATTGCATCGCTAGCCTCCTGCGATATTTACTGGATTATGATCCCATTTGCTGCTCTACTTTCATTCATAATTTAGTCATGAATGAATGATCAAGACTATGTTATTTATCGTACTTCCAACCCCCCCAATCTGAATGTACATACACATCACTACTAACATAAACAGATATCTGTTTAAAAATCTTTTGTCTTCTGATTGAGAGAGAGAGAGAGAGAGAGAAATGGGGTTTAACGTCCACTCGACACAAACTAGGCCATTTCGGAACTAACATATGGTTTAATTTTATTTCAATAATTCGCTTGGGCATAGGGGTCTTTAGCAGTGGGAGGAAACCGGAGGACCAGGAGAAAACCCACGAGGTTGGACAGGCGACCCTACTCCTTGTCACATACAACCGAGGATTCAAAACCACGCCAGTCTTCTGATTGAGTAGTCTACATAATTCTTGATTAAGGAAACTATGGCTCTAACTTGACAAAATTCATCTAGATTATATTAAAAACATGTTTTAGTGTTACACAATCTAATTAAAATACATATCCTATTTTGTTTCCCCTTGTCAGTGATGCAGGACGGAGGGGCTGACAAGGAAAGCTGTCTAGTCGTTCGGATGGGACGAAAAACCAAGGTCCCGTGTACACATTGGCGTGCACGTAAAAGATCCCTTGGCAGTTGGAATTCGATATAAGAGTAGGCCGTAGTGCCGCTGTCCGGGCAAAATTTCCCTCATAGCACACTGTATGGCGTATGCCCGTCTTCATTAGCCCAGGTTAGGAGCAGAACAGTAGGACGTTAAACTCCATTTCATTCTATTTTGTTTCATTTTTTATAGCTCAAAATTTTTAATTTTTAACATTATTTGTTTAGGAAATTTAAAAAATAATAAAATAATTAGAAGCAGAATTTGATATTTTTTTTATGTGACTATATGATAGATATGATATAAATATATTCATAACCTCATATAGATATTCATAGCTTGATGTAAATATCATAATGGCATGGCAACATATGTTGTATATACCGGTACCATGAATAATAATGTCTCTTCTCTATCACCATTCCAACATATTAATAGCATTTTATGTCAAACATATAATTATTTTATATTTATTGCTGGGTTAAACTCGGAATGAAATCCCATTAAATTATAATTTTTACTGGATGCATTCAGAAAAGTATATCGTCTGTCAAAAGATCGTATCTGGCGTATTTTTTTCCTACATGTACTTCAGAATGAGAATCATCTTGCACATCTTTTCATCTTATTGTTGTTTTTATAAGCCAAAAAAAGTGAAGGATGGAAATGGGGTTTAACATCCACTCGACACAAACTAGGTCTTTTCGGGCATTGCATTAGAAGGTCTGTCATTGAGTCAACTGACATGGATTCGACTCCCTGGTTGTACGTGCCAAGGAGTAGGGTTGCCTGTTCAGCCTCGTGGGTTTTCTCTGGGTCCTCTGGTTTCCAGCCACTACTGAAGACCCCTACGCGCAAGCGAATTATTGGAATAAAATTGAACCATATATGCTAGTCCCAAAATGACCTAGTTTGTGTTGAGTGGACATGAAACCCCATATCTATCTCTACCTTTATTCGGATTAAAAGTAATACAAATTGAATTGCCATTTGCTGTCTGAAACCAGATAAAGACAGCCATCCATAACTTTGCTCAGAATGAAGTAATTTGATTGAAATTTTCAATATATTCATTTTTATTGTCTACAGAGCTAGCTCTTTCTATAAACCTGACACAATACCTCTATAAGAATGTTGTTTCCGTTTATTGTTGAGTGACTTGTGATATTTGAGTTTTATGTATATTTCAAGGCCATGACTATGGTTCATTCTCAGACACTTAACAACATAAAATAAATCTATACTCCGTGTTTTTAGATTCTGTGAATGAAGAAAAATATGTTGACAATTTTATCTGTGTTAATGAATGAATGAAGGACGTCTCTATTTATCATCTTATCGGTACGCGGCCGCATGTATTAACTCGTTTATAGAATAGTACTACACCATTACTGGATTGGGTTGTCGATAATTGATAATATAATAATTGCTTTAGGGTATATGATATCAGAATAAACAACAAACAGCAAACTTTTACATGTAACTGACAGGGAAAATAATGACTATCCCCTTTTCATGGCCAGTCCTTGATTATTTGTCATTTGTCTAACCTTGTGGGTTTTCTTTCAGTCTGATTACAACACAGATTCTATTTCGTTTTTCGTTTTTTTTTTATAGTTCAAAATTTCATTTTACTTGTCTTCATAACATTAGGATCTGGAAGAGTTGTTATATAACAGGTGTTGATTCACCCATGTCAGTGTCAAGGGACAACGTAGTGCCGTTCGGATGAGACGAAAAACCGATGTCCCTTGTACACATTTGAGTGCACTTAAAAGATCCCTTGACAGTTGGAATTCGATATAAGATTAGTATAGCACCGCTGTCCGGGCAAAATTTCCCTCATAGCACAATGTATGGTGTATGCCCGTCTTCATTAGCCCAGTCGGATCAGAACAGTAGGACGTTAAACCCTCATTATATATCATTTCATTTTCTCATACAAACTAGGAGGTATACGGGGATGGCAGAGAAAGTTCCACAGGATTTTCTTATTTATAGACCATAAGGTCTGTCAGTGTGTCAATATGGCTTGGTTTCGATCCCACACTTGTATATGACAAGGAGTAGGATCATCTATCCAACCTCGCGGGGTTTTTTCCAGGTCCTCTGGTTTCCTCCCACTTCTAAAGACCCCTACGCGCAAGCTAATTATTCAAATGAAATTGAATGAAAAAAGAAAACCCTCTCTTTAGACTTCTCAGCTTGATTACAAGGCTTGTTGATTGAAATATACATTTGGACACAAATTGCAGGCTTATAGATCCATGAAATTTATTTCCAACAATCTAGTTAATGAAATTCTATTACCATGTCCCAGGATACTTTATAGCTCATAATCTAAAATGGTGGTTAAATGTCAAGAAGCTTAAATATCCAAACATGCTATAAAATCTGAATAATATTTCCATCAATAATATTAGTATGGTAGGATAGATATGAATAATTATTAGACAAGCACACTTTCTATTGTGGGAGAGAGAGATGGGGTTTAACGTCCACTCGACACAAACTATGTCATTTCAGGACTAACACATGGTTCAATTTAATTTCAATAATTCGCTTGCGCGTAGGGGTCTTTAGCAGTGTGAGGAAACCGGAGGACCCGGAGGAAACCCCCGAGGTTGGACAGGCGACCCTACTCCTTGTCACGTTACAACCGGGGATTCGAAACCCCCCTAGTTGACTCAATGACAGACCGTATGATACGGCGCGCGCATGCTAACCATTCGGCAATCAAACCCCCCATAGGACTGGGGTATTGGTAATGGGTATATTTTTAGGTAACGGGTAATGGGTAATGGGTATATTGGTAATGGGTATATTGGTAATAGGTAACGGGAAAGGTATATTGATAATGGGTAAAGGTATTGGTTAATGGGTAGAGGTACTGGGTATATTGGTACTGGGTATATTGGGTAAAGGTATTGGGTATAATGTAATGGGTAGAGGTAATGGGTATATAGGGTAAAGGTAATGTGTATATAGGGTAAAGGTAATGGTCAAAGGTACTGGGTATATTGGTAATGGGTATATAGGGTAAAGGTAATGGGTATATTGATAATGGGTAAAGGCAAGGGGTATAAAGGGTAATGGGTGAAGGTACTGATTATATTGGTTATAGAATGTAATCATTACTTTTTTTAAAGCATTGGCCATGTAATGAGTAATAGAAGATTTTAAAAGTAATGAGTAATGGAAATATAATTAATTAAATTCCAAAAAAACAGTAATGGTTAATTACATTTCAATTTCAATTCCAGTTTATTGCAAATATCAGTTTATAGCCGAGCATGATGAGCATCAAATTACATAACTGACACAAATCCAATATATTATAATCAAAAAAACAAAAAACAACTTTTATATTACTTTCAAAGAACCATGACAATTATAAACAAATAAATTTTAATATTATTACTATTTATTTATAACCGTTTATCTATAACCGTTTATCTATAACCGTTTATCGGACTTTTACAGCACGAAATCAGGATATTCGGTAGGGGGATTGTTTAGATTAAAGGGAGATGTTATATGCTGGAAAAACCAAAAAATGAAAGAATTTGGTTTGAGATCGAAGGCCAGTTTCTGTGAAATGAAGTTCCAGGTTCTATAAGGAACGTTACGATTTCCCCACCCTCTTGTTTATTTGGTGTTACAGTTTATACTCTTTAGGACGTTAAACCCCATTTCATTTCATTTCATTTCATTTCATTTCTTCTCTTTATATAATTTACCATAACAAAGTCAGGCCCGTAGCTAGCCGGTGGGGGTGCCCTTTCCATTGGACACAATATGAAGCCATAAAGCCGAGTGACATTGGTTGGGCTGCCCCCCCCCACTAGTTACGGGCCGAAAAATTTTCTATAGTTCTTAGGCGTGTATTTATTTTATTGATTGGAAATATAAATCAATGAATAATCATACAGTAATGGATTAAGTGGAACCGTTAAACAAATATACACAATGTTTTATGGCAGTAGATCTAGATAAAGTGTATATTACACTTATCACACCACTCTAGCCTTGATAAATGTCAATCAAATTCGGAGGGTTAAATGGCCGAATGGTTAGCACGTGCATGCTGTATCATAAGGCCTGTCATTGAGTCAGCTGGCGTGGTTTCGAATCCCCGGTTGTACGTGACAAGGAGTAGGGTCGCCTGTCCAACCTCCTGGGTTTTCTCTTGGTCCTCCCGGTTTCCTCCCACTGCTAAAGACCCCTATGCGCAAGCGAATTATTAAAATAAAAATATTAACCAGATGTTAGTCCTAAAATTACCTAGTTTGTGTCTAGTGGACGTTAAACCCCATTTCTCTCTCTCTTGGTAAAAAATCAATGCCTCACCCAATCTGTATGACCAATGTCAGTGTTGACGAGATATAAAATGTAGATTTCTCTATTGATTTTGGTGCCTGAGGAATATGTTGTTCAGGAAGAGTGACTGGATAACACGGATCCATCATTCCATTGATTTGGTGCAGCACTTCCGTTAAATGAAAAAAGGCGGAAGTTTTTATAGTATAAAAGATCAATAAGGAAAGACAAAGGGGGTTTTGTAATCAAGAAGTTGATGGCGTATAAAGTTGAACAATTGAGGTAATATGGAATAATGTGACTAATATTAAATGACCTCATATAGAACTGTATTGCCCCCAAAAAATAATATAAATTCCGTCTGCAAACAAACTAAATTACCATACTTTCTTTTTATCGACCACCGATGAAATTCACCTTAATTTTACAAGCAATTCTTTCTATTCTATGTCTTGTGAACACATAGGTCAGAGTTCTTGTCTGATGGAATTTGCAAGGATTAGTTTTTGCTAGAAAGAATCTGTTGGATGTATATTATGGAGTTATCTCTTTTGATGTTTGACAAAACGATTTAGGCATGACCAGAAATAAAATCAGTCACACAGCACACCATACATTTTCATTCCTGCTACAAATTCATACAGAAATGAAATGAAATTAAATGAGGTTTAACGTCTTACTGTTCTGCTCCGAACTAGGCTAATGAAGATGGGCATACGCCATATAGTGTGCTATGAGGGAAATTTTGCCTGGACAGCGGCACTACGACCTTCTCTTATATCGAATTTCAACTGTCAAGGGATCTTTTACGTGCATGCCAATGTGTACACAGACCTCGGTTTTTCGTCCCATCCGAACAACTAGACAGCTGTTCTTGTCAGGCCCTCCGCCCTGCAAAATTCATACAAAACAAAGTATATAGCGAAATTGTTAATATTTTGATGGGATTGTTTATTCGGGCCTAAGAGGGAAGAGAGAGAGAAAAGGGGTTTAACGTCCATTCGATACAAACTAGGTCATTTCGGGACCAAGATATGATTCAATTCTCTTTCAATAATTCGCTTGCATGTAGGGGTCTTTAGCAGTGGGAGGAGACCGGAGGACCCAGCGAAAACCCACAAGATTGGACAGACGACCCTACTCCTTGTCACGTACAAGCGGGGAATAGACCCCCCCCCCCCAGTTGACTCAATGACAGACCTTATGATACAACACGCACGTGATAACCATTCGGCCATCCAACCCTGCTTTGGGCCTAAGGAGGAAAACGATCAAAATTCAAAAATGAGATTCTAACAGGAATCAAATATATCACCATATGCTGATTTTCTCATTCTTGTACTTAAATATCTCAGATTTCATAATCAGAAACGTAGCACTATGGCTACCATTTTGTTTTCACTCACAATAATATCGACTTTGTTTTAATTGTGCACATTTTCTCAACAACTTCACGAACAAAGCTGGTTTTACTGAAAACAAAACATCAAAAGTGAACTGAGTTTTCAGGCATGTATTGAATTGATGAATCGAAAGTAATATGAATAAAAGTAAATATCTTCACCGTGCAGATAAATAAAGGCAAAACAATGACATCTTTTTATTTTGTCTGTATAAATTACACATTGTATTTAATGTCATTGGAACCTGAGTGTTATTGCAACTCTTATTTTGCTACATCATAATGGTGTCTTGTTCAAGCACCTAAAAAAATCCCGCAACCTGACATGCACATAAACTAACCCTTGACAGTTGGAACTGGATGGAGAAAAGGCCCGTAACTAAGGAGGTCGCAGGCCCCTGCAAAAAGGTTTTGCCCTCCAACCACCACCCCCCTGTGAAAAAATTGTCAATCATAAAAACAATAGATATACATAGTCCGTTATTTTTACAGCACCCCTGAGAACACTTCCCGCCCCCTCGTTGCTCTGAGCTAGTTACGGCCCTGATGGAGGGTAGTAGTCAGAACGAGGGTTTTAATGTCCAACAGGTGCCTTGCACCAACAGGTGTAAAAAAAGATGGGCATACGTCATGCCATGTGCCATGAGGGAATTTTTGCACGGAAGGCAGTGTTTCTGCCTACTCTTTGTTAAATTTTAATTGTTAAGGGTTCTTTTACAAGCACCCCAACATGTACACAGGACTTTGTTTTTTGTCCCATGGGAAAAACTAGGCACTTTACCTTGGCTCTGCCTATAAGATAGATAGAGAGGGAGCGATATACACACACAGAGGGACCGAGTAGACTAGCTATGGTCGATTCTTATTTCAAATTCCAACTGTCAAGGGTTCTTTTACGAGCACGCCAACTTATACATGGGACCTTGTTTTTCATTCTATCCGAATGACTAGACGCTGTTTTTATCAGGCAACCTCGTGGGTTTTTTCTTGTATCCTCCGGTTTCCTCCAACTGCTAAAGACCCCTGCACGCAAGCGACTAATTTGAAAAAAAATTCTACCGTATGTTAGTGCGAAATGACCTAGTTTGTCGAGTGGACGTTAAACCCAATTTCTCTCTCCCTCTCTGTCTTGCCAGGCCTGTCTTACTCTATTAGAAATAGAGAGATACAGTGAAAGATACCGAGTAGACTAGCTGCGGGGCTGAACCAGAAATTAAGCGAGTCTGTGTTTACAATACACCATACAATATTGATCCTGTTCCATTTTGCCATTCTAACCATTTTTTTTCCTGCCATCTGAAGGTTTGCCTATTGATCCATTGTTTAACTGTATTTGCCGACGTGCAAGGTTCAGTGTTGAGCTAATTCAAGAGAACCGAGGATTTGTTGCGTGTAAAATAAATGACATGGTGTATACAGTTTTAAGTTTCAAGTAATATGTACTCTCTGTTTGTAATCTGTAAACAGCGATTTAAAGTAAAATATATGTGCAATTTAAACATACATTATGCAAGAGCTAAATCTGCCTATTGCTGGTCTTTCTTTAAATTTAGGCCTGAAATGTTATCTAAATTATTAATTATACATTAATTAACTTATCCAGACCATAATCAACTCTCGATGGCATCGCTAGCTTGTGATGTTTATTGGATTAGGTTCCGATTTGCTGTTCGACTTCCATTCATAATTTAATCATGAAATGGATAATCGAGACTATGTTTTTTATCATCCCGATTTCAGTAATGATGATCAAGGTTAGGCCGAGAATTCAATCTATAAAATACCAGTTCTGTGTGGATAAATTTGACTGAAATTTTCAGCAAATTCCCTTTACATTATCTAGTTTTTTACTATTATAATGAGAACTGCCAGCTCTTTATCTCAACTCCCAAAATGTATCTTTAAGGTTGGATGGCCGAATGGTTAGCGCATGCGGGTACTATCATAAGGTCTGTCATTGAGTCAACTGGCGTGGTTTCAAATTTTCCGGTTGTACCTAACAAGGAGAAGGGTCACCTGTCCAACCACATGGGTTTTCTCCAGGTCCTCTGGTTCCCTCCCACTGCAACATACCCCTACGCGCAAGCGAATTATTGAAATCAAATAGAACCATATGTTAGTCCCAAAGTGACCTTGTTAGTGTCGAGTGGATGTTAAACCCCATTTCTCTCTCTGAAAGCTAAATCACAGATTGTCATTTTCCTCTTTTCAGACATCTTAATGCTAAACTGTACTCTCTCTCTCTCTGACGTTAAACCCCATTTCTCTCTCTCTCTGTCGTTGAGTCAACTGGCGTGGTTTCGATTCCCTGGTTGTACGTGGCAAGAAGTAGGGTGGTCTGTCCATCCTTGTGGGTTTTCTCCGGGTCCTCCGGTTTCTTCCCACTGCTAAAGACCCCTATACGCAAGCAAATTACTGAAATAAAATTGAACCATATGTTAATCCTAAAATGACCTAGTATGTGTCGAGTGGATGTTAACCCCCTCCTCTCTCTCTCTCTCTCTCTCTTTCTCTCTCTCATTACTACTTGATAACAATCTCATCTAATTTAGTAGCTTATAGAATATTGATGATCAATGGATTAACCTGATACATCAATAATTCCTATCTATGTACGCTGACCTAATAAAGTATGAAATATCAATAGTTTGGACATCCCTACAGATTTCAGAAAAATTCTTTACACCATCGAGCCATTGATCCTAAACCTGATTGAATGAAGACTGAAAACTTGACTTTATCATATTTTATTAATGGTTAACTGCTTAGGTTACATACTCATTTCATAAAAGGGGGGTTGGATGGCTGAATGGTTAGCGTGCGCGCGCTGTCATTGAGTCGACTGGCGTGGTTTCGAATCCCCGGTTGTACGTGACAAGGAGTAGGGTCACCTGTCCAACCTCGTGGGTTTTCTCCGGGTCCTCTGGTTTCCTCCCACTGCTAAAGACCCCTATGCGCAAGCCAATTATTAAAATAAAATTAAACCATATGTTAGTCCCGAAATGACCTAGTTTGTTTCGAGTGGACGTTAAACCCCATTTCTCTCTCTCTCTCCATTTCATAAAATAACTATAGTGTATACACAGGACCTAGGTTTTTTGTCCCATCCGAATGACTATATGTTGTCATTTGCCAAGACCTCCATCCTGCACCACCAACACAGGGAGCCAACGTCTTACTCATTGAGCCACCTTGGCCCTCAAACCCCAAAAGGCCTTCATAGTTAATTGGGCTAAACAGAAGTACAGTCAATCTCAGGCACATATAAAAACTTTGTCAGACAAAATCCCTCTGGTGCCTGTAATACAGCTTTGATTTTGTTCTGTGATTTGATTGAGGATTTTAATATGTGTCTGACACAAAATTGAAAATAGCTTCTATTAGCTTACAGGGTTGCCTGGCACCTCTCACTGCAAAAGAGAATGATGAAAATAAAAATATACCAAGTTTCTCCACTGGACAATAAACCCTGTTTCTCTCTTTACGGTCAAGTAGTTTCTGTCAATATGCACTGGAACAATTTTCTGAATATAATATTCCAACTGTTATTGTATTTAGTTTTGATGAGCAACTATTTTTAGACTTCTGTCAATAAGGGAATGTAGCTAATCAACTACAGCTTTCTGAAACAGACGCAAAAAGTAATTGAAATTCTCAATTATCCACTTCTAAGTCATCGAGGGACATACATTTCTTGGAATTCTTTCTAAAACTTGAGCTAATTACTCATGTCTTTTTCACCATTTCATTTCATTTTCTTGGGGTTTTTTTCCTGGCGTTCGTCACAAGCTGCTTGCTATACAATCTTGGCTAATCAAGCTACAAGAACATCGGTCTGATAAAAATAGATTTATTATATTACATTGTGCAAGTCGAGTATTGTGCAACGTACAATAACTGCATGCATGAAAATTAGTCAAAATTGTAAACAAGCGGAAATTGCGATGGCTTTTTGGGTGCGTTTGTGTTGGTGGAAAGGAAGTTATTGAGAATGTATTCCGTAATCGCCGTTTTTTTCTTGGGTGACAGAACGCCGTAAAGCAAGAAACTTAATGAATTGAAGATATACCGAAATGACCTTGCACAGGGAAGACGAATGAGGGGAGTAGATGTTATTGGTCAACTGGGGATTTAATGTTCGCTTCCACGCTTAGTGACATCACAGATGAACCTTTATTTTAGTAAAATCAACCCATGTGCAGGGGTCTTTGCTATGGTCAAAAAACTGAGAGTGCGCCCCATGCATATAAGCTGACCCGCGGGGTCAAACCCACAACATAAATGATATAGATAAATGATTAATTAAAGATACACCATGTTCTTGCTATAATAGATAATGTAAAATGAAAATATTGAAAATTTCATTCAAATTACTGTTTTCTGAGTCAAGTTACCACTGTTTGTAGTTTTGACAAGATGTGTGCATTATGGAAACCAGGGACGGACGGGAATTGACACTAGAAAAAGTATCTAGACATTTGGATGGTACAAAAAACCATTGGCAGCTCATTGACAGTCTCCAGGCAGATGGAAATCAAAGGATAGAATAGCTGTAGTTCCACTGAATGGGCATAATGAGAGAGAAAAATAAATGGGCTTTAATATGCACTTGACACTAACATGGTTCAATTTTATTTCAATAATTCGCTTGTGGGAGTAAACCGGGGGACCTGGAGAAAACCCATGAGGTTTGATAGATGACCCTACTCCTTGTCACGTACAACCTGGGAATTGAAACCATGCAAGTTGACTCAATGACAGGCCTTATGATACAACGTGCATGCACTTACCACTCGGCCATCCCCCCCCCCGACCTCTCATAGCACACTGCATGTACGTCTGACTTTATTAGACCAGTAGGTGCAGGCAAGTAAGACGTTAAAAATAATGAAATAATGTTATACACATCCATTGCCAATTCCTGGCCTCCCCCACCCAATCAATCATCAACTGATCAACATTTTTCCAATGTAGTGATGAAACAGATTGATTAAATCAGAATCTCCAGAAGAGTTGCCAAAACTTTGTCTGATCAAAAGATACACCCATTGGACTGGAAAAATTCTGTCTGCTTTGATCCCAAAATTGATTTGTATCTTTTCCTTCGGCATTCTTGATTCCATCAATATCCTAATCGTCCCTTGACCTTGATTACCATTTATAAGAGAAGACATGGTAATTATTTAACGCCCACTCACTATTTCATCTTGATTAATCCAGCAGAAAATGCCAATGCTTCAGTGAGATTGCAAAGAAAGAGTAGAATTGATATGGAATTTGAACGAAATCTGAGAGTTAATCATTATCATGCCATTTCTTATTCACCTCCTGCTGTCTTCATTAGACTGAGGTTAGGCCAATAATACTGAAAACACCATTTCTTTTCTCTTCTACATGTATGTTTATTAAAACAAAAACATTATACATTACCATATTTTGTAAAGCGCACGCGAGCACTTAATTAGTCATGAAAGTTGTGCGCTATAAAAATGGACAATAATGATATGTTTTTTGCTACATGATCATTTTTACATACACCTGTATTGTCTTGGGATTCACTCATTTAGGTTATTTGGAGACTTGAAATTGTAAATTGGAGAGGGGGGGGGGGGGTGGTTGGATGGCCAAATGGTTAGTGTGCACACATTGTATCAGAAGGTCTGTTATTGAGTCAGTTGGCGTGGTTTTGATTCACTGGTTGTATGGGACAAGGAGTAGGGACGCCTGTCCAACCTCATGGGTTTTCTCCGGGTCTTCCAGTTTCATCCCACTGCTGAAGACCCCTATGCGCAAGCAAATTATTGAAATAAAAAAACTGAATCATATGTTAGACCTGAAATGACCTGGTTTGTGTGGAGTAGATGTTAAACCCTCCCTCCCTCTCTCTCGGTGAAGGTAAAGGTGACTGAACAAATAAAAAATTGAGAAAATGATTGGAAATGTTATACTAGTGAGGATTACAGAAAATTTTTAGCATATATATATTGTGAGAATTACTAAAAAATGTCTAATTTGTGCGATTGACAGAGAATTATATAGGAATGAATGATATTTTATATTTTGTTGGAATGAATGAAATTTTATATTTTGTAGGAATGAATGGAATTTTATATTTTTTATGGAATGAATGAAAGTTTTATATTTTGTCAAAGTGAATGGAAATTTAGTGCCTTGTCAGACAAATTTTATTGATGATGAGTTAGTTGTATTTTACGTCCGCTTCCACCGAGGTGATATCGCAGACAAGCACAAATTTTATTTGTGTGACATAGAATTTGTTGCATTTTGTGAGAATGGCTGAAAATTTTATATTGTTGTAAAAATGACTGTGTGAGGAGTCTGGGGAAAATTTTAATATGTGTTGTGAGAGTGGGGAAGAATTTAGGCATAATTGTGTATCAGATTTGTGTAACAAAAAAAAAAAAAAAAATTCAATAAATTAATTTCCTTAACTTTCGTTCACGCCGTTCGAGTATATGGTCCTCCTTACCATCATTGCCAATTGTATAGTTTTAGCCTTAGAAGAACATTTACCAGCGCACGACAAAACACCTCTTGCAGTACAACTGGTAAGTTCATTTAATTTATGTATGATTCTCCAAGTAGTTTTACTAGAATTTGAATGATAATAGGCCGACCACTGATTTCATAAATTTCAGAAATTCCCAATTTCTTCTCTGCTGATGCCGAGATTTATGCTCTTACAAATTAGTCATGAATATCAAAGTCACCAAAACTGAAAGGTCCAATCTGGATTCCCCTTGTCAAGGGTGCAAGGACCTGACTAAAAGAAGTTACGCCTTTTTCGGATGATATGAAAGACCAAGGTCCACCAGTGCTCATTGGCGTACACCCCTTGTCCGACCATTTGGGTTTTCTCCGGGTCCTCCGGTTTCCTCCCACTGCTAGAAAGACCCCTATGCGCAAGCGAATTATTAAAATAAATTTAAACTATAAGTTTGTGTCGAGTGGACATTAAACCCCATTTCTCTCTCTCTCTCTGACGTACCCCCCAACCCCACCCCTCTAAAAATCAGTTCCTACTGGGCTGTAATTGTGAGAAATGTATGGTAAAGACTTGAATAAAAACTGAGATATAACGAAAACTTTTTTTTATTTTACAGGAAGCAACAGAGGCATATTTTCTTGGTATATTTTGTGTGGAAGCGTCTTTAAAAATATTAGCTTTAGGTTTTGTATTGCATAAAGGTTCCTACTTACGGAACGTCTGGAATATAATGGATTTTATAGTAGTAGTTACGGGGTATGTATAGTACTTTTTAAAAACAATAATTTTAGATCATCAGAGCTTTTTTGTTCTTAATGTTTTAGGAATATAAATAGATACATGCAACAAGAAATATTTTTTTTTCCTTGGTTTCTGTTAAAAGTTTAAGGCTGCTGAAAATAGTTTCTGATTATCAGAGCTTTTTTGTTCTAAATGTTTTAAGAATAGATATAGAAACATGTAACAAGAAATATTTTTTTTTCTTGGTTTCTGTTAAAAATTTAAAGCTGCTGAAATTAATTTCTAGTTATCAGAGTATTTTCGCTCTCTTATTTTTTTCAAGTATCTAAATAATTATAGATAATGAGAAATATTTTATTTCCTTGGTTTCTGTAAGAAATTTAAAGCTGCTAGGGATAAAAAAAATTTATCAAGCAACCATCAGCAGCTTTAGCTAGAATATCATTGAATTTAAAGTATTGAAGTTATTATGCCTGTTCGTATTTTGAATGTATGTGGGGTTTTTTTTTCATAGTATTGATAATCAGTTGATCTGATTAAGAGAAATCATTTGCATTGCGGGACTCTCTTAATAATTTAAAGTAGCTAAGTCTCTAACTCAATATCATCCAAAATCTTCGACATTGAAAACACGAAGTATTTGTCGGTTTAAATCAACATTGATGTTGTGATCTTACGGGGAAAAGATGGGCTTCTGATATCCAATAATTAAGACAAAATAAACATTTTACTGTTGGTACACGAATCGTGTACCATGGTGCATTTCAGCGCCATTTTTAACAAGGGACTCGTAGAAGGAGGCTAGATATATTCCACAAGTCATGTCAAACGGTGACATCATAATCTTATCTGGAGAGCATGCGCAATAAATACTATCGGTATAGACTGGAATAACCAGACACTAGAGATTGCTATTGGATTGAGACTTCTGGCGTATTTCGCCGAACATAACTGATTAGAAATTGCAGTAAAAACAAACGATTGAATGTAAATCAGTTTATATACATTCACATTACATTATTATATACGTTGCGACCCATTTGTGTCAATTTCTAGATCAAAAATAGTAACGATTTAGCTCCTTTAAACTAAAATGTTTTAAGGATGTGGTCTTTTCGTTGGTTGGGGGTTAAAATCCTAGAACAAGTTTCATTTCTTAACCAATGTAAAGGCTTCTTTCTTGAAATATTTTTGAAAACCTTTTTTTTCTTTCTGTGACCCCTGCAGGTGTCTCGGCTATATCTTGCCCTTCTTAGACCAAGGGGCCGTAAGATCTTTGCGGGTCTTACGGCCGTTAAAACTAATCAATGGAGTGCAAAGTAAGACATTTTAGCAAATGGCATTTTGTTGGCAGCTTTTCAAATCAATTTGGTTTCCCGGGTGATCCCCTTCCCTCCCCCCTCCCCTACTTTTGCACAAGGATAATGCCAACCCTAACATTATTTTTTTTATGGGTGTAGGTATTAAGCTTAAAGTTGCAATTTCATATTTTTACGCTATATTTTTAAAATTTATTAAAATAAAGCCTTAAAAGAGATGGTATCTATAAACAGTCCTACCTTGTTAAAGAATAATCCTATTAATCCTATAATTCACTATTGCCAGCTGAGAAATTGGCAAAAATATCATTTTCCTCTTCAAATTCAAACGTTTGAGGATAGCTACTCCATGGTGCAGAATAGAAAACAAGGGAGGATATTGTGTTATTATTTCCGGTGTAAATGAGTTTTTAATGTGAGAACGACACCTATGATCGTATAATAGTGAGTTGACAACTTATTGAGCAAAAGACATAGAAATAATTTTCTTAGAAAATATGAAATTGTAACTTTAAACATATTTCTTTTAATAAATGTCTTGTTACGTCGAGAGAAAGCTTGTATTTGGTTGAATGTGATTGCTTGGATGATTTAAGAGATAGAGAAATGGGGTTTAGCGTTGGGGTCTTTAGCAGTGGGAGGAAACCAGAGGACCCGGAGAAAACCCACGAGGTTGGACATTCGACCCTACTCCTTGTCACGTACAACCGGGGAAACGAAACCATGCCAGTTGACTCAATGACGTTATATCATAAGGTCCGTCATTGAGTCAACTGCCGAGGTTTCGATTCCCCGATTGTACGCGATAAAGATTAGGGATGCCTGTCCAACCTTGTGAGTTTTCTCCGTGTCTTTCGGTTTCCTCCCACTGCTAAAGACCCCTATGAGCAAGCGAATTATTGAAATAAAATTGAACTGTATGTAAGTCCCGAAATGACCTAGTTTGTGTTAAGTGGATGTTAAACCCCATTTCTCTCCCTCTGTGTAGAGAGGGAAATGATATTAATTATTTCCAGTATCTATTAATGACACGATTAACACCTTTAGTCCTTATATGGTCGGATTTTGCCTAGGACTGGGGAATGGTTATTTTTATTTCAAAAAAAAAAAATACAGACTGGACTGGCATAAAAGAAATGGAAAATGAATGAATGACATAATGATAAATAGTGAACATATTTTAATATCAACAGGTTCTTAGATTACTTATATCCATCATTAGACCAGGCCGCCATCCGTTCATTACGAGTTTTACGACCATTAAAATTAGTCACAGGAGTTCAGAGTAAGAGTTACTTCCCCTTCACAGTATGAGGGGAATTATAATATCCCTAGCTGCTGTGGTTGTAGAATGGACTTAAGGGAATTCCCTCCGCATATATGTAGTTGTCATGGTTACAAGAAATACTACATTTTATCATTCTTATCATATCCCTAGCTGCTGTGGTTGTAGAATGGACATAAGGGAATTCCATCCACATATATGTAGTTGTCATGGTTACAGATTGTCATGGATACATGAAATACTACATTTTATCATTCTTATCATTCATATGAGCCTATTGTCTTGAAAAGTGCTTAATGTTTTTGGTTTTTTTATGTAAAGTTCCCTGGATTTCCCTAATCTTTTTAAGCTGGATATTAAATTTCATAGCTTAACAACTTAGCAATTGTGATGGCAACAGTCAAACCCCAATGGTGAATGGTTTTAACTTAATCAGCATATCTTTTTGTTTGCATCACTGTAACTCGGGTATCATTTAATCTTGGTGTATCTAGCACTAATTTCTTTCACATTCCTTTAATATCAAATCGAGAAATTAAACGCTTGTAAATTGGACACCCATTATCAAAATTGAATGGTCAGCTTTAAACTGAACAAGAGTACAAATTAGATGATTTTAAATGATTTTTATGAATTTTTAAACAAAGATTTCATATTAAATTAATGTGAAAGAAATTAGTGCCAGATACACAAGATTAAATGATACCTGGGTTACAGTGTATATAGGGTATTTAACCCTTGCATACCATACACCAAATTTAAAATTGATTTTCAATTTCAATTTTTATAAATCTTCACAAAATTCCACCACTGCAAGTCAAACATATATGCTGGTTTTAATTGAGTTTTCCCATTGATGCAACCCTGGATTTGCTTTATTTTGAATTGGGTTTCCTGGTGATGTTTTTTTTTTAATTTCCTTTCCCCATAGGTTTATAACCATTGTTACAACTTCCACTGCGTCTTCCTCATTTGATTTGAGAACGTTAAGAGCTGTCCGAGTTTTACGACCGTTAAAATTAGTCTCGGGCATACCAAGTAGGTTCCCCTTTTTTATTATATTCTTTCATTTTCATTTTTCATAACTATTATATTTCATATTTGTATATATTTGAAGAGCTCTTTTAGGAAAAAATTCCTTCAGATTTTCCGGCGAGGTTTTCCCCTTGTCAGTGATGCAGGATGGAGGGGCTAACAATGACAGCTGTCTAGTCGTTCGGATGGGATGAAAAACCGAGGTCCCGTGTACACATTGGCATGCACGTAAAAGATCCCTTGGCAGTTGGAATTCGATATAAGAGTAGGCCGTAGTGCTGCTGCCCGGGCAAAATTTCCCTCATAGCACACTGTATGGCGTATGCCCGTCTTCATTAGCCCAGTATAGGAGCAGAACAGTAGGACGTTAAACCCCATTTCATTTCATTTCATTTTTTAGGAAAAACAGACAGCATTAATTTTAAATTAATGTTTAGGTTGTGTGTTTTAAAGTAGGGTAAATACTATTTCGTTATTCAAATGAAATGAAATAGAGCTTAATGTCTGCACCAGACAGACCAATGAAGACAGGTATCCACCATGATGTGTGCTATTACATAGTGAAACCAGGCTGGAAAATCATGATGAACTTTCTCGATTGACGATCAATATCGGAATCGAGTCTGACACATCCTTTTTAGCGAGGTATCGATGATCAACACCGGGATCGAGTCTGACACGTACTTGACAGTGAGGCATTTTTGGGCAAACACGAGTAATGCTTAAGTGGAGTGAAAATCCTGATGAACTTTAAGTAGCGTGTGTTTTGGGTTTTTTTTGATAATGTATGATAATGTGTTGCGCAAGATGTGGGAGTTCTGGTGGTTGAGCAGTCAGGTGCTCTCGACTATGCAAACATCCTAGGTTCAATCTTGTCAGGGGTGTGGCGTACCTGACATAATAGTGTGCCCAGTTGCTGTGGAAAACCATGGTCATGTGTACATGTTGATGTATATTTAAGCACTGCCATTCGGGCAAGATTCCCACTCTTCGCATTGTGCGTAACCATTGGAATGAAACATATCATATGTTTGTCTCAAAATGACCAGAATATTGTGTTGTCGAGAAGAGGCTTCCATAGTTTTGGTGGCGTTTGTATTGTTTAAAAGAGCTCTTCATTTATTATGATCCTATTGGTGTTAATGATATATTTATATAAATAAAATATTAACGATAAATACTAAATCCAACTTGGTTGATGGTGAAAATAAATTGGATTTAAATTGAAAACATTATTGGTCTAATCAAAATTTAATTCCACTCATAGTGCATGGTGATATAGAATTTAAACTATAGTAATTTGATATTTATGTATACTTAGAAATTATGATAAATGTCCAACATTTCCGAAATCCCCCATCTTGGAATTCAGGAATTAATAATGGTTTGATCAGATTTTCATTGTTTCGTTTACCACTTACAATATTCTGACCAATAAGAGAGAGTTATCACCAATTAAAGTGGGCATATTTAAACTGAATAGTGTGATGTGATATTGGGTCGGGGTTGTGGTGGTCTAGAGTGTATTGCTTCGAGTTCTAGAAGCTTGTCAACCCTGGCTTTTGGTTTCGATCTTTGGTGTGAGTGTATGTGGCTTGGAGATAGGTACGCCATCTCAACTTCATGGGTATACTCTGGGTACTCCGGTTTCCTCCCACAGGAAATTCAGGATATTCAAAAATTGGATGGAAGCAAACTGTAAACTCTACAAACAACAACATGAAAATCTGACCAAATCTTGAATAAGATGGTTGGATCTGTATTTTAATTAACGATAAATTTGTATACTCTCATATACCTCATTATTCTTTTGATAACATGTATAATTCATTAGATTTACCTTAAATGAAATGTTGATATTACTGAAAAGCATAAAGGTATCTTTTTCGCTATAATTTATTTTGAAGATTTGAAATAATTTGTTTTGATTATTTAAACATTCTTTAGATTAAATTAACATGTCAAAATTACTGTAAAACCTAGATACCCTTTCATTAGAATTTCAAGATTTGTAATAATTATGGTTTTTTTTCTAATATAGGTCTACAGGTTGTCTTGAAGTCCATTATAAGGGCTATGGCCCCTTTATTACAAGTATGTCTACTCGTATTATTCGCCATCATTATATTTGCTATTATTGGCTTAGAATTCTACGCTGGTGCTTTCCACAACGCTTGTTTCAAAAAGGGAACCAAATATTCTCAAAGTGAAGGTAAGTCAGAAATCTTATAATAGCACAGACACTGAACTAAGAAAAATCTTGTTTGGTTTGTGTGTGGTGTGTGGGGTTGGATGGCTGAATGGTTAGCGCATGCGCGTTGTATCATAAAGTCTGTCATTGAGTCAACTAGGTGTGGTTTCGATTCCAAGGTTGTACATGACAAGGAGTAGAGTCCTCTGTCCGACATCGTGGGTTTTCTCCGGGTGGTCCGGTTTCCTTCCACTGCTACAGAACCCTATGTGCATGCAAATTATTGAAATTAAATTGAACCATATGTTAGTCCTAAAATGACCTAGTTTGTGTCACGTGGACGTTAACCACCCCCTTCTCTCTCTCAAGATACCTGGTCAATATGAGTATCAGAGGCGGATTCAATGGGGGGCGCGAGGGGCGCGCACCCCCCTAATTTTCGACAGTGCCCTTTTTTACTGCTGAAAGTGTCTTTTCTCAGACTCAAATATGTCTGTTCCCAACCCGTTGTAGGGATCCCAAATGACTCAAACCATCGACTCAAACACACCAGTCTGGGAAATAGCTCTTGGAATGGCTACAGATGCAAGGAAATGACGGATAATTTTCTTGGCCCCCCCTCCCACAGCGGTGGCCCCGTCTCCGCAGTCAATGCCTTCATTTTGCAGCCCACCCCCCTTTTCAAAATTTCTAGATCCGCCCCTGAGTATATATTAATGTTTATATACACATATTACTGAATCTACATTGTATACTGTCATGACCATTCAAGCGTGACTACTCATTTCCTTTCTCCTCTCCATCTATTATAACACATGGCTTACCTTGTGATATCTGTATGTTTTAAAATGTGTGTTACGCTGGATCGAGACCAGTGATGTGTAATTATGAGGTGTGGGATTGACAGTTTGTAGGGCATTCATTTGATGGAATATACGATAACTCAAGTTATGTGGCTACCTGTAACTGAAATGGATAACAATAAGCAAGATGTGAGGTTTACATCAAAATATTTCACTGAGCCCTCATGTGTGGATCTGGCCCCGAATTCACAAAGTATTCTCAGACTTAGGTTAAGAATTTACTCAAAATTGTTCACCTTATTCTAACTAAAATATAGCCCTTTATCAAACTTTTGTTGTTTTAATGTATCCAATACATCAATAAGAAACTATGTGCAAAGTTTTGCTTTTCTGGATCAAAGATATTTCTCCTAAACAGTGATTGAAAGTTGAGTAAATTCTTAACTGAGGTCTGAGAATACTTTGTGAATATATATATTCTAGATGACATAGATCTAAACATGCTTGTCTCAAAATGGCATTTCTCACTCTGACAATGTTTGATATAACCAAGGTTTGATATTAACAATGTTTGATATTAATGAGGTTTCAAACATTGTTTGATATTAACAATGTTTGAATGTTTGATATTAACAATGTTTGAATGTTTGATAGTAATAATGTTTGATAGTAATAATGTTTGATAGTAACAATGTTTGATATTAATGAGGTTTCAAACATTGTTTGATATTAACAATGTTTGATATTAACAATGTTTGATATTTTATATATTATAGATGACATAGATCTAGGAGATGAAGAAAGTATAAGACCGTGTGCTACAGACTATTATATTAGTTCATACGGTGGTTTTAGATGTCAACATAACGTCTCCGAGTGTCGGGACGGATGGAAGGGTCCTAACGATGGTATTACTAGTTTTGATAATATAGGTTTCGCTATGTTAACCGTGTTTCAGTGTATAACAATGGAAGGATGGACAACAGTATTGTATTATGTAAGTGTAAACCATACATTATAATATTTATAAAAGCATGCCCGGGTTCGTCTGGGGTCCAAAAATGGCCCTGGAAGTGGTAGGCTATAGCCACCAGCCCTATGTTACTACCCGGTCCACTTTACCCATATACACCAAATTTCAGCCTCGGGACAGCAGATGGACAGACATATGACAGTCACAAATACTAGTATAGATCATGATGTGTATACATTAAAGAATTGTAAGAGATAACAGTGACTATGACGACCAGGTTATCCTGGATGTCAGTGACTAGTTTCGTTCAGATTGGACTCATATAGCGGGCATTTTTATTTATACTATTCCAAAACCCAGGTGGGTTTTCCATGGTTACTAATTGGCGGGATTACCGAGGTTGGCCTCTTGACGGGGTTTGGGAATGTGTTACTGGGATCGGTAGCATGCTTACCCGGGTTGTACAGAGGTTTGACAATCGATCAGTTAGATTGAAGTGCTGGTGTCCATAATTTTGCTAACTAGGATGCCTTTGGTTGGTTTGTAACATTGTTACTTGTCATAACAATATATAAAGGGATACTATATAGACAAGGGGGTTGAGGTAAGATTAGTCATTCAGAACTTTATGTTGAACATCCACCTCAAAGTAAAATTCCAAATTTCATTACAAGACTATGAAATAATGCTAGCCAAATATTCAAATTTGTTTATTCCAAAAGTTTTTTTATAAATTTATTTTCTATTATTGATATGATTTTTATTATGTTGCTGATTTTCTTTCTTTTTCAGGCAAATGACGCCTTAGGAAACATTTTTAATTTTTTATATTTTATACCTCTTATTGTTTTGGGCTCGTTTTTCATGTTAAATCTAGTTCTTGGTGTTCTCAGTGGGTAAGTTAGATTTAATTACTTGTTTGCCTATATATATTTCGCATACCATGATGCTGCTACACATTGTATATAATTTACAACAAAGATTTAATTTGGGTGGAATTCTTCTACCTAGCTCCCCACCCTGCGTGACGTATAGCTATAGAAATAAAATTCACCATACATTTGTCTTAAAATAACCAATTGTATATAATTTAGAACAAAGATTTGATATGAAAGGGTGCATAGTTTTTCGAATAGGACAAAAAATTCTTCTTAGGTGGAATTCTTCTACCTAGCACCCCACCCTGCGTGACGTATAGCTATAGAAATAAAATTCGCCTAATATTTGTCTCAAAATAACCAAATGTTGACGAAAACATTAAACCCAAGTCCATTCCGTTTTGTGTACAATATCTTCCCTTCAAATTTCAGTGAATTTGCCAAAGAAAGAGAGCGAGTAGAAAATAGACGAGCTTTTTTTAAATTACGCCGTCAGCAACAAATAGAACGAGAGTTAAACGGTTACTTAGAGTGGATCTGTAAAGCAGAAGAAGTCATTTTAACCGAAGATCGAACAACAGAAGAAGAAAAATATAAAATTATAGAAGGTATTTTTTTATCCTTATTTTTTGCCAAAATTGTAGAATGTTTTGCTATAGCCACAAATGTCTTGACCCATGTTTGTGGTATAACTGCTTTCATTTTATAATTTTGGACATATTTTATTCAAAGATGCTATAATAGATCAAAAATATAGAACGAAAAATGAATATATTGAAAATATCATTCAAATTACTTTATTCTCGGTGAATTTATGACTGTTTTAAGATGTAGCAAAATGTTGCTCGAAAACCAATGCCAAGTCTAAATTATCCATCATATCGTTAGAGTTGATTATAGGCTTGTCATTTGAAGCCAAAATCAAGATCTGCAATTGGCACATTTAGTTCTATATAATTCATCTTTAACGTGGTTCTGGAAGATTAAGTTTACTAGGTAGAAGCTTTCACTAGTTTCATTTTATATTTTGTCAGCTCGACGGAGAGCAGCGGCTAGAAAAATGAAACAGTTAAAAGGTGAAGAAACGGATGACGATAATAACGAGCCTATGGAGGATGATCTATTATCAGGTGTAACAATAGGAAAATATAATACTATAGGTAAATATACATAATACAATATTGAAATTTAAAATACAGATGTGATGTCACCCTTTTATGTTGGCGTACCATTATTTCAAATCATCATACAGGCAACTTGCCAATTGTACATTATTTATACTAGTGAAATATTGGACTCATGTGACGTATTTCACTGTAAAAGCATGTGTGGAGTGTCTGTATTTTAAGTCGTTTAATGGTCTCGAGCTTAAGACATTGCGTAATATATTGTAAAAACACTCGGGCCTACAGCCCTCTTGTGGTTACAATATATTACTTAAAGATACATTCCCGCGTACAAACTGGGTGATTTAAGGGTATATATGGACTAAAAACATATTCAGACTAATTAATTTGTCATAATTTTGCTTCAAATCCTTCTCAAACATTCTAATTGCAAAGGAATGCCCTGCTATAAAAATTTGATCAAACAAGGTCATATTTACGTCAAGTGACTTACCTCCCTTGGAAGTCAGAGTAGAATCCATTGCATACATAAGACGATGTTGTCTTTAATCGCTTACTATTTATTACAAATATCGAATCCTAATTAAATTCTCAGATTATCCACTACCCGCGTCTTTTTCCGTCATTTTTATCTCAGTCAGTGTTGTACGTCTAACTCTTCATAAAGTTTATCAACTTGTACATCAAGCGCTCAATGTTCGCGTGTGACCTTTGACATCACGTGTGCAGAAATTCCTAATCGTCGGGCTGTCGATTAGGGGAACCCTTACATTTTTGTCCTGTATACGCTCCATGAGTGTTTTTCGGGGAATCCAGTATTTTTCTAGTGAGATTGGATATCTCTACTTTCTATATATACCAAAATTGCCATACTTTTATTGGAAATAACCACCCGATAAATACTTTTCTGGGAACCCATCTTTAATGTCTCGCTCTCAACCATTAAACAATACATAATACTATACGTAGATTATACTTCACAATACAATATTTAGATTTTATTAAATATAATATTTAAATATAATACTATAGGTAGATTATGCTTATACACAATACAATTAATATTTAGATTTTATTAAATCTGGAGAGCTGCTTTACTACTTGAAGTCTTTTATCCAGATAGTGTATTATTCTGACAATATCTAATTTTTTACAGCCTAATTCGACCCTAAAATCTACTTAAATTGATTAATTAAAATTTGATTAAGGAACCAAAACAACAAAATGAAATGAAATGGGGTTTAACGTCCTACTGTTCTGCTCCTATACTGGGCTAATGAAGACGGGCATACGCCATACAGTGTGCTATGAGGGAAATTTTGCCCTGGCAGCGGCACTATCGCCTACTCTTATATCGAATTCCAACTGCCAGGGGATCTTTTACGTGCATTCCAATATATACACGGGACCTCGATTTTCCGTCTCATCCGAAGGACTAGACAACTGTCCTTGTCAGGCCCTCCATTCTGCACCACTGACAAGGGGAAACCACGTCGGAAAATCTGGATGTACTTTCTCGGCCAATGCAGGGATCAAACACCCGACCTCCAGGCTAGCGAGCCAGTGTCTTAACCACCTAGCCACCATGGCTCCCGAACCAAAACAACAATATCAGTGGTGGATAATCTTTGATTCCGTCAGATTTTGATTATCAGGCGCTTATAGCGACACATGCTTGTTTATATGCTCTAAAGGGGAAGTCGAATGTTGCGATTTTAAGACATAATAATAATAATATAATAAATTATGAATTTGTAGAGCGCAGTTCTTTGTAGTAAACTGCTCAAGAGTGCTAGACATATATTTGCTTGAAGATTAATGTCTTTAGCTGTGACTTAAATGTGTTAATGTTTAGCGCCGCTGTCCGGGCAAAATTTCCATCATAGCACACTGTATGGCGTATGCCTGTCTTCATTAGCCCAGTTCGGAGCAGAACAGAAGGACATTAAACCCCATTTCGTTTCATTTCCGTGTTCAATGTTTCGTATCTTTTGATGTCAATGGGAAGTCCTTTCCATAAAACTATGCCACATCGCAGAAAAACACGATCTCCATGCATGTACATTTATAGTTCAGTGGTACTACAATAATATGTGAACAAATGAAACCCACAAAAAGACAAGAAATATAAATAACTGCAGCCTGACAATGGTATAAACACATAGTATTTATCAACAAATGAAATATGCATAGATTAAAAAAGTTTACCTAGGGACTTAGATTTTTATGAGGTAAACGTACAATTCTCACCTTTCGTACTTCTCAGCGAATAAATAGCAGTAGTTCTGGTCATTCCATGTGCTAAATGGTTAAAGGGGCATTAGGGAGATTAGATAAAGTGTTGACAGTTCTCACTATAACAGTTAAAAGATAGATAACGTCAATAGAATATGCTGAAAATTACAGTCAAATTGCTCCACTCTGAACCGAGATATTAGCTTTTGAATTTTAGGCTAGCCTCAATCATTACTAAAGTCGGCCCGATAGAAAACAAAGTCTCGCTTATCCATTTTTACGTTTAATTATTTTTCAAGAAATGTATTCCAATCTGCTAAATATTGTAGGCTATCGATGGCATCGAGAGTTGATTATGGTCTGGATAAGTTAATTAAGCCTCCATTACAAATAACTGATTACATTCTCAGCTTTATACACATACGAATTGATTCACTTATTGATAAAGACATACACGACAAATTTTAATAACAATTTTTTTATTTGTTTTCCCTCAGGAAATACATTTGTTAGAAATAAAACTAGTAGTAAGAGGACAACTGGTAAATGTGGTGCATTCTGGAAAGCCGAAAAACGAGTGAGGTTAGTATATCAAGAACAAAATTGTTGTGAATGGTAATAATCTTCATTTACATATAGTGGGGTTGGATGACTGAATGGTTAGCACGTGCACGCTGTATCATAAGGTCTGTCATTGAATCAACTGGAGTGGTTTCGATTCCCCGGTTGTACGTGACAAGAAGGGGGAGCCCCTGTCTAACCTTGTGGGTTTTCTCCGGATCCTCCGGTTTCTTCTCACTGCTAAAGACCCCTGCGCGCAAGTGAAGTATTGAAATAAAATTAAACCATGTGTTAGTCCCGAAATGACCTAGTTTGTGTTGAGTGGAATTTAAAACCCATTTCTCTCTCTGTCTCTCTTTTACATTTATGAATATTCATCCCAATCTGTACACTATTATATACATTTTGAGATTTTCCCCTTACAACTTTCGATTTTAAATTTTATCGGCAGAGGTAAGTGAAATACTCATATGTATGAATTTCAAAATTTGACACGGAATCCTTCCATAAGATCCTTTGTAAATATGTGCAAAAAAAAAGTAAGCATTCATTAAGGGAATATTAATAATATTATAAAATTTCCCACCCCCCCACAAATCTATAATAAATCATAATTATGTTGATATGTCACTGTTCAATCAAAACCCCCCGCTCATATTACAAACAAATTTTCTCCAAAAATACTATAATAGTTCTAAATAATGTGGATATGCCACTGTTCAGGCAAAACTCTCTGCTCATATTACTCACAAATTATATATATGAAAGATACCATATGCTAGTCTCAAAATAACTGAAGTATTTGTTGTGTTAAATCCCGTTACATCATTTTATCACCATCTTGTTTCAGGTATTGACAAGGACAGCTGTCTAGTCATTCGGATGGCACAAAAAAACGAGATCCTGTGTACACATTAGCGTGCACATAAAGGATCCCTTGACAGTTGGAATTCGATATAAGAGTGGGCCGCAGTGCCGCTGTCCGGGCCAAATTTCCCTCGTAGCATACTGTATGGCGTATGCCCGTCTTTATTAGCCCAGTTCGAAGCAAAACAGTAGGACGTTAAACCCCATTTCATTTCATTTGTTGTTTCAGGTATAAAATACGTCACATGATAAAAACCCAGGGATTTTATTGGTTTGTCATTGTTTTAGTGGCTTTAAATACAGCATGTGTAGCATCAGAACATTACGGTCAACCAGCTTGGCATGAAGAATTTTTATGTAAGTTAAATTCTGATTTACTGCTAATTAATGTGCATCACAAGAATCCAGGCAATGTCTATTTTTAGGCTGGTTGGTGAGGTCTTCTTTTTCATCTTCTGTTAGTGTTTAACATCCACTTCCATCGAAGGTGATGTTGCAGACAAGTTGTCTTATTTCTATTATCTCAGCACAGGGATCTTTCCTTTGGGAGGAAACTGGAGTACCCTGAGTAAACCCACGAGGTTGAGAAGGCGCCCCTGTCTCCAAGCCACATACGCTCACACCTGGGATCGAAACCACAACCGCAAGCCAGAGGTAACCGGACAGCTAGAGGTCAAAGCGCAACACTGGGCCATCCCAGCCCCCCTGGTGAGGTCAGGTTGGTTGCGGAGATCAAGATATATCAGGATTGGTGTGACTTGGCTTTCGTGGTGTGTAACTCAGTGTGTGGGAATTCCCAAACAGCCTGAAAATAGACTCCTCCCAACAATCTAACTTACAACAAGGGGAGATAATCAAACTGAATTAATTTCTCTACACATGGCTCGAAACTAAATTTTTCGGTGCTAGTCCTACGTGGTGTCTATCTCGGCGTGTGTAAATTTCCAAACGGCTTGAAATTAATTTTCCCAACAAGGGGAGATAATCAAACTGAATTAATTTCGCTACACAGATATAGCATGGCTTGAAACTTACTTTTTCGGTACTACTCCAGAGAACTAATTAGAGAATATAAGACTTGATCAGTTCTTAGCAGAATTCATTTGTCTGCGATTTAACATAATGTGAAATAACAAATACAATGTTCTCCTTGTATTTTTTTCTTAATTTTTTATATAACCAGTGGAATTTGAAAACTAATTTATAGAAAAACAGTATCGAACATTTTTTTCAAGGAAAATTTATAAGACTGTATGACTGATGTTTTAGGGGTATTGTTAGTCTGTTAGAAAAGTTATTTGTCTCGGCCCAACATACTAATGCTAAAATCCAACCCTGTAAAAAATGATTGATTATTATGTGGCCTGCTCTTTATAATTTAGAGGGGTTGGATGGCCGAATGGTTAGTGCATGAGCGCTGTATCATAAGGTCTGTCAGCTGGCGTGGTTTCGATTACCCGGTTGCACATGTCAAGGAGTAGGGTCGCCTGTCCAACCTCCTGGGTTTTTTTTCAGGTCCTCCGGTTTCCTCCCACTGCTAAAGACCCCTATATGCAAGCGAATTACTGAAATAAATTTGAGCCATATGTAAGTCCCGAAATGACCTAATTTCTGTCGAGTGGACGTTAAATCCCATTTCTGTCTCTCTCCCTTTATAATTTAATCATTCCAATTTGTATAATATGCCATATTTTTGTTTTATCTTCTAGTTATAGCAGAATTTGTATTTCTGGGATTATTTATAATTGAAATGATGGTGAAAATGTACGGACTTGGTCCGCGAATCTACTTCCAATCTTCATTTAATATCTTTGACTGTGTTGTAAGTATAAAGATCTGGTATATCAGGCAATTTTTTGTCTTTTTCATAGGATTAGATGCTTTTCATTTGTCAGGCTCTCCGTAAGCGCACCACTGACAAGAGAAAACCAATAGAATCGAAATGAGCAAGTGCGATATTTACCGAGCCACAGTGGCTCGTCTGTCATTTTGAAACAAGGAGGAGTCCTTAACACACATCCTGGGAGCCTCTATAGAACTTTTTGTCTTTTTTCTCCTTCTTTTTAATAAATTTCTTCAATTGATGAAACTTTAGTTTATAAACTGTTTTCTTCTGTAGGTGATTGTTGGTAGTATAGTTGAAGTCATCTGGTCTACGTTTAAAAACGCATCATTTGGTATTAGTGTACTCAGAGCTCTACGTTTACTTAGAATATTCAAAGTTACCAAGTAAGTTTACTTTTAATCTAAAGGACAAGAGCGAGACATTAAGTAATATATTGATGCTGTACGAGGATGTTACACTGAGTGTTATATCAAGAGACCATCATCTTCTATAAATAGTTATACTATTGCTTGAAATAATGGTATGCCAACATCAAAGGATAATGTCGCATCTGTATTTTAGATGCATATGTATATACATAACAAAAGGGAAATATAGAATTCTTCTGTTTTGTTGGACTGGGGGCGAAGTTTATTCCGACCCTTGTTATGATTGAAAATAACATGAGAATCATTGTAGAAACATAGCTCCGATTAAGATACAGTAATTGGTAGTTGTTGATCCTTAAATAATCCACAGCTATTCATGTGACATAGGTGGTTTGTGGTACTTGGGATAAAAATCACTAAAGGGAACCCTAGATATTCATCAAATTTGTATTTTTTGTGATACTATATTCTTAAAATTTGCATCTTTGTAATAGTATATTCTTGAAATTTGTATCTTTGTGATACAATATTCTTAATATTTATGATATACTATATTCTTAATATTTGTGATATACTATATTCTTAAATTTGTGATACTACATGTATATTCTTAAAATTTGTGATTCTATATTCTTAAATTTGTGTGATACTATATACTTAAATTTAGTATTTTTGTGATAGTATATTCTTAAAATTAGTATTTTTGTGATACTATATACTTAAAATTAGTATTTTTGTGGTAGTGTATTCTTATATATATACTTAAAATTAGTATTTTTGTGATAGTATATTCATAAAATTTGTATCATATTGATATTATATTCTTAAAATTTGTATTTTTCAGATACTGGTCATCTCTACGTAATCTTGTCATCTCGCTGCTAAACAGTATGCGTTCCATTGTCAGTCTCTTATTCCTCCTCTTTCTCTTTATACTTATCTTTGCCTTATTAGGAATGCAGCTCTTCGGAGGAGAGTAAGTATTTTCAATTTATTAGAACACGGTCAATTTATTGAAACACGATCAATTTATTAGAACACGGTCAGTGATATTAAAAATAAGTGTTGATTCACAAACATTGATTAATATTGTAAGGTCAAAATTTTATTTCTTCCCACTGCCTGTTTTAGAAAGGCACTGCCTGTTTTTCACGAAGGAGTTGATGTATTGTGTTTCTTTGTATTTTGTAAGTTATTTTTTACAAAAAATATGATGATTTTAAGGATTACCCAAATTTTTAAAATTTAATGTTTTCACAGTATAAATTCAATTGACCTTCAGTTCTTCAGCCAATCGTTCAAGACTGTCAAATATTACTAAAATGAAAGCCATGCTATGAACTCCCTAATTTCAAATGATACAATATTACTGCACATTATGTATTTGTTTATTCTAGAATGAATTTTGAAGAGGGACGTCCTTCCAGTCATTTTGATACATTCCCCATCGCATTATTAACAGTATTCCAGGTAAAATTATTTGTATCTTTGTATTGTTCTCTTCCTCCCCCGCCCATCACATTGTAAACAGTATTCCAGGTAAAATCTATTTATATCTTTGTGCTGTCCTCTCCTCCCCCTCCATCATATTATTAACAGTATTCCAGGTAAAATTTAATTTATATCAATGTACTGTTCTCTTCCCCTCCTCCACCATTGCATTATTCCAGGTAAGAATAAATTATATCTCTTCTCCCTCCCATTGCAAACCCCATCTACTTTAAGGATCATTTGTATTTAAACTATAATAATTTAACAGATGCAAGGAAGTATCTGAAACAACCAGGCTATTGAAGACATGCATATGCCATGCATTGTGTTGTGCGATAAATAGCAGAGGTTTCCGAAAGGTGTACCTATTTTCAGGTTTTTTTTAAGTGGTCATCGCATATATTAGAATACGCCATAAGCCCAGGTGTACATAAGACCTCCATTTTTCATCCTGACACTGTTCCTTTGCTATGTCCTCTATCCACCACCAGTGAAAAATTGGAAGAATTTCTTAAAATAGCCAAGAAAAGTCTGGTGATGGGAGGTGACATATTTAATTTGATTTATTTTAGATATTAACAGGAGAAGATTGGAATGAAGTAATGTATAATGGTATCAGAGCTCATGGTGGAACAGAAGGCACAGGGATGTTCTTCTCACTCTATTTTATTATTCTGGTGCTATTTGGTAACTGTATCCTTCACAAAACAAATAATTTCAATATATTTCGATCCACTTCAGGTCATATTAACATCTTATTTGACAATACATGGAATATCTTTCAACATTTGTTCGAAATAGGATGGGGGGGTTGGATGGCCAAATGGTTAGCACGTGTGCGCTGTATCATAAGGTCTGTCATTGAGTCAACTGGCGTGGTTTCGATTCCCCGGTTCTACGTGACGAGGAGTAGGGTCGCCTGTCCAAACTCAAGGGTTTTCTCTGGGTCCTCTGTTTTCTTCCTGTTGCTAAAGACCCCTATGTGCAAGTGAATTATTGAAATAAAATTGAACCATATGTTAGTCCCGAAATGATCTAGTTTGTGTCGAGTAGACGTTAAACCCCATTTCTCTCTCTCTCTCTCTTGAAATAGGCTTCCACCTGTAAATTTGATTTTTCAGTATATAAGAAGTCTTACCTTATATGAAATGAAATGAAATGGGGTTTAACGTCCTACTATTCTGCTCCGACTGGGCTAATGAAAACAGGCATACACCATACAGTTTGCTAGGAGGGAAATTTTGCTCAGGCAGCCGCACTATGGCATACTCTTAAATCGAATTCTATCTGCCAAGGAACCTTTTATGTGCACGCCAATATATACACGGTACCTCGTTTTTTCATCCCATCCAAACAACTAGACAGCTGTCCTTGTCACCGTGCATCCAACACCACTTACAAGAGGAAACCATGTCCAAAATCCTTAGATGAAGTAAAATGAGTTAATATCATTATTACTTTTAAAAAAAACCCACAAAAACACACCCGGTCCGTGCATGGTGTTAAAACGTACTAGCTTATTGAATCTTATACATTTCCCAAACACTACATTCGTAAATTAAATGAAAACCAAAATAAGAGAAAAAAAAACAATGGGACTTATTGTTGTTTTAAGTCAATGTATATTCCTTAACTAGTTTCTAGACACACTGCTGAATGTATTTTTGGCTATCGCCGTAGACAATTTGGCCAACGCTCAAGAGCTGACCGCTGCCGAAGAAGAGGCACAAGAGGAAGAAGAGGCTGCGGTAAGCCAGATATAGACACGTTATTTTCTCAGGTTTTTTTTTTTTTAAAACACTCTAGCACTTTAGCAGTATTGATTAAACCTACTCTGAACAAAAATATAGAAAAGGGATGTTTTGTTTACACCATGTTTTGAAGCAGGCGTGAATGAAAAAACAAGAGCCCAGCAATCCAAAAAAAAAAAAAAGGAGCCCAGCAATAAAAAAAAAAAAATAGGAGCCCAGCATTAAAAAAAAAAAAAAATAGGTGCTCAGCAATGAAAAAACAGGAGAATCCATTAGCTCTTATTTATTCCTCAAATAACATCATTTTTATTCATCATTAATACTATATTCACAAGTTTTTAATACTTTATTTATATACATAAAATTTGTATCCGTCTGACTCAATTGCTTGCTTCCTGGACCGCATCAATGTGACCGTATTCATCTGACTCGGGCAGTTTGAGGCACTAGATAGAGGGGGAAGGATGGCCGAATGGTTGTATCATGATAAGGTCTGTCATTGAGTCAACTGGCGTGGTGTCAATTCCCTGGTTGTACTTGACAAGAAGTAGAGTCGCCTGTCCAACCTCATGGTTTCGATTCCTCGGTTGTACGTGACAAGAAGTAGAGTCGCCTGTCCAACCTCATGGTTTCGATTCCTCGGTTGTACGTGACAAGGAGTAGGGTCACCTGTCCAACCTCATGGTTTCGATTCCTCGGTTGCACGTGACAAGGAGTAGGGTCACCTATCCAACCTTGTGTGTTTTCTCCAGGTCCTCCAGTTCCATCCCACTAATAAAGACCCATACGTGCAAAAGAACCATTGAAATAAAATCGAACCATATGTTAGTCCCGAAATGACCTAGTTTGTGTCAAGTGGACGTTAAACCCCATTTCTCTTTCTCTCACTAGATAGAGTGTTATTTTTGTGTGATCCAAGTGCTAAATTGTTAAAAACAATAAAAGATGGCACTGATTCTTCAAAGCATCAGTTTCTGAATCGGTATAGCAGTTGTCCAAGGCAGTGCGGGGGGGGGGAGGGGGGGGGCGGTGACTAAACAAATAATTGGACTTGGTAAGGCAATTCCAAGGAAATGTAAATTCTGTATTATACTGTATTGACTGAAATGTAAATTTTGTATTATACTTTCAGAGACAGGCAGAAATGGACAAGGAGGCTAATGAATACCACACTCCCCAGGTCAACATCTGCCCCCCTTCCCCACAAAATAATGAAGATATTAAAACAGGCAATTTTAACTAGTAAGTATTTGTTAAGATCAACGATAATCCGTTATTTTATGATAGAGTTCTTTATCTTGAATCAAGTCTAAATTGCAATTGCTGAATGAAATTTAAGCTTTTTACATTGTAATGGTCGGTGAATTGGGGTTAGACTTTGGCAAGCATTACTGTAGGTTGCAAATTGGCTTGATTTGCTTATTCGATGTGGAGGGAGGCTCAAAAAGAGTTCCTGGACATGGGTCGACTGGTGTTGACTGAGAAAGTGCCTCATGATTTTCCAGCCTGCTCTCCCCGTATCAGTGGCCTATGCATGTACTTGTTGGCATGCAGAGACCACTTGACAGTTGGAATTCTGTGGATGGGGGGATGGCCTAGTGGTATAGAGTGCCACGCCTCAACCTCTTGCTGGCCGGTCACCTCTGGCTTGCTGTTGTGGTTTCGATCCCTGTGGCTTGGAGATAGGGGCGCCTTCTCAACCTCATGGTTTTACTCTGGGTACTCCGGTTACCTCCCACAGGAAAGACCTCAGCGCATGTGCTAAGATAATAAAAATGAAAAATAAGAGAACTTGTCTGCGATATCACCTTCGATGGAACCAGGCATTAAGCACTATGAACAACAACTACAATGGAATTATGCGAAGATTTCGTTGTCTAGCTTCATAAGCCAGTTTTGTGCAGAAAAGTAGGACATTAAACTCCATTTCAATTCTTATTTGGACCTTTGAGCAAAGGCTGCTGCTCACACTGTATTGTTGCACCTAGCCATTGAAAGAATTTTTTTTTTTTGATGTTATAAGGAAAGCTTGTGAGAAATATCTCCCTCTATTCTTGAAACTGACCATTAATTTTATGAAGAATGCTTACATTCATTTTCATTGATGGTCTTTATAAAGAATTTATTTTAAATTTACTTCATCTGTTATTTGATACTCCACTTAAATTTAAAAAAAAACAACTCATATTTCCACTTAAGCACTATCCATCACATATGTCCTGATCATTCAATACATCAATAGTTATTCCCTCAACCTTTTTTCCATTTGTATACGCTATGTGACATTTTATACATTTCTAAGTCCCTGTACCCCCCCCCCCCCCACAAAAAAATTACGTCTTCAGTTAGATTTCCCATATTTTGGGTATTAGACTTAGACCCTAAGCCTAATACCCAAAATATGGGAAATCTAATTGAAATCGAAGTCTTAGGGATTATGTCACCATGTTTCGCTTAAATCTCTGATAAAACCCTAACAAGGGCCATCTTGATAGCCGATTTGATTCATAACACGGTTACATCAACCTATAGCAAGATTTAGAAATTGGTGACCTGAAAATAATTTTGGAAATATGATTAATTTTAGTATTTTCCAATTGATAACCAAAGTTTAATTATGTTTTTCTCTTAGGATACATTTTTTTTTACTTGATTAATTTAAGTCCCATTTAGTTGAGGTCAGGGCTCTCATTTCAGTCATATTAACTGGTCTTCACTGACTGGCAGTGAAATTGACCTAAGAAAGAGATCTTAGGTATCAGTCAATTTACATGCCATAAATTAGAATTTCAAAGAATTGAACTTAATACACAAACTATGATACAATTAAATTTATTAATCTTTTAGAGTCATTTAGTATCTGGATAGTGAAAAACACATGCTTATGGAAAATAAAACAGCTACTGATTTATTTGGGCGACATTTTGAAGAGTATTCTCCCAGTATTAGCTTGATAATGTTGAGAGAATACTCTTTGAAACGTCGCCCAAATAAACATGTTTTTTCCACATTCATGTATTTTTGTGTATCAAATTAAATTTATTGTTTTTATTTTGTAAAAACACTTATCAATATATATACAGAAATATGGACAATTCAAATATTTTCGCATTCTTTGAGAAAATTGGGTAAGATGCTGGCTCGCTAGCCTTTTGGTCGGATGTTCTATCCCTGCATTTGCCGAGAAAGTTCATCCAGATTTTCCAGCGTGTTTCCACCTTGTCAGTGATGCAGGACGGAGGGCCTGACAAAGACAGCTGTCTAGTCATTCAGATGGGACAAAAAAACGAGGTCCTGTGTACACATTGGCATCCACGTAAAAGATCCCTTGACAGTTGACATTCAATATAAGAGTAGGCTGTAGTGCCACTGTCCGGGCAAAATTTCCCTCATAGCACACTGTATGGCTTATGCCCGCCTTCATTAGCCCAGTTCGGAGCAGAACAGTAGAACGTTAAATGCAAAAATTGACACATTCTTTGAAATAAATATCTTGCTAATCTGATAATAAACAAAATTTGTAGAAAAACGACCAGCAAAGTTTTGATGTTAAAGTCCAGCTTTGGACTAATGAAGGAAAAAATATGACTGAAATATGAGCCCTGGAATATATATCTATTATTTGTAGCGTCAGTTATGTTCAGAATATTTTAGTGATTTTTTTTTTGTCAGTTATATTGAAAGTATAATTGATATATTGATCCCCCATCCCATCCACATCCCTCTAAATTTCCTGCACATGCTTTTGTCATAAGTCATTTTATCTAAAAGAATCAAGTTTTATGGTGATTGTATATCTTCGTAGTAGAATGTTGTTGATCTTCATCGACATCTTTTCTCATTCAAAATAATCATTCCTCATGCTCCTCGTGATATTGTCTAGGATTCTTCCTCATGTTCTGATACTTTCTATGATGCTTGTCACTTCCAGCCATCTCATGTCTTATTCTGACACTTGTTTTGTCCGATATTTTTGAACCAGGAACCAACCCCGTGGGTTTTCTCCGGGTCCTCCGGTTTCCTCCCACTGCTAAAGACCCCTATGCGCAAGCGAATTATTGAAATAAAATTGAACCATATGTTAGTCCCAAAATGACCTAGTTTGTGTTGAGTGCACTTTAAACCCAATTCTCTCTCTCTCTTGAACCAGGAACTCGTGGCATACATTTAGTAATCCTCTTATTCTTCCAATCCCCGGTTGTACGTGACAAGGAGTAGGGTCACCTGTCCAACCTCGTGGGTTTTCTCCAGGTCCTCCGGTTTCCTCCCACTGCTAAAGACCCCTACGCGCAAACGAATTATTGAAATAAAATTAAACCATATGTTAGTCCCGAAATGACCTAGTTTGTGTCGAGTGGACGTTAAACCCCATTTCTCTCTCTCTCTCTCTCTCTCTCTCTCTTATTCTTCCTGGGGAGATGTTTTTTTTGTGTTTTTTTTTAAAAACAACCCAAGGCTCCCGTAAATCGAGTATGATCGACATGAAACTGTTGGTTTTGGCATGCTTTGGACAATTGTGCATTGATTAACAAAATGGTGCCAATTATGTCACAAATGGATGGTTCCTGGTTCATAGTAGTATGGTTTTTGGCATGTTTGTTCTTTGGACAATTGCGCATTAGGTAACAAAATGGCTCCAATTACGTAATAAATGGATGGTTCCTTGGTTCCTGGTTCATACTATAGTTTGATGGATCTTGTTTTTTGTTTCTTTTACATTATTACAATCAGCATGTTATCTGGTTTTTATTTTTACAATTTGCATTTCTCTTGTGAGAATTATATTTTATTTCAATCTGATTAGAATACAGATCCTATTTCGTTTCGCTTTTTATACTTCAAAATTTCGTTTTACTTGTCTTTACTACACTAGGATCTGGAAGAGTTGTTATGTAACCCGCGTTCTGAAAAGTGTGAGGTATTAGCCAATGAAATGGTCTGTTACGGCGAGCTTTAGACGTGTTTTGCACGGAACTGTGGATAATCCACTAGTAACATCAATGCTGATTGGTTAATCAAATGTCTGATGTCATAGGGTCAAAAGCCGCTTGTATGACCTCTGACGTGACCTGTCCTAACAACCGGTCAAATCATGTAGTGTAGGCCATCATGAGTATAAAAAAAACGAAACGAAATATTGATCTGTATTTTAATCAGATTGGTTTTATTTTTTTTGATAATTTGCATTTCTCTTTTTTGTTGACACTATTTTGTTACATGTTAATTTTGATACCTTTAAGTTTGATGTTTGGTGTGTTATTTTTGACACCGCCCATGTCATGTGTTGTGTGTTATTTTTTGACACCGCCACGTTGTGTGTTATTTTTTTACTTCATCCTCCACTGTTCACCAACAGCATTAATTTTAGCAGCAGTGGGAACCGAATTGACATCAACCTGAGCCAGAATAATCTGAAAGATAACAGAGACAAGAGGATCGACCTTGACACCAAATCCAACGCTGTAGTCAGACGTACAAAAGACAATGATGAAGATAGCGATAGCTGTAAGTGATATATTTTCATCTTTTTAAAATAAGGGGTGTGGGGTCAGTGGTGGTCAAGCGGTCATGGTACTGGACTTGTGACTAGCCAGATTCAATTTCCGGTGGGTCAAGAAGAATCTCTGGGGTAGCATATTGTTGGCTGACAAAGAAAGCGTTGCATAATCATGCGGATGGGACAAAAAAACAAGGTCCACCTGTGTACTTGTGACAAGCCAGGTTCATTTTCCAGTGTGGGTCAAGAAGAATCTCTGTATTTTTAAAGCCTTGTCCTCATTTGTGTGGGCTAGCATTTTTGCTGCTGACAAAGACAGCATTGCATAATCATGCAGATGGGACAAAAAAACATGATCCACCTATATATACATGTTGGCGTGCATGTAAAAAATCTTTTGACAGTTGGAATTCGATGAAGAGTAAAGGTCGAAATGCAGCTATTCAGACAAAATTTTCCTCCCTATCATAGAAAAACTGAATAGATGTTAAAACGATTTTTCAATTTATTAGATACAGGATGGCTTATTATAGCATGTTAATATTGAAAAAATACAAAAAAACTACGCAATTTATTGTCATCTTTTTAAATAAGCTAATGTGATTTTTTTAGTATCCAAAAATAACAATGATCCAACCAAACCAGGTAGATTAATTATATTCAATTAATGGATGTGGGTTCACTTTTTACCATTTTTTGTCTTAGACTTTCATTTTTGGGGGGGTTATTGGGAATATGTAATGCTACATCTAAACGCTTTAAAGCTTTGAGCTTGAACAGTGAGGAACTTACTGATCATGAGGTGACATCCAGGCAAGGACTTTGGCTGGCTCAGAAGATAACTCATCATTTGAAATCTGCCTCACGAGCTAGATAACTGACATGTTACATAATTTTCAGCAAGTGGTTCAAAAACTCTGTGTGAAATTACATAATTTGCTCTTTATTTCTATTGGCTGGATAATGTAATACTGCTGGGTAGGATGGTGCAGGCTTTAGTTTGGTGATGAGTTCAATAACATTAGTCCTAGAACTGTATGTAGTAAGGAGTAGTGTTCCCCACCTAACCGTTTGAATTCTTTTCTTGGCTCATTTTGGTATAAGAGCGTGAAATAAGTACCTTATATTTTTATGTTTTTGTTTTATATTTTATAACACTGATTTCTTTTTAAAGCTGAAGGGTTAATAGATCTATCTGTAAATAAATTAAATTTCTGTGGCCTTTGGACATTCCTCCATTAGTTAATGTGGCCCAATGTAAGATGATCCTGTCTTGTAAAGACAAAATAAGAAGACAAGTTCAATCAATTTAGTTTTCCTGTAAAATTAGGTCAAACGCATGCACAACCCTGGTTGCTTGGGTGTGATGATAGAGACACAGGATATTTCGGGACAGAAAAACACAATATTTACTGAGCCCCAGTCTGGTTGGGACTCTGCCTTTCATCTGTTTACACAAAATGTTTGTCCTGCCAGTTTGCTGTGTTTTATTATCCTGTGCCAAATGAGGATTTGGGGAGGGATATTGAGAGTTGTCTCCCCCAGTTTTATTTCAGAAACCACTGTAGACATCTTTGTGAATCTTTTTACTAAAATCAGTCTATTTTTTTTTTTTTATTTTTTTGCCATTCAATGATTTAATTAAACAATGGAGAAGCGAGACTCAGAATCGATTAACAAGTAACATTGCTACAATAATAAAAAATCTCCTCTGTCACACCTTGTCTATTACCGAAGTAGGACCTTCTGCTTATTAGAAATTTCTCAGTTAAAAGCAATTTTGCTATCCCGTATCTTCTGAAATATCTGCAAGAGTGCAGGATGTTGATGACCATGTTATCTTGTTTGTATTTAATTCTCTATACTGGGGGGTTGGATGGCCGAATGGTTAGCACGTGCGCGCTGTATCATAAGATCTGTCATTGAGTCAACTGCTATGGTTTCGAATCTGCGGTTGTACGTGACAAGAAGTATGGTGGCCTGTCCAACTTTATGGGATTTCTCCGGGTCCTCCGGTTTCCTCCCACTGCTAAAGACCCCTATGTGCAAGCGATTAATTATTGAAATAAAATTAAACCATATGTTAGTCCCAAAATGAGCTAGTCTGTGTCGAGTGGATGTTAAACCCCATCTCTCTGTCTGTCTGTCTCTCTCTCTCTCTCTCTCTCTCTCTCTCTCTCTCTCTCTCTCTCTATCTCTCTGACTTCTCTATATATTTTTAAAATGCTGTATTTTGTTTTTGCAGCCAGTGCATCTAGTAGTAGTACTATCAATATAACAGCCAATAAAAATCCTGAACCGAAGGAAGAATCGGCATTCAGTGGACCGAAACCCATGCTGCCTTATAGCTCTTTCTTTATATTTGGACCAACAAATCCGTAAGTATACTATAATTTTAACCAACAACTTGTTTCATAGACTTGGTAATCTTGTTGTTTTGTTAAGACAACGCTTTGACACTTGCAATCTGATTAAAATACAGATCTATATTTTGTTTTTTTTTATACTTTCGATGTCTTCTACTACATGAAGATCTTACCAGTTGTAGTGGGAGGTCGCTTCAGGGGATATACAAGTGAATTTTCACCCTATGACATCAGACATTTGATTAACCAATCAGCGTTGATGTTTCTAGTGGGTTATCCACAGTTCCGTGCACCTCACGCCAAAAACTTGCCGTAACAGACCGTTTCCTTGGTTAATCCCTCTCATCAAGCAGAATGCAGGTTATATAACAACTCTTCCAGATCCTAGTGTAATAAAGACAAGTAAAACGAAATTTTGAACTATAAAAAAATGAAACGAAATTGGATCTAACGCGTAGGCTGGTTCTTTGGACAATTGCACATTGATCGACAGATTTTGATTTTTCGTTGGCTGCAATGACTTCAAGGTCGATTACTGGTTTATGTACTGTGTGTGAAATTCCTTTATTTAACGTCCGCTTCCACAGAAGTGATATCGGTTCATGTACTACAGTTGTACTTGTTTTATTTGGAGCCATGGTGAGAATGGCTGTAGCTAACTTACCAGGGAGTCGAAAAATTTATTCCAAAAAGATATATGATGTCAAGAATATATTATGACTGATATGTAGGCCTACATCAAATGATAATTCGGGGGTTGGATGGCCGAATGCTTAGCTCATGCGCATTGTATCATAAGGTCTGTTATTGAGTCAAATGGTGTGGTTTCAATTCCCTGGTTGTATGTGACAAGGAGTAGGGTCGCCTGTCCAACCTCGTGAGTTTTCTTTGGGTCCCCTGGTTTCCTCCCACTGCTAAAGACCCCCACACACAAGCTTTGATAAAAGCTTATTTTTATTTTATTTATTTTTTATTTCAGTATTCGAAGATTTTGTCATTTTGTGGTGAATCTACGATATTTTGATTTGTTTATTATGATTGTCATCTGTGCCAGTAGTGTAGCATTAGCTGCAGAAGATCCAGTCATAGAGAAATCCGAACGAAACGTCATACTCAATTATTTTGATTTTGTTTTCACTGGTGTTTTCACCATTGAGATGTTACTAAAGGTAAGTTAACAGAAAAGGAAATGAAATGAAATGAAATGGGGTTTAACGTCCTACTGTTCTGCTCCGAACTGGGCTAATGAAGATGGGCATACACCATACAGTGTGCTATGAGGAAAATTTGCCAGGACACTGGCACGACCACCTACTCTTATATCAAATTCCAACTGTCAATGGATCTTTAATGTGCACACCAATGTGTACATGGGACCTCAGTTTTTCGTCCCATCCAAATGACTAGACAGCCTTGTCAGGCCCTCCATCCTAAATCACTGACAAGGGGAAACCACGCTGGAAAATCTGGATGAACTTTCTCGGCCAATGCAGGGATCGAACACCCGACCTCCAGGCTAGCAAGCCAGCGTCTTACCCTGTTAGTCACCGTGATCCCCCCAACAGAAAAGGAATACGATAGGTAAGAGGTAATTTTCCTACCGTTGTGTATATATCTTGGAGGTGTGGTGAATCCAATTCCAAAGGACTGTGTGTGCTGGCCTTAATGATGTGTGGACTAGTTTTGTTTTTTTTTGTAAACAATATTTTTTATTCAAGTTGTCTGAATGGGATTGGGGAACAGGCTTAGCCTATGTAAAGCCCCTCTCCCTGTGGACTAGTGGATGGCACACAGCCCATAACTCAGGGAAGCCCCAAAAATAACCCATTCCCAGACAATAGATGTCATAATTTCATTATTTATGTCTTACTAGCAGGATACCCGGCTTCGCTCGGGGGTCATAACTCCGAAACCGGAAGTGGTAGACTAACGCCACCTGGCCTATGCTTACTAAAAATAACCCATACCTTAGACAGTTGATGTCATAATTTCATTATTTATGTCTTATCGTCATTCTTACTTATTATTTATCATCTATACTTATTGATTATCTTTCTACAGGTTGTTGATCTAGGTTTGTTACTACATCCAGGCTCGTATTGTCGAGATTTATGGAATATTCTCGATGCCACAGTTGTTATATGTGCTCTTGTGGCATTTGGATTCAAGTAAGTTTTTCTATAAATGTTTATTCTTGTAGACTCAAATAAACCCTAATATTAGGCCAAAGATAAAATAAAGATCTGTCTGTCAGACAACGACTGTTTGTTACAGGAATTATTGGTCTAACTTGATAATTTACTGTTTTCAAATTTTTGATGGCTCGTTTCTATGGCAGATGTGTGTGAAAAGTGAAATCAGATATTATTAAAGACATTATTAAAAAATCAGGACTTTATTTCTTCTATCAGTCAATATATGGACAGATAAGTGTTGGGGGGGGGGTATTTTATGGAGTATGAAAATGGATGGACATTGTCTGAGAAATAGATTATTATTATATTTTTTGGCCTTACTGTTGAATGTTGTATTTCAAGTGGACAAAAATATTTTCAATTATTTTGTTTTTCGAACCTGTCTTATACTGTTGCTTCAGCTCAGATTGTGCCTATGTATATATATATATATATATATCATTTAATTTCTATCCTAAACAAACTCTTTACCAAAAGAATCTCTGTTTATTCACTGGATGACACTTGAGTATTGGTACTGACAAAAATCAAATTCAGATTGTCAAATCTTAAACATTTACTGAGAGTTTAGCAGAGATTTGAAAGCTCAATCCAAAAACTTAATCCTTGCGGCTTTACTTCTTTAATTTCACATTACTGGAAGTTTATTGCAATTTGTGCATTTAAATTTCTCAAACATATAGGAGGCAAAAATTAAATATCTTACAACTACAGCTATAAATCTTTCATTCAGCTATAATTTCCGAAAAACTTGATATTATTGCAAGTATTTTATTTTTGCTATTGTTTCCATATCACATTAGCAACATGGCTTAAAATAAACCTCAGAGACTGCTGGATTAAGGAACGTGTTTAAATTATCTATTTATAAAAAAAATTCTAAGATTGGTAACAAATAGCGGTCTTTCCTGGATTGTGACCTACAAAATCTTAATCTGTATCTGATAAAAAGAAACAGATCTCTGTTTTTCAAAAATCACGAATTAAACATACATTATGCAAGAGCTAAATCTGCCTATTTCAGATCTTTCTTAACTTAATTAACTTATCCAGGCCATAATCAACTCTTGATGGCATCAGATTTCTACGATATTAAATAGATTAGAACAGTTCAGCCATATTTTTATTTAAGCTAAAAATGGAGGAGCGAGACTTAGCTTCGAACAACCAGTACTGTGGTTGAAATTATTGCATACGTCTTGTCAAACCTTCGCTCGCAATAGAGTAATTTGAATTAAATTTTCAAATTATTCATTTTACATTATCTATTTTCGAACTATTATAGCAAGAATAGCTAGTTCTTTATCTAAATCTTACATAATGTATCTTTAACTAGAAAATTACTCAATGCTCAGCCAGTGCCAACATGACTAGCATTGAAATATAGCTTAACTGGTGTCATTGTCCAGGGGGTGGGGTGTTCAGTGTACTCTGCACAGAGTCTGAAATACCCTAAGTCAGTTATTTCAAGCCCTAATTGGCAATTAATAAAAGACGCAATAATTTCTTGTTTACCTTAGATGTAAATGTGTAAATGTATTACTATTATTTGTCTCTATTTTTAATTTGTTCAGTAATAGTGGCAAAGCCGTTGCATCGTAAGTGAGAGGCGTTTGCATGAATATCTGTTGTGACAAACTTCATTGTTATATTTAGTTGTTGTTATTAGCTCTTAATACAAATACTAACCAACTACTTTTTGAGAACAAATTATCTTAGCTGAGATTTTGTGATGTATTTTTGCAAACTTTAATATTTATTGAATAATATAGTTCTTTTATTGTATTCAATGTACTGGTAGTAGCTTCCTTTCCCAGACGGGTTGGGTGGCTGAATGGTTAGCATGTGCGCGCTGTACCATAAAGTCTGTCATTGAGTCAACTGGCGTGGTTTCGAATCCCCGGTTGTACGTGGCAAGGAGTAGGGTCGCCTGCCCAACTTCGTGGGTTTTCTCCGGGTCCTCCGGTTTCCTCCCACTGCTAAAGACCCCTACACGCACGCGAATTATTGAAATAAAATTAAAACCATGTGTTAGTCCCGAAATGACCTAGTTTGTGTCGAGTGGACGTTAAACCCCATTTCTCTCTCTCTCTCTTCCTTTCCCAATAAGTACTCTTCTGTTTATTTTCTTGAAACTGAAGTCTTGGCATCGGTATCTAAGTGAGTGTGGTGCAGACTCACTAACCGGGATGTTCCTGTTGGCCTAAAAGGTTCCTCCAGTTCCACCGGGGGTACGGTTGCCTGTCCAATCTTGTGAGTGTTCACCGGGTCCTCCGGTCTCCTCCCACTGTTAAAGACCCCTACGCACAAGCGAATTATTGAATTAAAATTGAACCATGTGTTAGTCCCGAAATGACCTAGTTTGTGTCTAGTGGATGTTAAACCCCATTTCTCTCCCTCTGTTCAAGGAACAGTATTAAAAGCTTACAAATTCATTGGCTTTTGATGGATTGCAACGACATTTGGAGCAAGTTATTGAAGGTTTAATTCCATCATCTTCAAATGTTTGTCTTGACAAGAATTCCTGTCAGGGACACTTATGTTAATAGTCTGAACGTTGGATACAATATTATTTTTGAATACAGGTAAAAGTAATAAAATTTATTCCAAAGTAATAAAAATCCTATCACAAAATCTCAGTAACTGATTTGTTGAGAAAGTTTCTTCTTCTTCTTTATCTTAAATCTTATTAAAATTTCTTCTCTAAGCGATGCTGTGTTCGGGTAAGTGGCGCCACTGTCATATCCTATCATTAGGAGTTATATCCCTTTCATGCGCTTTGTTTTTTTTTTACTTAATTTATGGATTTAGCCCAGTGAAGGGAGTTGAGGTTATTGACACCAAATCTTATAACAGATAATGTATAGTCCTTAAAACACCACTTCCCCTTCATATAAATTTAGAATAATCATTTTATATAGAGTTATCCCTCTTGCACAGGTACTGATAGATAAATCAAAAGTGTTTTCATTTAGATTTTGAAGAAACGGGGGAGGGGGTCGACCTGAATAATTTTTTTCTAGGATCAAGAAAATTACATTCTTCGTGGTAATTATAAAATAGCCTGAGTTTTAAGATGACATTTTCGTCAACCCCTTATTCCTTTTATCCCAGACAATTAGATTTTTAAGGATAGCCTATAAATATATCTTGTGCAAAGGGAGATAATTCGGTTAGATTTAGCAGTGTAGTGGTGAGTAAAAGTTAAAATATAGGTTAGGTATATATAGGCATACTATAGAATCATTATGGAACCTGGCTTAATTGACATAGCTTAGATAGCTATGTGTTAAAATCAGTGGGATTCAAATTATTTATGTGAAATTATGTTAGATTTTGAATAATATGTCTGTTTTGCCAGATTTCATTGTATTTTAGACAAAAAGTGAACAAATTAAATTTGGAAAGTGTAGTTGAAATGTGTAATTTTGAAATCTATTAAAGAAAGATAACGTTATTTTAGTATGTGATGTGGTGAAGGTACCCCTAAGCTTTATGATGCATTTTGATATTTTTTAAATTTGAAGTATGATATATGATAAATGGGATGTTACTTTATGGGACTTGCAGTGAACTAACATTTTCAATATTCCTGAATTTTCATGGATTGATATTTATACTAACACTCCAACTAGTTTGAAAGAGACACATTATTCATACATGAATAAAAGTATCATGAATATTCATGTGGTATCATGGATATTATAAATTATAGTATAATGTATCATGGATATTATATGGTATCACGAATATTATATGGTATCACGAATATTATATGATATCATGAATAGTATTCATTATAGTATCATGTATCATGAATATTTATATGGTATCATGAATATTGATATGGTATCATGAATATTTATGAGGTATCATGAATATTATAAATAATAGTATTATGTGTCATGCATATTATATGGTATCACGAACATGAATATTATAAATAATAGTAATGTATCATGCATATTATATGGTATCATATATATTATAAAACATATATTATTATAATTATGTTTCTGAAAGGACAATGATTCAATACTGAATTGTGAATTCGATTATCATTTGATACATTTGATATTGAAAGTATCATGTATCCTAAAAGAGCCATCATTTGATATTGACATGTGCTGACAATTCAAAAGGAAGACTTTTATCGAGTCCTGTATAAATCTATTTCACTCAAGCAGAGGTGGAAATCTTTTAAAAATATATTTTCAAAATCTATGCATGATATGTTTTGAATAATGTGTCTTTTGATTGGGTTTGGTTTTTGGTTTATATTCTGGTGATGGTCGCATCAATAGCAGTCAAATATATTTTTTCATCTTAATAAATTAATACTTAGTGATCAGTTCAGGTTTTTGGCCAATTTTAGCGTAAGTTTTAAGCGTTAACTTTTATCAACAGTCATTAATGATTACTGGAATCAAATGTTTAACTAAGTTTTTTTTAATCCAATTTTGTCTACTTTTGTTTAAAAAAAGTTCAACTTTTTGAACTCAACAAAGAATTTCTGATTTTGATTATGGTTTGTGGCTATGTGTTTATAATATTGGCTACCTTAGCAAGGTTGCCTTGACAGCAGTGGATGTCTTTCTGAAATTCGACACAGGTAACATTTCTGAGTTGTGAATAGGACATGGATGTGGATATTTTATATCCCAGTATGTATGCAGAGTTCCGTGGAATACAGACCAAGCTATACCAAGGGAATAAACCGGATTCTTTATTAAGATTTAAAATACAGATGTGACATCACCTACGATGTTGGTGTATGATTATTTCAAATTATGGCAATGGGTCAATCATATATTATTTTATACTAGATGAAATATTGGACTCGCGTGATGATTTCATTGAAATGAACGTGTAGGATATAGGGTCTGTATTTTAAGTTGTTTAATAGTCTTGAGCAAGACTCGGACTGACATCCCCGTGCAGTATCGATATATTACCACCATTAAACCACACATATACTGTACTGTCAAATAGTGTCACCCCAAAAAATATTAAATTAGACAAAATGTGGATGGGTTGATTACCATAGTTGCTTTGATTAGCCCCATTAAATTTATTAGTGTTACTAAGTAGATTCAACTGAATTTCATTAATATACATTATAATCTTTCAGGAGTTATCAAATATATTAATTTCCATTAAATGTACTAAGATTTGGGGGTTTAAAGGCTAGACCCATTTATTAAAGTGGGCCGATACATGTACTTTGGGTAGAGTAACCTGGGGCAGGAGCACAGATTCAGAGCTTGTTTTTATGTCGTTTTGCTCTGAAATGGGGGACACACATCCATATTATATTTTTTGTATTCTCTTCGAACAGTGACAGTGCTGGAAAGAATCTAAACACCATTAAATCTTTACGAGTACTCAGAGTTCTCCGACCCCTTAAAACCATCAACAGAGTTCCCAAATTAAAGGTAGGTTGGAAAATATGGTTTAACATATATTTAAAATACTTAAGGTCTCGAAAAAATCAAGCCAGGGCCCAATTTCACAAAGCATTTTCAGACTTAAGTTAAGAATTTACTCAACTTTCAACCAATGTTTATGAGAAATATCTTTGATCCAGAAACAAAAAAAATGTGCACATAGTTTCTTATTGATGTATTTGATACATTAAAACAAAAGTTTTATAAAGGGCTATATTTTAATTAAAATATATATAAGGTAAGCAATTTTGAGTAAATTCTGAACTTATAGCCTGAGAATGCTTTGTGAACTCAGGGCCACTTTGTATGAGCATCAATATTTTACTGTGCCGTGTTGGGGATTTAAAAGAACATCGTTAATTTGAGTTCATTTCATTTATTACAGGCTGTATTTGATTGTGTATTCAATTCTCTGAAGAATGTATCCAATATTCTGATTGTGTATGGTCTGTTTCAATTCATCTTTGCTGTCATCGCTGTCCAGTTATTTAAAGGAAAGTTTTTCTACTGCACAGATGAATCAAAAGCAACAAGAGATGAGTGCCAGTAAGATCTTTTTCATTAAAATATTTAGTCACCATTTTATAACTTTCAATTTTTGTGTATGTTCGGAGCCACGGTGGCAAAGTGGATAAGACGCTGGCTTGCTAGCCTGGAAGTCGCCTGTTCGATCCCTGCATTGGCCGAGAAAGTTCATAGGGATTTTCCGGCGTGGTTTCCCCTTGTCAGTGGTGCCGAAAAGCCAAGGTCCCGTATACACATTGGCGTGCACGTAAAAGATCCCTTGGCAGTTGGAATTTGATATAAGAGTAGGCCATAGGGCCTCTGCCCTGGAAAAGATTTCCCTTATAGCGCACTGTATGGAGCATGCCCGTCTTCATTAGCCCAGACAGAGCAAAACAGAAAGACGTTAAACCCATTTCATTTCATTTCATTTTGTTTATGTTTATCAACTCGTTTCATGTTCCAGCAGTATCAAATGGCTATTTATTTATATTTATTATGATAAGAAGGGAAATAACTGTGTAATCTAATGTTACTCAAAAGGATATCATAATATAGAATATAAGATTTAATTACTATTTTCACAAATTTTATATCAAGCTGTTTTTTGTTTGTTTTTAGGGGGCAGTATTTTGATTATGAAGGCAGCAATAATGTGCCTACAGTAAAAGATCGTCGATGGTTACGACAAGATTTTCATTATGATGACATTATGTCAGCCATGTTGACTCTATTCACTGTTACCACTGGAGAAGGATGGCCCTTGTAAGTTCTTCTGATATTTTGATTCCGAAATTTTATTCATTTCTCATAATTGATCCCTTTAAAAAAATCAGAACAAAGCTAGGTTTTGGAGATTTCTTCATTTCTACTCAGATTAAATTGATCTTCTCATAGAGCTAAATTCAAAATCTGAATTTATTTTTTAATTTACACTAAATTGATATGCGCATAGAGCTAAATTCAAAATCTGAATTTATTTCACTATTCAGATTCAATTGATGCACGCATAGAGCTAAATTCAAAATCTGAATTTATTCACTATTCAGACTAAATTGATGCCAAATAGAGCTAAATTCAAAATCTGAATTTATTTCAGTTTGAATTGAATTCATAATTTGTTGAAATTGTCTAATCACTTAAGCTGATTTGCTGTAAAACTGATAAAGAAGTTCAGAATCGTTAGGATCAGCTTAAAGGAATTACTGTAAATACAGATATTTAATCTTATTTAAGCTGAAAAGCTAATGATTTGTTTTATTTCAGCATATTAAAACATTCAATGGATTCCACCTATGAGGAGCAAGGTCCTCGACCAGGCTACAGAATGGAAATGGCTGTATTTTATGTGGTTTTCTTCATCGTGTTCCCATTCTTCTTTGTGAACATCTTCGTTGCCTTGATTATCATAACATTCCAGGAACAGGGAGATAACGAGCTTATAGATCAAGATCTAGATAAAAACCAGGTATGTTTAAATTAAAATGTGGGGGGTTGGGATGGCCTAGTGGTCTAGAGTGTCACGCTTCAACCTCTAGCTGGCCGGTCACCTCTGGCTTGTGGTTATCGTTTCGATCCCTGTTGTGAGCGTATGCGGCCTGGAGATAGGACCACCTTCTCAACCTTGTGGGTTTACTCTGAGTTCACCGGTTTCCTCCCACAGGTAAGACCCCTGCGCGTTCGCTAAGATAATAAAAATGAAAATAAGACAGTTTGTCTGTGATATCACCTTTGGTGGAAGTGCACATTAAAACACTAAGTACACGCACACAAATAAAATGTAAATAACTTTACGACAGTGAACATTGTACAAGATTATAACTAGAAAAGAGTCATTTCATTGAATCCTTCAGACTATGTAAACATAAATAGTGCACCAGCTGCCAATATTTAATTTGGCGTAATTGGACCAGATGAAATTAGTGGTAATGCTATAGACATCTTTTTTTTGTCCCAACAGTATAAGCACATTCTTTGACAAGTGAAGAACGAGCTTGAACAATCCTGAATCATGGGTAGTGGAGGGAGGAAAGATCTAAATATTAATTATTTGCATTATAATCTTATTTTTCTCCTTTCAGAAACAATGCATAGATTTTGCTATAAATGCCAAGCCAACTTGTCGTTTCATGCCAAAGAATAAAGATTCCTTAAAATATAAGATATGGAAACTAGTCGTATCACCCAAATTTGAATATTTTATAATGACATTAATTGCACTGAATACTATAGTTCTAATGATGAAGGTAGGGAATATATTTTCTATTTTTTATTGTTTCTGGCCATTATATTCATGGTAGAGATATATAGTCTACTGTAGTGATGGGATTTCGAACATATATTCTGGACATGTCCGACGCTATTTTCAAAACGTCCTAAATTGTCCGACCAGGAATATGCGCAATCGGACATCAAGACATGGTGAATAATATTCAAAATTCCAAAATTAATATAGTGTACTGAGTTTGTATTGGTAACAAATGTTTCAGCATTAATTGTTCGAAACGTGATATGGTTTGCAGAGTTTGCTGTATGCGTCTCGACTTTAACTGTACCAGCCAGACAATTTCATGTATAATACATTTATCTCCTGTTAGCCAAATATTGTTTTGAAAGCAATATGACATTATCTCAATACAGAAATAAATATTTTTGTTTTTCTTTGCATAAAGATTATAAATTAGATTTTTAAAGTTTTATCATGTTTAAATATCTTATGTATGGCAACTAAACTGGCAAATTCTCCAGATGGTCGGTTTCATTGCTAGTCAGTCAGGACTGGAAAATATGACCAAAACAAGAGCCCTGGTATACGCAATATATTCTATGAATTCTAAATTCTTTACGCTTTTATTATATATTATAAAATTACCACAGACACACAGTCAAAAACTACCATTATCCCTATATATACTTGAAATTGATTCAAGGAAAAATTATTTAACTGAAAAGGAATTGTAAGCAAACAATTTTGGTGAGATAATAGTTCTTTTGAAGAAAATGTTGGATATCTGAAGTATAATGTACCATTTAAGTTTTTATTTCTATATTTTTTTCCACATATCTTACATTTCTTACAATAATTAATCCTATTTTCATTTTAGAGAGGACAAGAGTAAGAGGTTTTTTTAATCCAACAAAAATAACCTTTAATATTTAAACATCTGGCATTGAAATTACTAATAATGAAATATTTAATTAGATGCTTAAGATCATTTTCCATGCAAAATAACATTAAGTTTGCTAATCCTCCTATTAATCCTACTTCTAATTGTGGAGAATGATAGCTACTCAAGTTAGAACCCCGGCTTGGTTTGAATCCCAGCATGGCTGTGAAGAAACATTCTGAATGTTTTTAAAGCTAGGTTCTGGCTTTCCAAGGGTAGCAACTTCTGAGTATGCAAGGATGCATGCGTACACCTAGTTGCTTGGATGAAAGAGAAACTGGGGTTCCATGCATGAATTTGCAGTGTATGAAAAAATCATGTGTCAACAACAAATGTTGTAATTCTGAAGAGATACAAAGCTCAAATTTTTATTGTTTATTTAAAATCGTTTAAGTCCAAATTCACAGTACGGTAATGGCAGTAATGAAAGAGTAGAACATTTAGTTTTTGAGACGTTTTCAAGTTGTAATAATGTAATGATATCTCATACTCGTGAAACTATAACTCACAAGGCAAACTTATTCACTCCACTTACATGTGTGGTCTGAATCTACATAGGAACCAGATAGATGGATTAGTAACAGTACCCCCAACTTAAAAGCCTGTCCCTCCCTTACACTTGTTTTGTAGCCAGTAATAATACTATATTTATACGTTTTGCAACAGTATCATGGGCAGAGTGACACCTATAAAGATGTACAGAAGTATCTTAATATGGGATTCGCCATATGCTTCACTATTGAATGCTTACTTAAGATAATCGGATTTGGTCCGAGGGTAAGAGAATCGCACGAGACTACCGTTTTTAATACATCAAATTTTAGTTTTGGATGATGGGTTTTATTTAGAAATAAAGTCAAAATTTGTTTGAATATGTTGATAACTGGAATCTATGAATGACACGGATTCCTCTTTTCAGAGGATTTCCTTGGATCAATTTTTTAAATCATATTATTCAGACAAGTTTTCATTTTTTTTTTTACTTTTTTTTCTTGTTGAACTTACGTTTATGCTTCACCAATTTTTGGAGTGTTTGTTTTTAACAGCAGAAAATATCACATAATTTAATATTTTTAGAATATATCCGCACCAATCTTTTAACCACACCAAATTAATAAGCAAGCCTGGAAATAGTCAAATATCCTTATTTGTATCTCCATTCCTAAAACAAATCAATGTATTAACAATACATGAGCTTATAGTAACAGTTAGTGATAAAAAGGAATAGATTAGATTATTTTCAGGCTTGAGAACGCAATTTTTGGAATATCTTGGTAAAACAGTTCAAAAGAAAAAAAACCAACCGAGAGTCCCTACATCTTTCTAGAAAAGATTCATTGATATCTGCATGCAGAAAAGGCTTTCCTGTATGCCGGTATCAGATTTTCAGATAACAAGCAATTCATCCCATTGTTCAATCTGTTCATATCGGTATATGTATCGATGAAGTTATATATTGTTTTACCAAGATACGATTATACAGTTTGCAAATATTTACATTTAGACATTAAAATGCCTCCATAATTTGAACATGATATCAACATTTTTGAATATGACTAAAAAATAGTAGGCTAAGTAAATGTCTCAAAGTTTTTGCAAGCTGTATTTTTTTAAATGGGTTTTTAGGGTTTATAAAATTATTATGCATTGCCTGCTTAACTTTCAGTTTGACCCGGGGAAAAACTCGCATAATAGCAGAGGCATAGAAATGGGGCGAGTGCTCAGTAAAATTAACGCAGTTTTCACTGGATTTTATGTAATAGAATTTATCCTCAAGCTTTGTGCTTTTGGAGTTAAGGTTTGAAATTGTCCAATTAAAATTTCCTGTGAATATTCAGTATTGTGCTACGTAATTTTATTGCTCCGGCATGTTTTTGCAAGATTTGCGACATAATATTTGGTTGGACACTAAATGCAGGTCTTCTTTTTAATTTTCTCCTAACCTGAACGTGCGTTTGTATTAATTAATTAATCTTAATCCAAATAATTTCAAGATTTTTATGTCAGGCATGATAGTGGACAAATACTGTAAAAGACTGCAGACTCCTTTTGAAAACTCTGAGCGTTTGATGTGATTTATAAAAGGTTATTTTGAATTTGACCAAGTTTATCATACCAATGAGCGAAGTAAAACAATAAATCTTGCAAAACTTGCCAGGCGTATCCCCAGTGTTGTGATAATTAGATACGTACATGTAAATGTGTTTTCTTTCCATCAACATAAATAAAACCAAAAAAAAAAAAAATAGTAAATTATCACTGCTGCTGTCTATGGTCTTAAGTTGCTTAGCGTCAGCAAGCCATTTTTTTTCTTTTCCCGCTTTTACGCTATAATTGTAGCTATTTTATTCCAATGTACCATAAAGAAACTGGGAATATGACAATTCAAAAATGTTAATACTTTCGAAATGGCACTGGAATTTGTTTTTGAAAAAAGAGAAGTGTTGTTTTGGACAATTTCCGTAATCGAGAAGAATTCACATCTATTGTTCTTATATGCGTTGTGATATTGTGATCCTACCCATAATGCATTGTATATCGTGCTAGTTTCTCTCCCCATTTCGACTTTTTATTAGTTTCTTCGTTCATTTTACCACCTTTTAATTTAATTTTTTTTTATATGTACAAGTAGTAAAGATTTGCATGATTAATGTCGGTATCTGTAACATTATAGTAATAATAATTATCAATAACATACCTCTACTAGAAAGCATGGCTGGTTTTGTAGCTAGAACACTGGACTTACGACTTAAAGTTTTAACCTCTTTAGGCACACCAATTAGAGCTTGTAATTTTCAGGAACCATATTTAAACTTTTGCTGCTTATATCTTGAGTATTGGAATAATTTAAAAGCAAAAAGTACCTGTGTGCTCTACTCAAAATCTTTTCTAATTTATGGAACTTAAATTGCTACTTATTTATCCAGATCCAAAAGGACTTAAAAATGTTTTTAATTGGTGTTATGACAAGAAGTTTTAACGCTATAGTGGCTAGATACACCTTTTCATCAGATGGTAAAGTGGAGTACATACTACTTAAAATTATAGAGTAGTATTACGGTTATGTTATGTTGTCCATAATAATTGTTAATAGTTTATGTAATGATTTTTTATCCAGCTTCTAATTGCTTACCCAATGATTATTAAATAAGAATCATCAACTTTATGATAAGACTAAAACCATTATAATTAATCAGTTCCTTGATGCTGTTAAATAGTTGATCATCTTTCTGATTCTGATTGATTGTGAAATAAATTTTAAAAATCAATAAAAGAAAAAAATAATTCTGGAAATTTTGGTTGATAGAGATCATAGATCTGTTTTGTTTCTGAAATTGATGATTCCTATTGTGTCCATTAATTGTTATTTTCACTTTAAAAAAATCAGGCAATGAATTATTTACATGTTTTGGAAATTTTTTAAAAAAGAAATACATGGGGAATTTATGTGGAATGTTGATTCATAATTTATTAACAATAATATCTACCTATTGTATGAATTAGATATATTTTAATAACGGATTCATAAAGAAATAGAATATAATATAACAAATTCAGAATTTGTATTGTTTTTTTGTAGAACTATTTCCGAGATCCTTGGAACGTTTTTGATTTTACCACAGTTATAGGCAGTATCATAGATGTATTTATATCCGAATTATTAGTAAGTATTGCAATTATGATAATACCTTGGTAATTAAAGTTGATTAACATTTACAATAAAGGATAACTTCTCGCTATTGATTGATCATTATACCTGACACCATAACATAGTTATGTGTTTTGTCATTTGGTCTTGCAAATGCCCCTGCTTTTTACAAAAATAAACTTCTTGATAATAAGCCCATTGGCATTATAATGACACATAAAAAAATTATTATAGCTGAGCCTACTTGTCATAGGTAGTGTTAGCAGGCCACAATAGTAAAGGGTGCCCTAGTCATTTTGATGGAATGATAAAAAAGTCTCACACATTTGGTCAAAATCTCCTCATTAGCATTGCACAATTGAACATAGAAAAGCAGAATTAACCATGGCATATGTTAGTGCTAGAAAGGCTGAAGTAACATAAAAGATTATAAATTTATATATTTGTTTACAGGTTACAACGGTCAGCTTTGGTTTCTTCCGTCTTTTCCGAGCTGCTCGTCTAGTAAAATTACTACGTCAGGGCTATACCATACGTCTGCTACTGTGGACGTTCTTCCAGTCTTTCAAGGTAAATAATTTACTTCAACATAACTTTACCTAATTTTTTTCATGCCTTGGAAAATAGTTTTTGACAACATAAAGAATTGGGATTTTTCGACGTGATTTCCCCTTGTCAGTGGTGCAGGACGGAAGGCCTGGCAAGGACAGCTGTCTAGTCGTTTGAATGGGACGAAAAACAGAGGTCCCGTGTATACCTTGGCGTGCACGTAAAAGATCCCTTGGTAGATGGAATTCGATATGAGAGCAAGCCATAGTGCCGCTGCCCGTGCAAAATTTCCATCATAGCACACTGTATAGCGTATGGCCGTCTTCATTAGCCAAGTTTCGGAGCAGAACAGTATGACATTAAACCCCATTTCATTTACATACAGAATTGATTTGTGGTCAATTACAGGCGTTTGGTAAGCTATTGTAAAACATCTGTCCTATACCTAATTAGAAATTGTGTTTATATTAAGAAATTTATCTAACTGTATATAATTTTTTGTCTATTTCAGGCCCTACCCTATGTGTGCCTCCTCATCCTCATGTTGTTTTTTATATACGCTATAATCGGAATGCAGGTAGGTTAATGGATATAGTACTCCAGTTTCCTCCAAATTATTGAAATGTAATTATTTTGCATGTCTCCAGAGATGACCTGGCTTTTATTAATTGGGGGTTTAGACCCATTTTTCTGTCTCGCCCTCTTTTTGACCTCAACAAATATGGAATGAAATGAAGGCAGAGCTCAGCATAATATACTACTTCATCAAGAGCAACACATCTCTACTTTTAGCTGCAGTCTGCAATTAACAATTTAAATGGGTACTGATTGGATTCAAGCTTTCATTTTCTTTTTCACGTAATAGTTCAAGCCCAAGCAAAATTCTCCTCCCTGGCATTGCACACACATATAAAAATGAATTCTATGTTCGTCTCGGGAGGTTGGGTGGCCAAATAGTTAATCTATGCGTGTTGGATCAGAAGGCCTATCATTGAGTCAACTGGCGTGGTTTCAAATCACCGCGTTTACGTGACAAGGTGTAGGGTTTCCTATCCAACCTTGTGTGTCTTCTTTGGTTCCACCAGTTCCTCCGGTTCCCTTCCGACTGCTAAAGACCCCTATGCACAAGCGAATTATTGAAATAAAATTGAACCATATGTTAGTCCCAAAATGACCTAGTTTGTGCCGAGTGGACATTAAACCCCATTTCCCTCTCTCTTTCCCTTCAAGAAATGATTTTATGAAGATATTGTTCATATCAATAAGTTTTATGTTAATTTTCTTTTTTAGGTGTTTGGCAATATAAAGTTAGATTCTAAGACAGGAATAAATCGACATAACAACTTTAGAACTTTCTTCCAGGCTTTAACATTATTATTCAGGTAATCTTAATATGGTGTTGTGGGTCACGGAGGCTAAGTGGGTATGGCGCTTGCTTGCTAGCCCGAAGGTCGGGTGTTTGATCCCTGCATTGGCCAAGAAAGTTCATCCAGATTTTCTGGAGTGGTTCCCCCTTCTCAGTGATGCAGGATGGGACGTAAAAACCGAGGTCCTGTGTACACATTGGCGTGCACGTAAAAGATCCCTTGACAGTTGGAATTCGATATAAGAGTAGGCCTTAGTGCTGCTGTTCTGGCAAAATTTCCCTCATAGCAATAGCACACTGTATGGTCGCGTATGCCAGTTCGGAGTAGAACAGTAGGATGTTAAACCCCATTTCATTTCATTTTTTAATATGGTGTTGCATAATGGCTTAAATGTTTAAGTGAAGTTAGTTGAAGAGACATGGGCCCTTATTGAAGAAAGGTTAAACTGAAATGTCTGAATGCTCAAGTATTAACTCTCAGACAATGAAGAGCCTGATATACCTTTAACAATGGCATCTGTAAACATGTCGGACCTGTCGTGCCAGATAATTAAGATTAAAATTATTGAAAATAGCCGTTTTATTTTCAGTCCGTACCATGAAGATGTTGTCAAATAAGTAATTGGGTTTGTCAAAATTTGAATTATTTATTTTACAGATGTGCAACCGGGGAGAGTTGGCAGCAAATCATGTTATCATGTTTACATGGTCGACCATGTGACCCTGAATCTTACCCTCCCGAAGATAAAGATCGCGAAAATAGCTGTGGTCTAAATTTTGCCTATGGATATTTTGTTACATTTATATTTCTTTGTTCTTTTCTTGTAAGTATATTTAAATTCGTCTATTTTTAAAATATCTCCTTTAAAAGAACCCACAGACTTGTGTTTGTTTTGTTATTATGTAAGTTTTATATTTTCCTAGAAAAACTAAACTGAGCCTTACACATCTGACAATAGTGTTACAGATAGTTATTCTCAGGAAAGCCACGGTGGCTCAATGAGTAAGACACTGGCTCATTAAACAGGAGGTCCCCACCATGCCCTCCCTGCAATCCCTTTGTTGGCCTAAGTAATTTTCAGCCTGGTTTCTCAAGTGATATAACTTATAACGTTTTAGTGGAGATAACTCCTAGGTCTTTTTATTTTTTAGTGTGGTTTCCCCTTTTTTGTGGTTCAGGATGGAGAGCTTGGCAAATAGCAGTCTGGATGGTGTATGTATTGGTGTGAACATCAAACACTGCTATCTGGGCAAAATTTCCCTCATATCACACAGCACTGTATATTGCTGTCTCCATGTTATGTGCCGAGCTGTAGAACACTAAAACACATAACACATGACACAATTATATGGAATACAAGTTACTTAAAGAGTTTATTACAGCGACGTTTCGACGAGGGTTCTCCCGTCTTTGTCAATGACACATTCTTTGCTTGACAAAGACGGGAGAACCCTGGTCGAAACGTCGCTGTAAATAAACTCTTTAAGTAACTTGTATTCCATATAATTGTGTCATGTGTTATTCCCATCCAGTTACTAAATGCCACTTAAACAATTTACTAAAACACATCTCATTTTATTTCTTCAACGTGTGAATTCTGTATTTTTCAGATGTTGAATTTATTTGTTGCTGTTATTATGGATAATTTTGATTACTTAACGAGAGACTCGTCAATTCTCGGTCCACATCATTTGGATGAGTACACTAGAATGTGGTCCGTTATAGATCCTGGGGCCACGTAAGTATTATTTCCGCTTTATGGCATGATGCCCCATACAATAATTAAATTTTAATTTTCAAATCCATAGCTAAAGAAGAATTGCATATTCCGGCAGGATAGAAAAGCAATTTATAAAATAGCTATCAACACTTTTAGATTATAATCAATTAATTTATATCCCAGTTTGAAGATGATTGACTTTCTGATCTATGCACATCAGCTATAGTGTGTCCCAATCAGTATTGGTACAATTAATGTGTTAAAGTGAGAAGAAACTGGACAAAATACTATATTTTGTGTATGTACATTTTTCAGGGGGAGAATTCATTATACAGACATGTATGATGTGTTGAGAGAAATGGAACCACCTGTCGGTTTTGGTAAAAAATGTCCTTACAGACTGGCTTATCGGGTATGTTTATTTTTGAATATAGACATTATTGATAACCATTTAAAGATAAATTATGGGAGATTAGAAAAAGAGCTGACAGTTCTCACTATAATAGTTAAAAACTACATAATGTAAAGGCAATTTGCTGAAAATTTCAGTCAAATTGATCCACTATGAACCAGGAATTAAGCGATTGAAATTTCGGCCTAGCCGCGATCATCATTACTAAAGTCTGTACGATAAAAAACATAATCTCGATCATCCATTTCATGATTAAATTATGAATGGAAATCGAGCAGCAAATGGGATCATAATCCAGTAAATATCGCAGGCCAATAATTTAGAAAACATTTAGCTCTTACATAATGTGTGTTTAATTGTAATGTTGAAGAAGATTAGAGTTTTATTTTAAATGATTATTTATTTCAGAAATTAATAAGAATGAACATGCCTATAAGAGATGATGGTACGGTTCATTTTACAACTACCTTGTTTGCTTTAGTTCGGGAATCATTGATGATCAAAATGGGAGTAGGTAAGTAGATTTGAAGTGTTAGCTATATTTCCAGGATAGACTCAAATGAAAAATACCTGTGTACAAAATGTCGTGCTCGTAAAAGAACCTCTGACAGTTGGAAATTTGAAAAGTAGGCAAAAGTGACACTGTCCTGGGTAAATTCTCCTACCTGACATTGCACCCATAAACATTATTTCAATAAATCGCTTGCGCGTAGGGGTCTTTAGCAGTGGAAAGAAACCCATGAGGTTGGACAGGCGACCCTACTCCTTGTCATGTATAACCGGGGAATCGAAACCAAGCCAGCTGACTCAATGAACTTATGATACAGGGCCCACGTGCTAACCATTCGGCCACCCACCTACATCATTTTGTAAGGAGTGATAACTTGGAATTATGGGTGTCTAATTAGAGAAAGTGTAGTCTATGATTAACTAAAAGAACTTTCTCAAGATTTCAATGGTGCAATTTCATGATTTTGAATTTGTGTGGTTTTTTTTACAGCTGAAGAGATGGATAAGAAGGATCAAGAAATGAAAGACATTATCAAACAGTGTTGGCCAGTACAAGCTAAAAAGATGCAACATATATTAATGCCACCCGAGGAAGGTGATTATCTTATTAGATCATTTATCTTATTTAGGACTTCCAATTTTGACTAATGTTTTGGATTGTTTGTACTTTGTTGTTTTACTAACTACAATGGTTTTAAGACATATACTTGGGATTATCAGTTAATTATACTTGCTAAAATGATGGTCAAAATCTTAGTTATAGACTAGAGCTCCTGCTACAACCTTCACATGGAGGATTACAAAACCAACCTTAATCATGCCCTATGCTCCTTGTAAATATATATTAAAGCAAGAGTAATCTTTGGTGCAGGCCTTGGGTTGTTGAACCATAAAGGCACTGGATTGTGAAGCCCAGTTCCAATGTATTAAGGTCCGTTCATACTACATCCGTATCCGTAAATACGTGTGTGAATACGTACTGGTATACTTTAGTTACTTTTAGAGAAAGGGTTCAAATAGAATCCGGCACGTATTGCGCACAAAAACAACTGCGTCCGTTAAGCCGGATTGATTGCTCCCAGAGCGTATTTTTGTAAAGTGAGTCCGGCATTTCGGCTAGTGAGCCGAGCTTTAGCCAATCAGCGAGTACTTTTCCCTTATTACATCATCTCCCCAAATAGAAACTCAATCCATTCCAAGAAAAGCCTGTCTGAATTTGTCCGGATGAAAATACAATTCTTGCACCAGGTTGTGGTATTCTCCATATTTCTTTCTTCTTTGTAACAATTCATGGACCCCTACTCTCTTTTTTCTCTGGGTCCACAAATACAAAAGAAAGACTTCCTCTGTGTCACTGTCAGACTCCATGATTGCAAATGACAATATGTTATCTCTGACAGACAATTCAGACTTGAAAGCCGGATGTTTTCGCGTTTTCTATTTGAACGGCAAAACGTGGGTGCGGATACGGATGCGGATACGTTTATGGATACGGATGTAGTATGAACCGAGCTTAACTGGTAGTGACTGACTGTACTAAACGATTGACATTAAATTGTTGTCTAGTTGTGACCATAGGAAAGATATTTCTCAAAATGTTATTCTCGAAATTACCAAAGTTTTGTTAAACTGTATTCCCTTATAATTGACACATGATGTAATAAATGACACATGATATAATAAAAAATTTATGTTCCATGTTTAGAAATTAATGAAGGTAAACTGACTGTTGGGAAGGTGTATGCTGGTTTGCTGATTGCTGAAAACTGGAAAGCTTACAAGGCAAGCCAAACACAAAACTCAAATCTTAGAATGGTAGGCACTTAATTTGCCCTTTAGAAATTTTTGTCACTTTTTATTTTTAGTCCAAATGTTAAATCATTCCTACCAATGTTATGTGAGTTGAAGCCAAAATACCATAATTTTCTAAAAGAGATCCAGTAATTCTAAATTCAAAAGGCTATGAGGATGGTCAACATGAAAATGACTGGCAAAATATAATTCTTATATTACAAGTAATTCCTATTAACTTGATTTCTGCTGGACATTAACAATCGAGTCCATTTAAACAATCACAAAATTTATTAGTAATGATTCAATGACGATATGAAAATTATATCATTTTGTGTTTCCAATTTTTTGTAGTTTATTGAAATAACGTACAGTTGAAATATAGATTACACCCTAGTCAGTATTCTCAAAAACTTTTATCTACTAGGACAAATAGGCAGGTTGCTTCGTTATGCAAGTTATCAAAGAGTAAAAAATTTACGAAATATAAATTCTTTGTTATGAGGCAAATAAATAAGTAAGACATGAGACCCTTTGGACTCTGTAATGCACCAGGCACTTTTAAACTGAATGTAGATTTGTCAATCAGTTGTTGATTTATCCCATCAGACAATATTTGTTGATATTTTTGAGTAAGTTTAAAGTTTTTGAGAATCTGACCAACTAAAAGCTAAATATTATCTAGTTCTGTGTTGAATATTAATTACATATAATGTAATCCTCCCATACTGAATAGAATCCACTCATTCGATGTTTGTCTTTTGTGAGCTGTAAATCGTTAAAAAGCAGCTTTTGGATAGCTTGGTTTGTATGTGTATACAATTTGTTGTGTTATTATTACAATGTGTTCATAACATGGATATATTTATATAGAACCGAATAGTGTCCCCTGTCACTATCCCCGATTCATATTGACAATAGAACAGAGTTCTCACAGCATTCATATATCCTTTGTTGATGTATGTGTATAAAAGTATGTGAAGTTGTTGAGGCTGAAAGGATGTGATTATTAGTATATTTGTGTATGTCTTATGTATAATCTGTCTGTTTGTATCCGTAGATATCTCCTCATTATTTTAATACATTACAGCTAGAAGAACATGACGAGGTAAACATTTACTTCTTTCCACATGTACACAATACTGTGCATGGTTCCAAAATTTATAATGCATGGGCATACTTCTTTAACATTAACCTTAATTTTTATGGAATATTCTCTTCTACTCTTTTTATCTTGTTCACAATGTTTTACAAGACCCTTTTATATGCCCACATATAATGTGGATGTACATTGTCGTCACCATTATCCAGTGTCTGTTCACAATTTCTTCTGACCTCTCCACAAGTCATGAGTTATTTAGTTTTTTTTCAAATTCCAAGGGATCTATTTAAATTCAGAATTTTAAATTGCATATCTCAAAGTTACCCCCCCCCCCCTCCCCTTATGTTCAAGATTTTGAAAGCGTGGTTCTAATTTTCATTGTGCATAAGAAAGAACACTAATTTTCAAATGTCTTTTGTACAGTATCCTTTCTCTTCGTGAAGTTTTTATTGGCAATAAATTTAGAGTTAGCACACATTTCTTTTCTGCTTGTGGGCGTATTAGGAGGCCTGACTGAAATCATTATTTCCAATGTCCATATGACTAATATACATTTGTATTTACACCAATCATGTAAAGCTAAAAAAACAATTGATATCAATAGAATTTTGATTAATAATTAATACTTCAATGTATACTGCACATTTTATCATCATATTTTCATATGATATATGTTAGGAAATTCCCTTTTTTATCATCATCTATTTTCTTAATAAATCATTATTTTTTCTACTCAACATCATATTTTTTTTCACTTAATTTGATTTTTCCTAATATTTACATTAATAACATCTTCACTGCACAATAAAAGCCTTATTCACCTGTTTTCATTTTTTAGATTTAAAACAAAATTAAAAATATTTCTTTCACGGCTTAAAATGCACAAATTTAATTACTTTGATTATCAAAAGAATTTTTGTGAGTTTTATATGGGACAACACTTTGAATGAAAATATAATAAATACCACTTAGTTTTATATCATTGACTATTTTATAATTCTTATAACAAGAAGGTATTTGAATTTCCATCAAGATTTCTGTTTAAAAAAATGATCGATCAATAGTAAAAAAAATAATTTAACTTGCAGTTGTAAATTGAGTATATTTGGACACATTATTATTCTTTAAAGTGTTTTGAAACTTAAAAATATTATTGCCACCTTTTTGGATAATCCAATATCACATTTTGATAATCCTTTAATTTAATTGTTATTTGATGTTATTTATTACCGTGACCACCCTAGAACTAATTATACTCTTATCAAAACCCCATAGTGGTTAATTCCAAACCTATTTTTTTTACCTGGTCATTCATTCTTTATTATTAAATTTAAAATTAAATTGTTTCCGGGGATTTGACAAGACCACAGGTTATTTGTTCATGGTAAAAAAAATAGTGAATTTTAAAAAATTAATTGCACTACATTTTTCACATTTACTAACTTCATATATTTTTGTAATTAACATCATTAATTATCTTCAAAATCATGATAATACAAGTCATTAATCAGTTAAGTATAAACACTGCAAACTAAAAGTAGAGAATTTAATTTTACAAATTATTGTATTTTTAGCATTGTTACCATCATACCTTTCTGTCATCACCACCATTTATCATGATCATTAGCATTATCATCATTATGCCATATTGATATTGTGTAAAATTATAAATGTCTAATAGTCTTTGAATACTTTTGTTGGATTAAGATCAACATTTTGACGGCCTTTAGCACACAAATCCTATTAACAAAAAGGGTGTAGTTTAAAAAATAAAAAAAACCTTTGCTGGATGTTCCTGCAACTTAAGTTGATTTTAAAGTGTTAATATTCCTTAAGTTACATTGATTATAAAGTAATTTGTCAGTCATCATTATTATCAAAAATATTTCAACAACATTACATAAAATATCATAAATTTGGTTATTAAGTCTCTGTGTTATATATTTATTTAGGATAATGATTCAGAGGAGGTAATTACAAAATTAGTTCATTCAAACAAATTTTTAATCTTTCACCTTTTTTATAAACTTTTTCAAACTTTTTAGTAGAAGCTTGCAGTTTGTCACATTATTTACATTGTTGTACCTTTTCAAATTGTAAATTTTTTAACTTGTGGGTAAAATGATGGGTAAAAATGCGTAAAGCATGCTTTAAATGATGGTTAGTGTACAGTGATTCACTTTTAGGCTTGTATCCCACTTGGCATAACTATGTCCAGCCCACCCTTTATGCGTAATATATATGTAATTATATGCTCTTCTATCAAAGTTGTGCTCTTGTTTGATGTATAACTAGTACTAAATTATGGGTGGGTAAAGAGTTCTGAAAATTTTCTTTGCAATTGAATAGAGTAATCCCCCTGTAAATAACATATTATGCCCTTTCTCCGGAGGTCCCGGAGAAAACCCACGAGGTTGGACAGGCGACCCTACTCCTTGCCACGAACAACCGGGGATTCGAAACCACGCCAGTCGACTCAATGACAGACTTAATGATACAGCGCGCGCACGCTAACCATTCAGCCATCCAACCTCCCTCATTACACATAGACTAACTAAGCTAAATTAATATTGCTACTACAAACCAGACCCTGAATACGGATCCAACTCCCCAACAACCTGGTTGTATGTACGTTTTTCAAGAATATTTTGTGATGTTTTAACAAATAAATGTTCTTTGCTGAAATGGGGGGGGGGGGTTGAGTTGCGTGCAGGTTTTGATCCGAGGTTTGTATTTGACGAGTAAAGAGTGATTGTCTGATCGACTAAACTTGTGGAAGTGTCCCTCCCACTCTGTTCATTATTGGAGTATATTTGTCCAAAAAGATCTATTTAAGGTTCATTGGATGCTAAACTCCCATTTCCCTCTGTTTACTGAAAACACATGACAGAAAGCAATATAAAAATGGCCATACAATGGTTATGCCAAGACAAATTCAAATTTCAAGTTAACATCTTAATTAACTAAGGCGTGTTGTGGCTGAAGCTTGAAAGAGGACTATTTTAAGTTCTTTCGAAATTTATGATTTAAGTAAGACTTGTAGATTATTTAATCACATTTGCTATATCTAAAATGCTAATTTAGGTAGATCAAAGATAATTCGAATTACTTAACTCCGGGGAATCATTTTTAATAAAAGCTTTCATATAGATTTTTTGTATTTTAACTAACCATTTCTGCATGATTTACTCTATATTATCTTAAAACGTATTTTCTGTCGGATTTCGATCAATCAGTATATGTACGTGTTTGAATTTGTTTCTCACTATAGTTCTGTTTGTCACACTACACTAATTGGGTCAATCAAAATAACATGTGATAAGAAAAAGCATGTAGATTGACAATAAATCAAAATATTAAATTTGATAGTTATTAAATGAGAGATTATATTATTTGATAATAAAAAAACATTGACAGTAAAAAAGATTGATAATAATAAAGATTTAATAATAAAAAAACATTTCTTTTTGAAGGGGATCGGGGGGTCTTAAGTTAGAATTACTAACATTGACTGATGGAATGATTAGGCAAGTTCTTTAGACGAAAGAACTTTTTATTAATACCTCTTCTTAGCATAGTAAAATCTGTGTTTTTATTTTATATAACTAATAACTAAAGCTGCTGGTAATGATTTAAGAGAATTTGATCCTCTAAAAGTAATTTCAGTCCTAAAATCGTTTGATTCTGTTGGCTACTTGACTTCTAACAATCAGCATCCCCTTGCAGATGACATAATCAAGAACTGGGTAAAATCTTCTGATACCCATCCTAGTATTGCTATTGGAATTAATACCAGGAGATTATTTACCTTTGATAGTTTTATTTTTTACTAAATTTTAAGCAATCAACTTGAGTATGTTTTAACATAAATAAAGAATAATGTCCGAAAAAAGTAAATGATAATCAGAGGCATTAAGAGAAATAGGATTAAAGGAACAGAATCAGGTTTTTAACCCCTCCTCCAACCTTCCTGTTACAGTCATTTTCTTAGCATGGGAGCCATCAAACAACTACCCTCATCTTTAAGACCTACATTTCATTTTGTCGTTTGAATGAAGTCTTTCCATCTTTCCATGAAGCTCAGCTAGTTTTCTCCTGATTCAAATAAATACGAAGTCCTAATGAAACTACCACAACAGTAATTCGCCTCTGACTCGTGTGTGTCCACTACACTACTTGTGTTTTTAATTGCATGTACTGTATACATCTTGAGATTTTACAATTAAGCATGATACCTTTGAACGACACATAATATTAAAGAAATCACTGGCATTTATGGTTCATCATGGAACTTCTATCTATGGTTCCATAAATTTATGTAAATACTCATACAACTGACAATTATTTATTTATTTTTTTTTTCACCAAGTATTTTTGGAAGTTCTATAATTCCCAGTGTATGATTATAACGATATTTTTTTTATTCATTTTTGTCAGCTAAGAGAAAAATAAGTGACAATTATTTAATTTTTTTTATATTTTTTTCCCTAAGTATTTTGGGGAAGTTCTATAATTCCCAATGTATGATTATAACGATATTTTTTTTATTCATTTTGGTTAGCTAAGAGAAAAATAAGTGACAATTATTTAATTTTTTTTATATTTTTTCACCAAGTATTTTTGGAAGTTCTATAATTTCCAATGTATGATCATAACGATATGTTTTTATTCATTTTCGTTAGCTAAGAGAAAACTGACTGACATTTGTTCAGTAGACCTATTGTGTTTAAAGTTATTTATACTTAGAAATTGTGATTGGTATTTCACGATTATTTACATATCTGAATGTGAATTATATGTACTTTTGTAGGATATTTCATATATTATATTTAAAAGAACTAAACAAATAATGAGATTTGCTCCGACTGAAAGGATTCAGGGGTATCTACAAAATTTCTTTCAGGATAGATGATGCAACATGGACCAGAATTGTATAAAAATCATTATTATTTGTTTCATACTAAGTTCTTTTTCAAGAGTACTTAAATTAAAATATTTTAAGACTGTCACCTTTCATTGTCCAGGAACTGAAATTTGTACCATGATTTTAAATCCCATCCAATGAATAGACTGCATCCTTAAAATATTTCAGTTTCAATTTCTGTAAATAAACCCCACTAAAATACTTTAAGAATGATGCATTTTATTTGGCTAAGAGCTAAAATATATATATGCTGGTAAAAGAATTTAAAAAGGTGTTTTCGGTTATACTGAAAAATAGGAGCAGTGTAATATCCCTAATTCATTGATAAAATTTTAATTTTATTATTTTTGCTCTTGCAGAGACCTCCATCTTTGTTCCGTCGCTTAATGGGTGCCATGAGAACACCATCATCGGCTCGATCTAGCCAGAGTTTAGATTCAGAACATTCAGATGGTGAAAACACAGAAGGGGGTCACAGGTATACTTTAAATTCATTAACATAAAAATTTATTTGTCGTCTATGTAACAACCGCAACACACAGGCCCCATATACACGCCAATTCCTTATAATTTGCAATAGATGCAATTTTTAAATCTCTTTGTGTTAAAATTGTTAATAAAAGCCCACAACAATATTCCTTCTGTAGATTATTGCACCGCCTCGCGTCTACAGTACTGGTAACACTCCCTTGAATGATTCAGATAGGTTGGACAAACCAATAAGATCTGCGTCTAGACAATTACTAAATTTACTAAATAAGTGACATTTATTGTTGAAGCTCACGAGAAGTGTGTGTGCATGGGTATGTTTATTATTTCCCAAAAATCTGATACTACTTCTCGCTTATTGTATGCATATAAGATAATATGTAACGTTCAACATTTTGTAAAATCAACTCATGTAAAACATATACAAATACCTAATCTGATTAAAACACAGATCCTATTTCGTTTCGTTTTTTATAGTTCAAAATTTCGTTTTACCTGTCTTCACTACACTAGGATCTGGAAGAGTTGTTATATTACCGACGTTTTGATTGAAGTGAGAGATAAGCCAATGAAACGGTCTGTTGCGGTGACTTCTTGGTGTCCCATGCACGGAACTGTGGGTAAACCACTAGAAACGTCAACGCTGATTGATTAATCAATGTCTGACATTATAGGGTCAAAAGCCGCCCGTACGACCCCTGACGAGACCATATAGTACAACTGGTCAGATCTTGATGTAGTGTAGGCCATGCCATCGCAAGTAAAAAAAAAAAATAATAAAATAAAAAAAACAAAACAAACGAAATGTAGATCTGTATTTTAATCAGATTGACAAATCAAATACCAAGTTGATTTTGATGTTTTCAGTATTGATAAAGGACCAGTCTGGCAGCGTTCTTTCAGTTTTCTGCGTCGCAATAGTAGTAAAAAGAAAAAAGAAGGCCATGACGGCTTGCAGGTAATTTGCATCCTTTTCTCCTCATTACTTACTTAAATTGGTCTGTTTGGAACCTTATTCATTAGTACTAGAATTTTAAAATTCAGCCAGTGAAAGAGGTAAATCCTTAAAAAATATTTTAGTTAACTTTTTTTTTAAATATGGTCCCTGGATATTAACCTGAGAGATACTATTGATAAAATGGGTAAAAAAACCCCCTAAGAACCTATTCAATACATTTGAGAATATTCTAGTGGTCTAAAGGCCCTTAGAAAATATTTTAAAATTGGGGATATTGAAGTGTTTTTTTTCCTTTTTTGCTAAAACAAAAATGGATGATCATGTTCAACATGTCTGAATATGTTTTAGGAATCAGCACCCTTAATGTTATAGGGCCTTATTGTGACATGGGGCAATGTATATTTGAAAGTTGCTGCTGCTAAGCGGAGCAACGGGATACTGTTTGAGATTCTGTTTCATATTTTACCCTACCATCTCATAAAATATTTTGCCCTTGTTTTATTCATTTAAATCTGAATACAGAAACATTTGAGATTAAGATGACATATACTATTGTCAATTTCATTAATAATGGAGGTTGATATATGTTAAGTTATTTTTCATAGTTTATCATATTTTGATAATTATTAGTTATGTATGTAGATGTTTTTAAACTAATGGTTAATGGTTTTGTAGACAGTGGTGCATACATCCTGATGATGTACAATATTGTATATTCCCATTCATAATTATAATAAATATTAAAACACTTTATGAAGTACCATTTATTAAACATATTTCATATCATACTGGATGTCATTATTTTGTGGTCATGGTTTCGACATTATAGTGTGTAGTAATTAATGAATTTGTAGTAATCAAATTTTATCATCCGAAACACTAAAATATAGCATTGTAATCAGATTTTATCATCCGAAACACTAAAATATAGCATTTTAGTAATCAGATTTTATCATCCAAAACACTAAAATACAGCATTGTATTAATCAAATTTTATCATCTGAAACCTAAAATTACTGAAAAGAAATCTATATATAGGTCCAAGTTATCATTTATATGTATAATATAAGAGATCAATTTAATTGCCGGTAACACATTTTTAGAAACTATTTATAGTACCAGTATCTACTTCGGCCAAAACATTGGGATTTTTGGAGGGTTTTCTTTTATCTCATTAAGCACATATTTCTATCTGAATTGGCACATATTTCTATCTGTTGATTATTTTTAATTGTAATGAACACATTATACATTAGGCCAAACAAAATTAATTTTTGGTTCTTCATGGTCTTAATATTATATAACTGGCCAGTTGAGAATAATTTTTTCATTTCAAATTTCAAAACTTAAAAATGCGGAACTAAATGCCTTTGAGGATAACCAAGAAATATTTTTGTTTTTAAATTTTTCAAAAATTAAGTAAAACTGTAACAGGTGTTTAAAATACTTTTTATTAATAAATATTAAAGCTATAGTAAACCAAATAGTCTGGGTCTATAATATAACTGCCCATAAACCTGGATAAAAGTCTGTATAACTCCCATAAACCTGGATAAAAGTCTTATAATTTCCCATAAACCTAAATAAAAGTCTTATAATTTCCCATAAACCTGAATAAAAGTCTTATAATTTCCCATAAACCTGAATAAAAGTCTTATAATTTCCCATAAACCTGAATAAAAGTCTTATAATTTCCCATAAACCTGGATAAAAGTCATATAATTTCCCATAAACCTGGATAACAGTCTTATAATTTCCCATAAACCTGGATAAAAGTCTTATAATTTCCCATAACCCTGGATAAATGTCTTATAATTTCCCATAAACCTGGATAAAAGTCTTATAATTTCCCATAAACCTGAATAAAAGTCTTATAATTTCCCATAAACCTGAATAAAAGTCTTATAATTTCCCATAAACCTGAATAAAAGTCTATGTATCTGGTTATAAATCTGGATGGATAGACTGTATAACTGTCAGTAAAACTTGGATAATCATCTGTATAACTACCCATAATTTGTATAACTTCCCACAAACCTGTATAATAGTCTATATAACTGCCCATAAATCTGGACAATAGTCGGTATAACTGTTTGTATAACCTGGATAATAGTATTGCCCATATAACTATTAATAAAACGCGTATGCTTCGTTTTGGCCTAGGAATCAGGTCGGGTTACAGTCTGACTTGGTACCCATGTTTGGTTCGGTTCCTTGAATACGAAACATGAGAAAATATCCATCAATATGCTTTCTGGTTTCCACTTGATATCTGCTTTATACACTGTCACTACATTTATTTTGTTTTATTATCTTTAGTAATTCTCTTCTAGAAAGCGTTTTAACAATCCCAACTGCTTATAAACCTTTTATTTGGTGATTTATTTCTTATTTATTTATATCTTTTTATATTTTACTTGTGACCCCAGTATCGTACATTTTCTAGGCACGCAATTTTATGGACAAAAATAAAAGGGAACCAAGCCAAACTGGGTACGGTCAAAACAGTACGACGCCACGACGTCAACTTAAAAATCCACCCAAAGAGATTGGAACGTCAATTGCCTAATGTGTTACAACAAAATTTTACTAATATACTGTTTCAAATTTGTTTTTGATTTATTTTTTTATTATTTGCACATGTTTCATCTATTCACCCAGTCGGATTATGAATCATTATATCTCATAATATTATTATCTTATTTCTCAATAGGCTCGTTTCAACAAAGTTTTTGGTGGTTATGTCAATTCCTCTTTTTCCTATGATGAAGATGATACTGACTCCAAAAAGGTAGTTTCAGGAGATAGGAGTGATGGGTTATCTTTTCTTTGTTGGAATACGGGTTATTGTCCCTTGTATTTGACATTTTCCTGAGGTGGTCTGGAATTGGGTGTTTTTTTCTGTTTTTATTTGCTTTCCAAGCTTTTTAGACTTTTCTGCTCGGACAGCAGTATTGTTTTTGTCCTAAATAAGAGATGAACGTACATTTTGTACTGCTGTTTAATGGTGTAGGTTACAATGATTCCTGGTTTTGGTCTATGATTCAAATGCTTTCAAACTGTCTTGTTTTTGTTTGTTTTTCTTCTTACCTACCCCGAGTTAAATTAATTCAAATCCCCTATAATTTCCAACTTTAAAAGTTATAACCCAATTTTTAAATATGAAATATTTTACTTCAAAAGTAAAGACGAATGCAATTCTATGTCGTTATTAGGGTATATCTAGTTAAGAAATGGAGTTTAAAATCTTACTTTTCTGTACCAACTGGGCCCATGCAGACGAAATTACGCCACGCAACGAGTTACATTTTGCTCTAACAATGAAACTACCACCTACTCATTGCTCTGACAGTGAAACTACCACCTAATCCTATTTCAGTTTCCAAGGAACTTTAAAGTTCTACCAAGGGCATACATAAAACCACCCAAAAAATTAGAAACCTTCCCGCATTTCTAAAAATGGGAAATCAGACTGGAATAAATCTCTGCCCAAATCGGGATTGTCTCAAGGACCTCCGGCGTTGATTACCAGATTTTATATCACGCATTGTTTCTGTTCAAGAGTTTTGTTAGTACATTCTTTGGGAATAACGTTTGCTGATCTATAGATACTGTGGAGAAATTTTCTTGAGAAACATGAGTTGTCTCCAAAATTCTTTGAGTTGTCTGGCTAATTTTTTGAAGGGATCGATTCATTCTCTCTGGTGAATAATACTCCAAATGATCCAGCTATAAATTCACCTTGATTGACTCTAGCTAGGGCCAAAATGTTCTTTAAAGAGTTGACATCCCCATACTGATGTGAATACAATGTATTTCTCAAAATTTGGACAAGGCGATCATGGAAATTCCAATCTACCGTACAAATAATTCATATATCATTCTTTGAAAAATATATTAAAGCCATTTTTTGGTATATTAAGCGAATTTAGTCTCTGGTGATAGCAAACAATTACTTGTGCCCCCACCCTTCCTTGAAACTAAAAATACTGCTGTACGCCCACGGTATTTGTTGTTCATAAAAAGCTACAGTAAGAGGTTTCGTTAGTATCAGGTATTCCTGGTGTTCAATACCCCGATCAAGTTGAATTAACCTCTAAACTTTGCCTATTTTATATGTATAGGACTTGGAATTGATGGATGTAACGGCTTCCACTCATAGTTTAGCCAGTATGGATACCTCTCTCATAGCTTTAGCAGCCAATCAAATAACAGAATCTATATCTAGACTGAATGAGGTGACGGTTGTGATAAATGGTTCATTAGCTGTTGTGATCTATTGTTAAATAGTTTCGTGATCCATTGTTAAATAGTTTCGTAATCCATTCATTGCTGAACAGTTTCGTGATCCATTCATTGTTAAATAGTTTCGTGATCCATTCATTGTTAAATAGTTTCGTGATCCATTCATTGATGAATAGTTTCGTGATCCATTCATTGTTGAATAGTTTCGTGATCCGTTGTTGAATAGTATCTCGATCCATTTGTTCATTAGTTATCGTGTTCTTTTGTCGGTTTTTATCTCCAGTCTGTATCAGTATATGTATTTTAATTCATACGATGACTTGTAGTAGAGTGTTGACCAGTCTTTACCCTGTTCAGTTCATATAATGTTGTTTAGTTATACGGGGTACTGGTCAGGTGTGACGTCTTTCGATATTTTCTGTTCTAGTTTTAAGATTGTATCCTTAATAGAGTCTAATTCACCCATCCCTTTTATCCACTGACATACCCAGAGTTACCCCCCTTGATATCCTCACTTATTCCTGTTTATAGTGCCAAATAAAAATTTACCATATTGTTTATTTCATCCTTACCGTTTGGTTTTGATTCACCAAGTGTCTGGTGTTTAAAATACCGTTCCCAAATAGTTAATGTGTATTTGTTCAAAAAATGTTAGTTAAATATATGATGAAGTGGTCATCATGGTATTGTTTATTGTGCATCATTAACCCTTATATGGGCAAATGTTATTAAGTGTTTCTCGTAAGTAATTTATTAATTCATCTTTTAACTTTGTAGATTTTATATTTAGGCTAGTATTATGGGGTTTTGAATTTTGGGTTTTGAATTTATGTTTTCTAGGATTTGAGCTTTCAACTTAAAAAGAGATTGAGTTTCTTGAAAAAAAGTATATATCTGTAATAATTAAATCTATAGTAGGATCATGAAGGGAATATGTTTATCTATAATGGCCTATTGTCATATTATTTATTAACAAATTCGGGGGAATAGTTGAATGATAACAAGAAATTTAAAAGTATTTGATTACATGAATTTACAGCAAAGTCTGCAATACGGACATGAAATACTTTAATTTCGAAATGTTTCTTTCTTTCAGAGCGGTCAAGATTTTTCAGGAGGTCTACGACCTGAGCACGCAGGCCATAACAAGCTTAACAGAACGGGCTCGGATACCAATAGAGGTGGAGCTCCCCCTTCTTTACCCACTACTCCGATATCTCCAAGGGGATCTCCTCTCCCTCATCACAGTCCCTTTGGGTCCCCTAGGACATCCCCTCTTCCCTCTAGACGTTCCCCATCACCCCGTAGGTTTGATGTTGGATTTGCTGCTGCTGTGTCCAATATAGTTGACCAAGCCCATGTTATTGCTGAACATGAAAGAAGGAAACCATACGGTAATATTTTTTATTATTATTATTGAAAAATCTTTAAAGCGCATAGCTTCCATTGTTAGGTGCCCTTATGCGCTGTACACAATTAAAAGATACCATATCTCAGTTTCAAAATGACACAAGTAAAGTTTTCGACAAGGAGTACAGGTTCAACTTTATTTTACTTCAGTGTCACTGGTCAACTCTTTTTCTCCAAGTGTTGTCCCTCCAATGGTGTGAAAGGTTTGTTCCTCCAATAGTGTGAAAGGTTTGTTTATCCATTGGTGTGAAAAGTTTTTTCGCTCTAATGGTGTGAAAAATTTGAATTCATAATACTCGCAGATTATTGAAATTTAAGTCTTTTGTCTGTTTATACAGGAAAATATGATACAGATAGTAATCCCAATTCACCACAACTAGTTACCAGAAGTAGATCCCGCAATCGTATTTCTGGACATTATGGACAAAGTGGATCTCCATCACCCAGTCCAACACCACATCGTAGAGACAGAGATTCAACATTTTATAGATCTACATCATTGGAGACTAGATCACCCAGCCCAACATCTAATCCTAATGGATCACCACCACAGCAAGAGTATTATGGCTCTGCCATTCTTAGAGATAGATCGCGGAGTCCGAGTCCCCTTCAGTCTCCGCCAAAGCGTTCGGGAAGAAGGTTACCCCCAGTACCCACTAAACCATCGTCTTTAAATCTTGCTCAACCAAAATTAAAAGACAATAATATGCCTCGTGTGATGCCATCCCCCACAATACCAACACAATCTCGCAGCCCTGGCAGTATAAACTTTCCACGATTAAATGCTTCACCGACGCGGGTGCCTAAACTAAATATTGCTGCACATCCACATCACGTGGCGCCACCTGGACGACTAAGTCGGCCAGAGCCATACAGTCCGACAGAAAGGAACAATTTAAATAAACATTCTAATCCCCAGTCGATGCCTAGTGCTCATAGGACTTCTAGTAGTTTAGGTCGGGATAGAGATAGAGAACGAGACAGATCTTGGAGTCGTGAAAGAGGAGTTGAGAGAGAACGTGGTTCTCATGCTAGTAGATCTCCAGACATTCGCACTAGTGATAGGAGTAGAATATTAGCTAATCAATTTGACGATGTGCCACAAGATGGTGGTAGAGTGCGCGGATCGGGTGGCCCAAGATCAACCGCAACCCTTCCAAATGGCTTTAAACCAAAAACAAAATCGAGAAAGGCCGAGAAATATGAAATGCGAAGTGATAGTAATATTCCATTACACGATTCAGATGATGATGAAGAGGATTGGTGTTAGTGAATTTGAGATGCATTCAGCAAATTCTGTTATTTTTTTCTCTATATGAGGATTAGCCGATGGTGATAACAAAACATCTAAATAATCATTATAAGTAACATTGAATCTTTTGTTAATAGTTATGTTTTTATTGACATTGTTAATATATCTGTTAATAGTTTATAACTAATAGTTTATCAAAATATAAATGTGGTTTTGATTCAATCTGCTGATAGTTGTACGTATTATTATTATAATATAATATAATATTACAGAAATACCATCAAGCAACTCTGTGCTATCTGTTTGAAAAATCCCTTCGTACAATGCTTATGATGATGTGAAGTGGAAAAATCACATAAATATCTTCGGTTAACATGGTAATATGGATAGTTATAAGGTTTTAAAGTACAGGGTTCATAGACCAGCTATCGCCGAAAGGTGCATGTAACATTCAAGAGACCAAATGACAGATTTCAATTACGTTTGAGATCAAGCCCTTGTTGTATGTACATAGAAGTACACAATGGCAACAACCGTGTTTCACATATTTCAAGTTGAATTTAACATAATGCCCAGTGTAATTATTTCTGTGTTCTGTATTGTAATATATTGATGTTATGTGATTTAACATGCTGTGTTTATTACAGTAGCAATTTTGTTGTCGTTGAGAAATATTACTGTGATTAAATGAACAATTGTTGAATTTTATGTGTTGGAGCTGAACATGAAATATATTAAACGGCAAGACTTTGTTTCATTCAACTTTTTGACTAATGCCGATTATTGATGCAGTTATGTGTTCGGGTTACAGTGTACCGCAGGAATTTAGTAATAAGGTGGAAGAGGTTCAATATTTAAAAGAAAGGGTCAAGAACTTTGAATAGATTTTGACCCTTTAATAATACAACAAACAAACTTTACCTTTAAATAAACAATTTAAAGGTTGAACAGTTTTAAATCTTGAGATGAAATTATTTTTCAAGTGCATTAATTATTTAAACTGTTGTTTTTATTAATTATTTCGCTCAAGATGGCGTGTAAAAAAGTTGATAAACCTGTGAATTTGTAGTTTCTTTTTTGTGATCAGATCATCAAGGTCATCATCATCCTCATCCTCATTATTACCCTTTTCACCATTTTTAACTTGTATCTATATATTTAAAGATTGTGTAAGGCACTGAGCATGATTATGTGTTTAATACTAACATAAATACATTTTAAAAACGTTGAATTTCAGTTAATAACAATTCAACGTATAGGTGTCAGTACAGATTAATCAATACCAATATTCAATCATAATATCCACAAAATACGCAGATTTATTAATCCTGTTAAAGTGCTATGGAATTCCAGTTGAAACTATCTGATAATGCTATTCCTGCATTTTCCGATGATGTCCAAGACAATTAAAGTGTTCAGAAATAAAACCTTAGTAATTGTCTGAAATTAAATGGTATTACCGCACACAAACTTAATACTGGAATGTTAACGTTACAGGGTTATTGGAAACGGTGTAGAATAGTTTGTATCAGAATTGAAAATTAGTCACAGAAACAAATGATAATGACAAAAAATTGAAATTTAAACACAAGTCATTAAGTCATTATTCTTCAGGAACACCTCAGAAAATACTTTTGTGAAGACTGGGTTGAATATTTATTTATTGCGATCTCATAGAACTAAAGATTAAAATGATTTGGTATTGGGTTAAACGTGTTATCTAAACACATGTTCATCATGCTGACATTTAAATTTGATCCCTGGGCATAAATTATATCCTTTATAAAATTGTCAAAATATGTTTAAATCAGGTTTATTGTATTTGTCAGGGTTGGGGTTTCAATTTCTATGATTGTTCTTTTAAATATCGCATACACACTATATAGTAAATTTTCTTTAATTTTATTTTTAAATAGTTCTAAATTATAGTATGTTTATTTATTTATAAATGTATGGTAAATTATTGAAATGCTGTTTATTATGTGAGCTGGTCTCATTGGTGTATTATATCTTTGTTTTAATATTTATTATAATAATCTTGAATGTGATCAAACATAAGTCCTAATTCATTCTTGGTCGTTTACCTAAATTTGGAATTGGAATAGAGATTGTGCATTCTGTGTTCCCAAGGAGCAGTTCCCAATTCAAAACCTGTGAAGACCACGTTACCAATATTTTGATGGAGATATTCCTATTTCCGAGTGCACCCAATGTCTGAATAACATTATTGACAATTTAGATTTACATAAAATCTATTATATCGATCAAAGGGCTGATCTGTCATACTATACAGTTTGCAAGCACTCACGAATTTGTCAACCTTGAATAATCACCAACAAAATGATGACTATCGTGAATTAAATGAAATTAAAATACAGATGTGACGTCATCCTTTGATGTTGGCGTACCATATTTTCAAATAATGTTACGGGCAATGTGCCAAGCGTACATTATTTATACTAGTTGCAGTATTGGACCCGCGTGACGTATTTCATTGAAATGCACATACTAGATGGTGTCTGTATGTTAAGTTGTTTAATGGTCTCGTGCAAGACATTGCGTAATATATAGATATTGCCCTCGTGCTATCGCACTCGTACAATTTCAATATATTATTTAATGTCTCGCATTCGACCGTTATACTACACCTTAAGTTTAGGACAATTAGCCCAGGTATGTACTGTCACGACTGGAGAAGGTCAACACTAAGGCTAATATCATTTATCGATCGTGATTATTCGGTTTTATTGGCGTTGGCCAATCATAATAAAGAAATTGAATTAGTCCTTACTGGTGACAACTATTCCAGACGGGCATTGTTTTGTGTTTAAGTAGCTAGCATAATATATTTATTACCAATTATTGTGATATGGACGTTTTGTGATTTTATTAATATTTAATTGTTTCTATGTTTAAATAATTTGTCTTTATTAATAAGTTATATTAAGATATGTATTTTTATTGTGCAATTACTGCATTATTATTTTATTTATTTGTGTTAATTTATTTTCTATAACAAAACTCTTATACAGTTGTTTAGCTTCCATTGTGTTCATCTGTTTATTGCTGAATTATTACTCTTATATTTATTATTTTAAGTCTATCATACACAGATTCAAGCAGTCTTGGTGGTATTGTGTAATACCTCGTATCTGTTTTGAAAAGAATTATATCGGGACAGAGACCTGGTGCTGTTCTCCAAATCAACTGTCGGATTACCGGAAATCAGAATTTTAAATCCGTGTCTACTACAGATGGTCATAGTATTGTTCTGAACATATATCACTATTGTTCTCCGATGTCATCTTATTCGAAATTTTTTCCTGTTAGCATGTGATTTGTATGTGTTATAAATTGGATCAGATGGTTTTACTATAGGTGTGATTTGACCATGTGTTTATCTATACAGAGATAAGATGTAAAATTGTTACAAAACATAATGGTTGAACCAGAACTACCGACAATTAAATATCTTGGTTCATTTTAAAATATTTTTTTAGATATTAAATCTGTTTGTACCTCATTTGCAAGGGAGGAAAACACATTTTTAAAGTTTTTGAGAATATTACATAAATTTTATTATCGTTATTCAATCATATGTATATCATGTCAAGACCTAATGCATAGACCATAATGTAAATTCATTTTATCATTTTTCATGACATTTCATTATAGTGTGAATTTTACATATTTTTGTGCACTTCTCAATGTAGTCTGTAAAAATGAAAAGGCCCTGGTGTTTTTTGTATACCTATAAATATTTAAAAAGTTATTATGTACAGTTAACAACAAAAAAAAAAGATAACCAATTTTTATTATAGACTTGTCTCACTTTCAGAGATCTTTTTTTTTCAGACTTTTTTTTATATATAATTACACATTTAAGTTTCTTTTTTATATGCCCACATGCATAATGTGGTCGTGTATTTTCGTTATCACCGTCTGTCCACAATTACTTTTAGCTGCTCTTGGAGCGCTCCAGATATCATCTGGTGTACTTGAAATTTATAACCAGTTCATGAGACGAATAAGCTTATTGATTTACACAACGATTTCCTATAAATCGCACAGCTGAAAGCTCTCAACCGATTATCGTTTATGTTAGCGATATGATAAACTAGGCGCCTCGCATAGTATAATTATGTCTGATAATTACTTCATGGAATGCTGCCCTTGGTCAGTTTTATTGTCTTGAAAATGCTCCCATTACCTATATATAAAAAAGTCTATAGCGATTATAGGCTTCTTAGGTAATTTAGTTGTTATGGGCGTATGTTTCGTGATAGATCAATGAATTAATTACTAAAATACTATTTTTTTCAAACTTTGATCATTATTGAGTGTATAACTTCACGTCAAATGCTTTTAGTGTGTGGATAAGTGTTTTCAATTAACTGAAAATGTGCGTGAACCTGTGACAAAAACAAGTGTTTACATTTTTGAAGCTGCAAATGTAAATATAATTTCATAGCGATCGTTAGCAGGACTCATTGTCCGTACTTGCTTATATTTGCAGCGTTACATTAATGTTAATTCTAAATTTACCAATAAACTTGCATGCACGTGTGTATTCACGTAAAAGAAATTGGTGAAAATATTCAGTTCCGCAGAATAATAATCAAATAATTTTTTTTTCTATCGATATGCCAGGGTTTTATGTAATCAGCGTAATGTTTTAAATATTTCATTTATTGCTTTTCATTAATGGAGAACTTTTTATTCTATTCAAAATTTTGCCTTGAAAAAAAATAAAGAAAAAATAAATTGTTAAACACTTAGTTTGTATTTTGTATCATTTAAAATGTATCACTCTTGGCTTATTTAGTAGTAGCTATTTATTTCCTTCAAATACTTAGTCTCTTTTTGTTGTCTCAAAAGAACTGTGATCCTTTGCCCACAACTGGAGCCACGGTTGTTCAGTGGGTAGGACGTTGGCTCACCAATCAAGACAGGGTCGAATGAAGCTAGTACTATATACTAAGCCAATAACCCCATCTGTACTAAGCGTTGCTAAATAAATAGCACATGGCAAACTAGCCAACAAAAATCTAAGAATAAGAGACAACAAAAACGCTTAACGAAGTATACTACTCAACCAGTGGTTCTCTACAATTTTTTTGCCAACGGCACACCTTGGAACACATGAAAAAGTAGCGGCACACCTGGTTAAATATATATGAAAAATATTTGAATTTTGCAAAATAAAAACATGGTAAGTCAGACGGCATACAACACGTAGGATGACTCGAACTAACTAAAGAAAAACACAGCTATGAACTTACCAATATACACCAGTGAACACTAAATTGGGATCATGTGGTTTTTCACATTTTCTTGTGTGCCGTTCAAAATTTCGCGGCACACTTAGGAAGATCTCGCGGCACACCTGTGTGCCACGACACGTTTTGTTATCATGGTTGTGTTACTGATGGTCCCATAGATATACACTGATGGAGAGCTGTCTGCTTCCTGAACAGACCAGCGACGTGGAGCAACGGTGGTTAAGTAAATAATCTCGTATAAATATAATTTGAGCTTATCCGTGTTTTGCCCAACAAGGGAAACACGAAGTCTGGTGTTTGTGGACATAAACTATCATCCCTTTGTGACAGATAATAAAATAACTAAACGAGTCGGCTTCAGGTTAATCATATAGCAAATGGGTTGTTAATCTCATCCTCTGGTATCATCCCACGGCACATAAATCATGAGTTGACGTAGATGTCTGTTCTCTACCCTTGAGAGATCCCTAATTCTGAGTCAAAACTGTGAACTAAAGACCGTTCAGGGTTAGAATCGCCAAACCTCTATAAATGAAATGAAACGGTGGGTTAATGTTCTTCTTGTCTGTACCACCTTGGCTAAGGAATAAGGGAATCTTCCTTCTATTGTTCTATGAGGGACATTTGGCCCCTACAGCAGCGCAACGGGCTACTCTGACAAGAGAAAACCACTCCGGAAAATTCCGAGGATATAACCGAAACCACATCCTGTCCCTTTGTGTAAAGAGAGCTTGTAACACCAACAGTTTAGTTTAAGCGGGCCCTCGGCTTTATTTTTTATCCCATCCGAATGACTAGTACATAAAATGAATGTTTTCATTTGAGATTTAAAATTTTAATGTCTGCTTCCTTTATTGTATAAAACAACAACCTTGATTTCCTTTGGATTTTATTATGAATTAAAGCGATACATGACCACCTCCTTGGACCTTTAACCGGTTAAATGGGAACCATGACCATGTAGATGAGCCGTATCTTGAAGCAGCTAATTAAAACAAAAATAAATTGTTCAAATAATAAATGTTTATACTTTATACAGAAATATTATTAAATGGTAAAATAATTTTGCATCAAATTTGACACTCTACATATTTAGGAGATAAACACTTCCTATTTTGCATTTAGAAGTGTGTTATTGTGCAATAGACATGTCCTGAGATCATTAGGACCCAAGACACGTTAGCGTCGCGGGTTCTAATGTAAAATCTCAGGACATGTATATTAGACAAGAACACCCCTCTAAATGCGAAACAGGAAGTGTTTATCGACATTGTAACATGTTATTTTAGGATTTTTAAAGAAATTACTAAAACAGAGGGGTGCTATTGTCCGATCGACAGTGTCTAATTGACCAATCAAAACGAAAGATTCACCCTTAAGCATTTTACAATGAATGGTATTGGTTGTGGACTCAATCGAAATCTACCCTATAACATAATATCATCGTGCTGAGTTTGGCGCTTTTGCCACAAAATATACTATTCTTATAAAATTTTGCAAGATTCTGTTAGACTAAAAGGAGACGTCTAGCCGTTGTAGATTTGATATGTTTTATTCATTAACTGAGAAATGAAAAGGAGTTTAAAAAACTACTTTACAAATTGTGTTAACCATGCTTAAGCCGAGGAATAATTCGTTTCGTTTAATTGATACGCGAGCTCGATACGAAGTGTAGATAGTATCAACTTGAACTGTGAGCTAATGTGGGCAATTGTTGTTCACGGAGAAGATACAAAAAAGCGTACTATAAGCATAATATGCTTTCATAGTTTTCCATCTACCGACTGTTTAATTAATTATACACAGAATACGGAGAGTAGCTAATATCGGACGAGAACATGTTGTTTTTTTTGTTTATATACAATGACTAACAATTACCCGAATGACGCCACATCTTAATTTGTTGATCCAAAATATACAGAATTTGCAATTCCAAACGTATACAATTCATCTACATACGGACCGAAATGAAATTTAATGAAATAAAATGGGGTTTAACGTCCTACTGTTCTGCTCCGACTACGCTTATGAAGACGGACATACGCCATACCGTGTGCTATAAGGAAAATTTTGCCCGGGCAACGGCACTATGGCCTACACGTATATCGAATTCCAACTGCCAAGGGATCTTTTACGTGCATGCCAATGTATACACGGGACCGGGGTTTTTCGACCTATCCGAACGACTAGACAGCTGTCTTTGCCAGGCCCTCCTTCCTGCACCACGTCGGAAAATCCCGATGATCTTTCTCGGCCAATGCAGGGATCGAACACCCGACCTCCAGGCTAGCGAACCAGCGTCTTATCCACTTAACCCCCGTACAGAGATTACCAAAAGATGTTAATGGTAAAGAAAATAAAAAAACAGCAATGAATAAAGTGAATACCTGATACCAGTAGTGATAAAAGTCTGTTTTTGATACAACACCGTCATCTACAAAATAGATTATATAATAAATGATATTCACACCACATGTGTGTGTGTCATGTGTGTGTCATTGATGATAATTTTATTACAGACCTCTTCGTTATCAATTACCAAATAACTTTAAGTATCATGGAACTAGCGACAATAACCCTTCTTAAAGACTGGGTACTCTGTCTATCTTGTTTTTATGTCACGATGGGTATGACGGGATTTTCTAGCAGGGTTTCTTGTTATTAGTGGTTTAGTCAACTGGCGTGGTTTCCATTCCCCGGTTGTCTGTCCATTCTCATGGGGGTTTTTCTGGGTCCTCAGGTTTCACCCCACAGCTAAAAACCCCTAAGCGCATGCGCATTATTGAAAGAAAATTGAACCATATGTTAGTCCCGAAATGACTTAGTTTGTGTCGTGTGGACATTAAACCCTCTCTCTCGCTCTGGGTTTCGTTCCAAGCTAGGCAAAGCTCCATGTTAGTCAGCAAGCACCTTAAACAAATTGATGATATCCTTGATTTAATTTCCGATATTGAATTTTGAATTTTGAACGATTAATCTTGCCATCCACGTGTTTAAAAGAACAGTATATGGGGAATAGAGGGAAATATGTTTTGAAAGTTGAACCGATCGATTTCGTTTACTGACTAAAAAGGGTTGGACCAAAACAAATCCTTGACTCCTTGACGACATCCTTTGATTTGAAATCATCCACGGTTTTACATGCAATGAATAAGCATTTAAAACTATTGAACATAGCTTTCTGTCCAATTAAGAAATGTTATTAAATTTATAAATAATACGAACGGTCTAAATCCATGGCCCTCTGGAGTCCAGCGAAATCATTGCCATCAATATGGTGGTCTGAATTGACGTCATAGCTGTTAAACAGATAGTGGCTGAATTCCTTTAATTCCGGATTGGGATGAACGACAAAGTCTACGTATTCTTTACGGGAAACTCGACCGTCACCTAAAACATAAACGGTCACTTTAGTTTGACCCTAGTCGAAAAGCTTCTAACATAGGTTCTCAACCTTTTTTGCCAACGGCACACCTTGAAAAATATTTGAATTTTGCAAAATAAAAACATGGCAAGTCATAGACGGCATACAACCGTAGACACGGACTAGTCATAGACACATAGAATGACTCAAACTATATAAAGTATGCGTTATTGACTTATTTTATTGCAGAGTTCCGAATTTCATAATTCAAATAGCTGGCTTCTTTAGTGAGAAATTTTCTTAGTGTGACGTTCAAACTTTCCCGGCACACTTAGGAAGATCTCGGAGCACACCTGTGTACCGGGGCACACTGGTTAAGAATCACTGGCTTACAGGCTTTTGCATTAAATATGCATTATTTAAGAGCTAAATCTGCCTATAATGAGGATTTTTCGTTAGGCCTCACATGTTATATAAAGCATTAATTGGACATCATTTATTAACATGCCAGGGGCCTGTTTCACGAAATTATAACTAAGATAAAATCCAAATTTCAGTAATTTGATTGGATAATATCAGGTTGATTTTAGTGCATAGCCAATCAAAATTGAAGTATCTACTAAAATTTGGATTTTATCTTTAGTTAAGATTTCGAGAAACAGGGCCCAGGCCCATAATCAACTATCTAGAAATTCGGATGGTTTGGATTTAAATACGATTAGCAGTTAATGAATTAAAAAATTGGATAATCGAGTCTCTGTTTACTATTGTAACAACGGTAGCAAATGTAATCGAGACTTCACTGTTCTTCCATCGACGATAACTACGTTCAGAATTAAGCAATTTGAAAAATAAATTCAACATATTCCATTTTCAGTATCTTTTTTTTTATAGTATTATAGCGAGAACTAAATCTTACATAATGCATCTTTAAGCAAATTTCATTTTAGAGCTGCTATAAATAACGATTTCAATGTTACTGGGGCTCTATCAATGAAAACTTGTACTAAAATATTCAAAGAAATCCGATGGTTAATTGAAATGAAATGAAATGGGGTTTAACGTCCTACTGTTCTGCTCCTAACTGGGCTAATGAAGACGGGCATACGCCATACAGTGTGCTATGAGGGAAATTTTGCCCGGGCAGCGGCACTACGGCCTGCTCTTATATCGAATTCCAACTGCCAAGGGATCTTTTACGTGCACGCCAATGTGTACACGGGACCTCGGTTTTTCGTTCTATCCGAACGACTAGACAGCTGTCATTGTCAGGCCCTCCGTCCTGCATCACTGACAAGGGGAAACCACGCTGGAAAATCTGGATGAACTTTCTCGGCCAATGCAAGGATCGAACACCCGACCTCCAGGCTAGCGAGCTAGCGTCTTACCCACTTAGCCACGTGATCCCCGATGGTTAATGGACAGCACTAAAACCATAGCACAAATTTTGCCTCTTGGCGAATTAAAAGGCGGTCTTATTAAAACACAGATCCTATTTTATTCCATTTTTACAGTTCAAAATTTCGTTTGACTTGTCTTTACTACACTAGGATTTGAAAGAGTTGTTATATTAGTTGTAATGAAACGGTATGTTACGGCGAGTTCTTAGCGTGTGATGCATGGAATTGTGGGTAAACCACTAGAAACGTCAACACTGATTGATTAATCAATGTCTGATGTCATAGGGTTAAAAGCCGTTCGTACGACCTCTGACTTGACCTTTTACTACAACCGGTCAGATCTTTATGTAGTGTAGGCCATCGAAAGTATAAAACAGACGAAACGAAATATAGATCTGTATTTTAACCAGATTGATGAAAAAGCTCCATTCTTAATATTTTTTTAGATTTAATAACTGTCACATATAAGCTAGTAATCAGACGTTTTTGCGGTTCAAATTTGCATGTATATATGTAATTCATACATAGTGTTGAATAAATGTTATGAGTGAGTTGTGGGGATAAAACGGTGACGACAATATATTCCCAAAAGAAAGCAACGTATAGAAATTAAATACTATTTTCGTCAAAATTAGCGAAACCCAAAAGCATCTCTCCTGTAGAAAAGACACCATCTTCATTTCTGTCGGAACTCCTCCAAACTTCAGTTATAGCTCTATCATATAGATCAGCTGTTGATCCATGTTCATGAACTTCAGCACTGAAATAGAACAACATCAAATCGAGCATGGGTCAAATCAGGGCCTCCACACTTAGCAGTGTATGTGGGTGGGCTAAATCTATTTGTTAAGGCCAGCCCAATTTTTGTCATGGTCGCTGAGATGTAAACAGGGTTAGGGTAAGCATTAGGGCTCGGTTAGGGTTAGTGTTGGGATTAACGCTAGGCCTGTTTACATCTCGTGACCTATGACGAAAAATTAAACTGGCCTTATTATTTAGCACTAACCGTGTGGGTGTGTGGGGGTGTATACTTGTGAAATGAAATGAAAAGGGGTTTAACGTCCTACTGTTCTGCCCCAGTATACACTGGGCTAATGAAGACGGGCATACGCCATACAATGTGCTATGAGGGAAATTTTGCCCGGGCAGCGGCACTGCCGCCTACTCTTATTTCAATTCTAACTGGCAAGGGATCTTTTACGTGCACACAGGAACTCGGCTTTTGTCCCATCCGAATGACTTGACAGCTGTCCTTGTCAGGCCCTCCTTCCTGCACCACTGACAAGGGGAAACCACGTCGGAAAATCCAGATGAACTTTCTCGTCCAATGCAGGGATCGAACACCCGACCTCCAGACTAGCGAGGCAGCGTCTTAACCACCTAGCCACCGTGGCTCCCGTATACTTGTGAAAAAAGCTTAGACAAAACTGGAAGTCGGTATGCATACGCCATGCGGTGTGCTATTGAGGTAATTTTGCTGTGGCCTACTCTCGACTTTCCAGGCATCTTTAACATACTGTCAACAGTAGACTAGACCCATTACCTAGATATAGAGTCCCATCTACGCGAGAATGGTGATAATTTGTTTTAACTGACATGAAATGAATGTGCCAAACGAATGAATGGAACTTGCTTGAACAAATCGTCAATGGTCACGTGTACATTGTGAGTTTCCGCCTACCATTAAACGAATTCCAACAATCAAGGCTTCTTTAAAGTGCACGCTAATTTCTACACAGGAGGGTCTTGGTTTTTAGGTAAAACCGAAAGAACCAAACGAATGCAAAACAAAATGAAATGAAATGAGGTTTAACGTCCTACTGTTTTGACTGAGCTAATCTAGAAGGTCATACGCCATGCAGTGTTTTATGAGACAGGGTACGGCCTACTCTTATTTCGAATTCCAACTATCAAGGGATCTTTGATGTGCACGCCACGACTTCACGTTGTCAATTTGTCAGTCCCTCCGTCCTACACCATTGACAAGGGGGAGCCACGCCGGAAAATCCCAATGAACTTTCGCTTCCAACACCGGGATCGAGCCACTGCGCCACCAAACGAATGCCAAGTTTAATGGGGTTTATTCTTGTACTTTTACAAGGTAATTCAAATGTTGGCTAATTTTATTTAGAAATGTAACAGTACTAGTTATATATATTCAAAATCTCACCATGTGACCGAAGCAGCACCAAACAAGACCAGAGAAATGAAAAACTTCAACGCCATTGTCTATTAGCAAAGATAAAAATGTTTTCTAATTTCGTAGAATGTCAAAGCTTTGTGTGGGAACATACGACATCTGTTGTATGAATGGAGTGCTTATCATTAAAATTGAAATAAAGCCTTAAAGTGACAGAACTATTCAAATTGTTACATAAAAAAAAGAGAGAGAGAGAGAGAGAGAGAGAGAGAGTTTAACGTCCACTCGACACAAACTAGGTCATTTCGAACTAACACATGGTTCAATTTTTTATTTCAATAATTCGTTTATGCGTAGGGGTCTTTAGCAGTGGGAGAAAACTAGAGGACCCGGAGAAAACCCACGAGGTTTGACAGACGACCCTACTCCTTGTCACGTACAACCGGGGAATCTAAACCACGCCAGTTCACTCAATGACAGACCTTATGATACAACGCGCACGTGCTAACCATTCGGCCATCCAATACCCCGTTACATGAAAGAAAGCGGAGAAATATATATATTCATGCGCGTATTAATGTTTTGTTGTGTTACGTTAGACCTTACCGCCTATCTAATCCACATATACAAACAATATATATCTTTATACAAAAAAAATATCTTAGAAATGACACTGTTCTCATGTATCTTATATTATTTTTTGTAATGTTACATTGTGGTTTGCCAATATGAAATATGTTTATTTATTATAAGACTCTAGCGGATGACCTGACGCTGCACGGATTGAAAGTAGTATGACTCCAAAACCGGAAGTGGTAGGCCAACGCCATGTTATTCGCCGGTCCGAGCTACCCATAAGCACCAAATGTCAGTCTGTGGGGAGCGCTAGTGTAGCCGCCAATCCTGAACAGACAGGGAAACTACAGTCACAAATTTTCGTATATATTGTGTATCAGGCAGTTGGGTGGAGTTTCTATGATTGTGGTCGCTTGTCAGATCCATCGAGATGAGGAGTACCCCCTAATGCCAAATACGCTTCCTTACATGTACAGGACAAAGAGCTAGGCCGCCGCTCCAACCTTGTGAATTTTCCCGGGGCCCTCCGGTTTCCTGCCACTGCTATACAAGACCCTACGCGGGTCATATTGTTTCATATTACCTAGTTTGTGTCGGGTGGACGAAAACCTTATTGGACTTGTCTCGCTAAATACACGAAGTGTTCTAGAATAAATAAGCTAATGTGAAACTCGTCAATTATTAATAACAAATCGGATGATAGTTTAAACGCAATCTAATAAGTCGTCCCCGTAAAGAACTAAGTGCAAATTGTTCATTCTTTCACATCGAAACGTTCGACGTGTTCTTAACCCATGCCAGGATGACATTGTACGTTTTATAATATGGCACATTTCCACTTGTGCTCAAGAAGCATCGGTAGATTCAATAACTATTGTAATTCTGTTCTACTTGAAATGGGCAGCAAGTCCGTACGAATTTGTTCTGGATTTTCGGTAGAGAACTACAATGTACAATAACCAAGCTTATGCGTAACAAGATAGCACACCAAAAAATATTTAAATAACTGCTTCTAATCCCTCTTTTGATTTTTAAAAGGATCGCCAACTATTGAAATATACAGAAACGACTATTGTTCGAGATAAAAAAAACTAGATTATAAAAATGTGCTATTTTATCTAAGCACTGCTTTTGATAACCTCTACCAGATCCTGCTTATAGATCATTTGAAACAAACATTTAGTTGTCATTTTATTCAGTAGGCTTATTCACAATCCCCCACCCAACGTCCCGGAACTCAATGACGTATGAATACACACATATACACACATATCCAATCCGACAATTCCTGATTAATGAGCCACTGTAACTCCCAATGTGGATTCATTTCGCTCGTTTCTTCGAAGGTAGAGGGGTCAACGTCCGTTTTCCAGATAACATCCGAGTTCGTTTATTTTCGAATGAATGTAGGCTACGTGTGTTTCACCCATTGATATAATTTAGTACACAAATACTCTCTGAACGGGCTAAATCTATTTGTTAAGGTCGGCTCATTTTCGTTAAGGTGGCCTAGACCTAAATAAGGTTAGGCCACGTGATTGTTGGCGAGGTTGGAGGTAGGGGTTAGGTTGTAGGTAAGGGTTAGGGTTTGGATTAGCGCTAGCCCTGTTTACATCCCGTGACCTATGACGACAAATTGAGCTGGCCTTAACATTTAGCACTAACATCTGAACGCATCGTTATTGAAGAGCTAGCTATGGGTATACATTCATTACAGTGTTCTAAATGTATACTGTACGGAATATCGTTTGGGAAATTTGGGAAGCTAATAATAAATTGCTATAATTTGTATTCACTCTTGGAAATTGCCAGCTTCAGGTAGGACAATACCCCCACAAAAAATAACTCGCACTTTATTAAACGGTCTGTCCATATATAACATATCTTTATCGCAGAACTAAAAGTGAAACCAAACCGTGACACAGACGATAATTAACAGATAAGATTGTCCTTTTCTCCCCCATTCCTTGAGATAATCTCCAGACTTTCTCCGTCTCTTTATAGTAAGGTAAGGTATTGTTGTTTAAAGCTGAATAATTCTGTAAAACGATCTGAAGTTCTCTGAATCAATCATTTTTCCAACCGATCCGCCAAGACGGACACGTTGTGATGTCCTTTTGATTTTGAATGCTGTTGACGTATGATAAATCTTACCAATATTGCTCAGTTAGTATGTCGCTGGCTCACTAACCAGAAGTACATGTAGAGAGAGAGAGAAATGGGGTTTAACGTCCACTCGACACAAACTAGGTCATTTCGGGACTAACATATGATTTGATTTTATTTCAATAATTCGCTTGCGCGTAAGGGTCTTTAGCAGTGGGAGGAAACCGGAGGACCCGGAGAAAACCCACGAGGCTGGACAGGCGACCCTACTCCTTGTCACGTACAACCGGGGATTCGAAACCACGCCAGTTGACTCAATGACAGGCCTTATGATACAGCACGCACGTGCTAATCATTCGGCCATCCAACCCTCCGAAGTACATGTAACTTAAAATTTTCCCTGTCTGGTGTCGCTGGCGTTGCTTTTAAATCAAATTGAATCCAGGCCGTTTATCTCTCATTAATATTTTGCTGGTTTTGGAGGGAGAGAGAGAGAGAGAGAGAGAGAGAGAGAGGGTGTAACGTCGACACAGACTAGGTCATTTCGGGACTGAAATAAAATTGAACCATAGGTTAGCTCCGGAATGACCTAGTTTGTGTCGAATGGACGTTAAATACCCACCCTCTCTCTCTCTCTCTCTCTCTATTTATTGAAATGATGTATTGTGTTTTTTATTTGTTGTAGATAAAATTAAAAGTGATCATGTTGCTGTTAGTTATTGTTGCTGTGTTATTCTCCGGTTGTTTAGCGTAAGTTATGGGCTCGGCTTAAGTGTCTGACCACTGAGATGGCTAGTTTGATGGACAATTGCTTTAGAAGAAGATGGTTCTGTTCTTGTCAGTTTCTGAATTTTCGAAAGAACAGAAGTTTTAGAGAATGTACAAAAACTGGACTTTTTCTTTCTAACTCACAACGACACGGACAGTCAACCATCAAGGTAGCTATCAAAAAGGAAGTCAGACACTTCGGAATAGACATCCCCGGAACCACGATAAGAAAAGTTATCTATAATTATGGAATACATGCTGCCCGTGGTCTTTAAATACCACATCGACGCCCCTGTTAGCTCACCACAGACGTCTTCCTGTAAATTGGAAAGTACGGCGACCCGATGAGTGAGTATGGCACGAGGTCTTCCACCTGTAGTTCTATCCCGGTGTTGACCAAGAGGGTTTTCCCCATAAGCTGACAGACATGACGGGCTCTTGTCGTTCGGATGGGTATGAAACCCGAAATCCAGTTTTTACCCTTCGCAGCATATTAATGTTAGAAAACTAAAAAAGACTTGGCCGTGTGGCCGTTGTGTAGACAAGCATTATCTCGGTTGATCCAGAAAAGTAAGAAGTCGATTCCCCTGTCATTTCTTGGGTAGGCTAGACTAGTGTATGGGGCATAATAGTATTAGAAGTTTCTTAATGTCTGGCCGAACTTTTTAGATGAATATGGTCGGAAATAATAATTTTACCAGAACCATTTTTGATAACTACTAGTGTGTTATTTTTTTTGTATGTCAAACCATTCTTCATCAATGTCTTTTCAAATTCCAACGGTATAGGTCCCACATCTGCGTTGTATTTAATATTTCTTGTTATGCATCTATAGTAACGAGCTAGAGCCCTATAATGCCACAGCCCGGCAGATGTTCCACGCTAATGATTTCAATGGGGATGGTAAATTTGAAAGAGCAGAACTCGATTTTAGTTTCAACGTTTACGACACAGAACCATGTAAGTATTGTCCACCGTATACGAATCACTTCCCCCTCGCTTGTTTGCACAACCGAATTACTGTTTGTACACCCGTCATATGCCTTAGACATTTCTTCCAAGCATTTGTTTAGGTTTGGGATACGAATGGTGCTGATTGACCCAAAATATGTTCCTAATATGATTCAAGCTTGACTTCCCCAATGGTAAAATGTTTATTTTGTCTTATGTATTGGATATCAGAAGTCCATCTTTTCCCAGTAAGATCACAACATCACTGTTGATTTAAATTGACAAATAATTCATGTTTTCAACGTTGAAGACTTTTAATGACTTATAATTTTATTTTCTATTGGTTGTACAGTGGATGGAATAATCAGTCGACTTGAATATACGTCATACATAAACAAAACATCTCCCACGCTTTACAACTTATCTCATGAACTCTATGACCTCTATGATATTGATAATGATAATTTCCTGGAAAAACATGACTACGATGCCTTCTTTAAGCTGATGGATTATGATGGTAAGTAGCAAATTTCACATTTAGCTCAATCTCAAAAATAATTTCTCATTTTCGTTTCTTTTTTTTGGGGGGGGGGGGGGTGGATGGCCAAATTAGCACGCACGCGCTGTATCATACGGTCTGTCATTGAGTGATCGAACTGGCGGGGTTTCGATACCCCGGTTGTACGTGACCAGAAGTAGGGTCGCCTGTCCAACCTCGTGGGTTTTCTCTGGGTCCTCCGGTTTCCTCCCACTGCTTAAGACCACTTCGCGCAAACGAATTATTGAAATAAAATTGAACCATGAGCTAGTCCCGAAAAGACTTAAACCCCATCGCTCTCTCTCTCTCTCTCTCTCTCTCTCTCTCTCTCTCTCGTTTCTTTTTTGCAGTTAACCTTCAAACCAGAATATAAATTTAAACAATATTATTATCGCCATAATCCGAACCCCACCATAGCTCATGCACTAATCTGAGTGTTGGACAAGGAGAATATGAGTATCGCCTAATAGAACCACGATACAAGAAAATGTCGCTATGTGAAATATTTAGTTTTTTCTCATTTAAGATATCCACATTTGTTTATGGAACTGTGGGGAGTTGGGTGGTCGCATGGTTTTACGTCTGTCATTGAGTCACGTGGCATGATTTCGATTTCCGCTTGTTCGTGACAGGGACTAGGGTTGCTAATACAATCTCGCTCAGTTTCTTCCCATAGCGTCAGATCCCCTAAGAATTATTGAAATAAAATTGAACCGTCTGCTAATCACGAAACTACCCCCCCCACACACACTCTATTTGTCTCTCTCCGCGTGGTGTTTAGTCTCGATCACCTAGTAATTTGATAATCCCGTACAACAGGCATATAACCCAGGAATAATGAAAATCTTAAATGTTCCGCACAGGTATGAATTAAATAGTTTTGAATATTAAATTTAAAATCTGTTCTATTGATATGTATTACAGGTGATACGTGGGTAACAGAACAAGAATTTGTACACTATTGGGGTATAGTAAGTAAATGTTTTATTTATATGAATAACCTGGTCTGGACAATAAACAACAAGCGCCAATTGACCCGATATGCCAGAGCTTGTACACTGTGTGATGACTTGTTGACAGGGAAGAAATTGTTAACATCTTAATTACCGAGACAAGTCAACCATTTTCATTGGTCCCCTGGCAATTAATAATATGTCTGTGACTACAATATACGGAAACTCGGTTTGTTCGTCCCATCCGAAAGGCAATAAGCTATTTCTTGTCAGCCCCCAGCCCAGTACCAGGGACACATGACTCACTATTGGGTATTAGTATTATTATTTAGTTTCCCATTTGAGATGCCATCACTTATTGAAATGCAATGAAATGAAATGGGGTTTAACGTCCTACTGTTCTGCTCCTAGCCATCACTTACTAGTTTTGACTTTTGATTGATGAAAGTTTAATGGACTTGTTGTCTTCGCTTTGTCTTTAATAACCCGTTAGGATTTATATTTGTATTGGACTGTCGCTTAAACTTAAAAATCTATCTTTTATACGACCCAGTAGTATCTGACTAATAATTCTCCATTGCCAAGACAAGGAGTAGAGTCGCATGTCCAACCTCGTGGGTTTTCCCGGGTCCTCCGGGTTCCTCCCACTACTGAAGACTCCAACGTGCAAGCGAATTATTGAAATAAAATTGAACCATGTGTTAGTCCCGAAATGACCTAGTTTGTGTCCAGTGTCCATTTCTTTCTCCCTCTCCATTAAAAAGACACAATCTGGAATTACCAATAATTTTTTAAGAAAACAGAACATGTCTTTAGCTCAAAACGGAGGGAGATATTCCCTTGGAATCTATCTTGACAGCTGGAATCAGACCAACATGATATTTCTCCCGTCAAAAGTCAAAACCTAGTACCTCACTTTGTAGTTACTAGGGTATGTGCTTCTTGTTGTTGTACAAGATATTCCAATGTTTTGATTTTGTAAGCAGTTACACCTATGACACAACCTAGCAACTTCCTTCATTTGCCTAGTATGCCACAGAAAACCCTAGCAACTCTTTAGTCAAATCAATGGACAAGCTGGGTTTTAATATTCATTCATTACGTTTTCCTTTGTTTTCTCAAAATAAGAAAAAACGTGAGTTACTAGGTGTTGCCTTTTGACGGGAGATTTGTTCTCATTTATCAGAATTCAGTAATAATCTAACGGATCACGAAGAAGCATTTACTCCCATCCATCCATCATCTATAAACCTAAATACACCAAACGATTTATTTTCTCACCTATTTTGTTTTTCAGCTTTTGGAATCTCTTGGTCACTTGATTGATGTTGGTGGAACTAAATAATCTGTAATTTTAGATAATAAAATAATTTTGTTATAATATCGATTCGATGTTCCTTCATACATATGTCACGGGGTCGTTAGTTAAAAACACGCCAAAACATGTAGGATTCTTTATTTAGGTTAATCACATAAATATATGATCGTAAATGACTTAAACTCATCAGCAACTATAAAGCTATTGATGATAAAATAAAATACGCTAGCGCAACATTAATATACATATTAACCCTGCGACACATAAGTATCATAAACGTCAATATTTCAACGAACTCAAAGATGCATTATGCAAGAGCTAAATCTGCCAATTGCAAGTCTTTTTTAGGCCTGAAATGTTATGTAAATTATTAATTAGACATTAATTAATTTATCCAGACCATAATCAACTCTCGATGGCATCGCTAGCCTGCGATATGTACTGGATTAGAACCCGGTCTGCTGCTTCTGATTAAATAAAAAAAATAGATAAACGAGACTATGTTTTTACCGTACCGACTTTAGTAATGATGATCGAGGATAGGCCTAAAATTCAATCGCTAAATATTCGGTTCAGTATGGATCAATTTGACTTTACATTACAGTACATTCCATCTACGTTATCTAGTTTTTAACTATTATAGTGAGAACTTCCAGCTCTTTATCTTATCTCCCATAATGGATCTTTAAACAAGATGCTTGATTAAAACGAATCCTAATTCGCCTTACAATCTGCCCTTACCAATTTATACGTGTTAATGTAGAGTTATACCGCCTTTGTGTATCAATTCTATGGTGAATACATGGTACTAGAAGCTATGAATTACATTGGTAGACACTGTCAACGATGATTATACCTTGATGTGTTCTCTCAGTGCAAAGTGGTGGTAGTGGGGGGTGTATGGCGCGTGCACGTTGTATCATAAGGTCTGTGAGAGAGCCCAACTTGCGTGCTTTCGATTCCCAGGTTGTACGTGACAAGGAGTAGGGGCGCCTGTCCAACCTCATGGGTTTTCTACGGGTCCTCCGGTTTCCTCCCAGTGCTAAAGAACCCTACGCGCAAGCGAATTATTGAAAATACTTGCAGCAATGGCGGGGCGGCTTGGTTTCTCCCAGTACTTCGAATGATGTCATTTCAGTCAAATCAGTGATGAACAGAATTCCTGTCAAAATGATACCGTTTATATATTTTTTCATCAGTCAATGCCCCAAAGGGATTATCCCTGTCCTTGTAAACTCTTTCTCTGTGTAAAGCTCTCTGATACAACTGATTCAAGGCGATAACCCCAACCATGATAAACATGTACACGCCAATACTTTTATAAAAATACTGAACAATTGTATTACTTGGGATAACTCTAGAGGTACCTCAGATTTAAGGAAGAATTTGGTGATTTTCCTTCCCTTTAGCTGGAATAACGATTGTCCAAAGTTGTTATCAGCATACGACTTGGAATAAGGATTTTACTTAGGGGTGTTTTTATTCTTAATTTTAAGGAATTTCTTGCACTTAAAATATTTTCAGCACATGGACCGTGGGCCTTAGCCACTACTTAGCCCAAAGCTCTGCCAATTCATGTTGATAGACATGAAACGTGGTATGCTGTTCCTTGGACAGAAGGATGCGATGACGTCCCTAGCCCATCATACGCTGGTACTTGTTTCTTTAGCAAAGTTGTATGCCAAAACTAACATTTTTGTGATGGTAAGGTATTGGCACATGAGTACCTGTACTCGCAAACTCAATGTCGCATATCCTTGGTTCAATGCCTATATCTAGCACATAAAGGAAATATGGAAGGGCATGTAAAATGTGTATCAGTAACTCGGGCTCTTAAAGGACAATATATGTGATAGAAGTGGTTAAACACATTCCAAATATAATTTTAATACAGAGATCATTGAAGATGACGAAAGCAAAGGGAAAACACGGGTTATCCTTCTATATTATGGCGATATATTAGATTCAAAATTATGTCGTGCTGTCGTCTAACTTATAACTTCTATTCGTGTAATTTCTAATCTAAGATAATGTATAATCTAATCTTTTTTATCAGATGGGGCTTCTAATCTTGCAATTTTTTAAATTCTATTTCATGTTACTTTCACTGCCAATTTAATATTTCTCAATGCAGATCACATAATAAAATATTGATTATTATAAAACACCTGTTTTTCCTGTTATTTCAACCGAGATCATAATAACAAGTAATTCGTCATGAGATTTAACGCCCTGCTGTTGTGCTTCGACTTGGCTAATGAGGACCGGCATACGCCATTTATAGTGCTATGGCCTACTCGAAACTAAGATATTGTTTAATTGTGATGCTACGATCAATTGTTTAATTGTGATGCTACGATCAATTATGAAACTAATTTTGATCTCCCTCGGGCCCTTAGCCAAGACGCCCAAAGCTATGTCCCTCTATGAACACTGCATGGTGTCGCTATTTCTTGTAAGAACCCGCATAGTGTCGGTATCTCGGACCATGAGCCGGGCGGCTAAACGTCTATCTAGGACCACTCTATGATGTCTGTTCCACAGGCTCTCAGCTGAGGGGGGTGTGGGAACGTCCTTCTGATGTCTAAAGAAACCTAAATCTCACTCGTTCTTATAAAGAGGATACGTGAATGAGTCATGGATTGACCCCCAGGTATTTGGTCAGACATTTCCTTTGTCTGATTGGTCAGCTGATCAGAAGCTACCCCGGATTTAAATACAATGTACTAATATGGGCATCAAGGAGGACGAGTGTTTACGTCTTTAAAGATTGGGATTACCATATTTGGATTTACCAGAATATGGTGTCATTAACCGAGTATAATATACAAGGTATTTCTCATTATATAATTAGCTCGGTTCTCGTTGTCACTAACGACTTTAATACATTAAACAGAGCATTAATTAAAGAACTTAAATAACCTCTACAGTATATATATATATAGTATTATACATTTTTATTGTAATAATTCGCTTACGCGTAGGAGTCTTTAGCAGTGGGAGGAAACCCTTGGACCCGGCGAAAACCCGCGGTGGGGGGGAGTCGATACCATATCACTTTGACTCAATGACAGACCTTGTGATCTCATGCGCACACGTTAAACCACTCGCTCCCCCACCCTTTAAAAAAGTTAGCCTTGAGCGCTCCAGGGGTGGTATAAAGTGTTCTTGAATACTGTAAATCATTGATAAATGAACAAAAATGGACACGCCAACCGGAACCATCACTACTGATAGACTGGGCTTTGACCGATGAAATGGCAATCACCTGAGACAGCACGAAATTTACGAAACCTTATATATATTAATGAAGACCTTATCTAATCGTAGAACTATACACGTACAATTAAACGTCATCAAACTCTGATAGCAAACGACAATTTAAAGATAAGATTTTCCTTATCCCTTCCTTTTCTTGAGATAATCTCCAGACCGTCTCCGTCTCGTTAGTAAGGTAAGAACTGTTTCGTTATGTGGTGAATTTAGTGTATTTTTATGGGTGACAATGGTGCTCATGGAGACTTGCGAAAGACTGGGGCACATTTACATCAACACGCAGCAAAGAAACTATAGAATTCGATGAAGCAGTAATGTGCAAATGTTAAAATTGGGTCTTTCTTAATTTGACATCATTTTGTTATACATGCCAGAGTCCATAATCGAGATATAATATGTTGGACTTTTAGAGGTAGAATCGACATAAATATGGATATACTGCCATCTGATTTTGGTCTAGTAATTTCCTACAACTTTTATTGTATTTTTATATATTGAGTTTGGGTTGTTTTAACAGTTTAATATGTCAAAGGCTAGGAGCGTTGAGAGAGAGAGAGAGAGAGAGAGAGATAGGGGGTAACGTTCACTCGACACAAACTAGGTCATTTCGGGACTAACATATGGTTCAAATTTTATTTCAATGATTCGCTTGCGCGTAGGGGTCTTTAGCAGTGGGAGGAAACCGGAGAACCCGGAGAAAACCCATGAGGTTGGACAGGCGACCCTACCTTTGTCACATACAACCGAGGAATCGAAACCACACCAGTTGACTCAATGACAGACCTTATGATACAGCGCGCTCGAGCTAACTATTCGTCCATCCAACCCCAAAGCAATTATAAGCCAACCCTCTTCCATTGTATATTGTATAAAAATAGAGTCCAAGAATCACGATTATGTTGGGGTTTTTTAAACACCCCCTCCCTCCCGCGCCAAAAACAACGAAATGATACCAACATACAAATAAGAGTTTTCTGGAAATGGCCCTGTTCTGTGCTCTATCGTTGGTAAAAAATCAAGGTAATTGAATAGATGAAAACAATTAATTCACAAAATATTAAATTCCTTAATGTACTTTTAATTTGTTGTAGAAAAGTGATCATGTTGCTGTTAGTTATTGTTGCTGTGTTATTCTCCGGTTGTTTTGCGTAAGTTATGGAGATATTCATCGCCTACAAATACATTTAATTTAACGCCCCCACATCACCAACATTTGCCTTTAATTAACCCGCTCCGCCCCCACCCAGCGCCAATCACTATACAATTAATGATACCACCAATACCATTCATTATGCCACCGATACCATTCATTATACCACCGATACCATTCATTATGCCACCGATATCATTCATTATGCCACCAATACCATTCATTATGCGACCGATACCATTCATTATACCACCAATACCATTCATTATACCACCGATACAATTCATTATGCCACCGATATCATTCATTATGCCACCAATACCAGTCATTATATCACCAATACCAATCATTATACCACCAATCCCATTCTTTATACCACCCCGTAACACAAATACCATAAAATAAATCACCTCATCAGCAACATTTTAATATCTTTAATTAACCCATCCGGTTACCAACAAATATCATAAAGTAAATCACCTCATCACCAACAAATATCTTTAATTAAGCCATCCGGTTACCAACAAATATCATAAAGTAAATTACCTCATCACCAACAAATATCTTTAATTAAACCACCCCATCGCCTACAAATATCATTAATAAAACCATCCCATCGATAATGGGTACATGGTCGTAAATGCTATATCGGTTCCTTTAAAGTTAGGACGGAGATTTGTACCCACAGATTTATGTACAGCTCTAAGCTAGGGTTAGGGTTCGGGTCAAGGCGTGGTATTCTAACAGATTTGTACCCACGGATTTATGGACAGCGCTAAGCTAGGGTTAGGGTTCGGGTCAAGGCGTGGTATTCTAACAGATTTGTACCCACAGATTTATGTACAGCTCTAAGCTAGGGTTAGGGTTCAGGTCAAGGCGTGGTATTCTAACAGATTTGTACCCACAGATTTATGTACAGCTCTAAGCTAGGGTTAGGGTTCGGGTCAAGGCGTGGTATTCTAACTAACACATTATAATAAGGGCGACGATATATAGCATCCATCGTATCTTCCTACTGTTCCTGACCTTATATGTTTTGAGCCGCGTTGACTCAGTGAGTAGCATGTTGACTTGCTAGCGTTGAAGTCCTGTGTTTGATCACCGTGTTGGCCGTAGTTGATCCTTGTCAGTGGTGCAGGATAGAGGGTCTGGCAAGGGACAACTTAGGGTCGTTCGGATGGGACGAAATACCGAGGTCCCGTGCATACATTGAATATTGGCGTGCACGTAAAATATACCGTGGCAGTTGGAATTCCCGGCACAATGTCTCCAATACCACACTGAAGGGACATATGTCCGTCTTTAATTCATTAGCCAATTCTTTAGGACGTTCAACCATGTGCCATTTTATATCATTTCCTTATCTCTTTATCTATTTATAGCAACATCCTTCAACCATATAACGAAACCGCCCTTGCCATGTTCCATGGTAACGACTTTAATGGTGATAATAAGTTTGAAAGATCTGAACTCGATTTTACTTTCTACGTCTATGACACTGAACCATGTAAGTATAAGACGTTTTATGTGGGTGAACATACTCATGTGGATCTACGGTGGGTAAATGGGTAAGACGCTGGCTCCTAGCCTAGAGATCGCGTGTTCGATCCTTGCATTGGCCGAGAAATGCCTGTTAGACTCTGTTTTGCAGAATCATGACTGCGCCGTATTCCTTATCGTAATTTTCCGCAAAAGAATTTCGTCGTCACGATTACGATTACGATTATTAATACGTATTCTTAATCGTAATCGAAATCGTAATCATATCGTTGCACAACCTGTCTACTGGTTGAACCACATGACATAACTGTAATTCCCACACAGCCGATCTGTTTTGCTGATACACCCTAGCCTCTAAGCCGAGGAGGCCATGACGTCCCCTCTCAGACCGCTCACTATCTCTGATTTTATATAAATTAAAGTTACAATTTCATATTTTCTAAGAACGTCAAAACATAATTATTTTTATGTCTTTTGCTCAGTAGGTTGTCAACTCACTATTATACGATCATAGGTATCATTCTCACACTTAAAAATCATTCACCCTGGAAATAATAACACAAGTACCCCCAATTACCTCCCTTGTTTTCATTTTCCCCCACCATGGGATAGCTATCTTCAAACGTTTGAATTTGAAATTGAAAATAATATTTTTGCCAATTTCTCAACTGGCAATAGTGAATTATAGGATTAATAGGATTATTCTTTAACAAGGTAGGACTGTTTATACATAGCATTGATTTTAAGGCATTATTTTAATACATTTTAAAAATATAACTAAAAAATATGAAATTGTAACTTATTGTATTTACAGTGGATGGAGTAATCAGTCGACTAGAATATACGTCATACATTAACAAAACAACCCCTGAGCTTTATAGATTATCTCATGAACTCTATGACATCTACGATATAGATAACGATAACAGACTGGAGAAACATGACTACGATGCCTTCTTTAAGCTGATGGATTATGATGGTAAGTTTAATTGGTAGTCAACTACTTCAAGTACTGGGGTTTCTAAATACCCATTTAAGAAACTGTAGGTAGGAGGTTTTCAGAGCCATTAACTGTGGCGATGACATAGTGGAATGATTAAAGGGAGATAACAAGCTTTTTATATGGATTCAGACTAGTAATTTCTCCTCATTTAAATCCTTGGCGTTCCGTGACAAATTAATGACATTTTATGGAAATCTCAATCTTTATAATCACAAATAATCACAATTAACGCAACATATCGCAACATATATTTTGGTGTTACTGGCCTTGTTATTGAAACACTGCAACGAGTTAGATTTTTTTCAAAAATGCTTGGATTCTAGAGAATGCCCAAACATTAGATATTTCTAAAGGTGTATGTTTAGATTCCACTCTTGATATTACATTACAGAGGATGGCTTGGTAACAGAAGATGAATTTGTACACTACTGGACAATCGTAAGTAAATGTGTATCCTTTCATACACAACGAATTCAAATTATTGGTTTATTTCCGCCCGCCTTAAACATACATTATGACGTCACATTAATAATGACGTCAATGTATTAATGATATTAATATTAAACATACATTATGTAATAGCTAAATTTGCCTATTGCAGGTATTTCTTCAGGCCTGAAATGTTATCTAAGTTATTAATTAGACATTAATTAACTTATCCAGCCCATAATCAACTCTCGATGCCATCGCTAGCCTGCGATATTTAGCGGATTGGAATACATTTTTTGAAAAATAACTAAACGTAAAAATGGATAATCTATACTTTGTTTTTAGCGAACCGACTTTAGTAATGATAATCGAGGCTAGACTAAAATTCAAAAGCTAATATCTCGGTTCAGAGTGGAACAATCTCACTGAAATTTTCAGCACCTATTAACGTTATCTATTTTTTTTAACTATCATAGCGAGGACTGTCAACTCTTTATCTAATCTCCCTAACGCCCCTGTAACTATTATAGCAAGAACCGTCAGCTCTTTATCTGATCTCCCATAATTTCCCTTTAATGGGGGTTGGGACATAACATACAAAATATAAAATTAAATTTAAAACACCTGATCTTAAAGAAAGAAGTTCGTATGAGATGAATGGTCATGTACTATTTTTTTTTGTTTAAAAACATATTTTATTGACAAATATCAAAAGGATTGAGCACAAGTTTCAAAAACTTAGAAAAGCCCTTTCCATACATACAAATGATAGACATTATTTAATACTAACAAGATTGCGAAATAGTATATAGAATAATAAATAATTTATAAGTAATATAAGTAAAGTCAGATGAATTATATCGCAAAGCTCTATATAAAATAAGTGAAGAGGTGATAAAGAGAATATAAAATTATATTTAAAACATTGAAAAATAAAGTTTAATAAATGGGATATAAATGAACTGATCCATGTATAAAATAATAATAATAAAAAAAGGGGGGTGGGGGTGCGGAAAAAAAAAAAAAAAAAAAAATGTTATCCACCAAAAAAAGCTATAGCTAATAATTTATTCTAAGATGTAACTACTAACAATAACTTTTATTTAAATCGTTTTGAAAGTTTGATATGTTTGTGAACTTCAAGGAAAAGGTTTGTATTCATCTCAATTGACAATTCTGAATTGCCGCACAATTGGATATCTATATTTATCACAGAATAATTTGACAATGTATTTAATAGTTCAGCACGAATTACATCATATAAGTGACATTGCAGGAAATAGTGTTCGGCATTTTCTATAAATTTGCCGCAAGAACATGTGGGATCATTCACAACGTTTATTTTATACAAATCATTTTGCAACGAACTACACCCATGCCGTATTCTAGTGTCAATAATATTTTCATGTCTATTACCTTTACAGTAGTAGATTGGCGCTTTATGTATTAAGGAACGTAATTTTTGTTTGTATAGATATTTGAAGGATTTAATGTTGGTTGATGGCTTTATGGGGTCCTTTAATAATTCCCAATCTCGAATTGTTGTGGGGAAGTACGAAGTACTATTATTGAAGTGCACGTAAAAGAACCATTGAAAGACGGAATTCAAAGTGGGTGAATACTCTGCTGTCCGAGAAAATCGCCCCAACGCATTGCACACGTAACCATGGAAATGACCAAAGTAATGTTTTGAGGGGGCACTAAACCCCATTCTGTTAATCCATGATACAAAGGGAAACAATCCATCAATGACTATATTTTTCAATACCGTGCCGGTTGAAACAATATTTGAGGTTATCTGTTGTCCTGTACTAAATGATATTATATTATAGCTCTGACAATCATGCAGCTACTTTAACTGTACACAAGAAGTGAACAATAACATTTTACCTCCTTTGATTGGCATTTAGTAATTGAACATATTAACACAAGGTAAAATTTCATGGATACACAATTACTGAGTTTAATACTAAGCGACGTTTCGACGATAAATTACTGAGTTTCATACTAAGCGACGTTTCGACAATAAAGACGCGAGTATCCTCGCCGAAACGTCGCTTAGTGTTAAACTCAGTAATTGTGTATCCATAAAATTGTACCTGGTGTTAATAGTATTTTACCAAACAAAAGTATGATTTTATTTATGATTTTGTTTTTCAGCTTTTGGAATCTCTCGGTCACTTGATTGATATTGGTGAAGCTAAATAATCTGTCATTTAAACTAATAAAACTAACAGAAAATTTAACTGAAATTAGGTCAGATATGTTGTGTATACTGTGAGAGAAGATGGAGGGTTGTGTGTGTGTGTGGGGGGGGGGGGTCTTCAAACGCAAGGACCTCCACTAATTGCAATGAAATGCACCGTTATATATTATGTAATTCGAGATATTTACAGAAAAACCGTTTCCTGTCCCCTTCTATGCAAATTTGTGTTCATATCTTGCTCTAGAAGTAATGTACATTGTTTGAAGTTTGATTTTCTGGGTAATTTTAATGAATTTGGAAGGGGTAGGAACAAGGGGTAGATCTTCGTTTGGGCAATTGTCTCTGAAATAGAACACTTTCATTATAGCTCCATTCGACCTCGTGGTAACAGGTTGAACGCGCCAAACGCCTTCTAAAATCTTTGATCAGATAACTGTGTTGTGTTTTGGTATTTGCCGATATAAAGATATCGTGGCCTGCCCACCTTTTCCTAAATTGAGAAAAATGGGTATGGAGTATTGCATCACTGAATTTTGAATCTCCATGAATTTTTACTAAATTTTCATAGCTGGGGAAGCTATCAATATAAGAAGCTAACAGAGTGTATGGTGTTTCCAAATGTAGTGGCATTCAGTTTGGGCTAACTGAAATACGATAAATGGAGATAGGACTTTGTGGTTTTTGAATTCGTCAAGCACAAAGTTATATCTAGGTATCAAGTAAAATATCATAATTACGCCATTTTCGGGTCTAAAAGAGGCGTTTTCATAAATCGCATGAAATTCTGATAAATATCACGACTTTTGGGGACGAAAACAACGTTTATGACCTCTTTTCATGCCAGTTTCCAGAAATTCCCAAAGAAGACGGGAGTACACGGGTAAAATGACAATCCGTCACCTATTAGCGGTACTGGATACTATACGTATTGCCTTTATAGTTCTAGAATTTTCGACCTCTGAACGTCTAATGGAAAAAACGTGTGTGGAGAACTCTCGACGTCCGGCACCGAGAGGGTTAACGTTTCTACTAGGCCTAAATCCTTCTTGGCTATAGATAATGTCTACTATCTATGATTTAAAAACCAGCTGAAAGCCTTTGATTGTATATTATAATTAGAGATAGACAATACATAAAGCATGCTGACAATGTAAATTAGGCCTTGGTGTCAACCAGTTCCATCCCCATAATTATACACTGACCTGTGTAATTTTATATGTACATACAATATATGTTTGAATGAGAATTAACAAATACTATCTCAAACGACCCCTTAAAACCAAATACAAATAGAGTTTCAACAACAAAATTTAGCCGTTTTAAGGTGACACCTTTATATTTAGGATTTTATTATCGGACAATAATCTAAGCGTCTTACGATAAATTTTCTGCCTTGGAAATCCAGCCACGTGTACATACTGGCGTGCACGTAAAGGGAGAGAGAGAGAGAGAGAAATGGGGTTTATCGTTCACTCGAAACAAACCAGGTCATTTCGGGACTAACATATGGTTCAATTTTATTTCCATAATTCGCTTGCGCGTAGGGGTCTTTAGTAGTGGGAGGAAACCGGAGGACCCAGAGAAAACCCACGAAGTTAGACAGGCGACCCTACTCCTTGTCACGCCAGTTGACTCAATGACAGACTTTATGATACAGAACGCACGTGCTAACCATTCAGCCATCCAACCCCACTGCACGTAAAGGAACCCCGATATAATAGTAAGGCCCAGAGCCACTGTCCGGGTAAAATTTCCCTCACAGCAGTTGACATGAGCCCGTCTTCATTAGTGTGACAAAGTGCTTAATTTTCAATTTTATAAAATACGAACTATTATTTAGGTGCAGTAAACGTATTGACCCCAGTTGGTTTTGATAATAAACATCGGCTTTTCAATGATGCACTTTGTTCTAAACACGTACACACTAATTAAAGTCTATCAGTCATAGCTTTTATGGCGTCATAATTGGGACCCAAAATGGCGCCTGGAAATGAGTTGTCGTAACTTTCCCTATACAGGGCTTTGATTATTTCTTGTGTCAATGATTTTGAAGTGTGGGAAATAATGCCTATGATCGTATAATAGTGAGTTGATAACCTATTGAGCAAAAGACATAGACATAATTATGTTTTGACTTTCTTAGAAAATATTAAATTCTCGCTTTAAGGTACCATGTTAATGTTATTGCTTATACCCCTGTTTTAATTTCGTTCCTGTTTAATTTATGTAGCTGTTTAATGTTCTGTTTCGATGTAAATAAACCCTAATAAGTACAAAACTGATCTCGGTTTCATTAAGATAGTGTTACATTGGCCCAGCAGTAGCAGAACAGTAGGACGTTAAACTCCATTTCAGTTCCCCAATAAAATTATCATCATTGCGTTCTTAGGTCTCAGCGAATCAAATGGCTTATCTCTGCTTATTCTAAACAGAAAATGCTCATCACCACACGCAGTCAGTCAAGGCATTTACAAAACGAATACCTACTCAACTATTGGAAACAGATGCATCATGTTCCAAAACGTGTGAGGTGTAAACTTATCTCGAAATTATCCATCGCTGGACACAATCAAAACACGAATGAATATCTGAACCATGTTTGAACATACTACCTCAAATATAAGTAGAGCTATCGTGTCTCAAATCATTGATCAATCAAATTGCTTATATCTGCTTAAGCAGACAATTACGCAACACAGTCAAGACATTCACCAGATATGGCGGGACACATAGACGGGAGAACCTATATTAAACATACATTATGCAAGAGCTAAATCTGCCAATTGCAGGTCTTTCTTGAGGCCTGGAATGTTATCTAAATTATCAATTAGACTTTAATTAACTTATCCAAATCATAATCAACTCTCGATGTCATCGCTAGCCTGCGATATTTACTGGATTATAATCCGATCTTCTGCTCAACGCTCATTCATAATTAAATAAAAAAAATAGATAATCGAAACTGTGTTTTTTTTTATCGTACTGACTTTTATAATGATGATCGAGGCTAGGTCCAAAATTCAATCGCTACATTCTCGGTTCAGAATGGATCAATTTGACTGAAATTTTCAGCAAATTCCCTTTACATTATCTAGTTTTTAACTATTATAGAGAGAACTGCCAGCTCTTTATTTAATCTCCCATAATGTATCTTTAATAGTCCCCTACTTTTCCTTAGGCGCACTAAGGAAACAAGCACGTGTTGACCAAGTAAATAGTTTAATTGAACGAATGTTTCCCCAGAAATAGAGTTGGTTCTTAAACTCATAAAGGTATATTTTTCCAGGAAATAATATTTTGTTAATTCTCCTTAGACATCATTTTGTTTATTTTCTAAGAATGCTGCATAAGGTCAATATCATTCACCAAAACATTGATTTTATTTAATATCATATCCCCCTAATTATTGATTATCTACCTATTTGGGTCATATTATTACGAGCGTCCGTCAAACTCCATAAAAGCCATTAAAAGGAGACACAGTGGGTTATTGAATCAGGCGCTGGTTCATTTACCACAGGAGTTCCTTGGTTCACTCGCGGTATTCGCTAATGCTAGGTATCAGGACTTATCATATATTGTGATCAGTCGTATCGTATAGCAATCGTGTTGATCGTATTGAAACGTATCCGAACGTATCTGCACGTACCACATCGCGGAGTCAATAGGGGCAATCCTATCGTAACACACGACAGTCGTAGCAATCGTGTTGGTCGTATTGAAACGTATCTGCAAGTAGCAGATCGTGAACTCATTAGGGACAATACTATCGTAACACACGACAGTCGTAGCAATCGTGTTGGTCGTATTGAAACGTATCCGAACGTATCTGCACGTAGTAGATCGTGAACTCATTAGGGACAATACTATCGTAACACACGACAGTCGTAGCAATCGTGTTGGTCGTATTGAAACGTATCCGAACGTATCTGCACGTAGTAGATCGTGAACTCATTAGGGACAATACTATCGTAACACACGACAGTCGTAGCAATCGTGTTGGTCGTATTGAAACGTATCCGAACGTTTCTGCACGTAGTAGATCGTGAACTCATTAGGGACAATACTATCGTAACACACGACAGTCGTAGCAATCGTGTTGGTCGTATTGAAACGTATCCGAACGTTTCTGCACGTAGTAGATCGTGAACTCATTAGGGACAATACTATCGTAACACACGACAGTCGTAGCAATCGTGTTGGTCGTATTGAAACGTATCCGAACGTATCTGCACGTAGTAGATCGTGAACTCATTAGGGACAATACTATCGTAACGCATCGCACGACAGTTGGGGCCTGGCACAAGAAAGTCTCTCATGATTTTTCAGTGTGCTTTTCCATTTTCATTGATGAAGGGCAGGGGGGGGGGGGGGCATGCCAATCAGAAAAAGAGGGCTAGTCGTTCGGATGAGGCCAGTTCCCGTGGAAGTGAAAGAACAATTCAAATTCGACGAAGAGTAGATACACAGCATGGCGTATGCCGTTCTTCATTTATTCCGGTTGGTTCAGATAAATATTCCTTCAAACCCTATTTGATTTCATTTCAACAGACTTCAAAAGGAAATGAAATGAAATGAAATGAAATGGGGCTTAACGTCCTACTGTTCTGCTCCTATGCTGGGCTAATGAAGACGGGCATACGCCATACAGTGTGCTATGAGGGAAATTTTGTCCGGGCAGCGGCACTATCGCCTACTCTTACATCGAATTCCAACTGCCAAGGGATCTTTTACGTGCATTCCAATGTATACACGGGACCTCGGTTTTTCGTCTCATCCGAAGGACTAGACAGCTATCCTTGTCAGGCCCTCCGTCCTGCATCACTGATAAGGGAGAACCACGCCGGAAAATCAGGATGAACTTTCTCGGTCAATGCAGGGATTACCCACTTAGCCACGTGATCCCCGACTTCAAAAGGACAATGCGTGTCATGTTTTATTGTTTAAAATGACAGTGGTAATTATTATGCCGGAAGTAAATCTTTCCTTGTTCAACCTGACTTAACGCAAATACCCGGATGTCAAGAGAACATTTCAATAAGAGAACTCTGTCACGATGAGATGTCGGATTTTCCTTCTTCTCATTTTAACGACATTCATCCATTGTTTTGGTGAGTAAAAACAATTATTTATAATTTTTCATTTTCTATATCTAATAAGCTTTAGGCTACGAATTTTATAATCTGTGGGTGTTCGTGTTATTTCAATCAGTGGGTGATTTAAACATAAATTATGTAAGATTTAGATAAAGAGCTAGCGATTCTTGACTATAATAGTTCAAAAATAGATAATGGAAAAGGAATAATTTGAAAATTTCATTCAAATTACCCTATTGCTAGCGAAGATATTAGCCTTTGAAGGTTTGACAAGAAGTGTGCAATAATTTCAACCACCGTACTCGTTGTTCGAAGCTATGTCTCGCTCGTCCATTTTAAGCGTAAATCAAAATATGACTGAACTGTTCTAATCTATTTAATATCGGAGAAAACCGATGCTATCGAGAGCTGGTTATGGCCTGGATAAGTTAATTAATGTCTAATTAATAATTTAGAAAACATTTCAGGCCTAAAGAAAGATATGTAAATAGGCAGATTTAGCTCTTGCATAATGTAGGTTTAAAATAAATCAAAAGCAATTCAAGTTGGTCGATAGTCTTGTAACAATCGTTACAAAAGGAGAAAAAATCCATTAAATTGATGTTTGCTTTCAGTTCATACAAATGACTTGTATAACCAGTCAAAGTATATAGTACTTTGCACTTTTATAATAGCTTTGAATGATTACAATAAGTGGGTAAAGGTGATTTCTTTATTTTCGTTTCGTTTTAAAGGGACAATAACACTCTTGCTGGCTTGACAGCTCCAGAAAATAAAAAAAATAGCCTTATTCTAAGTACTAGATGTGTTTGTGTCCTATCTGTTGTGTAAATTATCCATTAAATCCTATTTTACTTGTCCAGAGGGTTCAAAAATATTTTTAAATCCAAGTCACATTTGAAAAGCTTTACGTCAGGCTTTTCAAATCATTTAGTTGAATTTTTCCAATTGTTTAAATTAGGTGTGTTAAGATGAAATTTGTATCATCAATTAATTGGAATATTGTCAAATAGTGCAATTTGTTGACCAGAATAAAGATTGGGGCATATTATTCAGTTACAACAAGAGTGGCATTGAGCCTTTAATGTTATAGCCATGGTGTTACAAAATTACTTTGTTGCGCTGAACAGTAGAACGTTACACCCCATTTCATTTCATTTTATTTCTTGTTGCGCCGATTTTCTTGAGGAGTTTATCGTAGAAATTTTAATGCTGTTATTGGTATAGGTTATTGTGAATGAGAAATTTTCAGAGAACATGAGGCGTGGTTTCGATTTCCCAGGTGTACATGACAAGGGGTAGGGCCGCCTTTTCAACCTCGTGGGTCTTCTCCGGGTTCTCAGGTTTCCTGTCACTGCTAAAGACCCCTACGCGCAAGCGAATTATTGGTATAAAATTGAATCATGTGTTAGTCCCGAAATGACCTATTCTGTGTCGAGTGGACGTTAACCCCACCCTCTCTCTCTCTCTCTCTCTCTCTACTAATGCAGTTTTTTAATATCAGTTACGCATATCTACTTCAAACAGCATTATCCGATTCATTAAAGCTGCAATTTCATATAGTTATATTTTTAAAATTTATTAAAATAAAGCCCTATAATAGACGGTATCCATAAACCGTCCTACCTTGTTAAAGAATAATCCTATTAATCCTATAAGTCACTATTGCCAGCTGAGAAATTGGCAAAAATATCATTTTCAACTTCAAATTCCAACGTTTGAAGGTAGCTAATGCATGGAGGCAATAGGAAAACAAGGGAGGTAATTGTGTTATTATTTCCTGTGTCAATGATTTTTAAGGGTGGGAAATAATGCCCATGATCGTATAATAGTGAGTTGATAACCTATTGAGCAAAAGACATAGAAATAATCATGTTTTGACTTTCTTAGAAAATATGAAATTATCGCTTTAAGTTACTTGTTAAAGGCCGTGTGCCTTGGACAACAGGTTTGAGTTAAATCGGACGCATCGAAAAGTCACTGATCTTGATAAATTTCACTATTTATTATTTTATTCTGTCTGCTACATTTATCGATATAACGTCGAAAAATCTAACTAGCAAAACATTGACGCCGCTTTGTTCTAGCCCCCCCCCCCACCCCTTTAACCCTATACATGCATGCATCTAAATGAGACGATAAGCACAAAGCTTCTGATTATATAAAACTATAGATTATCCCGCCCCCCCCTCCACTCTCCCCACCACACACACCAATTTATCGCAACCCACGCGCTATTGCCACCTTGGACCCCCAAAGCTCAAATTCCTTGACACCTCCTTCTTCATTTCGAGGGGGGGTTAGATGGCTGAATGGTTAGCACGTGCTCGCTGTATCATAAAGCCTGTCGTGATTTTAAGTTAGGAGTGGGGGTTGGGTGGTCGAATGGTTAGCACACGCGCGCGGTATCATAAGACCTGTCATTGAGTCTACTGGCGTGGTTTCGAATCCCCGGTTGTACGTGACAAGGAGTAGGGTCGCCTGTCCAACCTCGTGGGTTTTCTCCGGGTCTTCCACTGCTAAAGACCCCTACGCGCAAGCGAATTATTGAAATAAAATTAAACCATATGTTAGTCCCGAAATGACCTAGTTTGTGTCGAGTGGACGGTAAACCCCATTTCTCTCTCTCTCTCTCTCTCTCTCTCTCTCTCTTCATTTCAATCGCATACAGGAACAGAAATACATACACCCTAATAAGTTTTGACACGTTGATTAAAGGTGCATTAGTAGATAATGCAAAATAAATATTTTGAAACTTTCACCCAAATTACTTTATTTTGGGCGAAGTTATCAATAGTTGTAGTTTTGACAAGATGTGTGAACTGATCGTAACCACTGTACTGGTCATTCGAGTCTTATGCAAGAGCTTAATCTGCCTATTGCAAGTCTTTCTTTTGGCTGAAATGTTATATAAACTATTAATTAGACATTTATTGGCATGACAAGACCATAATCAACTTTCGATGCCATCTGATTTTTTATTAGATTTGAATCCGCCCTGTCGTTAAACGGCTGTAATGATTAACAGTAAAACTGGATAATCGAGAATTTGTGTATTCTTATTATAGCAACAGTAACAATGACGATTGAGGCTACAATGTTTTTAAAATAGGTATTTCTCGACTCAGAGTGAAGTAATCTATTTTTAAATTATTTGAACTGCCAGCTCTTTATACTTTCTTCCATAATGCCTTTTTAAGCGCTTCACCCGAACAATTTCCGTGTGAATTCACACGACAAGCTAATGACGAGCTCAAATGAATCATTAGGGATAAAACAGCAAAGATAGTAGATGACAATAAACGGATTCTAATCATTCGGGTAGGACGAAAAAACAGCGGCCCCGTGTATATATTGACATGAGCTATAAAAGAACTCTTGAGAGTTGGAATTCGTAATAGGTGTAGGCCGTAAGGCCGCTGTCCGAGCGAAATTTCCCCATAGCACTCGGCAAACCTCGGCAGATTCCAGTACCCTACATCTAGCCTCGGCTGTATTACGAAGTCCGCTATTGGAACTACTTTCAAGTTCCAGGATTACCAAGGGCGTTGCCCATGACGACGCCTTTGAAGAATGTTTTATCATACAAATATTTCAAAGTCTGAAGCTGTTTTTCTTTCAAGGACAACTTTGCACTGAAAATTCTACACACGCTTCGAACAACGCAATTTTGATAACTTCTTTTTAAAAGCGGCAAGATTTCCTAATAACTAAACCGGTGCCGCATCGCAATTGTATAAGCGTAGGTACATATCACTTAACGTCATACAGCCGAGGCTAGATGTAGAGTAACGGAATCTACCGAGGTTTGCCGAGTGTCCCCATAGCACAATGCATGAGGTATGCCCGAGTTGATTAACTAGCCAGGTTATTGCAAAAATTTAGACGCTAAACCCCATTTCATGTCTTACATGGCTAATTACACTGACAAAACAGCAGGCCCGTAACTAGGGGGAGGGGGCGCAGGGGTGGGTGGGGTGAAGCTCCCCCTGAAAAAAGTTTTGCCCCCCCCCCTGAATAAATTGTCGACCATAAAAAAAAGTAGATATACATTGTCCGTCAATTTTACAGCATCCCTAAGAACACGTCCCCCCCCTGGTTGCCCTGAGCTAGTTACGGCCCTGCCAAACACCCAACAGTCGCATGGACTTGTAATTTTAAATTAATATATTTACAGGAAATGACGGATTAATCAGTCGCTGCCTGTTTAAACGCAGGGAACACATTTACTTCAGTTGTCCGAAAGGTCATGTGATCTATCGTCCAATGATATTTCTTGGTAAAGGCAACCAATCAACTTGCAGCTATGAAGATGGGGACTGCATCGGCCAATCCCTGAGTGTGTTGAAGCAAAACAACAAATGCTATTGGAGAGAATCTTGTTCTGTTGGTTGGAGAAATGGGCAGGTAATCCTTAAAACAGACGACAGAAGATGTACTGGAGAGACGGCGAACTATGTGGCCTACTCAAATCCCCTGTGTATTAAAGAAGGTAAAATTAAATTCAATATTTACAAACCAAATAGAAAGTTGTGGCGTGAACTACGTAAATTGTTATTATCCCCTGGCTATCTGGGGGTCAGGTTGGCTAAGTGGTTAAGACGCTGGCCTGGAGGTCGTGTGTTCTATCCCTGCATTGGCCGAGGAAAGTTCATCCAGATTTTCCGACGTGGTTCCCCCTTTCTCAGTGATGCAGGACGAAGGACAGCTGTCTAGTCGTTCGGATGGGACGAAAAAAACGAGATCCCTTGTACACATTGACGTGCACGTAATAGATCCCTTGACAGTTGGAATTCGATATAAGAGTAGGCCGTAGTGCCACTGTCCGGGCATAATTTCCCTCATAGCACACTGTATGGCGTATGCCTGTCTTCATTTCATTGTGAGGATTTTTCGTAGACACATATAATGCCTGGTAGATAGATTTGTGATCATATTTCTCCAACAAGGGAAATAGCCGCCGCAGTGAGGCAACGAAGTGTATCTATTCTCGACTCTTATAAACTACGTACCATATGAAAAAGGGTGACTTTCAAAGTTCGGGACTGAGAAGTTATGTGAAGCATAACCCGAAGTCCTTTCATGGTCTCATTAGCGCACACGTGCAATCACGTCTGCTAGTCACGTTTTGCTGTTCCCGACCTCGCATTACACTAATCGTTCGGGATTTTTTTTTTTAACGTTTATTACTACTTACGGAAACGTAACTTCTATGGGACAAGCAGATAGGTAGTATAACCTGCGTCCTTCACATGCTCCCGTGGAACATCATGATAGAAGATTTTGGTGAGCTGAATGGTGGAAACAGGGCTTAAAACAAAACCACAGCCATTACATCCTGCAAGTTGACCTCAAATAAGTGCTAAAATGAGATGGTCCTAAAACCAGGTTATTATGACTACGAAGATAAAATGCTAAATGCAGACCTTGTGCTGTTTACCCAATCTAGAAACAGAACCAGCTTATAATAAACATAAACAGACACCCATCATCGTTTTGTATACAAAAAATAAGCTCATGTTGCGTTATGTATAAATTGATAGTTTTTACACAGAGATAAGCACGTTAAATTACGACTAGGCCGTTTTACATGAAAGATTAGCAACCTCTTAAAGATATCTATCTATTAAAGAGAATTTGCACTTCGGTCGCTGATTAGAAATATATTTTCATATGGCGTAATTTGAATATACGGTTTACACCAAGGGTGGGGGGTGGATGATTGAATGGTTAGTGCGTGCGCACTGTATCATAAGGTCTGTCATTGGGTCAACTGGCGGGGTTTCGAATCGCCGATGGTACGTGACAATGAGTAGGCTCGCCCGTACAACCTCGTGGGTTTTCTACGGGTCCCTCGGTTTCCTCCCACTAAGCGAATTATTGAAATATAATTGAACCATATGTTAATTAGTCCCTAAATGACTAACGCCAATTAACCCAATGACAGACCTTATGAAACAACGCGCGCTAACCTTTATTTCCCCCCCCCCCCTCTCAATATGAATGCAATATGCTCCACATTTGTGGCTCGGTGCGTAAAACATTGGTTCACAGACAATTGGGGCCGGGCCCTGGTTCCTCTATATTTTTTCAGCCTAGTTTCCGATTTGCCAGTATAGCAGAGCGGGTGGTTTGAAAAGTAAAAGCAAAAGAACGATACGATACCAAAACCAGAGCACGTTAAAGACCCCCTGACAGTTAGAAATCGTATGTCCGACTGCATTATCTCATTTGATTTCATTGCACAGAAGTTTACCATACCGTACCTTTAAGTTTATGTAAATAAACAGCGAGGTGTATGTAAATAAAATTATCCTCCTATTTTCAGCGATAAGCTATGATAAGCTAGGTAAATCGTGACGACCTAATTTATAATATGGTTAATGTTTAAATTTTATCTATCTCAGATTATTTTCTATCGCTTTATCTTCCTTGTTGCACAACGTCCTCATTGACCATTTGGTCATCCAACACCCCGGATTGTTTATAGTTTAAAGTAGGTTATATGATAAACTATTTAACGTTCTACCTGTCTGCACCAACCCGGTGGGGGGGGGGGAGACGGTGGCTAGGTGAGTAAGGCGCTGGTTCACTAGCCTGGAGATCACGGGGTCGATTCCGGTGTTGGCCGAGAAAGTTCATTGAGATTTTTCGGCGGGGTTTCCCCTTGTCAGTGGTGCAGGGCTTGACAAGGATAGCTGTCTAGTCGTTAGGATGGGACGAAAAAACGAGGCCCCGGGACTGACCCCAGTCTCTCCTGTTTAGTGAGTCAGTGCCACATTAACAAACAGATCAACCTTGTATACATTCAAGTTATTTTTGTACTGACAGTTTATTGTTTATACACTTTACAGAGCACCTGTTTAGTATTTGTGACGCAAGCGAAAAGGAAATTGACGTCATAGAGGGCGTAATAAGAAGTCACGCAGAATATCCGTGGTCGTATGGGTCTGCAAAGCAGAAATGCACCAAATATATTGCTGTGAATCAAGGTTACACATTGAAATTAATGATAGATGATGTTGAAACCCAAGACGGAGACTCTCTTGTCATACGAGACATAGCTAATGACGTAACGTATAACGTCACTACAGCCTTGAGTAAAACCCTGACTATTATTAGCGGATTGGTTGAAATAAATTTCATTACGTCACCTGGGGTGAAAATAGGTCGTGGTTTTGTGATCAGATTTCAAAGTAAGTACAGCTTAACATTTTTAAGCCGTGTGAATTCTCATTAATTGAAAGTGTTATGGGGTGTTCCAGGGAGAGTCCACACATGTTAATTAAGATTTGCCTGAAAGAAAATGCTTTAGTGGAATTACTGTTCTGGTCATTAGGAAGGATGGTATTAAACATTGTATCGTAGGACCATAAAAATACAGGTTTACCAACCGAAATTGTAATCCGAAGCTGTTTAGAAACTGACATATATGTTCTTAAATAACGAAAATCTTGAAGATCTAATATGTGTAGGATAAAGCACGAGACGGGGGTTATGCTGGGGAAAGAAAGACTGAAGAAAATAACCCAAGAAAAAGAAAACCCGAGGTTGGCAGGCCGATTTTCTTCTGTCGACAGTTTTTTCCAAAGTCTTTCTTCCCCAGCATAACCGAAGTCGAGGACTTTTATCTTGCTTATAAACCGTCAATGTTTACATGTACGCAAGATGAGAATATCCCAGAATTCCCATAAGAAGAACCTTGTAACATGTTTTCTTATGGGGAAAAAACCTACTCTGGATGAATAACCCGTTACAGGTTTGACGAAAAACTTTCAGAAGAATAACCCCAAATTCCCCTGTATATATACAAAGCCGCCCTCGACTTTCAAAGCGCAAGTTATTCCGGGCATAGAATATACCCCAAAGATCAAAGAGATTTACCGTTATAATACATTTGGAGAAAGTGGTGTCTATCAAATATGGCATGCTAAGGCCATGGGTAGCGTCTGCAAAAAGACGTCGCCTTTGTCCAGACCTCCTGACTAGTTTTGTGCAAAACAGTAAGATTGGATGAGGGCCGTAACACAGAGCTCACGATTGACATAAACAGGATAGAAATGAAATGGGGTTTAACATCCTACTGTTCTGCTCCGATTGGACCAATGAAGAGTAAATGAGTATAGAAGGTCATGTTTATATTATGTATTTCTAGAGGAAAGAATTAGACTATCAACAGATATTGTTAACAGAACATACTCAGATACTCCCCAAGGTAAGTAAACCCAACACTTTAACATAATATAGGGGTTTGGATGGCCGAATGGTTAGCGCGTTCGTGCTGTATTATAAGGTCTGTCATTGAGTCAACTGGCGTGGTTCCGATTTCGCGGTTGTACGTGACAAGGAGTAGGGTTGCCTGTTCAACCTCGTGGGTTTTCACCGTGTCCCCAGGTTTCCTCCCACGGCTAAAGACCCCTACGCGCAAGCGAATCATTGAAATAAAATTGAACCATATGTTAGTCTCGAAATGACCTAGTTTGTGTCGAGTGGACGTTATCCCCCACCCCTCTCTACAGTTTAGTAGGGTGAACAACTTGAACTCTACAAGGGGAGCTTTTGTCTCGGATTCTCTTGCGTTCATGTCCACTCGAATTTAACCAAGCCAACATAGACGTGAAAGCCTGCTTGTATAAAGATTGATTTCTTGTAAAAATCATTTTCCTGAAAATGGTCATTAAAGGAGCTAAACCTCAAACTCAATATTTTATATAATATTCGAAATTAAAAACACTAATTCAATATTTATCCATTTTATTCAATATTGGCGATGTTATATTGTAGGGGAAAATTGAGATCCTTATATCCAATATTTAAGAGTCAGTGAACAGTTGGTTATGAGTCGTGTATTCTATGGTTTCGGATGCTATTTGTAACGGACAATGAAAACATATCCTACAAGACAATGTGAAAGTAATTAAACATACATTATGCAAGAGCTAAATCTGTCTATTGCAGGCCTTTCTTTAGACCTGAAATGTTATCTAAATTATTAATTAGACATTAATTAACCTATTCAGACCATAATCAACTCTAGATGGCAGCGCTAGCCTGCGATCTTTAGTGGATTGTAAGCCGATTTACTGCACAACTTTCCTTCTCGATTAAATGGATAATCGAGACTATGCTGTTTATCAAACTGACTTTAGTAATGATGACCGAGGTTTTGGGGAATTTCAGTCGCTTAGTTCTCGGTTCATTGTGGATCAATTTGAATGAAATTTTCAGCAAATTGCCTTTACATTATCTAGTTTTTAACTATTATAGTTAGAACTGCCAACTCGTTATGGAATCTACCATAATGTATCTTTAATAATGGCTGATTCACAAACGACAAAATAATAATACTAACAAACGTGTAGAATGGACCAAGCAAGAGTAAAGAACTGTCGTTAAATTTCGACTGTTCGCGCGTTTCACCAAACACAATTTTTAAAACAATTGAATATAAATCACTTTATATACATTTATATTACATTAATATTTGCTTTTGGACCAATTTTCGGCTGTTTTAAAGATACATTATGGGAGATTAGATAACGAGCTATAATAGTTAAAAACTAGATAATGTAAAGAAAATTTGCTGATAATTTCAGGCAAATTGATCCACCCTGAACCGAGAATTTAGCGATTGAATTTTGGGCAAAGCCTCGATCATCATAACTAAAATCGGTACGATAAAAAACATAGTCTCTATTATACATTAAAATCAGAAGCAGCATACCTGGTTCTAATCCAGAAAACTGGCAGATTTAGCTCTTGCAATGTATGTTTAAGGTTGCAAAGAATAGTCATACGCCATTTAATTTCATTTGATGTATTAAAGTCGCTTTTTCATCTTAATTACAGTTTTTGCCAGTATTGAAGAATGTATTAACAGCAAAACCGACCGCATTCGATTGACCTGTCCATTAAATCACGTCATATACAAACCGGAAGTTTCCGTGGGTGCCAGTAACAACAACCTGTGTTACCATAGAGACGGTGACTGCACAGGACTGATTCACACCTTACTTGCTCAGAGAAATGGCTGCTATTGGTTAAATTCTTGTAACCTGTCATGGCAAGAGGGAATTCCAATAACCATGACATCAGTAGAAAGATGTTTTATTTTGATGCCGAGTTATACCATGATGAGCTACTTTCAGTGTGTTCCAAAGGGTAATTCTGTTATAATTATAATCCAAAAATGTCTCAAATTCGATCTTGTGGGGGGGGGGGGGGTGGTGCAAGAGGTGCGCCGATTTTTTTCCAGAACCAGCTGTCCCTCTTGCCCACCCCCAATAGCTACGGACCTCTCATGGACCATATGAAGCTATATGCATTTGTACATAAATAAATCTCTGAAGCGCCTCAGTGGGCCCCTTTGTGGGCAGAGAAAGTTCAAGGTCTGTCCCCCTCGTCAGTAATGGAGGATAGACGACCGAATAAGAAAGGGCATACGGTCGTTTGAATGGAATGATAAACTCGGATGTACACGTAAAAGAACGTCAGTAATGTTTCCAAGATCAGTATCCGCGGAAACACCTCTTCCCGAGCGCATTTCCTCTCATAAGATACCGCATCAGTTATGTCTACTTTTATTAGCCCGTTGGATTCAGGAAAATAGACCCTACACCCCATTGCATTTCTTTTGAAGCGGAAATTGAAAAGATTTGATAATTTCATTGATTTACCGGGAATTTCCAATAAACAGCACAATTTTCATTGCATTCCAAATATGGCAAATATTATCTGTATTTACATATCCATATCTCTATTTTTACTAAATTAAGGTTACGTGTACAACATATGTGACGACAACCATTGGGAAATCAAAGAAACTAATGGTCTTATTAAAAGTCACGACAGCTTTCCTTGGAATTACCCAGCAGTCACTAAAACTTGCAGGAAACGGTTACGTGTCAATAAGAAATATGGTGTACGCATTTTCGCTGATGACTTTGACCTTGACCTTGACACTTCAAAAGAAAGGGTTAATATATGGTACGTTTCACCCAATGGACATCGAGTAAAGAGAAAGAAACTTCGTGGAAACGACACAATAGATTTCATAACTCTAGACGGCTGTATTGATATAGAATTTAAAACATCGGAACATTCAAAAACTGGACGTGGTTTTGTTTTTAAATTTGAACGTAAGTTAGTTATCTTTATGTGGTGTTTTTGTGTCGTTTATATTATTGTAAACCCAGCTTCACAGACGATATTAAATTAACGTCTTACTATTCAGTTCCGACTGGGCTAATGAAGACGGGCTTACGCCATACATGAGGGAAATTTTGCCCGGTCAGCGGCAATGTGGCCTACTCTTACATCGAATTCAAACTGCCTGGTCAGCGGCACTGTGGCCTACTCTTATATCGAATTCAAACTGCCCGGTCAGCGGCACTGTGGCCTACTCTTATATCGAATTCAAACTGCCTCGGTTTTTCGTCTCATCCGAATGGCTAGTCAGCTGTCCTTGTCAGGCCCTCCGTCCTGCAGCACTGACAAATGGAAACCACGTCGGAAAATCCAGATGAACTATCTCTGCCAATGCAGAACCCCCAAGATAGCCAGCCAGCCTCTTAACTACCGTGGCCCCCAGCTTGAAAGACAACCAAGCTTAAATGGAATTAAGGGGTTATATTATGAGGCTATAGCGTAATGCCGCTGATCATCATTTGGGGGATTTTGGAAGACCTTGCAAACTACTATATTATAACACTTGAATATCTTAAATGGCGGGTTAGGTGACCGAACGGTTAGCGCGTGCGCGTTGTATCATGAGGTCTGGCGTGGTTTGGATTCCCAGGTTGTACGTGGCAAAGAGTAGGGTCGCCTGTCCAGCCTTGTGGGGTTTTTTTTTCGGGTCCCGAAATGACCTAGTTTGTGTCGAGTGGACGTTAAACCCCATATCTTTTTTTTTCTCTCTCTCTCTCTCTCTCTCTCCGGGTAATTTAGAATAACTCCCGACTAGATTAATTAATGAAAATCTGAACACCAGTCTATTCAGATTACTATAAGCTATAATAATTAAGAAAACACCAGTATCTTGGCAATGAATTACAATTAGCCCCAAACGCATGCGTGTATCTTGATGACGAGTTGTGTATTGAAATGAAAATGACAAATTCTCTTTCAGTTGCTGTAACCAATCAAACTGAGAATGATGTCATCGTGGATGAAGTTGGAACGTGTGGTGGGAAATCTACATATTTCCCCAAAAGACCAAAGAGGAATGAACGTAAACATAAAGTAAAGAAAGGTAAATAGAACGGAGAACACTAGATCGGATATGACGTCATATGCGCATATGACGTCACATGTGGATTGTGGGTGAGGATTTGGTTAGGCTTTGTCCAGCGTTAAGGTTAGGGTTAGCGCTAGCACTGTTTTACATCAAGAGACTTTGACGAAATCTGCAGGTCATAACCCCCCCCCCCCCCGCAATCCACATGTGACGTCATATGTGCTAAAATGTGCAAGAACGTCTCCAATCAAGCGTTATTCATCAAACAAACGATACTTCCGGTGATATATAAGGATTTAGGCTAGTAATTATTTCTCCCATTTAGCGAATACAGTTCGTATATTTATAACAGTTATTGCTTGACCTTTCCACGTTTTCACATGGAACATTTTATTGATCATTTGTTCTAGAATGTTTGGGTTTACATTTTGTGTCCCGGTTTGGTGAATATTTATGATTTTAATGCGGAAGGGTCGGGGAGGTAAACAGATCTGAATTAAGATTCTTACTCACTGAGTACATGCTAAAGTGGTTTACATTCGAAGTATAAGCAAAAAGACAGATTTTGATTAGATGGGTTCAAATCTCATCTTTTGATTCGTCATTTTTAAGGTAAGAAAAGAGATGTGAAGAAACGAAGATCTAGAAACAAGAAAAGGACATCTGGAAATAAAAACAGGAGAAAAATGCTTAGTAGAAGACGGAGTACGTATATTTATATGCAAAATGAACAGACTACGCCCCCGTCAGGTCAGCGCCATCTTGGATCCAAAATGGCCAGCGAAAATAGCAAATGTTACAATTTACCTCAATAATTCAATTTACATACCGTTTCATATGTCTTTTTATAGTTTTTTTGGGGTGCTAAGTTCAAAATAAATAATATTCTGAAAAAATCCGATGAACGACCGCCATCTTCCATCCAGTATGGCCGCCAAAATGGCTGCGAAAATGGCAAATTTTAAATTTTACCTCAATTATTCAATTTACATGCCGTGTAATATGTCTTTTTATAGGTTTTCGGCGATGCCGAGTTCAAAACATGATGTTTCTTTACAATCCGGTAAAAAAACCGCCATCTTTGATTCAATATGGCCTCCAAAATGCCAATGGGGGTTGGACGACTGAATGGTTAGCGTGCGCGCGCTGTATCATAAAGACTGTCATTGAGTCGACTGGCGTGGTTTCGAATCCCCGGTTGTACGTGACAAGGAGTAGGGTCGCCTGTCCAACCTCGTGGGTTTTCTCCGGGTCCTCCGGTTTCCTCCCACTGCTAAAGACCCCTATGCGCAAGCTAATTATTGAAATAAAATTAAACCATATGTTAGTCCCGAAATGACCTAGTTGTGTCGAGTGGACGTTAAACCCCATTTTACCTCAATTATTCGATTTACATGCCTTTTAATATATACTTTTATAGGTTTTCGGTGGTGCTGATGTTTCAACACAATCCAATAAACGAGGTCATCTTTGATCCAATATGGCCACCAAAATGGCCAATTTTAAAGTTTCCTCGATTTTTCAATTTACATGCCCTTTAATATGGCCTTCAATAGGTTTTCAAAGGTCTGCTGTGTTGAGTTCAAATATTAAAGTTCCTAAAAATCCGCTAAACGGTCACCATCTTGGATCCACTATGTGACTAATGTCTAATTTTACACAATGAGGGGGTGTCCGTCTTATATAACGCCTCTGATTCTTCTAAAAAAATATGTTGATAATTTTTAAAGCCTTTAACATTATTGTCATTTGTAAATAGTACCATGTTTTTTTTACAGAATCTAAAATTGGGAAAAGACTACATGGAAAACATCAAAGGAAGAATTAATCAGCATTTGTTACTGCTAATTTTATGCACAAGCCTTTCAAGACACGACCCAATGCCAATATCATGATTTAATTTGAGCACCTTTTAAATCATTTTTTATACTTACGCATTTGCCAGCTAACATTGTTGTTGATATTGTTTGTACTCTGGGAATGTATTACTGTGTCGACCGTATAAACAAAACTTAAAGATACATTATGGGAGATTAGATAAAGAGCTGGCAATTCTCACTATAATAGTTAAAAACTAGATAATGTAAAGGCAATTTGCTGAAAATTTTATTCAAATTGATCTACTATGAACCGAGAACTAAGCGATTGAAATTTACGCCTAGCCTCGATCATCATTACTAAAGTCAGTACGATAAACAGCATAGTCTCGATTATCCATTTAATCGTTAAATCGTGAAGGAAAGTTATGCAGTAAATCGGCTCATAATCCACTAAAGATCGTAGGCTAGCGATGCCATCTAGAGTTGATTATGATCTGAATAAGTTAATTAATGTCTAATTAATAATTTAGATAACATTTCAGGCCTAAAGAAAGACCTGCAATAGACAGATTTAGCTCTTGCATAATGTATGTTTAAATGTGCATTAACCTTCTACTAATGATAACGGGCATAACCATACATGATACTCCTGATTAACGTTCTCGACCTAACAGCAGGACTAACATCGGACTTGCTGGTTAGTAAGCCATGTGTTTAATGGCAGATATCACAGCTGTGCTTAACGACCCTCTCCATGAATCTGGGTAATCGAGGTAACCTTACTAACTCCATGTCGTGCAAACATTTAGTCGGAGGATATTAGTGGGAATAGGGTCGGTTTAATGTGGCCAAACATTCAGATTATCGTCCCTCTTTTCCTTATTACAGTCAAAGCACAAGTGCCAGGCCGAGAATCGGGGTAATAACTCCATGTCGTGCACAAATGTAGTCGGAAGTTATTGGTGGGAACAAAGTAGGTTTAATGTGATCAAACATTCAGATTTGTATGTACGCGTCAACACCTATTGTAGTAACTGGATATCTATTTTATTAAATTGTAGCCAATTCTATTGAGTTAAAACTTTCTGACCAGGTAAATGGACCATCCTTCATTATTTACGTCTTGTTTACATAATTGAATCCAGTTATATCATCGGAATTGTAACACTATTAATAATAAAACGAAACGAAATCTTTAATTGGTCTATTTTTCTATGTTAAGTAACTTAATGTTGGAGTAACTGTGAACTGTGTGTTATTTACTTAATAAATGCGATATCAGTGATTCGCAATCACTGTACCGCCGCCGCACATAGGTGTGCCGCGAGATCTTCCTAAGTGTGCCGCGAAACCAGCTATTTAACTGATGAAATTCGAAACACTGCAATGAATAAAGTAAGGTCACAGCTGTGTTTGTCTTTATTTAGTTTGAGTCATTCTATGTTTTTATGACTAGTCTATGTCTACGGTTGTATGCCGTCTATCACTTGCCATGTGTTTATTTTGTAAAATTCAAATATTTTTTCATATATATTGAGCCAGGTTTGCCGCTATTTTTTTCATGTGTTCCAGGGTGTGCCATTGACAGAAAATGTTTGAGAACCACCACTGTAACCGAATCGGGGTATCATTTAATATTGTGTATTTAGCACTAATTTCTTTCACATTTGTTTAATATAAAATCTTTGTTTAAAAATTCGTAAAAATCTTTTATAATCACCAAAAATCATCTAAGTTATACCTGAATTCAGTTTAAAGTTGACCATTTAATTTTGATAACGAGTGTCCAATTTACAAGCGATTAATTTCTCGATCACTGTTAAAAAATAAACAACCCAACTGTTTATTGGTGTATAATGATTAATTTTTAAACAGTGGTCAGGAAATTAAATACATGTAAATTAGACACTCATTATCAAAATTAATCAGTTTTAAACTGGACACAAGTACAAATCAGATGATTTTTGGTGGTTTTAAATGATTTTTACGAATTTTTAAACAAAGATTTGATATTAAACGAATGTGAAAGAGATCATTGCTAGTGTTATAGTACATATTTTGATATACATGTAATTACGTATCTAAACTGACTAATTGCTTTAAAGTGGATATGTTAATCTTTACTCCGAACCCCGATCGTTCTAATCTGAACGCACTCTTATCTATTTACCTTTTCTGAACATCTATCTTAGTACCTATATTTGAGTTATCACATTTTGTATTATATGTTTAACTGTTATTATGTATATGTTGAAATATTTCTAGTTTAATTATTATTAAGATATTAAGTTGGCGATAGCGACTGGGTATAAATATAAGAGACGAAATACGAACAATTATGTTCATTCGTTAATAAACCCAGTTCGAAGTCAAATAATTAGTACGTATGTTTCGTATAGGTGAGTTAGTTTATAATTGTTGTTACATAATGACAGATTGTATAGACGCTTCCTACCATCTTGACACGTGAAAGTGATTTTAAACCTATCTACTATCGACACCCCTGGAGGTCTTGGTAGCATTCCTTGTGTCATTATGTAACCTTAACTTGTTGGTGGCATGTTTTATTAAACTGTTTTTGTCTGATAAGCATGTATTAAATGTTAGACCTGATATGATACATTAGCCAGGTGTCTAATAAGATCCTTTGTTTTGATGGGTTTATAAACCCAGAAGGGAAACGACATAGTGAGTGAGGTCCGGGCAAGGACACAAGAGCGGAGGCCATGGCCTCCATGGCATTAGCCGAGACGGAACGAGGGAGAGCGTCTGGGAGTTGGCACACTCGTGCCTAGCCAAGCTAGGACATGGCTCCCTCAATACAAGTTAGTTATGGAATCTTTTAACATTACGATGTTTGTACGTGATATGTAAGAAGCAGAGAATAAAAGTATTATAAGATGTTGAACTAGTCTTGTCATCTGAACCTGATATAAAGGCCCAATACTGTAACATTGTGTCGCCTAATAATTCATTGAGTATATATGTTTATTTTACGCTTAATGTATGTTTCTTTTATGCATAATATAATAATGAGAAATAGCTTAGAATTACACTTGGTCACATAATATGCTAAAATTATATATTCAATTATTCATTAATTGATGTTTTAATTATGATTTCAATATATCTTTATTTGTGTTATGATGTTCATTCGTTAATAAACCCAGTTCGACGTCAAATAATTAGTACTTATGTTTCTTCTCCTTGAAAAATAAATATTGTAAGAACGCTGTGCCTCGACGTATTAGAGCTACGCATCCCTAGCATAAGAAGTCCTAAAATACGTCAAGCTAGAGCACGCTCGCACTAGATACACAAGATTAAATGATACCCGGGTTACAGTGCACTGTGCTATATTAAAGAGGAAGTACGAGCAGGAACTAGGCTTCTAATTATATTGTAGACATGTACCCTATATGTATTGAATACTGAAGTATTTCTTGATTGAATTTAGAGTTTAGACTACTTTTTTATACATTTCACCGATGTGGTTACTTTTATAGTTGAATTTTACTACATATGCTTACATTCATATTTCGTGTAGCATATAGCAGATCATGACTCATGCTGGCATTACACAATGGGTTCTTTTGGTTGTATTCCTAATTGTATTCAAATTTGAGTGAAGTCTGTGTCACTACAGACCCGGGACTGTACAGCGCAGTGGACGCTTACTGCTAGCCCCCGGATCCATTCACTTTTTTGAATTGTCTGTATGTTTGTGTTTTCCTGAGTGTGATGTCCTGTCCGTGTATTTGCTTTTGTGTAAATTTTGTTTGTTACTATTAGTGAGCTTCACCAACATGTAATCAATTGTTTGCGAGAAATACTGATATTCTTTTAGTCACATGTACAATACAATACAATATAAATGAAATGAAATGGGGTTTAACGTCCTACTCTTCTGCACCTAACCTGGGCTAATTGAAGACGGGCAATACAATATAAATGGACAACTTTATGTCGTGTTTGATAGCTTGGTATTCGAATATGAACTTTCGTCTTGGTGTTCGCGGCTATCAGTATACTGATATGATGCAGCATAAGGGATTCGATGTCAAAGTTGACGGGGAAGAAAATATCCAGAAGATTCGGATCTGTTTCTATCAAACATGGCGTAGCATATGATTGTCAAACCATTGGCTCATTTGCTGAAAAATCATAACAAAAACATTGAGAGTTCAGTTATCAAGGACATCTATCAATACATTAGGTGATGAATAGTATTGAATGTTTTTGTTAATAAAACGTGGCTTTTCTATTAGTACTTCCGCTTTAAACTCCCATAATCCTTGCTGTTTTCCTCTTTTAGAGACTATTTTTTTTGTTTCATAATACCTTAGCTTAGTTACCCGGTGTTGCACCGGCGAAAACTCCGCATATATCGTTTGGTTCCTGCAATCTGATTAAAATACAGATCTATATTTCGTTTCGTTTTTTTTATACCGTCGATGGGTATCTGAACAGCTAAAGTAGGAGGTCGCTTCAGGTGTTATACGAGCGGCTTTTGACCTTATGAAATCAGACATTGGTTAATCAATCAGCGTTGACGTTTCTAATGGTTTACCCAAGGTTCCGTGCACCTCACCCCAAAAGCTGACCGTAACGGACCGTTTCATTGGCTAATTCCTCACATCATCAAGAACCCAGGTTATACAACAACTCTTCCAGATCCTAGTGTAATAAAGACAAGTAAAACGAAATTTTAAACTTTAAAAACAAAAACGAAATAGGATCTGTATTTTAATCAAACTGGTTTTAATGTAAATAACAAACAAACAAACAAACTCTGTCTTTTATATATACTCTTCAACAAAAGTAGGGGATATTGAAATGCAAATACCTATGCTTTGAGAGTATGTTCACAGATGAAGAACTTATTGCCCCAACAGAACCACCGAGCTGCACATGCGACACGCAATAGCGCCATACACGTGGGGGGGGGGGGCATTGTCAACTTTCACACTTCAAGGAAGGGTTGATGAAAACTGCCGCGTGCTGGTTTATCTATCCATGTTTGCTTTCCTATCAGTTCTTGCATAAGATTTACTGCGTAGCGTATCTTTGCTTTAGTGTGTTACGTTTAATTTGATCGGGAGCCGTGTTCGTCGACGTCAACGTCAACCGACAACACTGCAAGAATTGACCGTGGCGCTGCAAGAGGAGTGGGTCAGATTGCCCCAAAACAGCAGTGCATTTCCGCAGTTCTGTATTGTTTCTGAATATCCCCTACTTTTTTTGAAGAGTATATAAGGACATTTGTAATCTGTCATTGTTAGGTCCTTTAGGAACGGTCTATGATCGGAAGTTATCATCCATATTAATATGTAATTTGTTGTTACCACTGCTAACTTTGCAATAAAGAAAACTTCAAAAACAATTGTTAGCACTGAGATCTTCTTACTTGAGCATAACTACCTCCTGTCACGTATACAAAAGAAAGATAAACGTGACCAGGGGTTGTGTTGGCTGGGAGTGGAGGTATTGAAGCTAACTATTGGCCCCATGTATACATTAACAAATGGTTTAAAATCTTTATATCTCTTAATCCATTTTTAGGCAGGAATTTCCTGTTGAAATTGGATAAAGAATAGGCGACACACCGCTATATGGGCACAATTTAGCCTATGTCCATCATGATTAGCAGAAAGGTGGCCACGGTGACTTTACGCTTCACAAAAACTTAAATATCCTTGAAATCGTCTTAAACTAAAATTCCATCCTAATTTCACAAAACTTTTTAAAGCATTTTAGATAAAATCCACTAAAATAATATTGTAAATTAAAATTGTATCTTAACTTAAACATATATTATGCAAGAGCTAAATCTGATTATTGCAAGTCTTTATTTAGGCTTCAGATGTCATAGAAATTATAAATTAGATCTTTATTTACACAACAAGCACAAAATCAACTCTGTAGACCCACGGATGGCTTGGATTCGGCTTGGATTTAAACAGGATTTCGTTGATTGATTAAATTTTTAAATGGCGTCGTAAGCGGAAATTAACCGTTACGTTGACGTCATACTCCCGGAAATAATTGTAGATCGAGGCTAAATGATAGATTGTACGAAGCGAGGCCGCTGTTGAGCGAGGCCGCATGTCAGTCAATTTGATTGATAGTTCGATATATACGGCCTTGATGTTATGTTTAGTTGTGGTTAAAATGGGAGTTTGGATGTCGGTATTATACGCTCTTTTGTCACTTGCGTTTACAGAAAAATTATAGAAATTGATAAACATCGCAGAGTTACGTAGGCCTACCAGTTACAGTACAAGAGTACACTCAGGCTATAATTATGCCTCATTGATTTGGCCCATTCAGTTCAAACTTTCGCTTCTTATCTATATATTAAAAGTCTTATTTTTAATTTGTAGTAAAATTGATACGAATTGAATTGCAACCCCGTCTCAAACCAGTCATTGAAAACGTTACTTGATAATCGAGATTATGTAGGTGGAGTTAACGCCTGTCAATCAAATGATCGTCTGTTCTCGGAGACGGTGAAGTGTGAGAGTTAACTTCTATTTCTAGTCAAAAATTACAAAAGTGATAACTTTGTTCAGAATAAAGTAATTTGACTGAAATTTTCAATATATTCTTCTTTCATCATCTATGTTTGAACTGTTATAGCAAGAATGGCCAACTCTCTATTAAAATCTCCCATAATGTATCTTTAAAATAGTGGCGTTTCACAAAACTATTTTAGAGAAATTTTAACTAAAATCAATTTTAACTTAAAGCGAGAGAGAGAGAGAGAGAGAAATGGTGTTTAACGTCCGCTCGACACAAACTAGGTCATTTCGGGACTAACATGTATTAATTTTATTTCAATAATTCGCTTGCGCGCAGGGGTCTTTAGCAGTGGGAGGACGCGGAGAAAACACACGAGGTTGGACAGGCAAGCCTACTCCTTGTCACGTACAACCGGCGATTCGAAACCACGCCATTTGACTCAATGACAGGTCTTATGATACCGCGCGCGTGTGCTAACCATTCGACCACCCAACCCCCACTCCTAACTTAAAATCACGACATTAACAAAAATTGATTAGAGCTACGCTGTTAAATCTATTGCGACATATTGTAGATAAATTTAGAATAATGATAATATTGCCAATGGCCCGGGTCACATAATGTTAACATACTGTCATTCACAAAAATAATTCTCATTCAATTTCGTTTCATTGCCTGGAAAATATAGCTGCGGCCGACCCGTTTATTTTATTGTAAAGCAATATAAGCAATTAGATAACGCCCCAAATTAAAACCCCAAGAACACCCTCAAACCCCTAGTAAACAAAACTTTTTGTTACTATTTTATATATTACCATATGATTCAAGTATAAATTATACCATTTTCAAAAACCCTAAAAAGAAAATCTGAACTTACTTCATATATTTAATGTCTATACAAAAATATCTTTGTAGGCCTGTCATTGTTTAATATTGCCACTTTCTTGGTATTAGAAGGCCTACAGTCCTATAATACTAGACACGCCATATATGCAAAGTATTTACTCATATGGTTTGGGGGTTATGATGACATGAATAAAGATAATCAATAATCCCAGATGTGTTTATTGAAACATTTTATAGGTATTAATATCATGAATTTATTATTATTTCTTAATAAAGGCGTTCGTTAATAACACAGCCAAGGATATTTTATATTGGAGAAAAATCATTTTAATTTAGTAAGATAGATAGGCATGGGCTTATGATATCCAATATTTAAAACAAAATAAACATTTTACGATTTGTACACGAATCGTGTACCATAATGCGTTTCAGCGCAATCTGTATCAAGCGACTCGAAGAACGAGGTTAGACATATTCCACAAGTCATGTCAAACGGTGACCCCATATTATTATCTGGAGAGCATGCGCAATAAATACTATCGGTGTAGACTGGAATAACCAGACGCAGAGATTGCCATTCGATTGAGACTTCTGGCGTATTTCGCCGAACATAACTGCTTTGAAATTAGAGTAAAAACGGAAACGACTGAATGTAAATCAGTTTATTTACATTCATATTACATTATTATATACGTTGCGACCCACTTGTGTCAATTTCTAGGTCCCAAATATTAGCGATTTAGCTTCTTTAATGCTTCAATGCAACATACGTTACTAATCGAGCATACAGAAATAAATAGGGTTTAATGTGTTACATTTCTGTACTAACCGGTATTCTGAAGACGGTTATAGAGCATGCAGTGTGTTATGAGGAAATTTGCCCGGACAGCGGCGTTCCCATATTACTTCATTCTTCGTGAATAGATCTCTGTCCTAAATGGCCGCCATATATCCAATAATTAGTATACAGTCCTGTTTTTATTGCGGTTCTACCCCTTTTCACATCTGTCATACACACAAAGCCTAAATAAACTTTTTCAATTTGATCCAATGTAAGCAGAATAAATACTTCACAGAATTCTCAAAGTATATATACTTAGTGTTTTCGACAAAACATCTTAGTGTATGTTCTCAATAAGAACTAACTGTAGACAGACAGCCTAAGTTTAGTATGCGGCGTTCCGATATTTAACAGTGCTTCCAATGACATACACGGGACCTCTGTTTTCGTACCATCCGAATGACTATACGTTGTCTCTTGCCAGGCGATCCATCATGCACCATTGGCAACTGCAAATTCAACTGGAAATTGTTGTTTTGGATGAAAATTTGTCAAATTGCGACTATTTATTTTTACTGCAGTGTGAAGTTAGCTCGATTTTGGTTTTCCGTTTTTCGATATTGCTGAATATCGAATAAAGAGCTAATCGTTTTTCGATATTGACGGATAATATTTAAAGGATGCATATCCACAGAATTTCGCTAGAACACATTTGATTAAATAAGTTTTCTAAAACGAACTACGGGGGGTTGGATGGCTGAATGGTTAGCGTGCGCGCGCTGTATCATAAAGTCTGTCATTGAGTCGACTGGCGTGGTTTCGAATCCCCGGTTGTACGTGACAAGGAGTAGGGTCGCCTGTCCAACCTCGTGGGTTTTCTCCGGGTCCTCCGGTTTCCCCCCACTGCTAAAGACCCCTACGCGCAAACGAATTATTGAAATAAAATTAAACCATATGTTAGTCCCGAAATGACCTAGTTTGTGTCGAGTGGACGTTAAACCCCATTTCTCTCTCTCTCTCTCTAAAACGAACTAAAGTTATCATAAAATAAGATGCCTTAGCAGTGAATTCACATCAGAACTGCACTTTGTTTTTTATATTGGCGAATGTCACCGACCCGTTATTTCTATAAAATAAAAGTCTGGTTTTATCCAGACATCGTATAATACATGTATATTGAGTATACGGTCTCCATGTATATTGAGTTAGTTGCTCGGCCCTACGGTAGAGGTTTTTAAGGGCTTGTCACACAAAACTAAAGCGTTTTATTCTTCAAAATATAACCGAGACTGGCCCTTTAATACAACACCTGATGGTCTGTCCATATTGTTTATAACAGCTGTATCTTTCTCAACAAATAAATTTAGCTTTCAGCGATATGTATAACTAAAATTTTGTTTTTGCATACACTTGAGACAAATAAAACAAGCTTTTCTGTATAAATGGTTCTGAAAATGTTCTTATTCAAATCTACAGAATATTATATAATGACATTTAATACGAGCTAACGTAAATATACGTGACTTCACTACATTTAGACCATGATTATTTTCATGATTAAATTACTACCATCTGGCTGAGAAGGCGTAAGAAAAGTATAAAAGAGATGCGGCTAGTCGTTTTAGCATCAACTTGTTAATCCAACAACATGAAGTTAGGTGTTGTATGTTTGCTAGTTGTACTAGCCGTGGCTCATGCCCGGCCCACTGAGTCAGATCGAAGAAGAGATGATGATCGACTACCAAGACGGGAAGAACAAGAAGGTACACGACAAAGGAATCGACGCCAAGCTGAAGATTTAAATGAACCCCCAAGACGAGACGAAGAAGAAGGTCCACCACCAAGACGGGAAGACGGTGAAGGTCCACCACCAAGACGGGAAGATGGTGAAGGTCCACCACCAAGGAATCGACGCGAAGCTGAAGACTTAAATGAACCCCCAAGACGAGACGAAGATAGGGAAGGCGGCGGTCCACCACCAAGACAGGAAGACGGTGAAGGTCCACCACCAAGACGGGAAGACGGTGAAGGTCCACCACCAAGACGGGAAGATGGTGAAGGTCCACCACCAAGACGGGAAGATGGTGAAGGTCCACCACCAAGACGGGAAGATGGTGAAGGTCCACCACCAAGGAATCGACGCCAAGCTGAAGATTCAAATGAACCCCCAAGACGAGACGAAGATAGGGAAGGCGACGGTCCACCACCAAGACGGGAAGATGGTGAAGGTCCACCACCAAGACGGGAAGATGGTGAAGGTCCACCACCAAGGAATCGACGCCAAGCTGAAGATTCAAATGAACCCCCAAGACGAGACGAAGATAGGGAAGGCGACGGTCCACCACCAAGACGGGAAGATGGTGAAGGTCCACCACCAAGACGGGAAGATGGTGAAGGTCCACCACCAAGACGGGAAGACGGTGAAGGTCCACCACCAAGACGGGAAGACGGTGAAGGTCCACCACCAAGACGAGAAGATGGTGAAGGTCCACCACCAAGGAATCGACGCCAAGCTGAAGACTTAAATGAACCCCCAAGACGAGACGAAGATAGGGAAGGCGGCGGTCCACCACCAAGACAGGAAGACGGTGAAGGTCCACCACCAAGACGGGAAGACGGTGAAGGTCCACCACCAAGACGGGAAGATGGTGAAGGTCCACCACCAAGACGGGAAGATGGTGAAGGTCCACCACCAAGACGGGAAGATGGTGAAGGTCCACCACCAAGGAATCGACGCCAAGCTGAAGATTCAAATGAACCCCCAAGACGAGACGAAGATAGGGAAGGCGACGGTCCACCACCAAGACGGGAAGATGGTGAAGGTCCACCACCAAGACGGGAAGATGGTGAAGGTCCACCACCAAGACGGGAAGATGGTGAAGGTCCACCACCAAGACGGGAAGATGGTGAAGGTCCACCACCAAGGAATCGACGCCAAGCTGAAGATTCAAATGAACCCCCAAGACGAGACGAAGATAGGGAAGGCGACGGTCCACCACCAAGACGGGAAGATGGTGAAGGTCCACCACCAAGACGGGAAGACGGTGAAGGTCCACCACCAAGACGGGAAGACGGTGAAGGTCCACCACCAAGACGAGAAGATGGTGAAGGTCCACCACCAAGGAATCGACGCCAAGCTGAAGACTTAAATGAACCCCCAAGACGAGACGAAGATAGGGAAGGCGGCGGTCCACCACCAAGACAGGAAGACGGTGAAGGTCCACCACCAAGACGGGAAGACGGTGAAGGTCCACCACCAAGACGGGAAGATGGTGAAGGTCCACCACCAAGGAATCGACGCCAAGCTGAAGACTTAAATGAACCCCCAAGACGAGACGAAGATAGGGAAGGCGGCGGTCCACCACCAAGACGGGAAGACGGTGAAGGTCCACCACCAAGACGGGAAGATGGTGAAGGTCCACCACCAAGACGGGAAGACGGTGAAGGTCCACCACCAAGACGGGAAGACGGTGAAGGTCCACCACCAAGACGGGAAGATAGCGAAGGTGAACCACCAAGGAATCGACGCCAAGCTGAAGATTCAAATGAACCCCCAAGACGAGACGAAGATAGGGAAGGCGACGGTCCACCACCAAGACGGGAAGATGGTGAAGGTCCACCACCAAGACGGGAAGACGGTGAAGGTCCACCACCAAGACGGGAAGACGGTGAAGGTCCACCACCAAGACGAGAAGATGGTGAAGGTCCACCACCAAGGAATCGACGCCAAGCTGAAGACTTAAATGAACCCCCAAGACGAGACGAAGATAGGGAAGGCGGCGGTCCACCACCAAGACAGGAAGACGGTGAAGGTCCACCACCAAGACGGGAAGACGGTGAAGGTCCACCACCAAGACGGGAAGATGGTGAAGGTCCACCACCAAGACGGGAAGATGGTGAAGGTCCACCACCAAGACGGGAAGATGGTGAAGGTCCACCACCAAGGAATCGACGCCAAGCTGAAGATTCAAATGAACCCCCAAGACGAGACGAAGATAGGGAAGGCGACGGTCCACCACCAAGACGGGAAGATGGTGAAGGTCCACCACCAAGACGGGAAGATGGTGAAGGTCCACCACCAAGACGGGAAGACGGTGAAGGTCCACCACCAAGACGGGAAGACGGTGAAGGTCCACCACCAAGACGAGAAGATGGTGAAGGTCCACCACCAAGACGGGAAGACGGTGAAGGTCCACCACCAAGACGGGAAGATAGCGAAGGTGAACCACCAAGGAATCGACGCCAAGCTGAAAATTCAAATGAACCCCCAAGACGAGACGAAGATAGGGAAGGCGACGGTCCACCACCAAGACGGGAAGATGGTGAAGGTCCACCACCAAGACGGGAAGACGGTGAAGGTCCACCACCAAGACGGGAAGACGGTGAAGGTCCACCACCAAGACGAGAAGATGGTGAAGGTCCACCACCAAGGAATCGACGCCAAGCTGAAGACTTAAATGAACCCCCAAGACGAGACGAAGATAGGGAAGGCGGCGGTCCACCACCAAGACAGGAAGACGGTGAAGGTCCACCACCAAGACGGGAAGACGGTGAAGGTCCACCACCAAGACGGGAAGATGGTGAAGGTCCACCACCAAGACGGGAAGATGGTGAAGGTCCACCACCAAGACGGGAAGACGGTGAAGGTCCACCACCAAGACGGGAAGACGGTGAAGGTCCACCACCAAGACGGGAAGATGGCGAAGGTGAACCACCAAGACGGGAAGACGGTGAAGGTCCACCACCAAGACGGGAAGATGGGGATCGACCATAATGTTTTGAAATTTATATTTACTTTATTGTGATATTATATTATGAGTAAATAGATTTTGAACACAAACAACGTTTACCTGTTTTTTGTAGTTATCTACAATATGTTTTAAATGAATGAATAATAGAAAGGTACTGATGAAGTTTATCGGAATATGATGATATCTCTATCTATTAATAATTGACAGTTATGAATGCTAAAACGGGTTACCGGAGAACAACGTGATAGGCATATGTTCTCTTTATATTCATTACATATCCAGTATAGCAACGCATGCCCAGCTACTTCGATAACACCGCGATAGACAAGTTAATAAGTGGAGTTTATCGCTTGTTTTTTTTTTAAGGGGTGTTTTTTTTGAAGGAAGGAACATATAGATTTTGTGTTCTAGAGGTCAACGATTTGTTGTATACACACCCACTCACACACACCCATGCCCCCCCCACACACACACACACGTACATATGCATACACATATAAATAAAAGCATATTATTTGTTTGATTTATCATTAGAAATATATCTATTGTATTTAGGTTAAACGTTACCTGTGATAAGTAATAATGATGTTAATATTTCATGTGGCATATAGCAGATCGTCACTCATAGCTCCAACCTCGTGGGTTTTCTCCGGGTCTTCCGGTTTCCTCCCACTGCTAAATTGAACCATATGTTAGTCCCGAAATGACCTAGTTTGTGTCGAGTGGACGTTAAACCCCATTTCTCTCTCTCTCTCTTACTCATAGCGGTATGAATCTGTCTCACTACAGGCCTGGGAACTATACAGCGCAGTGGACGCTTACGGCTAGCCCCCGGATCTATGTACGTTTGTTTGTGATTTCTGCGTATTGTGTCTTGTCCGTAGATTTGTAGCTACATAAAATATGTTTCTAAATATTCCCTACATGCACACAGCTTTAACACAACCATAGTTTATATACATTATTTGATGCCAAGTTTCTAAATATTCCCTACTGTAAAACTATTGGACTTCTCTTTCTGGTTGTGTTTGTGGAGCCACGGTGGCTAGGTGGTTAAGACGCTGCCTCGCTAGCCTGGAGGTCGGGTGTTCGATCCCTGCATTGGCCGAGAAAGTTCATCCTGATTTTCCGACGTGCAGAACAGAGGGCCTGACAAGGACCCCCGCTGTCTAGTCCTTCGGATGAGACGAAAAACCGAGGTCCCGTGTATACATTAGAATGCACGTAAAAGATCCCTTGGCAGTTGTAATTCGATATAAGAGTAGACGATAGTGACGCTGCCCGGGCAAAATTTCCCTCATAGCACACTGTATGGCGTATGCCCGTCTTCATTAGCCCAGTATAGGAGCAGAACAGTAGGACGTTAAACCCCATTTCATTTCATTTCATTTCATTTCGGTTGTGTTTGTTTCTTCGTGATCGTAACAAGACTACAGCATCAATGGTTTTACAACTTTATTGCTAAGCTGTAATGGCTTTGCAAGGTTCATCGTTCTCAATAATAATGGCTGCTAGGAATTTCTGAATGAGCTCTCTTTATTTCACACGAATAAAGGAGGAGACATTACCTTATTTGGTCTACCAACCATAGGTCAATTAACAGATAGAATTTGATGAATATCTTGACAATGGTTATCGTTTTACCAAAATATCACTGGGTTGTTTTATGTATAACTATATATTCACGTTCATTAAGTACGTGTGTATTTGACTCGATAGACAGAGTGAAGAAACAATTTTGCAAAGAACCAAATTTGTCTCAAGGACCAAAGTGTTATACTACTTGCACACAGCTTTAATGCAACCTTGGTTTATATAAAACTCGTAATGGAATATTCCACGCATTAACAGGTTGAGAATTGAGCGAGTGTCCTTTAAATAACCACTCTTCTAACGTTATATAGTGCCATAATATCATATATTAAATTTATTCCAAGCCGTCAACGATCGTGTCTAAATTTCGGGATTTTATTTTATTTGTTCTTAAGAAGAAGAGTTTAAATATATCGTAGTTTGAAGTGATTTTTTAAAAAGAAAAACATGTGGGGAATATCTATAGAGATTGTGGTTCTGGTTGTTATTGTAAATGATAAGTTCTATGAGGTTTATGGGAATAGATTTCCACAAGATAAAGGTAAGTACGAGAGAGAGAGACAGGGAGAGAGAGAGAGAGAGAGAGAGAGACAGAGAGAGAAATGGGGTTTAATGTCTACTCGACACAAACTATGTCATTTCGGGACTAACATATGGCTCAATTTTATTTCAATAATTCGCTTGCGCGTAGGGGTCTTTAGCAGTGGGAGCAAACCGGTGGACCCGGAGAAAACCCACGAGGTTGGACAGGCGACCCTACTCCTTGTCACGTACAATCGGGGAAACGAAATCACGCAAGTTGACTCAATGACAGACCTTATGATACAGCGCACACGCGCTAACCATTCGGCCATCCAATCCCCCCACCCCCGGTAAGTACTAACTCGCGTTCTTCAATATCGCTCGGGAGCCACGGTGGCTAAGTGGGTAGGACGTTGGTTCGCGTGTTCAATCCATGCATTGGACGAGAAAGTTCATCCAGATTTTCAGGCGTGGTTCCCCCTTGTCAGTGGTGCAAGACGGATGGGACGAAAAACCGAGGTCTCGTGTACACATTGGCGATATTTAGCGACCTTAAGATAGTTAAATTTGCATTATGTATGAATTAGCTATCATAGTTTAAAAATTACTTTATTCAGTGCGAACTTATAAGTGTTTGAAGTTTTGACAAAAAGTAGCGTAAATTGGTTACTATCGTAGCATTGGTACTTGACAATCGAGACTAATGGCCGTGTTGTTCTAATCTACTTAAAATCGGGGCCATCCGATAACCAAGAGTGTTTATAATTGGCTTGTCATTTTAATAAATGTTTTAATAATAATTTATATAACACTTGACGCTTGCAAAACACCTGCAATAAAACGTTTTAGCTCTTGCATAATGCGTCTTTTATTTTCCACATTAAAACTGGGAGGAAGTGACATTATTGTTTTGCAAGTTCAATAGACATCAAGCTTGGTATAATTTGGGTTAATACGTTTGCAATCTAATGAGATCCGAAATCAGGTGAAACATATTTCAAATGTCGTTCAACATAAAATGGTAAATAAACGGAACGGGGAAATATAAAGTCACGATTTTCTTCTTTTTTTTCCTTCATTCTTTTTGTAATAAATATTTAATATCAATATCATATTTTTAAAATTTGTTCAATTTAAAGTTACAGTTTCGTCTCGAGCCATACGAAACTTACGCTGTCTTGCCTACAATTAGTTCTGCTTGATAACAGACACGAAGCTGTTTGACCGACATTTTGATTTTTTTATCGACGATTTCAGTCGAAAACACAATGGTTACTTCGAGAAATTTAAGACGCGTTTAACCCGCTTTCTTTTTCATATATATGATTTTGATAACTTTTTTTTGTCTTATTAAACATACATTATGCCAGAGCTAAATCTGCCTATTGCAGTTCTTTCTTAAGGCTTGAAATGTTTTGTAAACTAATTAATCAACTCTCGATACCATCTTATATGTTGGATTTTCACTGGATTTGAAACCTCTCTGCTGTTCAACGCTCATTGATGATTAAATCCACAAATGGATAATCGAGACTATGTTTTTTATCGTACCGACTTTAGCTGTTTTAATCAGAATAACATGTTTCATTTATACAACGCTTGGCAAGGCACAACGCATAGTCGTTCGGATAGGACGAAAGCCCGAGGTCCTGTGTACACATTGCCGAGCACGTAAAAGATCCCTTGGCAGTTGGAATTCGATGTAAGAGTAGGCCGTAGTGCCTCTGTCCGGGAAAAAATTTCCTTCACAGCACACTTTATGGCGTCCCTGTGTCAGAGGGAGTAGGGCGTTGGTTCGCTAACCTGGGAGTCGAGTGTTCGATCCCTACATTGGCCGAGAAAGTTCATCGGGATTTTCTGGCGTGCTTCGCCCTTGTCAGTGGTACAGGACAGAGGTCTGGCAAGACACAACGCATAGTCGTTCGGATAGGACGATAAACCGAGGTCCCTGTACACATTGGCGTGCACGTAAAAGATCCCTTGGCAGTTGGAATTCGATTTAAGAGTAGGCCGTAGTGCCTCTGTCCGGGCAAAATTTCCCTCATAGCACACTGTATGGCGTATGTCCGTCTTCATTAGCTCAGTAGTTCGGATCAGAACAGTAGGACGTTAAACCCTATTTCATTTCTTTCGATGAACTAAAGGTAAATTACGTATTTATAAATCTTAAATAAATATGTACAGTTACAGTGGGAAAATATAGGGAAAATAACGCCTGACTCAGTTGTATTTTTCTACGAAACGTCGCCTTTTGTTTAGCAGTTTAAGGATGTCACCTACATTATGTCAATAAGGTACTCGTGTCAAATTTTTTCTTAAAAAATTGTCATTGACGCAAGATATTTTATGGCACAATAATATGAGCCCAGCTGAATACTCACGTGGCTCTATTAAGGAAATGAAATGGTCGTTTAACGTCCTACTGTTGCGCACCAACTGGGATAATGAAGACGGGCATACGCCATACAGTGTGCTATGAGGGAAATTTTGCTCGGACAGCGGCACTACGTCCTACTCTTATATCGAATTCCAACTGTCAAGGGATCTTTTACATGCTCGCCAAGGTATACACGGGACCTCGGTTTTTCGTCCCATCCAAAAGACTAGACAGCCGTCCTAGCCAGGCCCTCCGGCTCTAATAAGTATTTCCAGGGTTTAGAATAGAGAATTAAAACCAGGCAGTATTGTTAGATGTTGACAATATTATAGTAACCCGAAATTAGATTTTGTTGTAATAATAGGTGCCCGAAATAGAAATATCTTGCATTCTAAATGTCCTGGGCAACTCACTGCGAATGGTTTTTCTTGTTTTAATTCGGAATGTAAAGGGGGTTGTTTAGCCGAATGGTTGGGACATAAGGCCTGTCATTCAGTCAAGTAGTGTTGTTTGGCACAATGCCAGACCCTGTGATTTGAAACCACTAGACCCCCGCCCCCTCCACACACACACACACACACACACAGATAAAGAGCTGCCCGTTTGTTCAAAAATATACTCAGCCAAATTAAAAACTTGACACTCGGGATTTTTGGGACTAGATTTTTAATATTTGGTTTAAGGCAACTATTTTAGTGTTATGTTGTGCACAGATGACCTTGACATCAACAGAAAGCAAGAATACGTCTCGCCGAAAGTCCTTGACATTGATAACGTTCGTGATGTCACAGTACCCCCCAAAATGAAATTCACAGACTTGGAGATCAATCTGAATAAAGTGTTTAGTAACGGTTGTGGCCTCCTCTAGCGTCTCGTACTGCCACACAACGTCTTCTCATGGATCTCAGAACATTAGTAAACACTACCCGAGGGAGACGTCGCCACTGCTCAGCAAGAGCATGTTGAAGGTCCTGCAACGTCAGTGGTGGATTCACTTGCTGACGAACACGTCGACCCAGTTCGTCCCAGATGTGTTCAATAGGATTAAGGTCGGGGCTAAGCGACGGATAATCCAGGACTTGGACACCGGCATTTCTTACAAAATTCTGGGTAGCAAGTGCTGTATGGGGTCGAGCATTGTCTTGTTGAAACGTTAGTCCAGGCCCATGTCTCTGCATAAACGGAAGAAGAACAGGTTGCAAAATCTGATCCCTGTACTGGACAGTATTTAAGTTCCCTTGGACAACAACAAGAGGAGAACGTCCATGTGCACAAAAAGAACCCCAAACCATGACGCTGCCGCCACGAAATCGGTCAACTTCTCTGACGCATACTTGAGCGTAACGTTCACCTCGTCTGCGGTACACTCGAGCCCTGCCATCGGCAAATCTCAAAGTGAATCGAGATTCGTCACTAAAGACAACCGAATTCCACTGTCTTTGAGTAAATCTTATGTGTCTTGTGGCCCACACAAGTCGGTTACGGCGACGAAGAGGTGTCAATATTGGTCCATTATAGGGCCTCCGAGCTCGAAGACCAGCAGCCTGCAAGCGATTTCGAACAGTTTGTGCAGTTACCCTTCCACCAAACATCTCTCTACTTGTGGAGGTTGCAGTGACAAATCTGTTTCTAAGATGACGTAATCGTATTGCTTGATCTTCCTGGAGTGACGTCACACGTGGCGCTCCCGCCCTTGGGCGGTCGGCAATAGTTCCAGTTTGAAGCACTCTCATTCTAAGATTAATTATTGTCTGGCGTGAACAATTAAAGGCTCTTGCAACAGTGACCACAGACTGACCAGCATAGAGCCTACTTATAGCACGTAGACGTTCTACATTTGAAAGGCGCGGCATTTTCTAACAAAGATGAAAATAACAATTTTAATTTGTTTTTCCAGTTCAAGTTACGTGTGCGTGTTCAGTTTAAACTTGCATCGATTGACCTCACGAGTTTGTGTTTGCGCGTGTTTTCAGGTTTTTCATCTTTATATGCTCAAAAGTCACGTGATCCACGTGACTTTACAATTTTATGAAATTAAAGGCTTCTTACTACTTACTATCGTTAGAAACACTTACCAGAAAAAAAATTTGTTGAAATTCATCAGTGTTAAGTTTTTAATTTGGCTGAGTGTAGATAACGAAAGATGAAAATATCGAAAATTAAGTTTCATTCAAATTACTTTGACTTAAGATCTAAAGCGATGTTACGCACGTTTCAAAAAAGGCTTGATAAGATCCAGCATAGATTGTTCATTACAGCGGTACTTGACATTGAAGACTAAGACTCGATTATCCAGTTTGTTGTTACACTTTTACATCTCGCGGGTGTACTAATTCAAATGATGGTTTAAAGAGTTGATTACAGGCTTGACATATAAATAAATGTCTAAATAATAGATTATACAACATTTGAAAAAAAAACCCAACAAAACCTTAAAATTGCTGATTTAGCTCTTACCTAATGTGGCTATAAACAGTTTAAATATTATATACATGAAATTAATACTTTCTGGGTATTTTTACATAATTGATTGTTAATTATAGTGAAATTCCCCACTGATATTTCGTACGTCTTCCGTTATCATTACATAGCACACGGATATTGCTATATAGATCAATTAGGCCACGGTGGACGAGTGTATATACCTACTGGGCATTGTTATATATCCATAGCTGTATATTGATTATAGGGAAATCCCCTACTGATATCTCGTACGTCTTCCGTCTTCCGTTATCAATACAAAAAACATGGATATCACAAGATCATTTAGGCGACAGCGACCGGGATATAACGATTTAACTGAATGGACTTAAAGTAATTACTTGTATATATAATAGACATTTTCACATCCGCATTTACATTAGTTGAAATATAGTAGGGGAATCCCCTAATAAGGTCGCTTATATCTTCCGTTATAAGAACCCTTTAACACTTTATAATTATCTATCCGAACATAAATATGGAGCCGCTGAACGTCATTTGCGTTTTGGAATATAGTCGGGGAATCCCCTAATAAGGTCGCTCACATCTTCCGTTGAACGTCATTATTTAGGTTTTTCGACATTATCAACTTTTCACGACTTAATCCGGGCTAAAAGGCACCCAAACTGTTTACCTGACTTTTAATTATGAAACAAAACCAAAATGTCAGGCGGTAGATATTCTCCTGGTTTGGATTCAGTCTTACTACAAAGAGACCCATCAAACGATTTTAACGAAAAATATACTTGACGCTACTGATTGCTTGTTTTTATCATAGTTATCAAGCAAGTGTTTTATGGAATAGTCTACCATTTAGTTTAAGATGTTGTACATCTCTATATTCTTTTAAAAAACAACTTAAAACACATTTATTTAATCAGGCTTTTAATGGTTAGCTTGTGCGAGCTGTATCATAAAGTCTGTCATTGACTCAACTGGCGAGGTTTCAATTTTACGGTTGTACGTGACAAGGAGTAGGGTCGCCTGTCCAATCTCGTGGGTTTTCTCCGGGTCCCCCGGTTTCCTATCACTGCTAAAGACCCCTACGCGCAAGCGAATTATTGAAATAAAATCGAACCATGTGTTAGTCCCGAAATGACCTAGTTTGTGTCGAGTGAATGTTACCCCCCCCCCCCTCTCTCTCTCTCTCTCTCTTTGTAAGTACTGACTTGAATTATTTAATTTTTAAACTGATATTCTTTAAAGGGGTTCAACATTTACAATATTGTAGTTTATAAGGAATAAAATTAAACATCACTTTAAAGGCGATCCTATATCGATTAACCAAGGAGTTAAAGACCGGGATATAGTGGTATGTGGGGCGCGTATATAGGCAGTTTAACATCCTCATATATATTAGTTGAAGAGGGAATTCCCCTACTGAGGTCGCTTATATCATCCGTTATGAGAGAGAGAGAGAGAGAGAAATGGGGTTTAACGTCCACTAGACACAAACTAGGTCATTTCGGGACTAACATATGGTTTAATTTTATTTCAATAATTCGCTTGCGCGTAGGGGTCTTTAACAGTGGGAGGAAACCGGAGGACCCGGAGAAAACCCACGTGGTTGGACAGGCGACCCTACTCCTTGTCACGTACAACCGGGGATTCGAAACCACACCAGTCGACTCAATGACAGACTTTATGATACGGCGCGCGCACGCTAACCATTCAGCGATCCAACCCCCCCCCCCCCCCAACCAATACAGAGAATATTAATTGATTACAGATGCAATATGCAAGATTTAGATAAAGAGCTATAATAGTTTAAAATACTTGACAATCGAAGATAAATAATGGTATATGCGTCTATATATATACTATGCAATTTAAACATACATTATGCAAGAGCTAAATCTGCCTATTTCTGGCCCTGAGTTCACAAAGCATTCTCAGGCTCAAGTTAAGAATTTACTCAAAATTGTATGTTTTATTTTTAACTAAAATATATAGAGGATATTTGTCGTTTTGTCGTGAATAACATATTTTATTTCATCGAGAAGCAAGAAAACTTATATTTTCACGAGTGAAAATATAAACGTTTTCTTGCTTAGAGATGAAATAAAATATGTTATTCACGACAAAACGACAAATGTTCTATTTATTTTATGATTTTACAATCATTTTAGGTAAAAGCAACATGGACTACTTTGTCCGCTTCTAGCCAGTGGAATAACACTTTTATTTTACTGATAAAACGCGGTATTCCACTACTGATCATAAAATAAAGTCCTTTATAATACTTTTGTTGTTTTAATGTATCAAATATGTTAATAAGAAACTATGTGCAAAGTGTTGTGTTTCTGGATCAAAGATATTTCTCATAAACAGTAATTGAAAGTTGAGTAAATTCTTAATTTAAGTCGGAGACTGCTTTGTGAAACCAGGGCCGGGTCTTTCTTTAGGCCTGAAATGTTATCTAAATTATTAATTAGACATTAATTAACCTATCCAGACCATAATCAACTCTCGATTTGATTGCTAGTCTGCGATATTTATTGGAATAGGATCCAATTTGCTGCTCAACTTTCATTCGTGATTTAATCATTAACTGGATAATCGAGACTATGTTTGTTATCGTACCGACTTTAGTAATGATGATCGAGTCTAGGCCGAAAATTTAAAAGCTAAAGCTTAGAATGAAGCAATTGGACTGAAGTTTTCATCAAATTCCCTTTACGTTATATAGTTTTTAACTGTTATAGTGAGAACTGTCAGCTTTTTATCTAATCTCCCATAATGTATTTTTAACATCCTCATTATAAAACATTTGTTAAAATGGGAAGTCCCCTACTGAGGTCGCTTATATCTTCCGTTATGAGAATCTATGTTGGCCCTTTATCTATCAATACATAGTATATTAAAAGCTGAAGTAAATGTTATAATAATACAAGGAACACAGTCTCCTTTATGGCCAGCTTCCTGTATTTGGTCAGTGTGTCCTTGGCTAATCGATATAGATAACAATATTTGGTTTAAAGATGGGTTCCCGCGTACAAACTGGGTAATTTAATGGTATATATGGACTAAAAACATATTCAAACTAATTAATTTGTCATAACTTTGCTTCAAATCCTGTAGTACTACCGGACTTCTGTATTTGTTGTGTTCCTTGTGATCGTAAATAATACTACAGCAACAATGATTTCACAGCTTTATTAGTAAACTGGAAATAACTTTGCAGGTTCCTCGTTCTCAAATATATAATGACTGGTAAGAATTTCTGGGTGAGCTCTAATCTAGCTCTCCTCTACATCCTAATTTATACCCCCTACTTTCCCAGGTCTTAAATAACCTTGACGTGAATTTCCACGCCATATAAGGAATAAAACTCTATATTTCCCACAAACAAGACAGGCAACATTACCTATTTTTGGTCAACCGACCATAGGTCAATAAACAGCTAGAATTTGATGACTATTTTGACAATTATTATAATTTAACTAAAACATCACTGTTTTTTACGAACAACTATAACCACGTTCATTTAGTACTTATGATTTGACTTTATAGACCAAATTGAAGAGACAATTTTATAAAGAGCCAAAATTGTCTCAAGGGCCATAGTGCTACATACCTCCCATCGCTAAGAAATGATGGTACATAGTAACAGCATGGCAAAAAAAATATATGTGTTAGGGGAGTGAATGAAAACTGTAGAACGAGGAAACCTTGCAAAAAGAAATAAAATTACATACATATAATAAAAATGGCATGCATAAAATATTTCCATATGATAAAAATTCCGCACTATCTTACAAAGTCCTAAGTTCACTTTAATTTGACTATATAAAAAAAACTTTAAGTCAAAAAAAAAAAAAAAAAAAAAAGTTTTTGATTCTTGAAGTGTCCTTCTGTCAATCTCGATAACGATTCACAATCCTATGGTAAAACACAAACAAAAAACAAGTTGTTAAACGTTCGTTCAATCCTATTCACAATCCAGAAACTAACAATCGTTCTTTTTCAGATAGATATGATGATGAAATAAAAGTTCTGTTATAGCACATGTCATTCAACAGCTTGTGACCTAATGCGTTTACTCTCCATAGTTTTTTTGATAATATAAACTCAATTTACGCGTGTAGGGTCACATATTTGACTTCTGGTTACCACAAAAAAGGTGAAAGGTTACATCATGTTCAATTGTTAATGACAGTTTGACAGTCAACACAGCTACCGTTCAACATGTAGACTTACGCGTGTGTACTAAAAATAACTGGAACTGGACACCGATAACATTTTGAATAGATATGTCTATATAGATATAAGCATAATGAGTATATAATATATAAGCAAAATAGTATATAAACTTTGTCGACATAGGCGCACTAACAGTCACTGATTAGTGGGTTATTCACCCATAACACAATAGTTGTATACAATACACATACACACATTCAGTGGGTGACTGTTGTTAACACAACACTTCTTATGAAGTCACACGGAACATCTCCCTTAATTCAGGTACAACAAAGTCGTGTGATAACTTTTCCTTTAATTTCCTTTCCTTTGGAATTCTATTACCAGTAGCGACAGGAACAGCTTTGCTTGATTGGAGCGTTGATTGGAGAATACCAGAGTGTGTTTCTATGGTCTCTAATTCATCTCCATTAGTTGTTAACTCGTCCCTTCTTGATAGAACCATTTCATCTTTTGCACTGATCTCAGGACGATTTCCACAATATTTCATTCCAAAACAATGACTTAAGAAATTTTTAAATTTTGAGTTGCGTTTATAGCAACATATAAAGCCAATAAGAATTACCAGTGTTGAACCAATAATTATAAATATATAATACCAAAATGGCCAGGTCTTGTCTTTCTCTAACTGACTCAAATTATGTAACTCATAAATTAAACTTTCCATAGAAATTTCCCTTAAATGTTCTAATTTTGGTGGCAATTTAGTAAGCGTATAGTTACTAAGGGCAATGTGTAGAGGCTCCCAAAGAGTATCTAAAGCTTTATTGAACGATTTAATAGTTTTATGAAAAGAAAATACAGTCTACACATCGAAGAAACACTTTAATCAGGGGAAATCGTGCGTCTGGTAAGCCCGCGAAGTAACACAACTGTTTTATGGCATTATTAACTAAAATCGCCTCGGTTAATTAGTCATTAACATTAGAAAATCAAGTACTATAGCATACTGGCAATAAGTTTTAACAACTGTTTTGTCTTTTTGTTGGGCGATTTTTCAGATTTTAATTTACCATCGCTTTTTATATCGCATTCAAGGACATCGACATGCATGTCGCGTTCATCATCAGAGGTATCACTTCTACTTGATGGTAAACTATTCGTGTCCTTTACATTTTCAGTATCTTGATCATCACGAGCCTTCAGACGCTTGGATAATTCCATTAACGGAACATCTTCCTCGTCCGACGCGCTATCCGATCTTTCCCTCCTAAATCTAGTAGCCAGTTGTGCCAATGGTACATCCTCATCGGGCACACTGGTTTCGTTTTCTGAGCTAGAATCGGAGCTCGATGGATTTTCTACATATTGTGCTTTTCGCAGTAACTTGTCCTTATCGGATTGTTTCTCCGGAATTTGCCAATTATCAAGTTTTGCTAAACGCAGATCTTGTGCATTCGACTTTGTAGTTCGGCCTGTTAATTGATTATGGATTATAAAAGAAACGGGCGACGTTTGTTCAATTATCCGATAATATGGGGTCCACCTTTCCTGTAATTTATGTTTTCGAAGATGATTTTTATAATACACTGGGTCACCCACCTTAAAAAGGGTATCGGTTGCCTTTTTGTTAACATATTCAGCGTTTTTACGCTGCATTTTCCTTAACCTCTTGTGAACTAAAAGAAAAGCCTGATGCTGATTTTGCAATGCTATTTCGTGAGGATCGGTCCCCAAATATTTCCGTCGAGGTTTTAAAATGTTGTCCAATGGCAACACGGGATCGCGATTATACAACAAGTGAAAAGGGGAAAATTTTGTAGATTCATTGACATTAAATCGAATAGCAGCCAAAGTTTGGTTTAAGTATAAATCCCAAGTGTTATAACTTTCTGCGATCTTCTTGGATAATACGTCATGCAGTGTTCTGTGGAAACGCTCGACCCTACTATTACTTTCCGGGTGGTAGAAAGAGGTAAGGACATGTTTAATATTTAATTCCTTAAGTGTATTCTTCATTATTCTATTTACATTCTCACTACCGTTGTCTGTAACCAATTATAACGGCGCACCATACCGAGGGAAAATTTCTTCTATCAGTAAGTGGGCGACATTCTCGGCAGATTTGCTTTTCATTGGAAATGCCTCTCCAAAACCAGAAAAATGACAAACAAAACTAATTATATATTTGTTCCCGGACAAAGTTGTGGGATACGGCCCCGATAGATCTAATCCTATCTTCGCAAAAGCATAAGGTGGTATATCATAGAACTGCATAGGAGGTCTCTGTTTAGTTAAAGACCTCGATTGACATAACACACATTCATTTACGTTATTATGGATACGGACATACATGTTTGGGAAATAATAATGTCTTTTGATGGTATCATGTGTTTTATCTACGCCTAAATGTCCGTTATCATCATGATATTGTTTTATAACCGTATTTTGAAGGTGTTGAGGGATGTATAACCTCAGTGTCGGATCATCATCAGGAGTTGAGATAAAATATAATACTTTGTCTATGAGAAGAAATCTATTTTTTGCCTTATTACCACCTGTATTTGACTTTAAATGTTTAACAATAGTTACAATTTCCGGATCGTCATTTTGTTCTTTTTCTATGTCAAAATTATCCACATTCAAATCTATTTTATCCGGCAAATCTTTATCCGGAACAGTACATTTCGCATAATTATGTGGATCAAATTCATTTGAATTGAATGCACTAATCTCAAACATATTATCACTTGCGCGTGGTCCGATTGTTTCACCGGAAACGTTATTATCATATTCCACTTGTTTTTACGGAACTCTAGAGAGAAGATCAGCTACAGAATTTTGTTTTCCTGGTACATATTCGATCGTTCAATTAAATTCCGAAATTCCCAATGCCCATAGCTGTATTTTCTTATTTTGTATTGGCGATTCCAAAAGATATTGCAAAGGTTTATGATCAGTTCGAATCGTGAATTTGGCATTATGTAAATAATAATCCAATTTTTGTAACGCGTAATGGATTGCATAAGCCTCACGCTCTACCACACTCCATTTCACCTGTGACTTTGACAACTTGTGTGACAAAAGGTAAATTGGTCGTTCGACTTTTTCTCCGTTTTCATCTTCATGTACCTGCACTAACGCTTCGCCTATAGATGTATCACTTGCATCAGTATAAAGTATATACGGTAAATTAGGATCTGCGTAAGCCAATAATGGAACCGTCGTTAAACTTTCCTTTAAAAATTCAAAAGCAGTTTGACATTCGGATGACCACTTAAATTTTGCATATTTTTTCGTTAATTTGATTAGAGGTTCCGCAATGTTAGAAAAATTCGGAATAAAGCGTCTATAATAACTACACATTCCCATAAAACTCCTAACTTCTTTTACCGAACGAGGTTGATCCATACCCTTAATAGCACGAACTTTATCCTGATCTGTTTTAATTCCTTTAGGAGTGATTACAAAGCCTAAATATTTAGTTTCTTGTTGAAAAAAAATTACATTTAGAGGGTTTTAATTTCAATCCATGTTGTCTCAACCTATCAAATACAAGTTTAATATGTTCATAATGTTCTCGCTTCGAACGAGAATAAATTAGTATATCGTCAATATATGCTATTGCAAAATCTTCGAGTCCTTTAAGAACGCGTGCCATTAAATGCGAGAAAATGCTGGGACAATTATTAATTCCAAATGGCATTACATTAAATTCAAACAAACCTCTATGGCATACGAACGCTGTCTTTTCCTTATCTTTTTCATCTACCAAAACTTGCCAATACCCTGATTTCATATCCAGAGTTGTGAAGTATTCCGACTTATCTAATCTCCCTAACATGTCCTCAATCAATGGAAGGGGCCAACTAACAGTTTTAGTGATTTTATTAAGCTTCCGAAAATCAACACAAAATCTTTTTGTTCCATCTTTCTTATCTACTAAGACAATAGGAAACGATCAAGGACTATTACTCTCTTTTATTATATTATTACATAACATCTCATCAATTGCAGTATGATTTCACAGCTTTATTAGTAAACTGGAAATAACTTTGCAGGTTCCTCGTTCTCAAATATATAATGACTGGTAAGAATTTCTGGGTGAGCTCTAATCTAGCTCTCCTCTACACCCTAATTTATACCCCCTACTTTCCCAGGTCTTCAATAACCTTGACGTGAATTTCCACGCCATATAAGGAATAAAACTCTATATTTCCCACAAACAAGACAGGCAACATTACCTATTTTTGGTCAACCGACCATAGGTCAATAAACAGCTAGAATTTGATGACTATTTTGACAATGATTATAATTTAACTAAAACATCACTGTTTTTTACGAACAACTATAACCACGTTCATTTAATACTTATGATTTGACTTTATAAACCATCCGAACGACCCTCTCTTGGAAGTCAGAGGAGAATTCATTGCATACATAAGACGATGTTGTCTTTAATCGCTTACTATTTATTACAGATATCGAATCCTAATTAAATTCTCGGAATATCCACTCCCCGCGTCTTTTTCCGTCATTTTTATCTTAGAAAGTGTTGTACGTCTAACACTTCATAAAGCTCAATGTTCGCGTGTGACCTTTGACATCACGCGTGCAGAAATTCCTAATCGTCGGGCTGTTGATTAGGGGAACCCTTACATTTTTGTCCTGTATACGCTCCATGAGTGTTTTTCGGGGAATCCAGTATTTTTCTAGTAAGATTGGATATCTCTACTTTCCATATATACCAAAATTACCATACTTTTATTGGAAATAACCACCCGATAAATATTGATTATGGATTATAAAAGAAACGGGCGACGTTTGTTCAATTATCCGATAATATGGGGTCCACCTTTCCTGTAATTTATGTTTTCGAAGATGATTTTTATAATACACTGGGTCACCCACCTTAAAAAGGGTATCGGTTGCCTTTTTGTTAACATATTCAGCGTTTTTACGCTGCATTTTCCTTAACCTCTTGTGAACTAAAAGAAAAGCCTGATGCTGATTTTGCAATGCTATTTCGTGAGGATCGGTCCCCAAATATTTCCGTCGAGGTTTTAAAATGTTGTCCAATGGCAACACGGGATCGCGATTATACAACAAGTGAAAAGGGGAAAATTTTGTAGATTCATTGACATTAAATCGAATAGCAGCCAAAGTTTGGTTTAAGTATAAATCCCAAGTGTTATAACTTTCTGCGATCTTCTTGGATAATACGTCATGCAGTGTTCTGTGGAAACGCTCGACCCTACTATTACTTTCCGGGTGGTAGAAAGAGGTAAGGACATGTTTAATATTTAATTCCTTAAGTGTATTCTTCATTATTCTATTTACATTCTCACTACCGTTGTCTGTAACCAATTCTATACGGCGCACCATACCGAGGGAAAATTTCTTCTATCAGTAAGTGGGCGACATTCTCGGCAGATTTGCTTTTCATTGGAAATGCCTCTCCAAAACCAGAAAAATGACAAACAAAACTAATTATATATTTGTTCCCGGACAAAGTTGTGGGATACGGCCCCGATAGATCTAATCCTATCTTCGCAAAAGCATAAGGTGGTATATCATAGAACTGCATAGGAGGTCTCTGTTTAGTTAAAGACCTCGATTGACATAACACACATTCATTTACGTTATTATGGATACGGACATACATGTTTGGGAAATAATAATGTCTTTTGATGGTATCATGTGTTTTATCTACGCCTAAATGTCCGTTATCATCATGATATTGTTTTATAACCGTATTTTGAAGGTGTTGAGGGATGTATAACCTCAGTGTCGGATCATCATCAGGAGTTGAGATAAAATATAATACTTTGTCTATGAGAAGAAATCTATTTTTTGCCTTATTACCACCTGTATTTGACTTTAAATGTTTAACAATAGTTACAATTTCCGGATCGTCATTTTGTTCTTTTTCTATGTCAAAATTATCCACATTCAAATCTATTTTATCCGGCAAATCTTTATCCGGAACAGTACATTTCGCATAATTATGTGGATCAAATTCATTTGAATTGAATGCACTAATCTCAAACATATTATCACTTGCGCGTGGTCCGATTGTTTCACCGGAAACGTTATTATCATATTCCACTTGTTTTTACGGAACTCTAGAGAGAAGATCAGCTACAGAATTTTGTTTTCCTGGTACATATTCGATCGTTCAATTAAATTCCGAAATTCCCAATGCCCATAGCTGTATTTTCTTATTTTGTATTGGCGATTCCAAAAGATATTGCAAAGGTTTATGATCAGTTCGAATCGTAAATTTGGCATTATGTAAATAATAATCCAATTTTTGTAACGCGTAATGGATTGCATAAGCCTCACGCTCTACCACACTCCATTTCACCTGTGACTTTGACAACTTGTGTGACAAAAGGTAAATTGGTCGTTCGACTTTTTCTCCGTTTTCATCTTCATGTACCTGCACTAACGCTTCGCCTATAGATGTATCACTTGCATCAGTATAAAGTATATACGGTAAATTAGGATCTGCGTAAGCCAATAATGGAACCGTCGTTAAACTTTCCTTTAAAAATTCAAAAGCAGTTTGACATTCGGATGACCACTTAAATTTTGCATATTTTTTCGTTAATTTGATTAGAGGTTCCGCAATGTTAGAAAAATTCGGAATAAAGCGTCTATAATAACTACACATTCCCATAAAACTCCTAACTTCTTTTACCGAACGAGGTTGATCCATACCCTTAATAGCACGAACTTTATCCTGATCTGTTTTAATTCCTTTAGGAGTGATTACAAAGCCTAAATATTTAGTTTCTTGTTGAAAAAAAATTACATTTAGAGGGTTTTAATTTCAATCCATGTTGTCTCAACCTATCAAATACAAGTTTAATATGTTCATAATGTTCTCGCTTCGAACGAGAATAAATTAGTATATCGTCAATATATGCTATTGCAAAATCTTCGAGTCCTTTAAGAACGCGTGCCATTAAATGCGAGAAAATGCTGGGACAATTATTAATTCCAAATGGCATTACATTAAATTCAAACAAACCTCTATGGCATACGAACGCTGTCTTTTCCTTATCTTTTTCATCTACCAAAACTTGCCAATACCCTGATTTCATATCCAGAGTTGTGAAGTATTCCGACTTATCTAATCTCCCTAACATGTCCTCAATCAATGGAAGGGGCCAACTAACAGTTTTAGTGATTTTATTAAGCTTCCGAAAATCAACACAAAATCTTTTTGTTCCATCTTTCTTATCTACTAAGACAATAGGAAACGATCAAGGACTATTACTCTCTTTTATTATATTATTACATAACATCTCATCAATTGCAGTATCAACAATAGGTCTAGACGTTAACGGAGTACGATATGCCCGTTGTTTGATTGGGAAATGGTGACCCGTGTCAATAGTCATTTTTACAGTATCTGTATGTCCTAACTCTGAGTCACTTACAGTAAATAAATCATGATTTTTCCTCAAAAGATTAAATAACTTAACGCGTTCCGTATCTGGCACATTAATCTTAGCAAATTTTTCATTTAAATTAGCATCAGTACACCCCGAAGTTCCACGTAAAACCTCATCTACCGAGGCTATCGTACTGTCAATCGCCTCGACAGCGCGACCAATAACACACCCGCTTTTTAGTCGAAAAGTTTTGTTCGTACCATTTACAATAAAAACTGGGATTCTTCTGCCTAAACTTTTAGCACGTTTCATGCTGAACAATGAATTGCTGACCATAAGTCCTGGTTCACTGCTCACAAACCCTTTACTTGCTTGTTCAACCATGAATAAATCTTGCCCACTATCGTAACTATGTTTCTTCAATTTCACATTAATGACATACCGTGTCTGAGGTTTTAAAATTACCTCGTTTGCTACTCGCAAAACAGAAGATATCACTGCGTCATTATCCAAGGAAACATACATTTTACCTATTTTCATACATCCTAAATCAAAGAAAAGCCTACAGCCATGCGAAACAAGAAAATCTCGACCTAAAATTACATTTCTATTCATATTGGAAACAACATGAAACACATGTCTTAAATTTTTACCTTTAGTTTTAAATTCCAAGTGTGCAGAACCTACCAATTTGAGTTCAATACCATTTACTGACTGCAATATGATTTTACTTTTGTCCAGTTTTGGTTTATATTTTAAAGAATCATACACCTGTTTACTAATTAAAGAAACTTGAGCCCCAGTGTCAACTAATGATCGAAAATTTCGTTTTTCTATTTTAATCAAACACGAACTAGAAGATCCAGAAACATTTACACCAGACAAAGGCCTTTGATATCTACTCCTTCCGTAGGCCGCCCGAAAAGAGTATCTTAGTTTTCCCGTTTTCGCAGTGTTTTAGGCTTAACTGATGTATCTCGTCGTTTAAATTTTGGATTTGATTTAAGATAGTCAGCACATTCCTTACAGTCACGTTTAAAATGTCCTTCTATGCCACAAAACCAACAAGTCAAATCTCTCTGAAAACTCGCCTTAACCTCGTTTACGCCTCGTCTTTGTCGACATTCACGACTTACATGACCACGACGAAAACATATTCCACGCGTGCGATTTCTTACATAATCGACATCCATGGGTTCATGTGCGCTATTTGTATATACCTGTGCGTGTTGCCCGCCTAATCTTAACGCAAATCTTTTCCTAATATTTTGTTCGGCACTGGCCAAATCTACGGCTGCGGTGAACGTCTGCGGGTCGTCCCGTAAAATTTTTGTTTTGAGATTTTCGTGCTGAAGTCCATCTACAAAGAAATTAATTAGTTGCCTGTCAAATTCCCGCTGTCCGGCATATCCTGGAAATGCGTCAGCGGCTAGCGATAGAATTTTTTCAGCAAAAACTTGCACGTTTTCCTCGGGTTTCTGTTTGATTTTTGTTAATATTGCCAATGCTTGTTGTGTATCCGTAATTTCCGAAAAAGTACCAATTAAATCTTGTTTTAAAGCAGCCCACGTAACATTCTCGTCTGCTATCATTTTTCTTTGAATAAAATGACTCACAACCCCCCTACTAGATTGCAATGCAACTAACTTACCCGGTCTTCAGGCACTGTGGCAAGAACACAGTATTTTTCGATATTTCTGATCCATTCCTTAAATAGTTTGGGATCCCCTTTATATGGTTCAATTATATTCGCTACCGAATTTGTGGAAATAGAGGAAGACAAGCCTATCAACTGGGCACCTAAATTTCTATAAAATTCCTCAGCCATTATTACAGATAGAAATTAGTGAAAAATCGAAAAAGAGATAATCACAAAAAAAATTTGTCTAACTCGATCTGCCTCTGGAATCACAGCACCAAATGAATACTGTAGTACTACCGGACTTCTTTATTTGTTGTGTTCCTTGTGATCGTAAATAATACTACAGCAACAATGATTTCACAGCTTTATTAGTAAACTGGAAATAACTTTGCAGGTTCCTCGTTCTCAAATATATAATGACTGGTAAGAATTTCTGGGTGAGCTCTAATCTAGCTCTCCTCTACACCCTAATTTATACCCCCTACTTTCCCAGGTCTTCAATAACCTTGACGTGAATTTCCACGCCATATAAGGAATAAAACTCTATATTTCCCACAAACAAGACAGGCAACATTACCTAGTTTTGGTCAACCGACCATAGGTCAATAAACAGCTAGAATTTGATGACTATTTTGACAATGATTATAATTTAACTAAAACATCACTGTTTTTTACGAACAACTATAACCACGTTCATTTAATACTTATGATTTGACTTTATAAACCAAATTGAAGAGACAATTTTATAAAGAGCCAAAATTGTCTCAAGGGCCATAGTGCTACAATCCTTCTCAAACATTGTTATTGCGAAGGAATGTCCTGCTATAAAAATTCGATCAAACCAAGTCATGTTTACGTCACGTGACTTACCTCTCTTGGAAATGAAATGAAATGAAATGGGGTTTAACGTCCTACTGTTCTGCTCCTAACCTGGGCTAATGAAGACGGGCATACGCCATACAGTGTGCTATGAGGGAAATTTTGCCCGGACAGCGGCACTACGGCCTACTCTTATATCGAGTTCCAACTGCCAAGGGATCTTTTACGTGCACGCCAATGAGTACACGGGACCTCGGTTTTTCGTCCCATCCGAACGACCCTCTCTTGAAAGTCAGAGGAGAATTCATTGCATACATAAGACGATGTTGTCTTTAATCGCTTACTATTTATTACAGATATCGAATCCTAATTAAATTCTCGGAATATCCACTCCCCGCGTCTTTTTCCGTCATTTTTATCTTAGAAAGTGTTGTACGTCTAACACTTCATAAAGCTCAATGTTCGCGTGTGACCTTTGACATCACGCGTGCAGAAATTCCTAATCGCCGGGCTGTTGATTAGGGGAACCCTTACATTTTTGTCCTGTATACGCTCCATGAGTGTTTTTCGGGGAATCCAGTATTTTTCTAGTAAGATTGGATATCTCTACTTTCCATATATACCAAAATTACCATACTTTTATTGGAAATAACCACCCGATAAATACTTTTCTGGGAACCCATCTTTAACGTTTCGTCGTGTTAAAACTAATTGATTAAAGATGCAGTATGTAAGATTTAGGTAAAGAGCTATAATAGTTCAAAATACTTGACAATCGAGGATAAGTCTCGGTTATCCGTTTTATTGTTAAATATTTAAAATCTCGCAGATGTTTTAATCCATTTAAATCTCAATCATCTGATGATCTGGCGCAGTGATTCTCAACCAGTGTGCCGCGGCACACAGGTGTGCCGCGAGATCTTCCTAAGTTTGCCGCGAAATTTTGAACGGCACACTAAGAAAATTCCTCACTAAAGAAGCCAGCTATTTGACTAATGAAATTCGAAACACTGCAATAAAATAAGGTCATGGCTGTGTTTGTCTTTATTTAATTTGAGTCATTCTATGTTTCTATGACTAATCTCTTAGGTTGTATGATTTTATTTTGCAATATTCAAATATTTTTCATATATATTTAACCAGGTGTACCGCTACTTTTTCATGTGTTCCAAGGTGTGCCGTTGCCAAAAAAAAGGTTGATAACCACTGATCTAGCGAGTTGAGTATGGGCTTGTCATGTGAATAAATGTCTAAATAACAGTTTATATAATACCTGAAACTAAAAGAAAGACCAGCAAAGGTTTAGCCCTTACATAATGCGTTCCTTTCTTTGACCACGGATGCGTTTTTGCCCAACCTTCAACAAATTCTATCCGGCAAGGGTTATTTTACGTGCACTTCGTTTTTTCGAACTTCTAGGCAACCTAGTGCACACCTGACAAGCGGGAACCGTGTTTGGAAAATCTCGAGTTTCTTGTGGGCTACACCGCCATTCGCATTTAGGTCAAGAGTATAGAGAGTGAGAGAGAAATGGGGTTTAACGTCCACTCGACACAAACTAGGTAATTTCGGGACTAACATATAGTTCAATTTTATTTCAATAATTCGTTTGCGCGTAGAGATCTTTAGCAGTGCGAGGAAACTGGAGGACCTGGAGAAAACCCACGAGGTTGGACAGGCGACCCTACTCCTTGTCACGTACAACCGGGGAATCGAGACCATGTTAGTTGACTCAATGACAGACCTTATGATACAACGCGCATGCGCTAACCATTCAGTCATCTACCCCCGCCCCCCTTAGGTCGAGAGTATAATTCCCCTTTTAAATAAATACAGATCCTATTTCGTTTCGTTTTTTATAGTTCAAAATTTCGATTTACTTGTCTTCACAACACTAGGATCTGGAAGAGTTGTTATATAACAGGCGTTCTAATTGATGTGAGGAATTAGCCAATGAAACGGTCTGTTACGGCGAGTTCTTGGCGTGCTCTGCACGGAACTGTGGGTAAACCCCTAGAAACGCCAACACTGATTGATTAATCAATGTCTGGCGTCATAGGGTCAAAATCCGCTCGTATGAAACCTTACGCGACCTCCCAGTACAACTGGTCAGATCTTCATGTAGTGTAGGCCATCGAAAGTTTAAAAGAACGAAACGAAATATAGATCTGTATTTTAGTCAGATTGCTTTAAATATGGTTTATACGAGTGATAAATCGTGTTCGGCATTGGCCGAGAAAGTTCATCCAGATTTTCCGTCGTGGTTCCCCCTTGTCAGTGATGCAGGACGGAAGGCCTGACAAGGACTGCTGTCTAGTCGTTCGGATGGTACGAAAAACCGAGGTCCCGTTTACATATTGGCGTGCACGTAAAAGATCCCTTGGCAGTTGGAATTCGATAAAAGGGTAGACCGTAGCGCCGCTGCCCGGGCAAAATTTCCCTCATAGCACACTGTTCGGCGTATGCCCGTCTTCATTAGCCCAGTTTAGGAGTAGAACAGTAGGACGTTAAACCACCATTTCATTTCATTTCACGAAGATCTGACCGGTTGTTGCGATAGGTAACGTCAGAGTTCATACGAGCAACTTTTGACTGTATGATGTCAGACATCTGATTAACCAATCAGCATTGATGTTACTAGTAGATTACCCACAGTTCCGTGCAAAACACGGCTCGCCGTAACAGACCGTTTCATTGGCTAATACCTCACACTATTCAGAACGCGTCAATGATAACAAGTCTTCCAGACCCTAGTGTAGTAAAGACAAGTAAAACGAAATTTTGAACTATAAAAACGAAACGAAATAGGATCTGTGTTTTAACCAGATTGGACAATATCCGTCTTATCTTCGTCCATTGTTAATATGAACGCCACTCACGAAGACATAATGAATGTTAAAGAATCAGATTAGTCCGAAAACATTGTTTGTACAATCTTAACTAATTTAAATTTCTCTTTCAGATTATAACTACGTGACAAGTGAAAACGAGACAACATTATGTTGTCCTATTGAAGATCACGTAATATATAATATTACCATGCGCAGTAAAAACACAAAAAAGGGATGCTATGGTTTACCGCATACGATACTGTCGGCCATGTTGAATTGCTATTGGCAATCCTCGTGTATAATAAAGTTTAAAAAGGACACTCCAATAACTTTTGTGAAAGATGAGAGTAGCACGTGCTTGATGCAAACACCCGATGTACTCATGTACAACTTCTCTTGTATACACAAAGGTAAGCATTGTTCCTATATAGCGTGGTCGGGGTACAGAATTTTCGGGAATTAAGCGTGTGTGTGGGTGTGTGTGTGTGTGGGGGTCATGGTATTTTCGTGCGGTAGTATCCCCCCATGGGCGGGGCCAAAAGAGAAGGGTAACTCCATGGGGGGGGGGATACTACTACACCTATAGATCAGAAGAGACAACAAAAAACATCTATTCCCCCCCCCCACTTAATTCCTGCTAATACGCCAAATTCCAGTCCTCCGATCACGCTCATAGTGCAGGCCCAAAACTCCGTCATCTTCACCACGATCTCGAGAATCTAAATATAGTTAATCGTTTACATTTCTGCAACAACCGAGCAAGTGTGGCCATTTTGCAAACTGTCGGGGGATATGACGTTATTGATACTAAATGATATTAATACATATAATCACACAATGAATTATTCTTTCACGTTTAGTTTGGTTTTGTACTTTGTAACAAAACTCTTTTTGTTTTAAGAGTTCATAAATAAAACCATTTAGTTTATACATCAGAAAAACTTCGAATTTACCCCCACCACATTCATCCAAGTGAGTACTCAATTGTATCAATCTGGGCTATTTCGGATATATTTTTCACGACTTTTTATGTTTTTGTTTTTATCAAAATAAGATAGTTTCAAATGAGCATATACTAAAATTTAGTGTTCGGCACGAATATTCGAATATTCTAATATTCGCTCGTTGAATAGAATATTCGAATAGCAATTACCATATTCGAATATTTTCGAATATCTATTATTTATTCTATTTGCTATCAAATATTATTAAAGGCGACTTCCCTTGCCACATTTACATTCAAAGCTTACTTAGATTAGATTACCTAACCGCAACTTGTAAGGGTGCTAGCCTTATACATAGATGGCAGATGGCTGGAGTATGGTTGAGGTCCGCGTCTATACATGTTGCGATGTCATGGAAGGCCGAGGTCTTGTGTACAAATTGGAAGTTTACGTAGAAGATCCACTGGCAATTGCTAAAATATAATCTTTTGCATTGATCACATGTCAACAGAAATTTCACGTATTTCATAATTAGAAATTTAAATAAACTGAATATAAACCACTTTAAATATATTTATATTAAAAATTGAAAATATTCGAATAGTATTCGAATACTATTCGAATACAAATTTCAAGACCCGTCGAATATTCGAATAGTATTCTTGTTCGAATATCCGAACACTACTAAAATTACTAAATTTTAAAATGTCTATTTTTTTTCAGAGAAGAAATACTTTTTACATGGCGCTGATGTAGAAATAGATAAAGAAGAGGGGCTAATCGTCAGCCATTCTAAGTATCCTTGGCATTATAAACGTCCACCTGCTGATAAAACCAAACAAATAACTAAAGCTTATCTAACTAGACCAGATGGGTTTAATGTAAGTCAGGTTACAATAATCTGGTTAAATTACAGATCTATATTTCGTTTCGGTAATTAAACATTCCATGTCCCCCAGCACGGCTAGATCTATTTGTTAAGGCCAACTCAATTTACGTCAAGATCCCTGGGATTGTTGGCGAGATTGTAGATTAGGTTTAAGAATTTGGGGGCGATGTTAAGTCTGCACATAAGCACTGATCAAGGATATTTCTATAAATTTATATACAAAGTTGATTTCGCTGTTTTTGGTGTTGGTGGTGGTCTTACGTGGGTGGTGTTTGTGGTATTCTAGTATTTATGTTTCTGAAGAAAAAAAAAAAAATTGAGACTCTCGGGTGAGGGCTACATTAGTGTGTTTCTTACTAAGAATTGGATTTTCTAAAAATGTGTTTGTCCCACTATCACCGGGTTAGGGCTAGGGATTCTTATATCTACTTGATTTATTTACGATAGGTTAGGGCTAGCGTTTGATATATTGTTTGATTTGGGTTAGGGTGAGGACTGGTCTTATTTAGTCTAATTTACTATTTACTACTTTAACTCATTTACACTAAATAGGAATAGTTTTCATCCAGATATACTTCAAACACCATTATTTATTTTTCTAAAACATCAAGAGGGTTGGATGGCGGATTGGTTAGCACAAGCGCGCTGTATCATAAGGCCTATCATTGAGTCAACTGGCGTGGTTTCGATTCCCCGGTTGTACGTGACCTGCAGTAGGGTCGCCTGTCTAACCTCGTGGGTTTTCTCCGGGTCCTCCGGTTTCCTCCCGGTGCTAAAAACGAATTATTGAAATAAATTAAACCATATGTTAGTCTCTCTCTCTAAAACTTCAAAAAAATGTTCTACAATTAAATTTGCAGAAGGAAAAAAAAGTTAATATTGTGAACTAATTAACTTGCATCGATGTCATCCCTCCCAGTGATTGTAGTGGCCTAGCGAATATTCACTGCTGATCAGTGTGATGTCATCCCTCCAATTGATTGTAGTGGCCTTGCGAATATTCACTGCTTGACATGAGTAGTGTCGTAGTCTCTAGTTGTGTCAGGAAGGTAATGAAACGAAAGTTTGAAATATATAATTATAAAACGAAACGAAATGTGCACTAATCAGATTGTATTTATAACTGTAAAACAATATACTATGGCCTATTGAACCGTATCTGCTATAGAGGTGTTTTAGTGGCGCCTGGTGACTAAAATAAATTAAATGAATGAAATGAAATGGGGTTTAATGTCCGAGTACCAGGGTATACAAATGGTACCCTGCCCTTTTCTGGGGTATACATGTATACCCTTGCCCTAATGATGAAAGTTTTCACCTTTTTTTCTAGTCTATTCATTTTTAAATGATTAGTATGTAGCCTTTTCAATTACACAAATTGTAAACAGGGTTCTCGGAATTGACAAATTTCAAAATTTTCTAGTGACCGGCGCCCCTGAACCCCCACTATTTAAACGCTGGCTAACAGTGGGTAATTTTAAGATTACTGCGATGTTGAATAAATATTCCATACAGACATCCTAATAGGATACTCCATTTCCGTATAGTCTTACATCCTTATTGGTAACCGCTGTGTCGTAAGTCGACCTAAAGACAGAAATATTACTGAGGACGAGTCCTATAGCAAGGAGTTCATCTGGATTTTCCGACATGGTTTTGCCTTGTCAGTGGTGCAGGATACAGGGCCTGACAAGGACAGCTGTCTAGTCATTCGGATGGGACGAAAAACCGAGGTCCCGTGTATACATTGGCGTGCACGTAAAAGAACCCTTGACAGTTGGAATTCGATATAATAATAGGTTGTAGCGCGACTCATAGCACACTGTATGGCGTATGCCCGTCTTTATTAGCCATGTCGGTGCAGAACAGTAGGACGTTAAACCCCAATCCATTTCTTGTTTTTTTTCAGGAGCTGTGGTTGGATTTGATCAATTTGGATATTGCTGACAATGATGAAATTAAAGTTGACGAAGAAAAATGGGAATCTGGAAACAAAACCATAGTAAAGAAAGATGTCGTCAAAATAAAATTTGAAGTCGGACATGAGAATAAATTCAGTGGATTCGTCTTCAGATATAAATGTAAATAACTTTAAAATTTGACACAATTGGATTAAAGATACATTATGTAAGATAAAGATAAAGAGCTAACCATTCTTGCTATAATAGTTCGAAAATAGTAATGTAAAATGAATAATTTGAAAATCTCATTCCAATTACTATATTGAGAGCGAAGATATTAGCCTTTGAAGGTTTGACAAGACGTGTGCAATAATTTCAACTATCGTCTTGGTTGTTCGAAGCTAAGTCTCGCTCCTCCAGTTTTAAATTAAATTATAATATGGCTGAACCGTTCTAATGTATTTAATATAGGAGAAATCCGATGTCATCGAGAATTGATTATGGCCTGAATCAGTTAATTAATGTATAATTAATAATTTAGAAAACATTTCAGGCCTAAAGAAAGACCCGCAATAGGCATATTTAGTTCTTGCATAATGTATGTTTAAGACTGGTTATTACTTCGTTGGATTTCATGATACTGAATTGTATGCTTATATACTGCATCAGTTAATTTGTTGCCTTTTTTGGTCTAGAATCGTTTACATTTTACGTTTTGGTAAATGTTTGGGGCGGATGGCCGAATGGTAGGCGTTTGCGCGTTGTATCATAAGGTCCGTCATTGAGTCAACTGGCGTGGTTTCGATTTTTCGATTGTACGTAACACGGAGTAGGGTCGCCTGTCGAACCTCGTGAGTTTTCTCGGGTTCCTCCGGTTTCCTCCCACCGCTAAAGACCCCCCCTCTCTCTCTCTCTCTCTCTCTCTCTCTCTCTCTCTCTGAAAATTGTATTGTAAATAGAGTAAAAAAAATGTTGATAAAGTTGATAAAAGTGTATACAGGTTCAAAATTAGTGTTCACAGGGTGTGTTGACCAAATGTCGTTTAACACGTCACCGATATTTGTACGCGCTCCTTTAGGGGAATCACCTATTAAAATGGCGCCACATCCTATAGATTCCTTACAGATTGTGCTATCTTGGGCTATATGTGGTTATAAAACTTAAGATCATCGGAATTTTATAAATATGCCAGGATATGTCATGACTTGGACGTAGAAGTAATTACTAGTCTGATCCCTTAAACACGGTTGCCTCCCTTTAATTATCAGTTGGGGAAACCGGATGTTTACTATTTTATTGTATGATTCAGCAGCCCTATGAACAGTTTAGCCGTTTTCCCACTATGCTTTGACTTCTGGTAAATAATACCATGAGTATTAGAGTGTTATGTCCCTGTACCGCCGACACGTGAACAGTAGCGTCCAATCAGAGGTTTTGACACAAACACGCTCAAATCAAACATGGCGACCTCCACGGAAACCTTGACATTGAACGAATCTTGATCTTTGCAACTCGATTATCACAGGAAGACATTTTAGCTGGAAAGTGCGAGACTTGGTATTCGCGGTGATCGAGGAATCGGATAGGCTCCCCAGCTGGGCCAGTATCCAATGGAATTAAGCAAGGTATTACGTGAAGGGCATGATAAGATGTACAGAGTTAAAGCGAGACCAAACCTTCGATTGAAGATGGTATTCATCATGCATTTGTAATTAATGAACTAAATGAAAAGATATTAGGCATTTCAAGAGATTGCCCAGATTAACGGCTTTAAAATACAAATGCAAAACTTACAAGAAACGGCTTGTTTTGGGAGAAAACCAGCATTATTTAATTAAAATATGGATAATTTACCCCTTCCGCACACCACTGTAAGTACTAATAAATAATATTAACACAGCAATTCATTTCTTTTTTAAGGGTTAAAGAATAATTCCTTGCCTGTCGGTAAGTTAAAATCGCTGATCGATATTTGAGGGATTTTTTAATGTATTACAATCTTGATCTCTAAAGGGAAGTAATATTATTTACAATAATTTAATGAACAATATTTCGTTTCGTTTTTTTCATACTTTCGATGGCCTACACACGTAGTAAAGACAAGTAAAACGAAATTTTGAACTATAAAAACGAAACGAAATAGGATCTGTGTTTTAATCAAATTGATATAATGAACTGAAAATTTATCAATATTCGGCACCCCCCTGCAGACTATACAGACGGGATATAGTCACCCTGAAATGTTGATATCGTTGTCTAAGCAACTAATAACTGTTATAAATGAAAACATACGACACTAATAGATCAAAATCGTCAGTTTATATACATAATGTGTATTATTTAGTTAAAATTGTTAGTAATCAGACATTAGTCATTAAGTAGGTGTTTTGTCACCGTGTATACATTGGCGTGCACGTAAAAGATCCATTGGCAGTTGGAATTCGATATAAAAGTAGGCCACATTGCCGCTGCCCGGATAAAATTTCCCTTATAGCACACGGTATGGCATATGTCTGTCTTCATTAGCCCAGTCTTAGCAGGAGCAGAACAGTAGGACGTTAAACCCCATTTCATTTCATGGCCTGGCTTCAATAGTCAACGGTATTAGCTTACAGGTGTCGTAACCTGCTAAACTCAATCTATCATCTTGGCTAAAATCTGCTGATGAGCCTATTTTTAATCCGATAGAATCCGAGCCGGGAGATTATCTACTGTTGATATATTAATTTTGTTTTTCTTGATTGACAGTAAGATAATTTAACATACATTATGCAAGAGCTAAATCTGCCTATTGCAGGTCTTTCTTTTGGCCTGAAATGTTATCTAAATTATTAGACATTAATTAACTTATCCAGACCACATTCAACTCTCAATGGCATCGCTAACCTGCGATATTTACTCTATAATAACCCGGTCTGCTGCTTCTGATTAAATCAAAAAGTGGATAATCGAGACTATGTTTTTTATCGTACCGACTCTAGTAATGATGATCGAGACTAGGTCCAAAATTCAATCGCTAAATTTTCGGTTCAGAATGGATCAATTTGACTGAAATTTTCCATAAATTCTCTTTACATTATCTAGTTTTTAACTATTACAGTGAGAACTACCAGCTCTTTGTCTAAGTTCCCATAATGTATCTTTAATCTGAATACATCTCAACCTTGAAAAATTGGATAATGTCCGAAAATACAAATGGCTAATAGAGGCTTTAAATTAAAGATACATTATGTAAGATTTAGATAAAGAGCAAGCCATTCTTGCTATAATAGTTCCAAAAGTAATCATGTAAAATGAATAATTTGAAAATTTCTTTCACATTTCTCTATTGTGAGCGAAGATATTAGCCTTTGAAGGTTTGACAAGACGTGTGCAATAATTTCAACCGCCGTACTGGTTGTTCGAAGCCAAGTCTCGCTCCTCCATTTTTAAATTAAATCAAAATATGCATGAACCTTCTAATCTATTTAATATCGGAGAAATCTGATGCCATCGAGAGGTGACCATTGCCTTGAACAGTTAATTAATGTCTAATTAATAATTTAGAAAACATTTCAAGCCTAAACAAAAAACCTGCCATTGGCAGATTTAGCTCTTGTATAATGTATGTAAAGACCTGCAATAGGCAGATTTAGCTCGTGCAATAATGTATGTTTAATATTGATCAATTAAGTGTTAAGAAATCGGACTTGTTTAAACCACAATCTTCATTGGATCATCTGTTATTTGCTTTATAGTGTGGCTCGCGGTCAGAAGGAGGCGGTGGTGCAGTCGGTACATAGCTGCAGAGCCCATGAAGCCATATGGAGGCCATACAATCTGGTTAAAACACAGATTCTATTTCGTTCGTTTTGTATAGTTCATAATTTCGTTTTACTTGTGTGTATTACACTAAGATATGGAAGAGTTATCATTGACGTGTTCTGGGTGATGTAGGGAGCTGCACGTAACTAGAAACATCAATGCTGATTGATTAATCAAATATCTGAAGTCATAGGGTCAAAAGCCGCTCATATGACCTCTGACGCGACCCTCCAAAACAACTGATCAGATCTTCATGTAGTGTAGGCCATCGAAAGTATAAAAAACGAAACGAAATATAGATAGACCCCAATCGGACCCCGATGCGTTATTTTGCAAGTGTCAAGTTAGAGACCCTTTATTTTGCATAGTCCTTGCATAGGTGTATACATGGGAGGCGGGTCGGAGGTTTTGCTCCGACGGCCCTATTAGCTAGTCAGTAGAAATATTGACAAATTCACACGAAGTGCGTGCTGCATCTTTATATTTGTTTTTAAATAATTCGCTGTTTTTGTCTTTTGTTCAGAAAAAAGCAAATTAGAAAGGAAACTCTTTAGCTGCGACAAAAAGAAAGAGGGTTTTGTTTCAAATAAAGATAAAAAGCTGTTAAATGCCTCGGAATGTTTCCTATCAGCGTGTAAGGATACATTCAAGTGTATGATGGCCTTGAGTGAAAACAGTGGTAACGTGGACTTCCGGTGTTCCCGTGAAGGTAATGTGTTAGTTTCATTTTAACCCCGATCAAACTTCTGTTGGGGAATGTGCACGTGAAAGAACGATTTAGACAAAAACGCAGATCGTAGTGTATCTGATTTTGCAAAATAGCCAAGGGAGGTGTGTGTGTGTGGGGGGGGGGTATCAAGTCGATGGAGGAGAGGTTGTGGTGGGGGGAATTTACGAAAAAACCATAGGTCCCACTGCAGTGTTAATCCCTTCGAGGACGTACTGTAAGTGTATCTTACAACGTACTGAATGTCATTTGAATTTAAGGGCCCGGGTAACATCTGTCGTTGTTAGAGCGACTAAAACTTCAGAGCCACCATACTCAGAGGTAGTGCATGTAATAAAATCCTTTCAGGGATACCTCGCTGCCTGGACTGAATTCCCCCTAACATTATTACACACGTTAATAATATCATTTTTGTTCAGAAATTTAATATTTACAAAAATCAGGTTTGCTTGTCAATTAACTATTTAACTTTCTGTGTTTGTTTTTTTAGAGTGCCCTAAGGCCTTAAATAAAATTACTGGTAAATTTCGTAATTCCATGCGAAAGAAGTTCACTATTAAATTTTCCAAACCACAAGGAAAATCAGTTTTGCGTTTTGGAGTGAAAAAATCAAGAGGGATGGCTAAAGTTAAAAAACCCAAAACTTCCTTTACTCTGACCTCGCCAGAAGGACATGCGATGGATTTCTCCAAGAGCAAAAAACCTAGGCTTGTCCTGGAACTCAAATCCAAAATGGCAGATGATGACTTTCTGTGTTATAGATGTAAGTATTTGAATTTGGGGATGCTCGATTGTCGCGGCCCGGAACGTTCCGAATTGACGGAAATGCAATTGAGTGACACGGAATTCAGCCCTCTTCACAGTTCTGTCAGTCCCGACTACGGCGGTGCTGTGAGTAGAATCGTGACGTAATTAAATGTTTCAGCTGTCATGGTTGGTTGAGATAATTTTTCATGCAGTTAGCACATGCGTTCTAGCCCAAAATCCCATTTTAACTCGATTGTCACTATTTTTGGATTTGACAGAATTAAATTCCGAAACGTTCAATCGAGCACCCCCCTTGTGAAAGCGTGCAATTGAAGGGAGACAACTAGTGCCGCAATAACGGGTCTCAACCACCATATTTCCTCCCAAATACATACAGACGAATATAGCCCCAGCTATTCATAGATAATTCTTTCTAGTTCTGTTTCTCGCATTTTGATTTATTGGCTGAGAATATCCGAAAATCTTCCTGGTTTTATGCCATATTGATCATATTATAGCGGATATGAACAGACATGAAAATGGCGCAGAGAGAGAGAGAGAGAGAGAGAGAGAGAAATGGGGTTTAACGTCCACTCGACACAAACTAGGTCATTTCGGGACTAACATATGGTTTAATTTTATTTCCATAATTCGCTTGCGCGTAGGGGTCTTTAGCAGTGGAAGGAAACCGGAGGACCCGGAGAAAACCCACGAGGTTGGACAGGCGACCCTACTCCTTGCCACGTACAACCGGGGATTCGAAACCACGCCAGTCGACTCAATGACCGACTTTGTGATACAGCGCGCGCACGCTAACCATTCAGCCATCCAACCCCCCCCCAAAATGGCGCAGTAATTCCACGTGAACTATATGAGTTTAAAGTGACGGTTATGGTCTCAATAAACAGGTGATAATTCTATGGAATACAATAACTGCTTTTTACTGAACGACGTTCCGACTAGGCTTCTCTAGTCATTATCAAGCAATGATGACTGTTTATTACTGAGCGACGTTTCGACTAGGTTTCTCTCTCTAAGTCATCATCAAGACAATATATACATGTACACAACAAAACTTGATTAATACTGACCAACCAGAGATAAATTATTTCAGTGGCATTTAGTAATTTATCAGACATCAGTCTGGAGATGTGGCAGTCAAACTCATCGATCAAATACAAAGAACAGAAGGAAGCCGATATATTGTACCCAATTGTAATCCCTAACTAAGTTAGGTCTTCTTTAGATACATTTAAATTAAAAGGTATCTCTGGTTGGTCAGCATTAACTAAGTATTGTTGTGTACATGTATATTTTGTTATATTTTCATATTTTATCATAGCTTGATAATGACTAAAGAAGCCTAGTGGAAACATCGCTCGGTAATAAGCAGTAATTGTATTCCATAGAATTGTGACCTGTTTATTCCAGTTCGATTACTAAATACCACAGGAGCAATGTTATGGTCTCGGCGTTTATCATACCCAAATAAAATCAAAGTGAAGCCATATTATGTGATTCATATTGTAGGTTCACACGAATCAGATGCGACATTTAAAGTTGGCCGCAATGGAGAACATACCTGATATCTCCTTCCTCGCTCATCAACACCTTGCCAAGTTAAATGGTCACAACCTCGACTCCTTACTCAAGAACCACATTCTTTAAAAAAAAAAAATATTTTAACGCCCGACAGCTGTTTTGACACATTATTTTAACGCCCGACTAGGGAACGTTTTGATGCCAGATATTTCCGACCAGTTTTAATATGATTTTTAATACTATTTTTAGGGGAATCGTCGCTTACTAACCAACCATTGATATGCGATGATAATTTCGATGGTAAGTATGCAGTCTGATTAATATACAGATCTATATTTCGTTTCTTTTTTTTAATACTTTCGATGGCCTACACTACATGAAGATCTTGCCAGTTGTACTGGGAGGTCGCGTCAGGGGTCATGCGAGCGGCTTTTGATCCTATGGCGTCAGACATTGATTGACGTTTCTAGGGGTTTACCTAAAGTTCCTTGCAGAGCCGTAACAGATCGTTTCATTGGCTAATCCCTCACATCAACTAGAATGCCTGTTATATAACAACTCTTCCAGATCCTAGTGTTGTGAAGACACGTAAAACGAAATTTTGAACGATAAAAAACCCCCCAAAAACAAAAAAGAAACGAAATAGGATCTGTGTTTTGATCAGATTGGTAAGTATGCAGTATTAACCAGTATTAATAGTAAAAAGTCGATCATGCCCTAAAGGAGCTAAGTTTCTAACTCGGTATTCGAAATCAAAAACACAAATTAGAATTCAACATTGACCAATTTCAATCAATGTTGTTAACTTAATGCGAAACTAGAGAATCCTAATATCAAATAATTAAAACACAAGTAACATTTTATAATGTTTTGGGTGCCATTTTGTAATGATCAAATAAAAACTTATCCCACAACACAATGAAGAAGTAAAGTCTGTTTCACAAACGACAAAATAAGGATTTAAAAAACGTGTAGAATGCACTAAGGAGGCGTAAACGACTGTCGTTCGATTTCAACTGTTCACGTATTTCATCGAACATGATTGATTAGAAATTACCATATTTGTTTCAAAAATTAAATATAAGTCACTTTACACATTACATGTACATTAATACAGTGATTCTCAATCAGTGTGCTGCCGCACACAGAAAATTTCTCACTATAGAAGCCAGCCAACTATTTGACTGATGCAATTCGAAACACTGCAATAAAGTAAGGTCACAGCTGTGTTTGTCGTTATTTAGTATGCCATTTTATGTGTCTATGACTAGTCTGTTTCTACGGTTGAATGCTGTTCTATGAGTTGCCATGGTTTTATTTTGCAAAATTCAAATATATTTCATATATATTTAACCAGGTGTGCCGTTATTTTTTGATGTGTTCCAAAAACAAGGGTTTAGAACCACTGCATTAATTTTTGCTTTCAGAACCATAAGTCCCATAACAACGCCGCTGTATGAGCATAAAGCGTCCCCGATAGCGTAAACATTAGTCAGGTTGGTGGACAGGTCTAAAATGTTAAACCCATTTCATTTGATCGCGGGTTGCTTATTAGCATAAAGTGACACAAACAAGCTCAAACACTGTCACAGAAATGAAATGAAATGGGGTTTAACGTCCTACTGTTCTGCTCCTAACCTGGGCTAATGAAGACGGGCATACGCCACAGTGTGCTATGAGGGAAATTTTGCCCGGGCAGCGGCGCTACGGCCTACTCTTATATCGAATTCCAACTGCCAAGGGGTCTTTTACGTGCACGCCAATGTGTACACGGGACCTCGGTTTTTCGTCCCATCCGAACGACTAGACAGCTATCCTTGTCAGGCCCACTGTCCCAGTCGTCGTCATTGGACACAGACAAATAAGATGTCTTCATTCAATTATAATATGGTCTGTGAATTAGATATGCCAAAAGCTTCACAGGAAGAACGGCTATCTCCATAATATTCTAGCAAATCATATAATAATGAACCATAATAATGAATTAGTTGTCGCTGCCCTACCACCTCAAATCTATTTAATTTTCAATGTGATTAAAATACAGATCTATATTTCGTTTCGTATTTTATACTTTCGATGGCCTACACTACATGGAGATCTGACTGGGAGTTCGCGTCGGGGGTCATACGAGCAGCTTTTGACCCTATGACGTCAGACATTAATTAATCAATCAGGGCACTCCAAGAACTCGCCGTACAGACCGTTTCATTGGCTAATCCCTCACGCTATCCAGAACGCAGGTTATATAACAACTCTTCCAGATCCTAGTGTAGTAAAGACAAGTAAAACGACATTTTGAACTATAAAAAACGAAACGAAATAGGATCTGTGTTTTAATCAGATTGAGTAATTTTAGATAGCAATGCTTCACGGAAGAACGGCAATCGCCATAATGTTCTAGTAAATCATAACAATGAATTAGTTGTCATTGCCTTCCACCTCAAATGTATTTAATTTTAGCTCACAATGTCGTTTGTGTGAAGACAAGGAAAAAGAAGAAAGGGGGCAAGAAATCGAATAAAAACAAAAAACATGGAAAGAAAAGCCGGAAAAAAAGAGGTAAACTGACAAACGAAACAGACAAAAAGAGGATTACCAGTAACAGTAGACATTAGCAAAGGAGCCAAAAGACAGAAAAGATCCGAAAAATAGCTCTTTCTTTCGGTATAATAATTGTGTTTAAAGCGAAAATTTCATATTTTCTAAGAAAGTCAAAACCTAATTATTTCTGTGTCTTTTGCTCAATAGGTTGTCAACTCACTATTATACGATCATAGGTATCATTCTCACACTTAAAAACCATTCACCCCGGAAATAATAACACAATTACCTCCCCTGTTTTTCTACCCCCCCACCCCCATGGAATAGCTATCTTCAAACTTTTGAATTTGAAGTTGAAAATGATATTTTTGCCAATTTCTCAACTGACAATAGTGAATTATAGGATTAATAGGATTATTCTTTAACAAAGCAGGACTGTTTATAGATACCATCTATTTTAAGGCTTTATTTTAATACATTTTAAAAATATAACTTAAAAATATGAAATCATCGCTTTAACATTGTTTTGTGAATACATTTATATGGACCTTATAACAATAATAATGAATTTATATAGCGCCTCTCATTTAGAACTGTTCTACACGATGGCGCTGAGCTGCACTGTCACGTTTGGTATTTACAGTTAAATAAGTGAGTCTTCAAGGATGATTTAAAGGACTCGGTCAACTTAGGGAGATATAGATATGATATTATTATTTCGGTTACTTCAATAATTAGGCCTGTCACCGCTGGAATAAACTGGTGTGTGAAATTAGAATGTTATATTTAAACGTCTTTTGCAGGAGAGATTTTGTTACAGCACGTGATTGTTGGCTGGATTGTAAGTTAGGGTTAGGGTAAGCAACGGGGCTAGGTCGAGGGTTAGGGTTGGGATAAGCGCTAGCCCTGTTTACATCTCGTGGCCTATGACGAAAAATTGAGCTGGCCTTATCATTTAGCACTAACCATGATATATATAACATATATATATATATATGTGTGTTAGAACTCTCAATCGTGGTGGAATAATGTCTGAGAATTCCCAGTCTGCTCCGTTCTTTTACAGACCAACACGCATCTAAACGTAAATGATCCAGAGGTATATTTTATTGCATATCCTTTATCCTAATATGGAATATCATACGGTCTGTCATTGAGTCAACTGGCGGGGTTTCGAATCCCCGGTTGTACGTGACAAGGAGCAGGGTCGACTGTCCAACCTCGTGGGTTTTCTCCGGGTCCTCCGGGTCCTCCGGTTTCCTCCCACTACTAAAGACCCCTACGCGCAAGCAAATAATTGAAATAAAATTGAACCATGTGTTTGTCCCAAAATGACCTAGTTTGTGTCGGGTAGACGTTAAAGCCCACCTCTCTTCCTCTCTCTCTCTCTCCCTCTCTCTCTTTCTCTCTCTCACACCACACACACATGGTAGGTCGATCCACGACCAGAAATAAAATCGATAAACAACTTATTTCTGGAGCTTATTTTAACATATAGTCGGGATGTGTCGATTTTTGTTTAACGTGCGTGCAAATGACGATTGAGTTTAATATCTGTACGTGTGAGAGAGAGAGAGAGGGAGAGAGAGAGAGAGAGAGAGAGACGGTGGTGAGTTAGTGTCTTGGTGAGAAGGAATGGGGGTGGGGTGGAGAAATTTTGGGCTATATGGAACATAATTTGTAGCATATCTGAACCACTGTATATGCTTGACACAGTTGACTATTATGGTGTTGTAGAGCTTTAAACCAGATTGAAACCCATTTTGTGTTTTTATTTGAGCGGGACGATCGCGTCATTTGGCCCCTGGTAGTTCTGTGTATATCAACGCGTTAAAGTTCTCATGATGACCGGAAGTCGAAAGAAAGAGAAGGCCGTAGCACTCTTGCCTGGTAACATTTCCCTCGTAGCACACTGAATTATCCCAGTTGATGGAGAACGGCACGACGTTAAACCCCATTTCATTGTCAGTGTCACTACATAGACAGTTATCATTCATAATAGTCATTGGTTAATTACGGTCGAATATCGATATGAAACTCTGACGTCATATCTTGTAAATGTTCACTGAGAGATAATGAAATGGGGTTTAACGTCCACTCGACACAAACCAGGTCATCTCGGGACTAACATTTGGTTCAATTTTATTTCAATAATTCGTTTGTGCGTAGGGGTTTTAAGCAGTGGAAGGAAACCCCGAGGATCCGGAGAAAACCCACGAGGTTGGACAGGCGACCCTACTCCTTGTCACGTACAACCGGGGAATCGAAACCAGGTATTGGCCGAAATAATTCCCTGGGGTTTTCCAGTAAGGTTTAAACGGTTGATCTGGCATGAAAAAGTGTCTAGTCGTTCGACTGGGACATAAAAGAACCTTCGACATTTAGTATACGTATAGCCGTCTTCATCATTAACAGGGTTGTTGCAGTAAACCCTATTTCATTTATCGACCTATAACTTTTCGTTTGTCTAACACAGAAATGAAATGGGGTTTAACGTCCTACTGTTCTGCTCCGACTGGGCTAATGAAGACGGACATACGTCATACAGTGTGCTATGAGGGAAATTTTGCCCGGGCAGCGGCGCTTCGGCCTACTCTTATATCGAATTCCAACTGCCAAGGGATCTTTAAAGTGCATGCCAATATGTACACGAACGAACGACTAGACAGCTGTCCTTGTCAGGCCCTCCGTCCTGCATCACTGACAAGGGGAAACCACGCCGGTAAATGCTGGGATCTATCACCCGACCCCCAGGCTAGCGAGTCAGCGTCTTACCCACCTAGCCACCGTGATCCCCAATTGAAAACATAAACAAATATAATGTGATATATTTTGTTAACCTATGGTCATTTCAATATATCAAAATATCAACTATTTCCGTTGGATTACGTGACGACTGTCTAATAAAAACATGCTTACGAACTTGAAAGCCATATTGGTTTGAGTATAATATTGCTTGCTAGTGCTATATACATATGGTGACTAGGACCTATAGAAATCAGGATACATTTATAAAGATCCGGAGCTGAGAAACTCGCGTTTCCCCTTACCAGCAGTGCAGAACGAAGGGTCTGACTTGTCTACGATATCACCGTCGGTGGAAGTGAACGTAAAACTCCAGGAACAAACGAACAGGGATCTGACATGGAAAGGTGTTTAGTCACTCGAATGGGCAAAAAATCGAGGCTTTAGTGTCCCGTGTACACATTGGCGTGCACTACAAAGTTGGAATTCGATGCAGAGTAGGCGTAAACTTTTCTCATAGTATGACACGTGCTCGTCTTCGTTAGCATATTATTTTTATAAACAAAAAAAAGAACAACATGATACAAGATAAATTATATTGTCAATTTCAGTTAATAAGCCATATAAATTAGTTTGTATGAACTATGAAAGTCAGCGATCACACACCAATACAATATAAGTACTATATACCATTAGCATGCAGTTTTGGTGATAGATCACTGACAGTGACGGCGCCAAGGAGGGAGGCGGCCAAGGGGGGGGGGGAGAGATCTTAGCACGGTTTTCGCCTTGGGCAGTTTGGTTAGTGATGTATCTTGGTAATTGATTACCGTCTCCCGTTACAATACTAAACAATACGGAAAAATGAAATGAAATGAAATGTGGTTTAACGTCCTACTGTTCTGCTCCGAACTGGGTTAATGAAGACGGGCATACGCCTTAGCGGCACTACGCCTACTCTTATATCGAATTCCAACTGTCAAGGGATCTTTTACGTGCACGGTTTTTCGTCCCACCCGAACGACTAGACATCTGTTCTTGTCAGGCCCTTGGTCCTGCATCACTGACAAGGAGGAACCACGCCGGAAAATCTGGATGATCTCAAACAATACACAACTATACAGAAGAAATGAATTAAACAGAGTTTAACATCCTACTTCCCCGCATCTACTGGGCTAATGGAGACGGGCGTAGGCCTTACAGTGTACGTGCTATGAGGGGCATTTTGCCTGGTCAGCGGCACTAAAGACAGTCTATTCTTATATTGAATTTCAACTTTCAATGTTTCTTTTAATTACACGCCAGCGTGTAAACGGGTTCTCGGTTTTTCGCTCTGTCCGAACGACCACACACGGTACTTTTCGGGCCCTCCGCCTTGCACCAGTGACAAAGGGAATCACAAGGAACTTGCTCGACCAACCCCGGGATCGGAACCCGGACCTCCAGATTGGTGAGCCAACAGAACACCAGTTTATTAACAAATCTATAATCATCCCATTCCAAATCTAGAAAGAGAGAGGCACATACATCCCTTGAACCTCGTCTGTCGCTCCCTATTCCAGATCCTTGATCTGTAGGAAAGAAAATATATTAACGTAATTCCAATAATAAAGTGCTTTAGCCTCGGGTCTCGGTAGGTGTGGGTGTGTGTGTGGGGGGGGGGGGGTGCGGGTGAGGGGGGTGTAGTCTAAGGCGTGCGATTTAGATTCTAAGGTCTATCATTTAGTCAAGTGGCATGGTTACGTTTTCCAGCCTGCCCATGACATGGAGTATGATCGCATGTCCAACCCCGAGGGTTTTCTCCGGGTCCTCCGGTATCCCCCAATTGCTAAAGACCCCTACGCTCAAGCAAATCATTGAAATAAAATAGAACCATATGTTAGTCCCCAAATGACCTACATATTTTGTATCGAGTGGACGTTAACCCACACTTTTCTCTCTGTCTGATTTTCGTCCCGATCCTCGATTGTCCAGGCCCAAATTTTATGCACAGAATAGCATGAGCTGTGTTTAAGGTAGCCGTTTCTTAGTATATGCACGCAATGACTTAAGAAATGAAATGAAATGAAATGGGGTTTAACGTCCTACTCTTCTGCACCTAACCTGGGCTAATTGATTTTGCCCGGGCAGCGGCGCTACGGCCTACTCTTATATCGAATTCCAACTGCCAAGGGATCTTTTACGTGTACGCCAATGTGTACACGGGACCTCGGTTTTTCGTCCCATCCGAACGACTAGGCAGCTGTCCTTGCCAGGCCCTCCGTTCTGCATCACTGACAAGGGGAAACCACGCCGGAAAATCGAGATGAACTTTCTCGGCCAATGCAGGGATCGAACACAATGACTTAAGAGAAATACTGTCTTGATCGACCAGTTCAGTAAATCACATTCTTCCCGAGGCACACGGAAATCCATAGTCTGCTTAATGATAAAATTTTACCCATTTCCCCATGTTACCTTGATATTAAATAGGCAATTCCTGCTAATCTATCCAGAACAATATCCGTCTGGAGTGATCGAGCCTAAATTACGTTAGCGTTACTCATTATGTGTATATATTTAATAACTTAGCATGCATATCAACGGAAATGCCCTCGGGGCGTCAAGACATACACGTTCTTCCCTAATATTGACAGGTTTCAATTTACGCGTGAGATCTGTAATATTGTTTCTTTATTTGTTTTGTTGGTTGAAAACACGCAGATTATACATCAATAACATTTATAACCCTGTACAGGCAGGACCAACTGACATATATATCAAAATCCTGTTTTAAGTTTGTAAGTAAAGACATAAATGTCAAATGGTGGACTTTTCCGACTTAAATTATTATCAAAACATAAAGAACAAATACATGTACGTCAATATGAGTAACAACGTTCTACTTTTCTGCATCGACTGGGCTAACGGAGACGGCTTCAAAAGAGAGAGAGAGAGAGAGAGAGAGAGAGAGAGAAAGAGGGGTGGGGGTAATTTCAGGAATAACATAAGGTTAAATTACATTTCATTGAAAGGCTCGTGCATCGGGATTTTGTAGCAGAAAACGCACTAGGCTAACGGAGACGGCTTCAAGCGAGAGAGAGAGGCGGGGGGGGGGGGGATTTAAGGATTAACATATGGTTAAATTTCATTTCAGTGAAAGGCTCGTGCATCGGGATTTTGTAGCAGATAACGCACTAGGCTAACGGAGGCGGCTTCAAGAGAGAGAGAGAGAAGGAGAGGGGGAGGGTAATATCAGGATTAACATATGGTTAAACTTCATTTCAGTGAAAGGCTCGTGCATCGGGATTTTGTACTAAATAACGCACGGGATTAGACATGCGACCTTACTCCATGCCAACTTGTTTAATACGCACGCGGTAGCCTACCCCCCCACCCCCCAAACTCCACCCCCGCCACCAGAATTTGAATATAAAATAAATTGCAATTGGGGTTTAACGTCCTACCTTTGTGAACCAATCTGTCAGCTGAATATAACAACCATCTTCATTAATCCAGTGGTTGTAGAAAGATACGGAAGTTAGCCTCCACGTCACTTCCTTAAATATAACATGGTGGTTCTTCTTTGTTTGTCTAACGTCCGCTACCAACGACGTGGGTTTTCTGCGGGTCCTCCGGCTTCCTCCAACGGCTAAAGACCCCTACGCGCAAGCGAATTATTGAAATAAAATTAAACGATATGTTAGTCCCGAAATGACCTAGTTTGTGTGTGTCGAGTGAACGTTAAACCCATCTCTCTCTCTCTCCCTCTCTCTGTTGGAGGAAACCGGGGTAACCGGAGTAAACCCACGAGGTTCAGAAGCCACGTACACTTACACCAGGGATCGAAACCACAGCCGCAATTTTACTATATTCCAATTAATAGATGTGACGCACGTCTTCTGTCCAGTGATCATCGATCATCACTATTAACTTCATAAACATTGGACACAATGATGTGTTTATTACTTTAGGAATGTGTTCTCCTCGCTCCTCCTTTCGATAAGTTTATCTAAATTATCTTTTATTTATCACCCAATAACACATTCTACAGTGGATATCGCTTGTGTGATCAATTTCATAATCTCCTTAGGAGATATCGCTTAACACGAATTTGATTGGTCAGTTAAAAAGGAACTACTTTTTTATTTTCAAAGAACAGTTCCTTTTTTTATTACAATTAACTTCTTCTTTATTTATTTAATGAGCTATTTTTATTTAATTGACCTTGATGGAAACATTGGGTCAAAAAATGATGTATCACTACGCCGTAATGTAATCAGGTTCAGTAAAAGTGAAATCTATAGCAAAGAATTATATTTATTTATTTGTGCATGTAATAAAGGATTGGGTGATAAATAAAATCTCCTACTCATCTTTTTTGATATCAAAATATATCAACATTCGTCGATAAAGTAAAAATAAAATCGGTAGAGGCTCGTAGGAGATTCTCTATATATTCCATCTGCTTGACCGGTTAGGTATTAGCCGCGAAAGCTTATTGAGATTGTAAGGCGTGGTTTCCTCTTGTCAGTGGTGCAGGACGGAGGGCCTGATAAGGACAGCTACCTAGTCCTTCAGATGTGACGGAAAACCGAGGTCCCGTGTATACATTGGCATGCCCCTAAAAGATCCCTTGCTAGTTGGAATTTGATATAAGAGTAGGCCATAGTGACTCTGCCCGGGCAAACTTTACCTCATAGCACACTGTACGGTGTATGTCCGTCTTCATTAGCCCCAGTTGGAGCAGAACAGTAGGGCGTTTCATTTCATTTCATTTCATTTGACATGTTAGGACACAAGCAATATACAAAATACTATTTTAGACTTAGACGTAAAGATACATTATGGGATATTAGATAAAGAGCTGGTAGTTCTCACTATAATAGTTAAAAACTAGATAATGTAAAGGGAATTTGCTACAAATTTCAGTCAAATTGGTCCACCCTCATGTGCCAGGTTGGCGATGGGTAAAGTTAACATAATGTGTTACTGGAACCCGCTGTTATCATCTTTGAGAAGTACCAGTGAATATAGTCTCGTTAGTGGTTGATATTTAGTTTTAATTGACCAAGGGAATTCTGTAATCAACTTTGCTGTAATTTTTGTGTTCTCGACAAAGTCACTATGAAAAGGTCGGACAAAAGTGGTTGCATAGCTATTCTCACCTTTCAAAAAATTATGTGTTTGTCCCAATATCATCCCTGCTCGTTGCGAGAAGAAAAATTAACTTGTCATCTCTAAGACCAAATCGGTGTTCAACAGGGATCAGTCCCATTATCTGTGCTATTTATATCATATATAAATAACTTCTGTATCCCAACTCAACTGAAATGTCAAAATAAAGGTTAAAAGTACAGTTAATATTCAACTTCAAAATCTTTATTTCAAACAATATTCAGTTCGATCAATTTCAATTTTGAATCCTTGTGATATCTATATTTATTCATTTATTCATTTTATACATATTTTATTTTTATGGGTTTTTTGTTTTTGTTTTTTTTTTATTTTTATTTTATAGAGATTTATTTATTTATGTGTTATTCTGATTTTATAGATATTTAGCTTTTTATTGTTTCTATACTTGTTTTTAATGTAAAGTGCACCTGAACAAGTATGTGGAGAATAGCGCTATATAAGTGTTGTATAATAATAATAATAATGATACAGTATATTCAAATCAATCTTATTGTTATTGGCGTTAACGTGACAGTCAACTTCGTTAAATATACATTTCCACTAGTTGTTCAGATGGGAAGGAAATCCGCAGTCGGTGTTGGCCAGCTAGATTTTCCAGCGTAGTGTCCACTAGTTGTTCAGATGGGACGGAAATCCGAGGTCCCGTGTACATATTGGCATGCACATAAAAAAACCCATGATAGTTGGAATTCGAAATAAGAACAGGCCGTAGTGCCGCTGTATGCGTAAATACCCCCACCACAGCACACTGAATGGCGTATAGCCCAAGCGGTGTTGGAAAAGAGGACACCAAACCGTAAACCCCATTTCGATTCACTTATTTACCGGTATATTTCTAGAAACATTGTTATTTCCTGAATTAAATCACAAGTTGTATCTATACTACGTCTTCGAAACCTAAGCTGTCTCCTTTACAGGCGCTGTGAGCCTCTCCAAGAAACTTGTCAACGAGTTCCGGCGAAATACTAAATTTGGAGTATGTCCTGAATCTTGGATAAGATACACAACTAACGGAAAAAATTGCACCATTGGCATCGATCAGATAGCTGGAGTAAATGTGTTCATGGTGCTTGGATATGGCTAGTTTCGAATGAAAAGTACAGCCATTAAGTTTTTAGTCGGTCGGATAGTGGGAGAGAGTAAGCGCTGCCACTGCACTTAATATAGACAATAGAGAATCGTGGGGATGGATCTATCTTGACAGCGATGTCACTATTGTGGAAGCAGACGTTAACGAACCCTTGACCGTTGGAAACCCTTCAAAGAAATAAATATGTTCCATTTTTTCTTCTTCACACTCCTTCCTCTAAAATCTATACAGATCCCGGTGCTGCCAGGCGGTCACCTCAAGTACTGACTGGACCCGACGTTGCTTAACTTCCAGTGATCGAACGAGAACTGGTGATATCAACGTGTTGTGGCCGTAGAGATTTCTTTCTAGTACAGTGCAGAAAATGATCTACAGCGTCAACACAACTCATAATAATTTGAATGTGATTAACTGATACAACTGATTCAAGGCGATAACCCCAACCATGATAAACATGTACACGCCAATACTTTTATAAAAATACTGAACAATCGTATTACTTAGGATAACTCTAGAGGTACCTCAGATTTAAGGAAGAATTTGGTGATTTTCCTTCCCTTTAGCTGGAATAACGATTGTCCATAGTTGTTATCAGCATACGACTTGGAATAAGGATTTTACTTAGGGGTGTTTTTATTCTTAATTTTAAGGAATTTCTTGCACTTAAAATATTTTCAGCACATGGACCGTGGGCCTTAGCCACTACTTAGCCCAAAGCTCTGCCAATTCATGTTGATAGACATGAAACGTGGTATGCTGTTCCTTGGACAGAAGGATGCGATGACGTCCCTAGCCCATCATACGCTGGTACTTGTTTCTTTAGCAAAGTTGTATGCCAAAACTAACATTTTTGTGATGGTAAGGTATTGGCACATGAGTACGTGTACTCGCAAACTCAATGTCGCATATCCTTGGTTCAATGCCTATATCTAGCACATAAAGGAAATATGGAAGGGCATGTAAAATGTGTATCAGTAACTCGGGCTCTTAAAGGACAATATATGTGATAGAACTGGTTAAACACATTCCAAATATAATTTTAATACAGAGATCATTGAAGATGACGAAAGCAAAGGGAAAACACGGGTTATCCTTCTATATTATGGCGATATATTAGATTCAAAATTATGTCGTGCTGTCGTCTAACTTATAACTTCTATTCGTGTAATTTCTAATCTAAGATAATGTATAATCTAATCTTTTTTATCAGATGGGGCTTCTAATCTTGCAATTTTTTAAATTCTATTTCATGTTACTTTCACTGCCAATTTAATATTTCTCAATGCAGATCTCATAATAAAATATTGATTATTATAAAACACCTGTTTTTCCTGTTATTTCAATCGAGTTCATAATAACAAGTAATTCTTCATGAAATTTAACGCCCTGCTGTTGTGCTTCGACTGGGCTAATGAGGACAGGCATACGCCATTTATAGTGCTATGGCCTACTCGAAACTAAGATATTGTTTAATTGTGATGCTACGATCAATTGTTTAATTGTGATGCTACGATCAATTATGAAACTAATTTTGATCTCCCTCGGGCCCTTAGCCAAGACGCCCAAAGCTATGTCCCTCTATGAACACTGCATGGTGTCGCTATTTCTTGTAAGAACCCGCATAGTGTCGGTATCTCGGACCATGAGCCGGGCGGCTAAACGTCTATCTAGGACCACTCTATGATGTCTGTTCCACAGGCTCTCAGCTGAGGGGGGTGTGGGAACGTCCTTCTGATGTCTAAAGAAACCTAAATCCCACTCGTTCTTATAAAGAGGATACGTGAATAAGTCATGGATTGACCCCCAGGTATTTGGTCAGACATTTCCTTTGTCTGATTGGTCAGCTGATCAGAAGCTACCCCGGATTTAAATACAATGTACTAATATGGGCATCAAGGAGGACGAGTGTTTACGTCTTTAAAGATTGGGATTACCATATTTGAATTTTCCAGAATATGGTGTCATTAACCGAGTATAATATACAAGGTATTTCTCATTATATAATTAGCTCGGTTCTCGTTGTCACTAACGACTTCAATACATTAAACAGAGCATTAATTAAAGAACTTAAATAACCTCTACAGTATATATATATATAGTATTATACATTTTTATTGTAATAATTCGCTTACGCGTAGGAGTCTTTAGCAGTGGGAGGAAACCCTTGGACCCGGCGAAAACCCGCGGTGGAGGGGAGTCGATACCATATCACTTTGACTCAATGACAGACCTTGTGATCTCATGCGCACACGTTAAACCACTCGCTCCCCCACCCTTTAAAAAAGTTAGCCTTGAGGGCTCCAGGGGTGGTATAAAGTGTTCTTGAATACTGTAAATCATTGATAAATGAACAAAAATGGACACGCCAACCGGAACCATCACTACTGATAGACTGGGCTTTGACCGATGAAATGGCAATCACCTGAGACAGCACGAAATTTACGAAACCTTATATATATTAATGAAGACCTTATCTAATCGTAGAACTATACACGTACAATTAAACGTCATCAAACTCTGATAGCAAACGACAATTTAAAGATAAGATTTTCCTTATCCCTTCCTTTTCTTGAGATAATCTCCAGACCGTCTCCGTCTCGTTAGTAAGGTAAGAACTGTTTCGTTATGTGGTGAATTTAGTGTATTTTTATGGGTGACAATGGCGCTCATGGAGACTTGCGAAAGACTGGGGCACATTTACATCAACACGCAGCAAAGAAACTATAGAATTCGATGAAGCAGTAATGTGCAAATGTTAAAATTGGGTCTTTCTTAATTTGACATCATTTTGTTATACATGCCAGAGTCCATAATCGAGATATAATATGTTGGACTTTTAGAGGTAGAATCGACATAAATATGGATATACTGCCATCTGATTTTGGTCTAGTAATTTCCTACAACTTTTATTGTATTTTTATATATTGAGTTTGGGTTGTTTTAACAGTTTAATATGTCAAAGGCTAGGATCGTTGAGAGAGAGAGAAAGAGAGAGAGAGAGAGATAGGGGGTAACGTTCACTCGACACAAACTAGGTCATTTCGGGACTAACATATGGTTCAAATTTTATTTCAATGATTCGCTTGCGCGTAGGGGTCTTTAGCAGTGGGAGGAAACCGGAGAACCCGGAGAAAACCCATGAGGTTGGGCAGGCGACCCTACCTTTGTCACATACAACCGAGGAATCGAAACCACACCAGTTGACTCAATGACAGACCTTATGATACAGCGCGCTCGCGCTAACTATTCGGCCATCCAACCCCAAAGCAATTATAAGCCAACCCTCTTCCATTGTATATTGTATAATAATAGAGTCCAAGAATCACGATTATGTTGGGTTTTTTTAAACACCCCTCTCCCTTCCGCGCCAAAAACAACGAAATGATACCAACATACAAATAAGAGTTTTCTGGAAATGGCCCTGTTCTGTGCTCTATCGTTGGTAAAAAATCAAGGTAATTGAATAGATGAAAACAATTAATTCACAAAATATTAAATTCCTTGTACTTTTAATTTGTTGTAGAAAAGTGATCATGTTGCTGTTAGTTATTGTTGCTGTGTTATTCTCCGGTTGTTTTGCGTAAGTTATGGAGATATTCATCGCCTACAAATACATTTAATTTAACGCCCCCACATCACCAACATTTGCCTTTAATTAACCCGCTCCGCCCCCACCCAGCGCCAATCACTATACAATTAATGATACCACCAATACCATTCATTATGCCACCGATACCATTCATTATACCACCAATACCATTCATTATACCACCGATACCATTCATTATGCCACCGATACCATTCATTATGCCACCAATACCATTCATTATGCCACCGATACCATTCATTATACCACCAATACCATTCATTATACCACCGATACCATTCATTATGCCACCGATATCATTCATTATGCCACCAATACCAGTCATTATATCACCAATACCAGTCATTATACCACCAATCCCATTCTTTATACCACCCCGTAACACAAATACCATAAAGTAAATCACCTCATCAGCAACATTTTAATATCTTTAATTAACCCATCCGGTTACCAACAAATATCATAAAGTAAATCACCTCATCACCAACAAATATCTTTAATTAAGCCATCCGGTTACCAACAAATATCATAAAGTAAATTACCTCATCACCAACAAATATCTTTAATTAAACCACCCCATCGCCTACAAATATCATAAAGTAAATTACCTCATCACCAACAAATATCTTTAATTAAACCACCCCATCGCCTACAAATATCATAAAGTAAATTACCTCATCACCAACAAATATCTTTAATTAAACCACCCCATCGCCTACAAATATCATTAATAAAACCATCCCATCGATAATGGGTACATGGTCGTAAATGCTATATCGGTTCCTTTAAAGTTAGGACGGAGATTTGTACCCACAGATTTATGTACAGCTCTAAGCTAGGGTTAGGGTTCGGGTCAAGGCGTGGTATTCTAACAGATTTGTACCCACGGATTTATGGACAGCGCTAAGCTAGGGTTAGGGTTCGGGTCAAGGCGTGGTATTCTAACAGATTTGTACCCACGGATTTATGGACAGCGCTAAGCTAGGGTTAGGGTTCGGGTCAAGGCGTGGTATTCTAACAGATTTGTACCCACAGATTTATGTACAGCTCTAAGCTAGGGTTAGGGTTCAGGTCAAGGCGTGGTATTCTAACAGATTTGTACCCACAGATTTATGTACAGCTCTAAGCTAGGGTTAGGGTTCGGGTCAAGGCGTGGTATTCTAACTAACACATTATAATAAGGGCGACGATATATAGCATCCATCGTATCTTCCTACTGTTCCTGACCTTATCTGTTTTGAGCCGCGTTGACTCAGTGAGTAGCATGTTGACTTGCTAGCGTTGAAGTCCTGTGTTTGATCACCGTGTTGGCCGTAGTTGATCCTTGTCAGTGGTGCAGGATAGAGGGTCTGGCAAGGGACAACTTAGGGTCGTTCGGATGGGACGAAATACCGAGGTCCCGTGCATACATTGAATATTGGCGTGCACGTAAAATATACCGTGGCAGTTGGAATTCCCGGCACAATGTCTCCAATACCACACTGAAGGGACATATGTCCGTCCTTAATTCATTAGCCAATTCTTTAGGTCGTTCAACCATGTGCCATTTTATATCATTTCCTTATCTCTTTATCTATTTATAGCAACATCCTTCAACCATATAACGAAACCGCCCTTGCCATGTTCCATGGTAACGACTTTAATGGTGATAATAAGTTTGAAAGATCTGAACTCGATTTTACTTTCTACGTCTATGACACTGAACCATGTAAGTATAAGACGTTTTATGTGGGTGAACATACTCATGTGGATCTACGGTGGGTAAATGGGTAAGACGCTGGCTCCTAGCCTAGAGATCGCGTGTTCGATCCTTGCATTGGCCGAGAAATGCCTGTTAGACTCTGTTTTGCAGAATCATGACTGCGCCGTATTCCTTATCGTAATTTTCCGCAAAAGAATTTCGTCGTCACGATTACGATTACGATTATTAATACGTATTCTTAATCGTAATCGAAATCGTAATCATATCGTTGCACAACCTGTCTACTGGTTGAACCACATGACATAACTGTAATTCCCACACAGCCGATCTGTTTTGCTGATACACCCTAGCCTCTAAGCCGAGGAGGCCATGACGTCCCCTCTCAGACCGCTCACTATCTCTGATTTTATATAAATTAAAGTTACAATTTCATATTTTCTAAGAACGTCAAAACATAATTATTTTTATGTCTTTTGCTCAGTAGGTTGTCAACTCACTATTATACGATCATAGGTATCATTCTCACACTTAAAAATCATTCACCCTGGAAATAATAACACAAGTACCCCCAATTACCTCCCTTGTTTTCATTTTCCCCACCATGGGATAGCTATCTTCAAACGTTTGAATTTGAAATTGAAAATAATATTTTTGCCAATTTCTCATTTGGCAATAGTGAATTATAGGATTAATAGGATTATTCTTTAACAAGGTAGGACTGTTTATACATAGCATTGATTTTAAGGCATTATTTTAATACATTTTAAAAATATAACTAAAACATATGAAATTGTAACTTATTGTATTTACAGTGGATGGAGTAATCAGTCGACTAGAATATACGTCATACATTAACAAAACAACCCCTGAGCTTTATAGATTATCTCATGAACTCTATGACATCTACGATATAGATAACGATAACAGACTGGAGAAACATGACTACGATGCCTTCTTTAAGCTGATGGATTATGATGGTAAGTTTAATTGGTAGTCAACTACTTCAAGTACTGGGGTTTCTAAATACCCATTTAAGAAACTGTAGGTAGGAGGTTTTCAGAGCCATTAACTGTGGAGATGACATAGTGGAATGATTAAAGGGAGATAACAAGCTTTTTTATATGGATTCAGACTAGTAATTTCTCCTCATTTAAATCCTTGGCGTTCCGTGACAAATTAATGACATTTTATGGAAATCTCAATCTTTATAATCACAAATAATCACAAATAACGCAACATATCGCAACATATATTTTGGTGTTACTGGCCTTGTTATTGAAACACTGCAACGAGTTAGATTTTTTTCAAAAATGCTTGGATTCTAGAGAATGCCCAAACATTAGATATTTCTAAAGGTGTATGTTTAGATTCCACTCTTGATATTACATTACAGAGGATGGCTTGGTAACAGAAGATGAATTTGTACACTACTGGACAATCGTAAGTAAATGTGTATCCTTTCATACACAACGAATTCAAATTATTGGTTTATTTCCGCCCGCCTTAAACATACATTATGACGTCACATTAATAATGACGTCAATGTATTAATGATATTAATATTAAACATACATTATGTAATAGCTAAATTTGCCTATTGCAGGTATTTCTTCAGGCCTGAAATGTTATCTAAGTTATTAATTAGACATTAATTAACTTATCCAGCCCATAATCAACTCTCGATGCCATCGCTAGCCTGCGATATTTAGCGGATTGGAATACATTTTTTGAAAAATAACTAAACGTAAAAATGGATAATCTATACTTTGTTTTTAGCGAACCGACTTTAGTAATGATAATCGAGGCTAGACTAAAATTCAAAAGCTAATATCTCGGTTCAGAGTGGAACAATCTCACTGAAATTTTCAGCACCTATTAACGTTATCTATTTTTTTTAACTATCATAGCGAGGACTGTCAACTCTTTATCTAATCTCCCTAACGCCCCTGTAACTATTATAGCAAGAACCGTCAGCTCTTTATCTGATCTCCCATAATTTCCCTTTAATGGGGGTTGGGACATAACATACAAAATATAAAATTAAATTTAAAACACCTGATCTTAAAGAAAGAAGTTCGTATGAGATGAAAGGTCATGTACTATTTTTTTTTGTTTAAAAACATATTTTATTGACAAATATCAAAAGGATTGAGCACAAGTTTCAAAAACTTAGAAAAGCCCTTTCCATACATACAAATGATAGACAAAATTTAATACAAACAAGATTGCGAAATAGTATATAGAATAATAAAAAATTTATAAGTAATATAAGTAAAGTCAGATGAATTATATCGCAAAGCTCTATATAAAATAAGTGAAGAGGTGATAAAGAGAATATAAAATTATATTTAAAACATTGAAAAATAAAGTTTAATAAATGGGATATAAATGAACTGATCCATGTATAAAATAATAATAATAAAAAAAGGGGGTGGGGGTGCGGGAAAAAAAAAAAAAAAAAAAAAAATGTTATCCACCAAAAAAAGCTATAGCTAATAATTTATTCTAAGATGTAACTACTAACAATAACTTTTATTTAAATCGTTTTGAAAGTTTGATATGTTTGTGAACTTCAAGGAAAAGGTTTGTATTCATCTCAATTGACAATTCTGAATTGCCGCACAATTGGATATCTATATTTATCACAGAATAATTTGACAATGTATTTAATAGTTCAGCACGAATTACATCATATAAGTGACATTGCAGGAAATAGTGTTCGGCATTTTCTATAAATTTGCCGCAAGAACATGTGGGATCATTCACAACGTTTATTTTATACAAATCATTTTGCAACGAACTACACCCATGCCGTATTCTAGTGTGAATAATATTTTCATGTCTATTACCTTTACAGTAGTAGATTGGCGCTTTATGTATTAAGGAACGTAATTTTTGTTTGTATAGATATTTGAAGGATTTAATGTTGGTTGATTGCTTTATGGGGTCCTCTAATAATTCCCAATCTCGAATTGTTGTGGGGAAGTACGAAGTACTATTATTGAAGTGCACGTAAAAGAACCATTGAAAGACGGAATTCAAAGTGGGTGAATACTCTGCTGTCCGAGAAAATCGCCCCAACGCATTGCACACGTAACCATGGAAATGACCTAAGTAATGTTTTGAGGGGGCACTAAACCCCATTCTGTTAATCCATGATACAAAGGGAAACAATCCATCAATGACTATATTTTTCAATACCGTGCCGGTTGAAACAAAATGATATTATATTATAGCTCTGAAAATCATGAAGCTACTTAACTGTACACAAGAAGTGAACAATAACATTTTACCTCCTTTGATTGGCATTTAGTAATTGAAAATATTAACACAAGGTACAATTTCATGGATACACAATTACTGAGTTTAATACTAAGCGACGTTTCGACGATAAATTACTGAGTTTCATACTAAGCGACGTTTCGACGCGAGTATCCTCGCCGAAACGTCGCTTAGTATTAAATTCAGTAAATGTGTAGCCATAAAATTGAACCTGGTGCTAATAGTATTTTACCAAACAAAAGTATGATTTTATTTATGATTTTGTTTTTCAGCTTTTGGAATCTCTCGGTCACTTGATTGATATTGGTGAAGCTAAATAATCTGTCATTTAAACTAATAAAACTAACAGAAAATTTAACTGAAATTAGGTCAGATATGTTGTGTATACTGTGAGAGAAGATGGAGGGTTGTGTGTGTGTGTGGGGGGGGGGGGTCTTCAAACGCAAGGACCTCCACTAATTGCAATGAAATGCACCGTTATATATTATGATGACGTAGATGTGTGATTGCAGTGAATCTAGGTCAGATATGTTGTGTATACTGTGTTGTTTGTTTATGGAGAGAAGATGGAGGGAGGTGTTGAGGCGGGGGGGGGGGGGGGCTTCAAACGCAACAAGGACCTCCACTAATTACAATGGAATGTACAGTTATATTAAGATGATGAAGATGTGTGATTGTCGTGAAAAGTGCTGCAATCACGCGTGGACACTGCGCATCGTCTCTTAAAGAATTTGTTGCTTTGATTCGACAGTTGATTCGTGCTTCACCTTGGCTAAGGGAAATAACCCCTTAAGGAACAGTCAGTAACTTACTACTCATTACGAATGTAATTCGAGATATTTACAGAAAAACCGTTTCCTGTCCCCTTCTATGCAAATTTGTGTTCATATCTTGCTCTAGAAGTAATGTACATTGTTTGAAGTTTGATTTTCTGGGTAATTTTAATGAATTTGGAAGGGGTAGGAACAAGGGGTAGATCTTCGTTTGGGGAATTGTCTCTGAAATAGAACACTTTCATTATAGCTCCATTCGCTCTCGTGGTAACAGGTTGAACGCGCCAAACGCCTTCTAAAATCTTTGATCAGATAACTGTGTTGTGTTTTGGTATTTGCCGATATAAAGATATCGTGGCCTGCCCACCTTTTCCTAAATTGAGAAAAATGGGTATGGAGTATTGCATCACTGAATTTTGAATCTCCATGAATTTTTACTAAATTTTCATAGCTGGGGAAGCTATCAATATAAGAAGCTAACAGAGTGTATGGTGTTTCCAAATGTAGTGGCATTCAGTTTGGGCTAACTGAAATACGATAAATGGAGATAGGACTTTGTGGTTTTTGAATTCGTCAAGCACAAAGTTATATCTAGGTATCAAGTAAAATATCATAATTACGCCATTTTCGGGTCTAAAAGAGGCGTTTTCATAAATCGCATGAAATTCTGATAAATATCACGACTTTTGGGGACGAAAACAACGTTTATGACCTCTTTTCATGCCAGTTTCCAGAAATTCCCAAAGAAGACGGGAGTACACGGGTGAATTGACAATCAGTCACCTATTAGCGGTACTGGATACTATACGTATTGCCTTTATAGTTCTAGAATTTTCGACCTCTGAACGTCTAATGGAAAAAACGTGTGTGGAAAACTCTCGACGTCCGGCACCGAGAGGGTTAACGTTTCTACTAGGCCTAAATCCTTCTTGGCTATAGATAATGTCTACTATCTATGATTTAAAAATCTACATGAACCAGCTGAAAGCCTTTGATTGTATATTATAATTAGAGATAGACAATACATAAAGCATGCTGACAATGTAAATTAGGCCTTGGTGTCAACCAGTTCCATCCCCATTATTATACACTGACCTGTGTAATTTTATATGTACATACAATATATGTTTGAATGAGAATTAACAAATACTATCTCAAACGACCCCTTAAAACCAATTACAAATAGAGTTTCAACAACAAAATTTAGCCGTTATATTTAGGATTTTATTATCGGACAATAATCTAAGCGTCTTACGATAAATTTTCTGCCTTGGAAATCCAGCCACGTGTACATACTGGCGTGCACGTAAAGGGAGAGAGAGAGAGAGAGAGAGAGAGAGAGAAATGGGGTTTATCGTTCACTCGAAACAAACCAGGTCATTTCGGGACTAACATATGGTTCAATTTTATTTCCATAATTCGCTATCGCGTAGGGGTCTTTATTAGTGGGAGGAAACCGGAGGACCCGGAGAAAACCCACGAAGTTAGACAGGCGACCCTACTCCTTGTCACGTACAACCGGGGATTCGAAACCACGCCAGTTGACTCAATGACAGACTTTATGATACAGCACGCACGTGCTAACCATTCAGCCATCCAACCCCACTGCACGTAAAGGAACCCCGATATAATATACTATTCAAAAAAAGTAGGGGATATTTGATTTTTAAGTGTTATTAAAGTCACCTAATGAAACTGACGAAGAAACAAATGACAAAATGAAATGAAGTTCACATTCATCGATTTATTCCAAATGATCGTTAGACTAAGTAAGGCACAGACTGACCATTATAAGGGTAAAATGATACCCGGGGTCAAACAGCAAAGTTACCACAGCATCACAACCAAGTCAGTAACGGGTAAATCCTCCTCTGTTTGCCAAACAAGCATTGATCCGACGTGGCATACTCCTAATGAGACGTCTAAGGTCATTTTGGTCCAGATTGTCCTGTTGCAACGCAGCAGCAAGTTCTTGGACATTGGCAGGACGTTGTTGACGTTGACGTAACCTCTGTCCAAGCATGTCCCAGACATGCTCGATGGGGGAGAGGTCGGGACTCAGTGCTGGCCAAGGTAATGTGGTGATGTTCTGTTGTTGGAGGTAACCTGTAACGATCCTGGCCCTGTGACATCTTGCGTTGTCATCCTGGAAGATGACGTCGTGCGAACGGCACAACATGGACTGCCAAGATGTTGTCCCGGTAGTACTGGCCTGTAACACGCCCTGCAACAACATGTAAAGCCGTTCTTCCAGCAACAGTGATGCCTCCCCACACCATTACAGAACCACCCCCAAATCGATCATGTCTGATGACGTTAACGTCTTGGAAGCGCTCGTTTCGACGACGCCACACCCTCCTACGTCTGTCCAAAAATTCAACAGTGAACCTTGACTCATCTGAAAACATCACATTGCTCCAGCGTCGATTATCCCAGTGTTGACGATCCCTACACCAACGACGTCTTGCCTGAATGTGATGATCTCTCAAACAAGGGATCACGCGAGGACGTCGGGCGCGAAGGTGACCCCTATGCAGTCGATTCCGAATCGTCTGGCCACTCACTCTCACACCAGTGTCTGTTTGAAGACGAGCGCTGATCTGATTTGCTGTGATGACACGATTTCTCAAGGCCAAGGTACGGATAAATCGATCCTGGGCTTGAGTTGTCGCCCTTGGTCGACCTGAGCGTGGTCTGTCCTGTACAGATTGTGTATCACGGTATCTGGACCATAGCCTGCTTATGACAGACTGAGAAACATTCATCGTCCGCGCCACAACCGCCTGTGTTGTGCCGATCTGTAGCATGCCAAGGGCACGTAACCTTTCATTTTGGGTAAGCCGACGCATATCAAAATTTGTTTTCTGGTCACTAAAACAATTAAACTGATGTTTCCACCCTGGAATTCAATGCCACAATGACTGTAACATTCAACGTCAGAGTCGTGCAAATCTTGGGTTGGACCCCCATGATGATCCCAAGCATCACCTGCATTCCATGCGGTAGCTATTGGTGCGTTTGGGCGTCACATGTAACTGGAAATGTTTCTTCTGTTAGGTTCTATAGTGACTTTTTTCGTAGTCATTTTCATATTTTAGTATTATGCCCCCAAAATCAAATATCCCCTACTTTTTTTGAATAGTATAGTAAGGCCCAGAGCCACTGTCTGGGTAAAATTTCCCTCACAGCAGTTGACATGAGCCCGTCTTCATTAGTGTGACAAAGTGCTTAATTTTCTATTTTATAAAATACGAACTATTATTTAGGTGCAGTAAACGTATTGACCCCAGTTGGTTTTGATAATAAACGACATCGGCTTTTCAATGATACACTTTGTTCTAAACACGTACACACTAATGTAAATAAATCCTAATAAGTACAAAACTGATCTCGGTTTCATTAAGATAGTGTTACATTGGCCCAGCAGTAGCAGAGCAGTAGGACGTTAAACTCCATTTCAGTTCCCCAATAAAATTATGATCATTGCGTTCTTAGGTCTCAGCGAATCAAATGGCTTATCTCTGCTTATTCTAAACAGAAAATGCTCATCACCACACGCAGTCAGTCAAGGCATTTACAAAACGAATACCTACTCAACTATTGGAAACAGATGCATCATGTTCCAAAACGTGTGAGGCGTAAACTTGGCCATCGCTGGACACAATCAAAACACGAATGAATATCTGAACAATGTTTGAACATACTACCTCAAATATAAGTAGAGCTATTGTGTCTCAAATCATTGATCAATCAAATTGCTTATATCTGCTTAAGCAGACAATTACGCAACAAAGTCAAGACATTCACCAGATATGACGGGACACATAGACGGGAGAACCTATATTAAACATACATTATGCAAGAGCTAAATCTGCCAATTGCAGGTCTTTCTTGAGGCCTGGAATGTTATCTAAATTATCAATTAGACTTTAATTAACTTATCTAAATCATAATCAACTCTCTATGTCATCGCTAGCCTGCGATATTTACTGGATTATAATCCGATCTTCTGCTCAACGCTCATTCATAATTAAATAAAAAAAATAGATAATCGAAACTGTGTTTTTTTTTTATCGTACTGACTTTTATAATGATGATCGAGGCTAGGTCCAAAATTCAATCGCTACATTCTCGGTTCAGAATGGATCAATTTGACTGAAATTTTCAGCAAATTCCCTTTACATTATCTAGTTTTTAACTATTATAGAGAGAACTGCCAGCTCTTTATTTAATCTCCCATAATGTATCTTTAATAGTCCCCTACTTTTCCTTAGGCGCACTAAGGAAACAAGCACGTGTTGACAAAGTAAATAGTTTAATTGAACGAATGTTTCCCCAGAAATAGAGTTGGTTCTTAAACTCATAAAGGTATATTTTTCCAGGAAATAATATTTTGTTAATTCTCCTTAGACATCATTTTGTTTATTTTCTAAGAATGCTGCATAAGGTCAATATCATTCACCAAAACATTGATTTTATTTAATATCATATCCCCCTAATTATTGATTATCTACCTATTTGGGTCATATTATTACGAGCGTTCTTCAAACTCCATAGAAGCCATTAAAAGGAGACACAGTGGGTTATTGAATCAGGCGCTGGTTCATTTACCACATGAGGTCCTTGGTTCACTCACGGTATTCGCTAATGCTAGGTATCAGGACTTATCATATATTGTGATCAGTCGTATCGTATAGCAATCGTGTTGATCGTATTGAAACGTATCCGAACGTATCTGCACGTACCACATCGCGGAGTCAATAGGGGCAAGCCTATCGTAACACACGACAGTCGTAGCAATCGTGTTGGTCGTATCGAAACGTATCTGCACGTAGCAGATCGTGAACTCATTAGGGACAATCGTGTTGGTCGTATTGAAACGTATCCGAACGTATTTGCACGTAGCAGATCGTGAACTCATTAGGGACAATCGTGTTGGTCGTATTGAAACGTATCCGAACGTATCTGCACGTAGTAGATCGTGAACTCATTAGGGACAATACTATCGTAACGCATCGCACGACAGTTGGAGTCTGGCACAAGAAAGTCTCTCATGATTTTTCAGTGTGCTTTTCCATTTTCATTGATGAAGGGCAGGGGGGGGGGGGCATGCCAATCAGAAAAAGAGGGCTAGTCGTTCGGATGAGGCCAGTTCCCGTGGACGTGAAAGAACAATTCAAATTCGACGAAGAGTAGATACACAGCATGGCGTATGCCGTTCTTCATTTATTCCGGTTGGTTCAGATAAATATTCCTTCAAACCCTATTTGATTTCATTTCAACAGACTTCAAAAGGAAATGAAATGAAATGAAATGAAATGGGGCTTAACGTCCTACTGTTCTGCTCCTATGCTGGGCTAATGAAGACGGGCATACGCCATACAGTGTGCTATGAGGGAAATTTTGTCCGGGCAGCGGCACTATCGCCTACTCTTACATCGAATTCCAACTGCCAAGGGATCTTTTACGTGCATTCCAATGTATACACGGGACCTCGGTTTTTCGTCTCATCCGAAGGACTAGACAGCTATCCTTGTCAGGCCCTCCGTCCTGCATCACTGATAAGGGAGAACCACGCCGGAAAATCAGGATGAACTTTCTCGGTCAATGCAGGGATCGAATACCCGACCTCCAGGCTAGCGAGCTAGCGTCTTACCCACTTAGCCACGTGATCCCCGACTTCAAAAGGACAATGCGTGCCATGTTTTATTGTTTAAAATGACAGTGGTAATTATTATGCCGGAAGTAAATCTTTCCTTGTTCAACGTGACTTAACGCAAATACCCGGATGTCAAGAGAATATTTCAATAAGAGAACTCTGTCACGATGAGATGTCGGATTTTCCTTCTTCTCATTTTAACGACATTCATCCATTGTTTTGGTGAGTAAAAACAATTATTTATAATTTTTCATTTTCTATATCTAATAAGCTTTAGGCTACGAATTTTATATAATCAGTGGGTGTTCGTGTTATTTCAATCAGTGGGTGATTTAAACATAAATTATGTAAGATTTAGATAAAGAGCTACCGATTCTTGACTAATAGTTCAAAAATAGATAATGGAAAAGGAATAATTTGAAAATTTCATTCAAATTACCCTATTGCTAGCGAAGATATTAGCCTTTGAAGGTTTGACAAGAAGTGTGCAATAATTTCAACCACCGTACTCGTTGTTCGAAGCTATGTCTCGCTCGTCCATTTTAAGCGTAAATCAAAATATGGCTGAACTGTTCTAATCTATTTAATATCGGAGAAATCCGATGCTATCGAGAGCTGGTTATGGCCTGGATAAGTTAATTAATTTCAGGCCTAAAGAAAGATCTGTAAATAGGCAGATTTAGCTCTTGCATAATGTAGGTTTAAAAAAGATCAAAAGCAATTCAAGATGGTCGATAGTCTTGTAACAATCGTTAGAAAAGGAGAAAAAATCCATTAAATTGATGTTTGCTTTCAGTTCATACAAATTGATAATTAATCACAAATGACTTGTATAACCAGGCAAAGTATATAGTACTTTGCACTTTTATAATAGCTTTGAATGATTACAATAAGTGGGTAAAGGTGATTTCTTTATTTTCGTTTCGTTTTAAAGGGACAATAACACTCTTGCTGGCTTGACAGCTCCAGAAAATAAAAAAAAATAGCCTTATTCTAAGTACTAGATGTGTTTGTGTCCTATCTGTTGTGTAAATTATCCATTAAATCCTATTTTACTTGTCCAGAGGGTTCAAAAATATTTTTAAATCCAAGTCACATTTGAAAAGCTTTACGTCAGGCTTTTCAAATCATTTAGTTGAATTTTTCCAATTTCTTAAATTAGGTGTGTTAAGATGAAATTTGTATCATCAATTAATTGGAATATTGTAAAATAGTGCAATTTGTTGACAAGAATAAAGATTGGGACCTATTATTCAGTTACAACAAGAGTGGCATTGAGCCTTTAATGTTATAGCCATGGTGTTACAAAATTACTTTGTTGCGCTGAACAGTAGAACGTTACACCCCATATCATTTCATTTTATTTCTTGTTGCGCCGATTTTCTTGAGGAGTTTATCGTAGAAATTTTATTTCTGTTATTGGTATAGGTTATTGTGAATGAGAAATTTTCAGAGAACATGAGGCGTGGTTTCGATTTCCCAGGTGTACATGACAAGGGGTAGGGCCGCCTTTTCAACCTCGTGGGTCTTCTCCGGGTTCTCAGGTTTTCTGTCACTGCTAAAGACCCCTACGCGCAAGCGAATTATTGGTATAAAATTGAATCATGTGTTAGTCCCGAAATGACCTATTCTGTGTCGAGTGGACGTTAACCCCACCCCCTCTCTCTCTCTCTCTCTCTCTACTAATGGAGTTTTTTAATATCAGTTACACATATCTACTTCAAACAGCATTATCCGATTCATTAAAGCTGCAATGTCATGTAGTTATATTTTTAAAATTTATTAAAATAAAGCCCTATAATAGACGGTATCCATAAACCGTCCTACCTTGTTAAAGAATAATCCTATTAATCCTATAAGTCACTATTGCCAGCTGAGAAATTGGCAAAAATATCATTTTCAACTTCAAATTCCAACGTTTGAAGGTAGCTAATGCATGGAGGCAATAGGAAAACAAGGGAGGTAATTGTGTTATTATTTCCTGTGTCAATGATTTTTAAGGGTGGGAAATAATGCCCATGATCGTATAATAGTGAGTTGATAACCTATTGAGCAAAAGACATAGAAATAATCATGTTTTGACTTTCTTAGAAAATATGAAATTATCGCTTTAAGTTACTTGTTAAAGGCCGTGTGCCTTGGACAACAGGTTTGAGTTAAATCGGACGCATCGAAAAGTCACTGATCTTGATAAATTTCACTATTTATTATTTTATTCTGTCTGCTACATTTATCGATATAACGTCGAAAAATCTAACTAGCAAAACATTGACACCGCTTTGTTCTAGGCCCCCCCCACCCCTTTAACCCTATACATGCATGCATCTAAATGAGCCGATAAGCACAAAGCTTCTGATTATATAAAACTATAGATTATCCCGCCCCCCCCCTCCACTCTCCCCACCACACACACCAATTTATCGCAACCCACGCGCTATTGCCACCTTGGACCCCCAAAGCTCAAATTCCTTGACACCTCCTTCTTCATTTCGAGGGGGGGTTAGATGGCTGAATGGTTAGCACGTGCGCGCTGTATCATAAAGCCTGTCGTGATTTTAAGTTAGGAGTGGGGGTTGGGTGGTCAAATGGTTAGCACACGCGCGCGGTATCATAAGACCTGTCATTGAGTCTACTGGCGTGGTTTCGAATCCCCGGTTGTACGTGACAAGGAGTAGGGTCGCCTGTCCAACCTCGTGGGTTTTCTCCGGGTCCTCCACTGCTAAAGACCCCTACGCGCAAGCGAATTATTGAAATAAAATTAAACCATATGTTAGTCCCGAAATGACCTAGTTTGTGTCGAGTGGACGTTAAACCCCATTTCTCTCTCTCTCTCTCTCTCTCTCTTCATTTCAATCGCATACAGGAACAGAAATACATACACCCTAATAAGTTTTGACACGTTGATTAAAGGTGCATTAGTAGATAATGCAAAATAAATATTTTGAAACTTTCACCCAAATTACTTTATTTTGGGCGAAGTTATCAATAGTTGTAGTTTTGACAAGATGTGTGAACTGATCGTAACCACTGTACTGGTCATTCGAGTCTTATGCAAGAGCTTAATCTGCCTATTGCAGGTCTTTCTTTTGGCTGAAATGTTATATAAACTATTAATTAGACATTTATTGGCATGACAAGACCATAATCAACTTTCGATGCCATCTGATTTTTTTTTATTAGATTTGAATCCGCCCTGTCGTTAAACGGCTGTAATGATTAACAGTAAAACTGGATAATCGAGAATTTGTGTATTCTTATTATAGCAACAGTAACAATGACGATTGAGGCTACAATGTTTTTAAAATAGGTATTTCTCGACTCAGAGTGAAGTAATCTATTTTTAAATTATTTGAACTGCCAGCTCTTTATACTTTCTTCCATAATGCCTCTTTAAGCGCTTCACCCGAACAATTTCCGTGTGAATTCACACGACAAGCTAATGACGAGCTCAAATGAATCATTAGGGATAAAACAGCAAAGATAGTAGATGACAATAAACGGATTCTAATCATTCGGGTAGGACGAAAAAACAGCGGCCCCGTGTATATATTGACATGAACTATAAAAGAACTCTTGAGAGTTGGAATTCGTAATAGGTGTAGGCCGTAAGGCCGCTGTCCGAGCGAAATTTCCCCATAGCACTCGGCAAACCTCGGCAGATTCCAGTACCCTACATCTAGCCTCGGCTGTATTACGAAGTCCGCCATTGGAACTACTTTCAAGTTCCAGGATTACCAAGGGCGTTGCCCATGACGACGCCTTTGAAGAATGTTTTATCATACAAATATTTCAAAGTCTGAAGTTGTTTTTCTTTCAAGGACAACTTTGCACTGAAAATTCTACACACGCTTCGAACAACGCAATTTTGATAACTTCTTTTTAAAAGCGGCAAGATTTCCTAATAACTAAACCGGTGCCGCATCGCAATTGTATAAGCGAAGGTACATATCACTTAACGTCATACAGCCGAGGCTAGATGTAGAGTAACGGAATCTACCGAGGTTTGCCGAGTGTCCCCATAGCACAATGCATGAGGTATGCCCGAGTTGATTAACTAGCCAGGTTATTGCAAAAATTTAGACGCTAAACCCCATTTCATGTCTTACATGGCTAATTACACTGACAAAACAGCAGGCCCGTAACTAGGGGGAGGGGGCGCAGGGGTGGGTGGGGTGAAGCTCCCCCTGAAAAAAGTTTTGCCCCCCCCCCCCTGAATAAATTGTCGACCATAAAAAAAGTAGATATACATTGTCCGTCAATTTTACAGCATCCCTAAGAACACGTCCCCCCCCTGGTTGCCCTGAGCTAGTTACGGCCCTGCCAAACACCAAACAGTCGCATGGACTTGTAATTTTAAATTAATATATTTACAGGAAATGACGGATTAATCAGTCGCTGCCTGTTTAAACGCAGGGAACACATTTACTTCAGTTGTCCGAAAGGTCATGTGATCTATCGTCCAATGATATTTCTTGGTAAAGGCAACCAATCAACTTGCAGCTATGAAGATGGGGACTGCATCGGCCAATCCCTGAGTATGTTGAAGCAAAACAACAAATGCTATTGGAGAGAATCTTGTTCTGTTGGTTGGAGAAATGGGCAGGTAATCCTTAAAACAGACGACAAAAGATGTACTGGAGAGACGGCGAACTATGTGGCCTACTCAAATCCCCTGTGTATTAAAGAAGGTAAAATTAAATTGAATATTTACAAACCAAATAGAAAGTTGTGGCGTGAACTACGTAAATTGTTATTATCCCCTGGCTATCTGGGGGTCAGGTTGGCTAAGTGGTTAAGACGCTGGCCTGGGGGTCGTGTGTTCTATCCCTGCATTGGCCGAGGAAAGTTCATCCAGATTTTCCGACGTGGTTCCCCCTTTCTCAGTGATGCAGGACGAAGGACAGCTGTCTAGTCGTTCGGATGGGACGAAAAAAACGAGATCCCTTGTACACATTGACGTACGCGTAATAGATCCCTTGACAGTTGGAATTCGATATAAGAGTAGGCCGTAGTGCCACTGTCCGGGCATAATTTCCCTCATAGCACACTGTATGGCGTATGCCTGTCTTCATTTCATTGTGAGGATTTTTCGAAGAACCTCGTAGACACATATAATGCCTGGTAGATAGATTTGTGATCATATTTCTCCAACAAGGGAAATACCCGCCGCAGTGAGGCAACGAAGTGTATCTATTCTCGACTCTTATAAACTACGTACCATATGAAAAAGGGTGACTTTCAAAGTTCGGGACTGAGAAGTTATGTGAAGCATAACCCGAAGTCCTTTCATGGTCTCATTAGCGCACACGTACAATCACGTCTGCTAGTCACGTTTTGCTGTTCCCGACCTCGCATTACACTAATCGTTCGGGATTTTTTTTTTTAACGTTTATTACTACTTACGGAAACGTAACTTCTATAGGACAAGCAGATAGGTAGTATAACCTGCGTCCTTCACATGTTCCCGTGGAACATCATGATAGAAGATTTTGGTGAGCTGAATGGTATAAACAGGGCTTAAAACAAAACCACAGCCATTACATCCTGCAAGTTGACCTCAAATAAGTGCTAAAATGAGATGGTCCTAAAACCAGGTTATTATGACTACGAAGATAAAATGCTAAATGCAGACAGATAGCACCGGATATTCGACACAGATCTCAGCTAATGACCTTGTGCTATTTACCCAATCTAGAAACAGAACCAGCTTATAATAAACATAAACAGACACCCATCATCGTTTTGTATACAAAAAATAAGCTCATGTTGCGTTATGTATAAATTGATAGTTTTTACACAGAGATAAGCACGTTAAATTACGACTAGGCCGTTTTACATGAAAGATTAGCAACCTCTTAAAGATATCTATCTATTAAAGAGAATTTGCACTTCGGTCGCTGATTAGAAATAAATTTTCATATGGCGTAATTTGAATATACGGTTTACACCAAGGGTGGGGGGTGGATGACCGAATGGTTAGTGCGTGCGCACTGTATCATAAGGTCTGTCATTGGGTCAACTGGCGGGGTTTCGAATCGCCGATGGTACGTGACAATGAGTAGGCTCGCCCGTACAACCTCGTGGGTTTTCTACGGGTCCCTCGGTTTCCTCCCACTAAGCGAATTATTGAAATATAATTGAACCATATGTTAATTAGTCCCTAAATGACTAACGCCAATTAACCCAATGACAGACCTTATGAAACAACGCGCGCTAACCTTTATCCCCCCCCCCTCTCAATATGAATGCAATATGCTCCACATTTGTGGCTCGGTGCGTAAAACATTGGTTCACAGACAATTGGGGCCGGGCCCTGGTTCCTCTATATTTTTTCAGCCTAGTTTCCGATTTGCCAGTATAGCAGAGCGGGTGGTTTGAAAAGTAAAAGCAAAAGAACGATACGATACCAAAACCAGAGCACGTTAAAGACCCCCTGACAGTTAGAAATCGTATGTCCGACTGCATTATCTCATTTGATTTCATTGCACAGAAGTTTACCATACCGTACCTTTAAGTTTATGTAAATAAACAGCGAGGTGTATGTAAATAAAATTATCCTCCTATTTTCAGCGATAAGCTATGATAAGCTAGGTAAATCGTGACGACCTAATTTATAATATGGTTAATGTTTAAATTTTATCTATCTCAGATTATTTTCTATCGCTTTATCTTCCTTGTTGCACAACGTCCTCATTGACCATTTGGTCATCCAACACCCCGGATTGTTTATAGTTTAAAGTAGGTTATATGATAAACTATTTAACGTTCTACCTGTCTGCACCAACCCGGTGGGGGGGGGGGAGACGGTGGCTAGGTGAGTAAGGCGCTGGTTCACTAGCCTGGAGATCACGGGGTCGATTCCGGTGTTGGCCGAGAAAGTTCATTGAGATTTTTCGGCGGGGTTTCCCCTTGTCAGTGATGCAGGGCTTGACAAGGATAGCTGCCTAGTCGTTAGGATGGGACGAAAAAACGAGGCCCCGGGACTGACCCCAGTCCCTCCTGTTTAGTGAGTCAGTGCCACATTAACAAACAGATCAACCTTGTATACATTCAAGTTATTTTTGTAATGACACATTATTGTTTATACATTTTACAGAGCACCTGTTTAGTATTTGTGACGCAAGCGAAAAGGAAATTGACGTCATAGAGGGCGTAATAAGAAGTCACGCAGAATATCCGTGGTCGTATGGGTCTGCAAAGCAGAAATGCACCAAATATATTGCTGTGAATCAAGGTTACACATTGAAATTAATGATAGATGATGTTGAAACCCAAGACGGAGACTCTCTTGTCATACGAGACATAGCTAATGATGTAACGTATAACGTCACTACAGCCTTGAGTAAAACCCTGACTGTTATTAGCGGATTGGTTGAAATAAATTTCATTTCGTCACCTGGGGCGAAAATAGGTCGTGGTTTTGTGATCAGATTTCAAAGTAAGTACAGCTTAACATTTTTAAGCCGTGTGAATTCTCATTAATTGAAAGTGTTATGGGGTGTTCCAGGGAGAGTCAACATATGTTAATTGAGATTTGCCTGAAAGAAAATGCTTTAGGGGAATTACTGTTCTGGCCGTCGACCCGGGGGTTAATTCGACTAACTCCTCAACATATGAGATGGTAATTAGGAAGAATATGAGATGAGATGGTCATTAGGAAGGATGGTATTAAACATTGTATCGTAGGACCATAAAAATACAGGTTTACCAACCGAAATTGTAATCCGAAGCTGTTTAGAAACTGACATATATGTTCTTAAATAACGGAAATCTTGAAGATCTAATATGTGTAGGATAAAGCACGAGACGGGGGTTATGCTGGGGAAAGAAAGACTGAAGAAAATAACCCAAGAAAAAGAAAACCCGAGGTTGGCAGGCCGATTTTCTTCTGTCGACAGTTTTTTCCAAAGTCTTTCTTCCCCAGCATTACCGAAGTCGAGGACTTTTATCTTGCTTATAAACCGTCTATGTTTACATGTACGCAAGATGAGAATATCCCAGAATTCGCATAAGAAGAACCTTGTAACATGTTTTCTTATGGGGAAAAAACCTACTCTGGATGAATAACCCGTTACAGGTTTGACGAAAAATTTGCAGAAGAATAACCCCAAATTCCCCGGTATATATCCAAAGCCGCCCTCGACTTTCAAAGCGCAAGTTATTCCGGGCATAGAATATACCCCAAAGATCAAAGAGATTTACCGTTATAATAAATTTGGAGAAAGTGGTGTCTATCAAATATGGCATGCTAAGACCATGGGTAGCGTCTGCAAAAAGACGTCGCCTTTGTCCAGACCTCCTGACTAGTTTTGTGCAAAACAGTAAGATTGGATGAGGGCCGTAACACAGAGCTCACGATTGACATAATCAGGATAGAAATGATATGGGGTTTAACATCCTACTGTTCTGCTCCGATTGGACCAATGAAGAGTAAATGAGTATAGAAGGTCATGTTTATATTATGTATTTCTAGAGGAAAGAATTAGACTATCAACAGATATTGTTAACAGAACATACTCAGATACTCCCCAAGGTAAGTAAACCCAACACTTTAACATAATATAGGGGGTTGGATGGCCGAATGGTTAGCGCGTTCGTGCTGTATTATAAGGTCTGTCATTGAGTCAACTGGCGTGGTTCCGATTTCCCTGTTGTACGTGACAAGGAGTAGGGTTGCCTGTTCAACCTCGTGGGTTTTCACCGTGTCCCCAGCTTTCCTCCCACGGCTAAAGACCCCTACGCGCAAGCGAATCATTGAAATACAATTGAACCATATGTTAGTCTCGAAATGACCTAGTTTGTGTCGAGTGGACGTTATCCCCCACCCCTCTCTACAGTTTAGTAGGGTGAACAACTTGAACTCTACAAGGGGAGCTTTTGTCTCGGATCCTCTTGCGTTCATGTCCACTCGAATTTAACCAAGCCAACATAGACGTGAAAGCCTGCTTGTATAAAGATTGATTTCTTGTAAAAATCATTTTCCTGAAAATGGTCATTAAAGGAGCTAAACCTCAAACTCAATATTTTATATAATATTCGAAATTAAAAACACTAATTCAATATTTATCCATTTTATTCAATATTGGCGATGTTATATTGTAGGGGAAAATTGAGATCCTTATATCCAATATTTAAGAGTCAGTGAACAGTTGGTTATGAGTCGTGTATTCTATGGTTTCGGATGCTATTTGTAACGGACAATGAAAACATATCCTACAAGACAATGTGAAAGTAATTAAACATACATTATGCAAGAGCTAAAGCTGTCTATTGCAGGCCTTTCTTTAGACCTGAAATGTTATCTAAATTATTAATTAGACATTAATTAACCTATTCAGACCATAATCAACTCTAGATGGCAGCGCTAGCCTGCGAACTATAGTGGATTGTAAGCCGATTTACTGCACAACTTTCCTTCTCGATTAAATGGATAATCGAGACTATGCTGTTTATCAAACTGACTTTAGTAATGATGACCGAGGCTTTGGGGAATTTCAGTCGCTTGGTTCTCGGTTCATTGTGGATCAATTTGAATGAAATTTTCAGCAAATTGCCTTTACATTATTTAGTTTTTAACTATTATAGTTAGAACTGCCAACTCGTTATGGAATCTCCCATAATGTATCTTTAATAATGGCTGATTCACAAACGACAAAATAATAATACTAACAAACGTGTAGAATGGACCAAGCAAGAGTAAAGAACTGTCGTTAAATTTCGACTGTTCGCGCGTTTCACCAAACATAATTGATTAGAATTTACAACAATTTTTAAAACAATTGAATATAAATCACTTTATATACATTTATATTACATTAATATTTGCTTTTGGACTAATTTTCGGCTGTTTTAAAGATACATTATGGGAGATTAGATAACGAGCTATAATAGTTAAAAACTAGATAATGTAAAGGAAATTTGCTGATAATTTTAGGCAAATTGATCCACCCTGAACCGAGAATTTAGCGATTGAATTTTGGGCAAAGCCTCGATCATCATAACTAAAATCGGTACGATAAAAAACATAGTCTCTATTATACATTAAAATCAGAAGCAGCATACCTGGTTCTAATCCAGAAAACTGGCAGATTTAGCTCTTGCAATGTATGTTTAAGGTTGCAAAGAATAGTCATACGCCATTTAATTTCATTTGATGTATTAAAGTCGCCTTTTCATCTTAATTACAGTTTTTGCCAGTATTGAAGAATGTATTAACAGCAAAAACGACCGCATTCGATTGACCTGTCCATTAAATCACGTCATATACAAACCGGAAGTTTCCGTGGGTGCCAGTAACAACAACCTGTGTTACCATAGAGACGGTGACTGCACAGGACTGATTCACACCTTACTTGCTCAGAGAAATGGCTGCTATTGGTTAAATTCTTGTAACCTGTCATGGCAAGAGGGAATTCCAATAACCATGACATCAGTAGAAAGATGTTTTATTTTGATGCCGAGTTATACCATGATGAGCTACTTTCAGTGTGTTCCAAAGGGTAATTCTGTTATAATTATAATCCAAAAATGTCTCAAACTCGATCTTGTGGGGTGGGGGGGGGGGTGCAAGAGGTGCGCCGATTTTTTTCCAGAACCAGCTGTCCCTCTTGCCCACCCCCAATAGCTACGGACCTCTCATGGACCATATGAAGCTATATGCATTTGTACATAAATAAATCTCTGAAGCGCCTCAGTGGGCCCCTTTGTGGGCAGAGAAAGTTCAAGGTCTGTCCCCCTCGTCAGTAATGGAGGATAGACGACCGAATAAGAAAGGGCATACGGTCGTTTGAATGGAATGATAAACTCGGATGTACACGTAAAAGAACGTCAGTAATGTTTCCAAGATCAGTATCCGCGGAAACACCTCTTCCCGAGCGCATTTCCTCTCATAAGATACCGCATCAGTTATGTCTACTTTTATTAGCCCGTTGGATTCAGGAAAATAGACACTACACCCCACTGCATTTCTTTTGAAGCGGAAATTGAAAAGATTTGATAATTTCATTGATTTACCGGGAATTTCCAATAAACAGCACAATTTTCATTGCATTCCAAATATGGCAAATATTATCTGTATTTACATATCCATATCTCTATTTTTACTAAATTAAGGTTACGTGTACAACATATGTGACGACAACCATTGGGAAATCAAAGAAACTAATGGTCTTATTAAAAGTCACGACAGCTTTCCTTGGAATTACCCAGCAGTCACTAAAACTTGCAGGAAACGGTTACGTGTCAATAAGAAATATGGTGTACGCATTTTCGCTGATGACTTTGACCTTGACCTTGACACTTCAAAAGAAAGGGTTAATATATGGTACGTTTCACCCAATGGACATCGAGTAAAGAGAAAGAAACTTCGTGGAAACGACACAATAGATTTCATAACTCTAGACGGCTGTATTGATATAGAATTTAAAACATCGGAACATTCAAAAACTGGACGTGGTTTTGTTTTTAAATTTGAACGTAAGTTAGTTATCTTTATGTGGTGTTTTTGTGTCGTTTATAGTATTGTAAACCCAGCTTCACAGACGATATTAAATTAACGTCTTACTATTCAGTTCCGACTGGGCTAATGAAGACGGGCTTACGCCATACATGAGGGAAATTTTGCCCGGTCAGCGGCAATGTGGCCTACTCTTATATCGAATTCAAACTGCCCGGTCAGCGGCACTGTGGCCTACTCTTATATCGAATTCAAACTGCCCGGTCAGCGGCACTGTGGCCTACTCTTATATCGAATTCAAACTGTCTCATCCGAATGGCTAGTCAGCTGTCCTTGTCAGGCCCTCCGTCCTGCAGCACTGACAAATGGAAACCACGTCGGAAAATCCAGATGAACTTTCTCTGCCAATGCAGAACCCCCAAGATAGCCAGCCAGCGTCTTAACTACCGTGGCCCCCAGCTTGAAAGACAACCAAGCTTAAATGGAATTAAGGGGTTATATTATGAGGCTATAGCTTAATGCCGCTGATCATCATTTGGGGGATTTTGCAAGACCTTGCAAACTACTATATTATAACACTTGAATATCTTAAATGGCGGGTTAGGTGACCGAACGGTTAGCGCGTGCGCGTTGTATCATGAGGTCTGGCGTGGTTTGGATTCCCAGGTTGTACGTGGCAAAGAGTAGGGTCGCCTGTCCAGCCTTGTGGGGTTTTTTTTTCGGGTCCCGAAATGACCTAGTTTGTGTCGAGTGGACGTTAAACCCCATATCTTTTTTTTCTCTCTCTCTCTCTCTCCGGGTAATTTAGAATAACTCCCGACTAGATTAATTAATGAAAATCTGAACACCAGTCTATTCAGATTAATTAAGAAAACACCAGTATCTTGGCAATGAATTACAATTAGCCCCAAACGCATGCGTGTATCTTGATGACGAGTTGTGTATTGAAATGAAAATGACAAATTCTCTTTCAGTTGCTGTAACCAATCAAACTGAGAATGATGTCATCGTGGATGAAGTTGGAACGTGTGGTGGGAAATCTACATATTTCCCCAAAAGACCAAAGAGGAATGGACTTAAACATAAAGTAAAGAAAGGTAAATAGAACGGAGAACACTAGATCGGATATGACGTCATATGCGCATATGACGTCACATGTGGATTGTGGGTGAGGATTTGGTTAGGCTTTGTCCAGCGTTAGGGTTAGGGTTAGCGCTAGCACTGTTTTACATCAAGAGACTTTGACGAAATCTGCAGGTCATAACCCCCCCCCCCCCGCAATCCACATGTGACGTCATATGTGCTAAAATGTGCAAGAACGTCTCCAATCAAGCGTTATTCATCAAACAAACGATACTTCCGGTTATATATAAGGATTTAGGCTAGTAATTATTTCTCCCATTTAGCGAATACAGTTCGTATATTTATAACAATTATTGCTTGACCTTTCCACGTTTTCACATGGAACATTTTATTGATCATTTGTTCTAGAATGTTTGGGTTTACATTTTGTGCCCCGGTTTGGTGAATATTTATGATTTTAATGCGGAAGGGTCGGGGAGGTAAACAGATCTGAATTAAGATTCTTACTCACTGAGTACATGCTAAAGTGGTTTACATTCGAAGTATAAGCAAAAAGACAGATTTTGATTAGATGGGTTCAAATCTCATCTTTTGATTCGTCATTTTTAAGGTAAGAAAAGAGATGTGAAGAAACGAAGATCTAGAAACAAGAAAAGGACATCTGGAAATAAAAACAGGAGAAAAATGCTTAGTAGAAGACGGAGTACGTATATTTATATGCAAAATGAACAGACTACGCCCCCATCAGGTCAGCGCCATCTTGGATCCAAAATGGCCAGCGAAAATAGCAAATGTTACAATTTACCTCAATAATTCAATTTACATACCGTTTCATATGTCTTTTTATAGTTTTTTTGGGGTGCTAAGTTCAAAATAAATAATATTCTGAAAAAATCCGATAAACGACCGCCATCTTCCATCCAGTATGGCCGCCAAAATGGCTGCGAAAATGGCAAATTTTACATTTTACCTCAATTATTCAATTTACATGCCGTGTAATATGTCTTTTTATAGGTTTTCGGCGATGCCGAGTTCAAAACATGATGTTTCTTTACAATCCGGTAAAAAAAAACGCCATCTTTGATTCAATATGGCCTCCAAAATGCCAATGGGGGTTGGACGACTGAATGGTTAGCGTGCGCGCGCTGTATCATAAAGTCTGTCATTGAGTCGACTGGCGTGGTTTCGATTCCCCGGTTGTACGTGACAAGGAGTAGGGTCGCCTGTCCAACCTCGTGGGTTTTCTCCGGGTCCTCCGGTTTCCTCCCACTGCTAAAGACCCCGATGCGCAACGAATTATTGAAATAAAATTAAACCATATGTTAGTCCCGAAATGACCTAGTTGTGTCGAGTGGACGTTAAACCCCATTTCTCTCTCTCTCCAAAATGCCAAATTTTACCTCAATTATTCGATTTACATGCCTTTTAATATATACTTTTATAGGTTTTCGGTGGTGCTGATGTTTCAACACAATCCAATAAACGAGGTCATCTTTGATCCAATATGGCCACCAAAATGTCCAATTTTAAAGTTTCCTCGATTTTTCAATTTACATGCCCTTTAATATGGCCTTCAATAGGTTTTCAAAGGTCTGTTGTGTTGAGTTCAAATATTAAAGTTCCTAAAAATCCGCTAAACGGTCACCATCTTGGATCCACTATGTGACTAATGTCTAATTTTACACAATGAGGGGGTGTCCGTCTTATATAACGCCTCTGATTCTTCTAAAAAAATATGTTGATAATTTTTAAAGCCTTTAACATTATTGTCATTTGTAAATAGTACCATGTTTTTTTTTACAGAATCTAAAAAAGGGAAAAGACTACATGGAAAACATCAAAGGAAGAATTAATCAGCATTTGTTACTGCTAATTTTATGCACAAGCCTTTCAAGACACGACCCAATGCCAATATCATGATTTAATTTGAGCACCTTTTAAATCATTTTTTATACATACGCATTTGCCAGCTAACATTGTTGTTGATATTGTTTGTACTCTGGGAATGTATTACTGTGTCGACCGTATAAACAAAACTTAAAGATACATTATGGGAGATTAGATAAAGAGCTGGCAATTCTCACTATAATAGTTAAAAACTAGATAATGTAAAGGCAATTTGCTGAAAATTTTATTCAAATTGATCTACTATGAACCGAGAACTAAGCGATTGAAATTTACGCCTAGCCTCGATCATCATTACTAAAGTCAGTACGATAAACAGCATAGTCTCGATTATCCATTTAATCGTTAAATCGTGAAGGAAAGTTATGCAGTAAATCGGCTCATAATCCACTAAAGTTCGTAGGCTAGCGATGCCATCTAGAGTTGATTATGATCTGAATAAGTTAATTAATGTCTAATTAATAATTTAGATAACATTTCAGGCCTAAAGAAAGACCTGCAATAGACAGATTTAGCTCTTGCATAATGTATGTTTAAATGTGCATTAACCTTCTACTAATGATAACGGGCATAACCATGCATGATACTCCTGATTAACGTTCTCGACCTAACAGCAGGACTAACATCGGACTTGCTGGTTAGTAAGCCATGTGTTTAATGGCAGATATCACAGCTGTGCTTAACGACCCTCTCCATGAATCTGGGTAATCGAGGTAACCTTACTAACTCCATGTCCTGCAAACATTTAGTCGGAGGATATTGGTGGGAATAGGGTCGGTTTAATGTGGCCAAACATTCAGATTATCGTCCCTCTTTTCCTTATTACAGTCAAAGCACAAGTGCCAGGCCGAGAATCGGGGTAATCGAGGCAACCTTACTAACTCCATGTCGTGCACAAATGTAGTCGGAAGTTATTGGTGGGAATAAAGTAGGTTTAATGTGATCAAACATTCAGATTTGTATGTACGCGTCAACACCTATTGTAGTAACTGGATATCTATTTTATTAAATTGTAGCCAATTCTATTGAGTTAAAACTTTCTGACCAGGTAAATGGACCATCCTTCATTATTTACGTCTTGTTTACATAATTGAATCCAGTTATATCATCGGAATTGTAACACTATTAATAATAAAACGAAACGAAATCTTTAATTGGTCTATTTTTCTATGTTAAGTAACTTAATGTTGGAGTAACTGTGAACTGTGTGTTATTTACTTAATAAATGCGATATCAGTGATTCGCAATCACTGTACCGCCGCCGCACATAGGTGTGCCGCGAGATCTTCCTAAGTGTGCCGCGAAACCAGCTATTTAACTGATGAAATTCGAAACACTGCAATGAATAAAGTAAGGTCACAGCTGTGTTTGTCTTTATTTAGTTTGAGTCATTCTATGTTTTTATGACTAGTCTATGTCTACGGTTGTATGCCGTCTATCACTTGCCATGTGTTTATTTTGTAAAATTCAAATATTTTTTCATATATATTGAGCCAGGTGTGCCGCTATTTTTTTCATGTGTTCCAGGGTGTGCCATTGACAAAAAATGTTTGAGAACCACCACTGTAACCGAATCGGGGTATCATTTAATATTGTGTATTTAGCACTAATTTCTTTCACATTTGTTTAATATAAAATTTTTGTTTAAAAATTCGTAAAAATCTTTTATAATCACCAAAAATCATCTAAGTTATACCTGAATTCAGTTTAAAGTTGACCATTTAATTTTGATAACGAGTGTCCAATTTACAAGCGATTAATTTCTCGATCACTGTTAAAAAATAAACAACCCAACTGTTTATTGGTGTATAATGATTAATTTTTAAACAGTGTCAGGAAATTAAATACATGTAAATTAGACACTCATTATCAAAATTAATCAGTTTTAAACTGGACACAAGTACAAATCAGATGATTTTTGGTTGTTTTAAATGATTTTTACGAATTTTTAAACAAAGATTTGATATTAAACGAATGTGAAAGAGATCATTGCTAGTGTTATAGTACATATTTTGATATACATGTAATTACGTATCTAAACTGACTAATTGCTTTAAAGTGGATATGTTAATCTTTACTCCGAACCCCGATCGTTCTAATCTGAACGCACTCTTATCTATTTACCTTTTCTGAACATCTATCTTAGTACCTATATTTGAGTTATCACATTTTGTATTATATGTTTAACTGTTATTATGTATATGTTGAAATATTTCTAGTTTAATTATTATTAAGATATTAAGTTGGCGATAGCGACTGGGTATAAATATAAGAGACGAAATACGAACAATTATGTTCATTCGTTAATAAACCCAGTTCGAAGTCAAATAATTAGTACGTATGTTTCGTATAGGTGAGTTAGTTTATAATTGTTGTTACATAATGACAGATTGTATAGACGCTTCCTACCATCTTGACACGTGAAAGTGATTTTAAACCTATCTACTATCGACACCCCTGGAGGTCTTGGTAGCATTCCTTGTGTCATTATGTAACCTTAACTTGTTGGTGGCATGTTTTATTTAACTGTTTTTGTCTGATAAGCATGTATTAAATGTTAGACCTGATATGATACATTAGCCAGGTGTCTAATAAGATCCTTTGTTTTGATGGGTTTATAAACCCAGAAGGGAAACGACATAGTGAGTGAGGTCCGGGCAAGGACACAAGAGCGGAGGCCATGGCCTCCATGGCATTAGCCGAGACGGAACGAGGGAGAGCGTCTGGGAGTTGGCACACTCGTGCCTAGCCAAGCTAGGACATGGCTCCCTCAATACAAGTTAGTTATGGAATCTTTTAACATTACGATGTCTGTACGTGATATGTAAGAAGCAGAGAATAAAAGTATTATAAGATGTTGAACTAGTCTTGTCATCTGAACCTGATATAAAGGCCCAATACTGTAACATTGTGTCGCCTAATAATTCATTGAGTATATATGTTTATTTTACGCTTATTGTATGTTTCTTTTATGCATAATATAATAATGTGAAATAGCTTAGAATTACACTTGGTCACATAATATGCTAAAATTATATATTCAATTATTCATTAATTGATGTTTTAATTATGATTTCAATATATCTTTATTTGTGTTATGATGTTCATTCGTTAATAAACCCAGTTCGACGTCAAATAATTAGTACTTATGTTTCTTATCCTTGAAAAATAAATATTGTAAGAACGCTGTGCCTCGACGTATTAGAGCTACGCATCCCTAGCATAAGAAGTCCTAAAATACGTCAAGCTAGAGCACGCTCGCACTAGATACACAAGATTAAATGATACCCGGGTTACAGTGCAATGTGCTATATTAAAGGGGAAGTACGAGCAGGAACTAGGCTTCTAATTATATTGTAGACATGTATAGGGTGGCCCATGTACTCACAGAAATACAGTCCACCGCTGATAGTTCGAGACTAACACTGAAGCGTGCACATTCGCCGTGCCGAGACCAACTTTTTGACAGTATGATACTATAAATAGCCATGGCACGTGCAATTCGCTACAAATCTATCAACTATTACAGCCGTAAAAAATTTATTGTTGACGATTTTGGATAGCAGTTAAATTAAGCTTCTTGGTTATTACAGCAGATTTAGAAATTACGTTCGTTTCATTTTTTAAATCGCTTTATCATTAACTGTACCGTTAAGAGCGGCATCCTTTGGTTTAGTACAAATAATATATCTGAATCACTCGGGTTAGGCAGGAACATGATACAAGCAGTAGTTTCATTTTACTTTTACAAGCTTCTTAAAACGATTGTTGAGCTACCTAACGTGCTTATTTCTAAATTCAATTTCTTGTTCTAGCTTTCTGTTACGTTTCGTAAAAAAGTAGTCTTGATTATCCCGACCTGTCAATCAGACGTAGAATGGTCGATAGACTGGTTAAGCGAGACTAATTTCAAAACAAGGGCACGTAACCTATCTTTTACTCAAAAGTGTCTGGATGTTATGGACGACTCTTGGAACCAGTTTTCAGTCTATTATTTATACATGATTAATGGTCATAGCTTATTAAGTACAACATGATCGTTTATTTAGTGACTATAATTGTGTGAAACTGATTTGAGGCTTGGCATATATATAAATATTGTGGCGTAATTGTCGAGATATATGGAGATATTTATTTATGGTGGGTCACCCTAACATGTACCCTATATGTATTGAATACTGAAGTATTTCTTGATTGAATTTAGAGTTTAGACTACTTTTTTTTATACATTTCACCGATGTGGTTACTTGTATAGTTGAATTTTACTACATATGCTTACATTCATATTTCGTGTAGCATATAGCAGATCATGACTCATGCTGGCATTACACAATGGGTTCTTTTGGTTGTATTCCTAATTGTTTTCAAATTTGAGTGAAGTCTGTGTCACTACAGACCCGGGACTGTACAGCGCAGTGGACGCTAACTGCTAGCCCCCGGATCCATTCACTTTTTTGAATTGTCTGTATGTTTGTGTTTTCCTGAGTGTGATGTCCTGTCCGTGTATTTGTTTTTGTGTAAATTTTGTTTGTTACTATTAGTGAGCTTCACCAACTTGTAATCAATTGTTTGCAAGAAATACTGATATTCTTTTAGTCACATGTACAATACAATATAAATGAAATGAAATGGGGTTTAACGTCCTACTCTTCTGCACCTAACCTGGGCTAATTGAAGACGGACAATACAATATAAATGGGCAACTTTATGTCGTGTTTGATAGCTTGGTATTCGAATGTGAACTTTCGTCTTGGTGTTCGCGGCTATCAGTATACTGATATGATGCAGCATAAGGGATTCGATGTCAAAGTTGACGGGGAAGAAAATATCCAGAAGATTCGGATCTGTTTCTATCAAACATGGCGTAGCATATGATTGTCAAACCATTGGCTCATTTGCTGAAAAATCATAACAAAAACATTGAGAGTTCAGTTATCAAGGACATCTATCAATACATTAGGTGATGAATAGTATTGAATGTTTTTGTTAATAAAACGTGGCTTTTCTATTAGTACTTCCGCTTTAAACTCCCATAATCCTTGCTGTTTTCCTCTTTTAGTTTTTTTTGTTTCATAATACCTTAGCTTAGTTACCCGGTGTTGCACCGGCGAAAACTCCGCATATATCGTTTGGTTCCTGCAATCTGATTAAAATACAGATCTATATTTCGTTTCGGTTTTTTTATACCGTCGATGGCCTCCACTACAGGAAGATCTGAACAGCTAAAGTAGGAGGTCGCTTCAGGTGTCATACGAGCGGCTTTTGACCTTATGAAACAGACATTGGTTAATCAATCAGCGTTGACGTTTCTAATGGTTTACCCAAGGTTCCGTGCACCTCACCCCAAAAGCTGACCGTAACGGACCGTTTCATTGGCTAATTCCTCACATCATCAAGAACCCAGGTTATACAACAACTCTTCCAGATCCTAGTGTAATAAAGACAAGTAAAACGAAATTTTAAACTTTAAAAACAAAAACGAAATAGGATCTGTATTTTAATCAAACTGGTTTTAATGTAAATAACAAACAAACAAACAAACTCTGTCTTTTATATATACTCTTCAACAAAAGTAGGGGATATTGAAATGCAAATACCTATGCAGGTTGCGATATGATAAATAGTCATGGACATTTGACATGCTTTGAGAGTATGTTCACAGATGAAGAACTTATTGCCCCAACAGAACCACCGAGCTGCACATGCGACACGCAATAGCGCCATACACGTGGGGGGGGGGGGGCATTGTCAACTTTCACACTTCAAGGAAGGGTTGATGAAAACTGCCGCGTGCTGGTTTATCTATCCATGTTTGCTTTCCTATCAGTTCTTGCATAAGATTTACTGCGTAGCGTATCTTTGCTTTAGTGTGTTACGTTTAATTTGATCGGGAGCCGTGTTCGTCGACGTCAACGTCAACGGACAACACTGCAAGAATTGACCGTGGCGCTGCAAGAGGAGTGGGTCAGATTGCCCCAAAACAGCAGTGCATCTCCGCAGTTCTGTATTGTTTCTGAATATCCCCTACTTTTTTTGAAGAGTATATAAGGACATTTGTAATCTGTCATTGTTAGGTCCTTTAGGAACGGTCTATGATCGGAAGTTATCATCCATATTAATATGTAATTTGTTGTTACCACTGCTAACTTTGCAATAAAGAAAACTTCAAAAACAATTGTTAGCACTGTGATCTTCTTACTTGAGCATAACTACCTCCTGTCACGTATACAAAAGAAAGATAAACGTGACCAGGGGTTGTGTTGGCTGGGAGTGGAGGTATTGAAGCTAACTATTGGCCCCATGTATACATTAACAAATGGTTTAAAATCTTTATATCTCTTAATCCATTTTTAGGCAGGAATTTCCTGTTGAAATTGGATAAAGAATAGGCGACACACCGCTATATGGGCACAATTTAGCCTATGTCCATCATGATTAGCAGAAAGGTGGCCACGGTGACTTTACGCTTCACAAAAACTTAAATATCCTTAAAATCGTCTTAAACTAAAATTCCATCCTAATTTCACAAAACTTTTTAAAGCATTTTAGATAAAATCCACTAAAATAATATTGTAAATTAAAATTGTATCTTAACTTAAACATATATTATGCAAGAGCTAAATCTGATTATTGCAAGTCTTTATTTAGGCTTCAGATGTCATAGAAATTATAAATTAGATCTTTATTTACACAACAAGCACAAAATCAACTCTGTAGACCCACGGATGGCTTCGATTCGGCTTGGATTTAAACAGGATTTCTTTGATTGATTAAATTTTTAAATGGCGTCGTAAGCGGAAATTAACCGTTCCGTTGACGTCATACTCCCGGAAATAATTGTAGATCGAGGCTAAATGATAGATTGTACGAAGCGAGGCCGCTGTTGAGCGAGGCCGCATGTCAGTCAATTTGATTGATAGTTCGATATATACGGCCTTGATGTTATGTTTAGTTGTGGTTAAAATGGGAGTTTGGATGTCGGTATTATACCCTCTTTTGTCACTTGCGTTTACAGAAAAATTATAGAAATTGATAAACATCGCAGAGTTACGTAGGCCTACCAGTTACAGTACAAGAGTACACTCAGGCTATAATTATGCCTCATTGATTTGGCCCATTCAGTTCAAACTTTCGCTTCTTATCTATATATTAAAAGTCTTATTTTTAATTTGTAGTAAAATTGATACGAATTGAATTGCAACCCCGTCTCAAACCAGTCATTGAAAACGTTACTTGATAATCGAGATTATGTAGGTGGAGTTAACGCCTGTCAATCAAATGATCGTCTATTCTCGGAGACGGTGAAGTGTGAGAGTTAACTTCTATTTCTAGTCAAAAATTACAAAAGTGATAACTTTGTTCAGAATAAAGTAATTTGACTGAAATTTTCAATATATTCTTCTTTCATCATCTATGTTTGAACTGTTATAGCAAGAATGGCCAACTCTCTATTAAAATCTCCCATAATGTATCTTTAAAATAGTGGCGTTTCACAAAACTATTTTAGGGAAATTTTAACTAAAATCAATTTTAACTTAAAGCGAGAGAGAGAGAGAGAGAGAAATGGTGTTTAACGTCCGCTCGACACAAACTAGGTCATTTCGGGACTAACATGTATTAATTTTATTTCAATAATTCGCTTGCGCGCAGGGGTCTTTAGCAGTGGGAGGACGCGGAGAAAACACACGAGGTTGGACAGGCAAGCCTACTCCTTGTCACGTACAACCGGCGATTCGAAACCACGCCATTTGACTCAATGACAGGTCTTATGATACCGCGCGCGTGTGCTAACCATTCGACCACCCAACCCCCACTCCTAACTTAAAATCACGACATTAACAAAAATTGATTAGAGCTACGCTGTTAAATCTATTGCGACATATTGTAGATAAATTTAGAATAATGATAATATTGCCAATGGCCCGGGTCACATAATGTTAACATACTGTCATTCACAAAAATAATTCTCATTCAATTTCGTTTCATTGCCTGGAAAATATAGCTGCGGCCGACCCGTTTATTTTATTGTAAAGCAATATAAGCAATTAGATAACGCCCCAAATTAAAACCCCAAGAACACCCTCAAACCCCTAGTAAACAAAACTTTTTGTTACTATTTTATATATTACCATCTGATTAAAGTATAAATTATACCATTTTCAAAAACCCTAAAAAGAAAATCTGAACTTACTTCATATATTTAATGTCTATACAAAAATATCTTTGTAGGCCTGTCATTGTTTAATATTGCCACTTTCTTGGTATTAGAAGGCCTACAGTCCTATAATACTAGACACGCCATATATGCAAAGTATTTACTCATATGGTTTGGGGGTTATGATGACATGAATAAAGATAATCAATAATCCCAGATGTGTTTATTGAAACATTTTATAGGTATTAATATCATGAATTTATTATTATTTCTTAATAAAGGCGTTCGTTAATAACACAGCCAAGGATATTTTATATTGGGGAAAAATCATTTTAATTTAGTAAGATAGATAGGCATGGGCTTATGATATCCAATATTTAAAACAAAATAAACATTTTACGATTTGTACACGAATCGTGTACCATAATGCGTTTCAGCGCAATCTGTATCAAGCGACTCGAAGAACGAGGTTAGACATATTCCACAAGTCATGTCAAACGGTGACCCCATATTATTATCTGGAGAGCATGCGCAATAAATACTATCGGTGTAGACTGGAATAACCAGACGCAGAGATTGCCATTCGATTGAGACTTCTGGCGTATTTCGCCGAACATAACTGCTTTGAAATTAGAGTAAAAACGGAAACGACTGAATGTAAATCAGTTTATTTACATTCATATTACATTATTATATACGTTGCGACCCACTTGTGTCAATTTCTAGGTCCCAAATATTAGCGATTTAGCTTCTTTAATGCTTCAATGCAACATACGTTACTAATCGAGCATACAGAAATAAATAGGGTTTAATGTGTTACATTTCTATACTAACCGGTATTCTGAAGACGGTTATAGAGCATGCAATGTGTTATGAGGAAATTTGCCCGGACAGCGGCGTTCCCATATTACTTCATTCTTCGTGAATAGATCTCTGTCCTAAATGGCCGCCATATATCCAATAATTAGTATACAGTCCTGTTTTTATTGCGGTTCTACCCCTTTTCACATCTGTCATACACACAAAGCCTAAATAAACTTTTTCAATTTGATCCAATGTAAGCAGAATAAATACTTCACAGAATTCTCAAAGTATATATACTTAGTGTTTTCGACAAAACATCTTAGTGTATGTTCTCAATAAGAACTAACTGTAGACAGACAGCCTAAGTTTAGTATGCGGCGTTCCGATATTTAACAGTGCTTCCAATGACATACACGGGACCTCTGTTTTCGTACCATCCGAATGACTATACGTTGTCTCTTGCCAGGCGATCCATCATGCACCATTGGCAACTGCAAATTCAACTGGAAATTGTTGTTTTGGATGAAAATTTGTCAAATTGCGACTATTTATTTTTACTGCAGTGTGAAGTTAGCTCGATTTTGGTTTTCCGTTTTTCGATATTGCTGAATATCGAATAAAGAGCTAATCGTTTTTCGATATTGACGGATAATATTTAAAGGATGCATATCCACAGAATTTCTGTATCATAAAGTCTGTCATTGAGTCGACTGGCGTGGTTTCGAATCCCCGGTTGTACGTGACAAGGAGTAGGGTCGCCTGTCCAACCTCGTGGGTTTTCTCCGGGTCCTCCGGTTTCCCCCCACTGCTAAAGACCCCTACGCGCAAGCGAATTATTGAAATAAAATTAAACCATATGTTAGTCCCGAAATGACCTAGTTTGTGTCGAGTGGACGTTAAACCCCATTTCTCTCTCTCTCTCTCTAAAACGAACTAAAGTTATCATAAAATAAGATGCCTTAGCAGTGAATTCACATCAGAACTGCACTTTGTTTTTTATATTGGCGAATGTCACCGACCCGTTATTTCTATAAAATAAAAGTCTGGTTTTATCCAGACATCGTATAATACATGTATATTGAGTATACGGTCTCCATGTATATTGAGTTAGTTGCTCGGCCCTACGGTAGAGGTTTTTAAGGGCTTGTCACACAAAACTAAAGCGTTTTAGTCTTCAAAATATAACCGAGACTGGCCCTTTAATACAACACCTGATGGTCTGTCCATATTGTTTATAACAGCTGTATCTTTCTCAACAAATAAATTTAGCTTTCAGCGATATGTATAACTAAAATTTTGTTTTTGCATACACTTGAGACAAATAAAACAAGCTTTTCTGTATAAATGGTTCTGAAAATGTTCTTATTCAAATCTACAGAATATTATATAATGACATTTAATACGAGCTAACGTAAATATACGTGACTTCACTACATTTAGACCATGATTATTTTCATGATTAAATTACAACCATCTGGCTGAGAAGGCGTAAGAAAAGTATAAAAGAGATGCGGCTAGTCGTTTTAGCATCAACTTGTTAATCCAACAACATGAAGTTAGGTGTTGTATGTTTGCTAGTTGTACTAGCCGTGGCTCATGCCCGGCCCACTGAGTCAGATCGAAGAAGAGATGATGATCGACTACCAATACGGGAAGAACAAGAAGGTACACGACAAAGGAATCGACGCCAAGCTGAAGATTTAAATGAACCCCCAAGACGAGACGAAGAAGAAGGTCCACCACCAAGACGGGAAGACGGTGAAGGTCCACCACCAAGACGGGAAGATGGTGAAGGTCCACCACCAAGGAATCGACGCGAAGCTGAAGACTTAAATGAACCCCCAAGACGAGACGAAGATAGGGAAGGCGGCGGTCCACCACCAAGACGGGAAGACGGTGAAGGTCCACCACCAAGACGGGAAGATGGTGAAGGTCCACCACCAAGACGGGAAGACGGTGAAGGTCCACCACCAAGACGGGAAGACGGTGAAGGTCCACCACCAAGACGGGAAGATAGCGAAGGTGAACCACCAAGGAATCGACGCCAAGCTGAAGATTCAAATGAACCCCCAAGACGAGACGAAGATAGGGAAGGCGACGGTCCACCACCAAGACGGGAAGATGGTGAAGGTCCACCACCAAGACGGGAAGATGGTGAAGGTCCACCACCAAGACGGGAAGACGGTGAAGGTCCACCACCAAGACGGGAAGACGGTGAAGGTCCACCACCAAGACGAGAAGATGGTGAAGGTCCACCACCAAGGAATCGACGCCAAGCTGAAGACTTAAATGAACCCCCAAGACGAGACGAAGGTAGGGAAGGCGGCGGTCCACCACCAAGACAGGAAGACGGTGAAGGTCCACCACCAAGACGGGAAGACTGTGAAGGTCCACCACCAAGACGGGAAGATGGTGAAGGTCCACCACCAAGACGGGAAGATGGTGAAGGTCCACCACCAAGACGGGAAGATGGTGAAGGTCCACCACCAAGGAATCGACGCCAAGCTGAAGATTCAAATGAACCCCCAAGACGAGACGAAGATAGGGAAGGCGACGGTCCACCACCAAGACGGGAAGATGGTGAAGGTCCACCACCAAGACGGGAAGATGGTGAAGGTCCACCACCAAGACGGGAAGACGGTGAAGGTCCACCACCAAGACGGGAAGACGGTGAAGGTCCACCACCAAGACGAGAAGATGGTGAAGGTCCACCACCAAGGAATCGACGCCAAGCTGAAGACTTAAATGAACCCCCAAGACGAGACGAAGATAGGGAAGGCGGCGGTCCACCACCAAGACAGGAAGACGGTGAAGGTCCACCACCAAGACGGGAAGACGGTGAAGGTCCACCACCAAGACGGGAAGATGGTGAAGGTCCACCACCAAGGAATCGACGCCAAGCTGAAGACTTAAATGAACCCCCAAGACGAGACGAAGATAGGGAAGGCGACGGTCCACCACCAAGACGGGAAGACGGTGAAGGTCCACCACCAAGACGAGAAGATGGTGAAGGTCCACCACCAAGACGGGAAGACGGTGAAGGTCCACCACCAAGACGGGAAGACGGTGAAGGTCCACCACCAAGACGGGAAGATAGCGAAGGTGAACCACCAAGGAATCGACGCCAAGCTGAAGATTCAAATGAACCCCCAAGACGAGACGAAGATAGGGAAGGCGACGGTCCACCACCAAGACGAGAAGATGGTGAAGGTCCACCACCAAGACGGGAAGATGGTGAAGGTCCACCACCAAGACGGGAAGACGGTGAAGGTCCACCACCAAGACGGGAAGACGGTGAAGGTCCACCACCAAGACGAGAAGATGGTGAAGGTCCACCACCAAGGAATCGACGCCAAGCTGAAGACTTAAATGAACCCCCAAGACGAGACGAAGATAGGGAAGGCGGCGGTCCACCACCAAGACAGGAAGACGGTGAAGGTCCACCACCAAGACGGGAAGACGGTGAAGGTCCACCACCAAGACGGGAAGATGGTGAAGGTCCACCACCAAGACGGGAAGATGGTGAAGGTCCACCACCAAGACGGGAAGATGGTGAAGGTCCACCACCAAGGAATCGACGCCAAGCTGAAGATTCAAATGAACCCCCAAGACGAGACGAAGATAGGGAAGGCGACGGTCCACCACCAAGACGGGAAGACGGTGAAGGTCCACCACCAAGACGGGAAGACGGTGAAGGTCCACCACCAAGACGGGAAGATGGTGAAGGTCCACCACCAAGACGGGAAGATGGTGAAGGTCCACCACCAAGACGGGAAGATGGTGAAGGTCCACCACCAAGGAATCGACGCCAAGCTGAAGATTCAAATGAACCCCCAAGACGAGACGAAGATAGGGAAGGCGACGGTCCACCACCAAGACGGGAAGATGGTGAAGGTCCACCACCAAGACGGGAAGATGGTGAAGGTCCACCACCAAGACGGGAAGACGGTGAAGGTCCACCACCAAGACGGGAAGACGGTGAAGGTCCACCACCAAGACGAGAAGATGGTGAAGGTCCACCACCAAGACGGGAAGACGGTGAAGGTCCACCACCAAGACGGGAAGATAGCGAAGGTGAACCACCAAGGAATCGACGCCAAGCTGAAGATTCAAATGAACCCCCAAGACGAGACGAAGATAGGGAAGGCGACGGTCCACCACCAAGACGGGAAGATGGTGAAGGTCCACCACCAAGACGGGAAGACGGTGAAGGTCCACCACCAAGACGGGAAGACGGTGAAGGTCCACCACCAAGACGAGAAGATGGTGAAGGTCCACCACCAAGGAATCGACGCCAAGCTGAAGACTTAAATGAACCCCCAAGACGAGACGAAGATAGGGAAGGCGGCGGTCCACCACCAAGACAGGAAGACGGTGAAGGTCCACCACCAAGACGGGAAGACGGTGAAGGTCCACCACCAAGACGGGAAGATGGTGAAGGTCCACCACCAAGACGGGAAGATGGTGAAGGTCCACCACCAAGACGGGAAGACGGTGAAGGTCCACCACCAAGACGGGAAGACGGTGAAGGTCCACCACCAAGACGGGAAGATGGGGATCGATCATAATGTTTTGAAATTTATATTTACTTTATTGTGATATTATATTATGAGTAAATAGATTTTGAACACAAACAACGTTTACCTGTTTTTTGTAGTTATCTACAATATGTTTTAAATGAATGAATAATAGAAAGGTACTGATGAAGTTTATCGGAATATGATGATATCTCTATCTATTAATAATTGACAGTTATGAATGCTAAAACGGGTTACCGGAGAACAACGTGATAGGCATATGTTCTCTTTATATTCATTACATATCCAGTATAGCAACGCATGCCCAGCTACTTCGATAACACCGCGATAGACAAGTTAATAAGTGGAGTTTATCGCTTGTTTTTTTTTTTAAGGGGTGTTTTTTTTGAAGGAAGGAACATATAGATTTTGTGTTCTAGAGGTCAACGATTTGTTGTATACACACCCACTCACACACACCCATGCCCCCCCCCCCACACACACACACGTACATATGCATACACATATAAATAGAAGCATATTATTTGTTTGATTTATCATTAGAAATATATATATTGTATTTAGGTTAAACGTTACCTGTGATAAGTAATAATGATGTTAATATTTCATGTGGCATATAGCAGATCGTCACTCATAGCTCCAACCTCGTGGGTTTTCTCCGGGTCTTCCGGTTTCCTCCCACTGCTAAATTGTACCATATGTTAGTCCCGAAATGACCTAGTTTGTGTCGAGTGGACGTTAAACCCCATTTCTCTCTCTCTCTCTCTTAGCGGTATGAATCTGTCTCACTACAGGCCTGGGAACTATACAGCGCAGTGGACGCTTACGGCTAGCCCCCGGATCTATGTACGTTTGTTTGTGATTTCTGCGTATTGTGTCTTGTCCGTAGATTTGTAGCTGCATAAAATATGTTTCTAAATATTCCCTACATGCACACAGCTTTAACACAACCATAGTTTATATACATTATTTGATGCCAAGTTTCTAAATATTCCCTACTGTAAAACTATTGGACTTCTCTTTCTGGTTGTGTTTGTGGAGCCACGGTGGCTAGGTGGTTAAGACGCTGCCTTGCTAGCCTGGAGGTCGGGTGTTCGATCCCTGCATTGGCCGAGAAAGTTCATCCTGATTTTCCGACGTGCAGAACAGAGGGCCTGACAAGGACCCCGCTGTCTAGTCCTTCGGATGAGACGAAAAACCGAGGTCCCGTGTATACATTAGAATGCACGTAAAAGATCCCTTGGCAGTTGTAATTCGATATAAGAGTAGACGATAGTGCCGCTGCCCGGGCAAAATTTCCCTCATAGCACACTGTATGGCGTATGCCCGTCTTCATTAGCCCAGTATAGGAGCAGAACAGTAGGACGTTAAACCCCATTTCATTTCATTTCATTTCATTTCGGTTGTGTTTGTTTCTTCGTGATCGTAACAAGACTACAGCATCAATGGTTTTACAACTTTATTGCTAAGCTGTAATGGCTTTGCAAGGTTCATCGTTCTCAATAATAATGGCTGCTAGGAATTTCTGAATGAGCTCTCTTTATTTCACACGAATAAAGGAGGAGACATTACCTTATTTGGTCTACCAACCATAGGTCAATTAACAGATAGAATTTGATGAATATCTTGACAATGGTTATCGTTTTACCAAAATATCACTGGGTTGTTTTATGTATAACTATATATTCACGTTCATTAAGTACGTGTGTATTTGACTCGATAGACAGAGTGAAGCAACAAAGGACCAAAGTGTTATACTACTTGCACACAGCTTTAATGCAACCATGGTTTATATAAAACTCGTAATGGAATATTCCACGCATTAACAGGTTGAGAATTGAGCGAGTGTCCTTTAAATAACCACTCTTCTAACGTTATATAGTGCCATAATATCATATATTAAATTTATTCCAAGCCGTCAACGATCGTGTCTAAATTTCGGGATTTTATTTTATTTGTTCTTAAGAAGAAGAGTTTAAATATATCGTAGTTTGAAGTGATTTTTTAAAAAGAAAAACATGTGGGGAATATCTATAGAGATTGTGGTTCTGGTTGTTATTGTAAATGATAAGTTCTATGAGGTTTATGGGAATAGATTTCCACAAGATAAAGGTAAGTACGAGAGAGAGAGACAGGGAGAGAGAGAGAGAGAGAGAGAGAGACAGAGAGAGAAATGGGGTTTAATGTCTACTCGACACAAACTATGTCATTTCGGGACTAACATATGGCTCAATTTTATTTCAATAATTCGCTTGCGCGTAGGGGTCTTTAGCAGTGGGAGCAAACCGGTGGACCCGGAGAAAACCCACGAGGTTGGACAGGCGACCCTACTCCTTGTCACGTACAATCGGGGAATCGAAATCACGCAAGTTGACTCAATGACAGACCTTATGATACAGCGCACACGCGCTAACCATTCGGCCATCCAATCCCCCCACCCCCGGTAAGTACTAACTCGCGTTCTTCAATATCGCTCGGGAGCCACGGTGGCTAAGTGGGTAGGACGTTGGTTCGCGTGTTCAATCCATGCATTGGACGAGAAAGTTCATCCAGATTTTCAGGCGTGGTTCCCCCTTGTCAGTGGTGCAAGACGGATGGGACGAAAAACCGAGGTCTCGTGTACACATTGGCGATATTTAGCGACCTTAAGATAGTTAAATTTGCATTATGTATGAATTAGCTATCATAGTTTAAAAATTACTTTATTCAGTGCGAACTTATAAGTGTTTGAAGTTTTGACAAAAAGTAGCGTAAATTGGTTACTATCGTAGCATTGGTACTTGACAATCGAGACTAATGGCCGTGTTGTTCTAATCTACTTAAAATCGGGGCCATCCGATAACCAAGAGTGTTTATAATTGGCTTGTCATTTTAATAAATGTTTTAATAATAATTTATATAACACTTGACGCTTGCAAAACACCTGCAATAAAACGTTTTAGCTCTTGCATAATGCGTCTTTTATTTTCCACATTAAAACTGGGAGGAAGTGACATTATTGTTTTGCAAGTTCAATAGACATCAAGCTTGGTATAATTTGGGTTAATACGTTTGCAATCTAATGAGATCCGAAATCAGGTGAAACATATTTCAAATGTCGTTCAACATAAAATGGTAAATAAACGGAACGGGGAAATATAAAGTCACGATTTTCTTCTTTTTTTTCCTCCATTCTTTTTGTAATAAATATTTAATATCAATATCATATTTTTAAAATCATCATAAACAATTCTAGAAATTTGTTCAATTTAAAGTTACAGTTTCGTCTCGAGCCATACGAAACTTACGCTGTCTTGTCTACAATTAGTTCTGCTTGATAACAGACACGAAGCTGTTTGACCGACATTTTGATTTTTTTTATCGACGATTTCAGTCGAAAACACAATGGTTACTTCGAGAAATTTAAGAAGCGTTTAACCCGCTTTCTTTTTCATATATATAATTTTGATAACTTTTTTTTGTCTTATTAAACATACATTATGCCAGAGCTAAATCTGCCTATTGCAGTTCTTTCTTAAGGCTTAAAATGTTTTGTAAACTAATTAATCAACTCTCGATGCCATCTTATATGTTGGATTTTCACTGGATTTGAATCCTCTCTGCTGTTCAACGCTCATTGATGATTAAATCCACAAATGGATAATCGAGACTATGTTTTTTATCGTACCGACTTTAGCTGTTTTAATCAGAATAACATGTTTCATTTATACAACGCTTGGCAAGGCACAACGCATAGTCGTTCGGATAGGACGAAAACCCGAGGTCCTGTGTACACATTGCCGAGCACGTAAAAGATCCCTTGGCAGTTGGAATTCGATGTAAGAGTAGGCCGTAGTGCCTCTGTCCGGGCAAAATTTCCCTCATAGCACACTGTATGGCGTATGTCCGTCTTCATTAGCTCAGTAGTTCGGATCAGAACAGTAGGACGTTAAACCCTATTTCATTTATTTCGATGAACTAAAGGTAAATTACGTATTTATAAATCTTAAATAAATATGTACAGTTACAGTGGGAAAATATAGGGAAAATAACGCCTGATTCAGTTGTATTTTTCTACGAAACGTCGCCTTTTGTTTAGCAGTTTAAGGATGTCACCTACATTATGTCAATCAGGTACTCGTGTCAAATTTTTTCTTAAAAAATTGTCATTGACGCAAGATATTTTATGGCACAATAATATGAGCCCAGCTGAATACTCACGTGGCTCTATTAAGGAAATGAAATGAAATGGTCGTTTAACGTCCTACTGTTGCGCACCAACTGGAATAATGAAGACGGGCATACGCCATACAGTGTGCTATGAGGGAAATTTTGCTCGGACAGCGGCACTACGGCCTACTCTTATATCGAATTCCAACTGTCAAGGGATCTTTTACGTGCACGCCAATGTGTACAGGGACCTCGGTTTATCGTCCCATCCAAAAGACTAGACAGCCGTCCTAGCCAGGCCCTCGAGCTCTAATAAGTATTTCCAGGGTTTAGAATAGAGAATTAAAACCAGGCAGTATTGTTAGATGTTGACAATATTATAGTAACCCGAAATTAGATTTTGTTGTAATAATAGGTGCCCGAAATAGAAATATCTTGCATTCTAAATGTCCTGGGCAACTCACTGGTTTTCCTTGTTTTAATTCGGAATGTAAAGGGGGTTGTTTAGCCGAATGGTTGGGACATAAGGCCTGTCATTCAGTCAAGTAGTGTTGTTTGGCACAATGCCAGACCCTGTGATTTGAAACCACTAGACCCCCGCCCCCTCCACACACACACACACACACACACCGACACGCACGTCGCACACCCGATTTAGATAAAGAGCTGCCCGTTTGTTCAAAAATATACTCAGCCAAATTAAAAACTTGACACTCGGGATTTTTGGGACTAGATTTTTAATATTTGGTTTAAGGCAACTATTTTAGTGTTATGTTGTGCACAGATGACCTTGACATCAACAGAAAGCAAGAATACGTCTCGCCGAAAGTCCTTGACATTGATAACGTTCGTGATGTCACAGTACCCCCCAAAATGAAATTCACAGACTTGGAGATCAATCTGAATAAAGTGTTTAGTAACGGTTGTGGCCTCCTCTAGCGTCTCGTACTGCCACACAACGTCTTCTCATGGATCTCAGAACATTAGTAAACACTACCCGAGGGAGACGTCGCCACTGCTCAGCAAGAGCATGTTGAAGGTCCTGCAACGTCAGTGGTGGATTCACTTGCTGACGAACACGTCGACCCAGTTCGTCCCAGATGTGTTCAATAGGATTAAGGTCGGGGCTAAGCGACGGATAATCCAGGACTTGGACACCGGCATTTCTTAAAAAATTCTGGGTAGCAAGTGTTGTATGGGGTCGAGCATTGTCTTGTTGAAACGTTAGTCCAGGCCCATGTCTCTGCATAAACGGAAGAAGAACAGGTTGCAAAATCTGATCCCTGTACTGGACAGTATTTAAGTTCCCTTGGACAACAACAAGAGGAGAACGTCCATGTGCACAAAAAGAACCCCAAACCATGACGCTGCCGCCACGAAATCGGTCAACTTCTCTGACGCATACTTGAGCGTAACGTTCACCTCGTCTGCGGTACACTCGGGCCCTGCCATCGGCAAATCTCAAAGTGAATCGAGATTCGTCACTAAAGACAACCGAATTCATTCCACTGTCTTTGAGTAAATCTTATGTGTCTTGTGGCCCACACAAGTCGGTTACGGCGATGAAGAGGTGTCAATATTGGTCCATTATAGGGCCTCCGAGCTCGAAGACCAGCAGCCTGCAAGCGATTTCGAACAGTTTGTGCAGTTACCCTTCCACCAAACATCTCTCTACTTGTGGAGGTTGCAGTGACAAATCTGTTTCTAAGATGACGTAATCGTATTGCTTGATCTTCCTGGAGTGACGTCACACGTGGCGCTCCCGCCCTTGGGCGGTCGGCAATAGTTCCAGTTTGAAGCACTCTCATTCTAAGATATATTATTGTCTGGCGTGAACAATTAAAGGCTCTTGGAACAGTGACCACAGACTGACCAGCATAGAGCCTACCTATAGCACGTAGACGTTCTACATTTGAAAGGCGCGGCATTTTCTAACAAAGATGAAAATAACAATTTTAATTTGTTTTTCCAGTTCAAGTTACGTGTGCGTGTTCAGTTTAAACTTGCATCGATTGACCTCACGAGTTTGTGTTTGCGCGTGTTTTCAGGTTTTTCATCTTTATATGCTCAAAAGTCACGTGATCCACGTGACTTTACAATTTTATGAAATTAAAGGCTTCTTACTACTTACTATCGTTAGAAACACTTACCAGAAAAAAAATTTGTTGAAATTCATCAGTGTTAAGTTTTTAATTTGGCTGAGTGTAGATAACGAAAGATGAAAATATCGAAAATTAAGTTTCATTCAAATTACTTTGACTTAAGATCTAAAGCGATGTTACGCACGTTTTAAAAAAGGCTTGATAAGATCTAGCATAGATTGTTCATTACAGCGGTACTTGACATTGAAGACTAAGACTCGATTATCCAGTTTGTTGTTATACTTTTACATCTCGCGGGTGTACTAATTCAAATGATGGTTTAAAGAGTTGATTACAGGCTTGACATATAAATAAATGTCTAAATAATAGATTATACAACATTTGAACAAAAAACCCCAACAAAACCTTAAAATTGCTGATTTAGCTCTTACCTAATCCGGCTATAAACAGTTTAAATATTATATACATGAAATTAATACTTTCTGGGTATTTTTACATAATTGATTGTTAATTATAGTGAAATTCCCCACTGATATTTCGTACGTCTTCCGTTATCATTACATAGCACACGGATATTGCTATATAGATCAATTAGGCCACGGTGGACGAGTGTATATACCTACTGGGCATTGTTATATATCCATAGCTGTATATTGATTATAGGGAAATCCCCTACTGATATCTCGTACGTCTTCCGTCTTCCGTTATCAATACAAAAAACATGGATTTCACAAGATCATTTAGGCGACAGCGACCGGGATATAACGATTTAAATGAATGGACTTAAAGTAATTACTTGTATATATAATAGACATTTTCACATCCGCATTTACATTAGTTGAAATATAGTAGGGGAATGCCCTAATAAGGTCGCTTATATCTTCCGTTATAAGAACCCTTTAACACTTTATAATTATCTATCCGAACATAAATATGTAGCCGCTGAACGTCATTTGCGTTTTGGAATATAGTCGGGGAATCCCCTAATAAGGTCGCTCACATCTTCCGTTGAACGTCATTATTTAGGTTTTTCGACATTATCAACTTTTCACGACTTAATCCGGGCTAAAAGGCACCCAAACTGTTTACCTGACTTTTAATTATGAAACAAAACCAAAATGTCAGGCGGTAGATATTCTCCTGGTTTGGATTCAGTCTTACTACAAAGAGACCCATCAAAAGATTTTAACGAAAAATATACTTGACGCTACTGATTGCTTGTTTTTATCATAGTTAACAAGCAAGTGTTTTATGGAATAATCTACCATTTAGTTTAAGATGTTGTACATCTCTATATTCTTTTAAAAAACAACTTAAACACATTTATTTAATCAGGCTTTTAATGGTTAGCTTGTGCGAGCTGTATCATAAAGTCTGTCATTGACTCAACTGGCGAGGTTTCAATTTTACGGTTGTACGTGACAAGGAGTAGGGTCGCCTGTCCAATCTCGTGGGTTTTCTCCGGGTCCCCCGGTTTCCTATCACTGCTAAAGACCCCTACGGGCAAGCGAATTATTGAAATAAAATCGAACCATGTGTTAGTCCCGAAATGACCTAGTTTGTGTCGAGTGAATGTTACCCTCCCCCCTCTCTCTCTCTTTGTAAGTACTGACTTGAATTATTTAATTTTTAAACTGATATTCTTTAAAGGGGTTCAACATTTACAATATTGTAGTTTATAAGGGATAAAATTAAACATCACTTTAAAGGCGATCCTATATCGATTAACCAAGGAGTTAAAGACCGGGATATGGTGGTATGTGGGGCGCGTATATAGGCAGTTTAACATCCTCATATATATTAGTTGAAGAGGGAATTCACCTATCATCCGTTATGAGAGAGAGAGAAATGGGGTTTAACGTCCACTCGACACAAACTAGGTCATTTCGGGACTAACATATGGTTTAATTTTATTTCAATAATTCGCTTGCGCGTAGGGGTCTTTAACAGTGGGAGGAAACCGGAGGACCCGGAGAAAACCCACGAGGTTGGACAGGCGACCCTACTCCTTGTCACGTACAACCGGGGATTCGAAACCACACCAGTCGACTCAATGACAGACTTTATGATACAGCGCGCGCACGCTAACCATTCAGCCATCCAACCCCCCCAACCAATACAGAGTATATTAATTGATTACAGATGCAATATGCAAGATTTAGATAAAGAGCTATAATAGTTTAAAATACTTGACAATCGAAGATAAATAATGGTATATGCGTCTATATATATACTATGCAATTTAAACATACATTATGCAAGAGCTAAATCTGCCTATTTCTGGCCCTGAGTTCACAAAGCATTCTCAGGCTCAAGTTAAGAATTTACTCAAAATTGTATGTTTTATTTTTAACTAAAATATATAGAGGATATTTGTCGTTTTGTCGTGAATAACATATTTTATTTCATCGAGAAGCAAGAAAACTTATATTTTCACGAGTGAAAATATAAACGTTTTCTTGCTTAGAGATGAAATAAAATATGTTATTCACGACAAAACGACAAATGTTCTATTTATTTTATGATTTTACAATCATTTTAGGTAAAAGCAACATGGACTACTTTGTCCGCTTCTAGCCAGTGGAATAACACTTTTATTTCACTGATAAAACGCGGTATTCCACTACTGATCATAAAATAAAGTCCTTTATAATACTTTTGTTGTTTTAATGTATCAAATACATCAATAAGAAACTATGTGCAAAGTGTTGTGTTTCTGGATCAAAGATATTTCTCATAAACAGTAATTGAAAGTTGAGTAAATTCTTAATTTAAGTCGGACCATGCTTTGTGAAACCAGGGCCAGGTCTTTCTTTAGGCCTGAAATCTTATCTAAATTATTAATTAAACATTAATTAACCTATCCAGACCATAACCAACTCTCGATTTGATTGCTAGTCTGCGATATTTATTGGAATAGGATCCAATTTGCTGCTCAACTTTCATTCGTGATTTAATCATTAACTGGATAATCGAGACTATGTTTGTTATCGTACCGACTTTAGTAATGATGATCGAGGCTAGGCTGAAAATTTAAAAGCTAAAGCTTAGAATGAAGCAATTGGACTGAAGTTTTCATCAAATTCCCTTTACGTTATATAGTTTTTAACTGTTATAGTGAGAACTGTCAGCTTTTTATCTAATCTCCCATAATGTATTTTTAACATCCTCATAATAAAACATTTGTTAAAATGGGAAGTCCCCTACTGAGGTCGCTTATATCTTCCGTTATGAGAATCTATGTTGGCCCTTTATCTATCAATACATAGTATATTAAAAGCTGAAGTAAATGTTATAATAATACAAGGAACACAGTCTCCTTTATGGCCAGCTTCCTGTATTTGGTCAGTGTGTCCTTGGCTAATCAATATAGATAACAATATTTGGTTTAAAGATGGGTTCCCGCGTACAAACTGGGTAATTTAATGGTATATATGGACTAAAAACATATTCAAACTAATAAATTTGTCATAACTTTGCTTCAAATCCTGTAGTACTACCGGACTTCTGTATTTGTTGTGTTCCTTGTGATCGTAAATAATACTACAGCAACAATGATTTCACAGCTTTATTAGTAAACTGGAAATAACTTTGCAGGTTCCTCGTTCTCAAATATATAATGACTGGTAAGAATTTCTGGGTGAGCTCTAATCTAGCTCTCCTCTACACCTTAATTTATACCCCCTACTTTCCCAGGTCTTCAATAACCTTGACGTGAATTTCCACGCCATATAAGGAATAAAACTCTATATTTCCCACAAACAAGACAGGCAACATTACCTATTTTTGGTCAACCGACCATAGGTCAATAAACAGCTAGAATTTGATGACTATTTTGACAATGATTATAATTTAACTAAAACATCACTGTTTTTTACGAACAACTATAACCACGTTCATTTAGTACTTACAATTTGACTTTATAGACCAAATTGAAGAGACAATTTTATAAAGAGCCAAAATTGTCTCAAGGGCCATAGTGCTACATACCTCCCATCGCTAAGACATGATGGTACATAGTAACAGCATGGCAAAAAAAATATATGTGTTAGGGGGAGTGAATGAAAACTGTAGAACGAGGAAACCTTGCAAAAAGAAATAAAATTACATACATATAATAAAAATGGCATGCATAAAATATTTCCATATGATAAAAATTCCGCACTATCTTACAAAGTCCTAAGTTCACTTTAATTTGACTATAATAAAAAAAACTTTAAGTCAAATTCAAAAAAAAAAAAAAAAAGTTTTTGATTCTTGAAGTGTCCTACTGTCAATCTCGATAACGATTCACACTCCTATGGTAAAACACAAACACAAAACATGTTGTTAAACGTTCGTTCAATCCTATTCACAATCCAGAAACTAACAATCGTTCTTTTTTCAGATAGATATGATGATGAAATAAAAGTTATGTTACAGCACATGTCATTCAACAGCTTGTGACCTAATGAGTTTACTCTCCATAGTTTTTTTGATAATATAAACTCAATTCACGCGTGTAGGGTCACATATTTGACTTCTGGTTACCACAAAAAAGGTGAAAGGTTACATCATGTTCAATTGTTAATGACAGTTTGACAGTCAACACAGCTACCGTTCAACATGTAGACTTACGCGTGTGTACTAAAAATAACTGGAACTGGACACCGATAACATTCTGAATAGATATGTCTATATAGATATAAGCATAATGAGTATATAATATATAAGCAAAATAGTATATAAACTTTGTCGACATAGGCGCACTAACAGTCACTGATTAGTGGGTTATTCACCCATAACACAATAGTCGTATACAATACACATACACACATTCAGTGGGTGACTGTTGTTAACACAACACTTCTTATGAAGTCACACGGAACATCTCCCTTAATTCAGGTACAACAAAGTCGTGTGATAACTTTTCCTTTAATTTCCTTTCCTTTGGAATTCTATTACCAGTAGCGGCAGGAACAGCTGTGCTTGATGTCGGATCGGGTGTACCAGGCCCGGGCGTTGATTGAAGAATACCAGAGTGTGTTTCTATGGTCTCTAATTCATCTCCATTAGTTGTTAACTCGTCCCTTCTTGATAGAACCATTTCATCTTTTGCACTGATCACAGGACGATTTCCACAATATTTCATTCCAAAACAATGACTTAAGAAATTTTTAAATTTTGAGTTGCGTTTATAGCAACATATAAAGCCAATAAGAATTACCAGTGTTGAACCAATAATTATAAATATATAATACCAAAATGGCCAGGTCTTGTCTTTCTCTAACTGCCTCAAATTATGTAACTCATAAATTAAACTTTCCATAGAAATTTCCCTTAAATGTTCTAATTTTGGTGGCAATTTAGTAAGCGTATAGTTACTAAGGGCAATGTGTAGAGGCTCCCAAAGAGTATCTAAAGCTTTATTGTACGATTTGATAGTTTTATGAAAAGAAAATACAGTCTACACATCGAAGAAACACCTTAATCAGGGGAAATCGTGCGTCTGGTAAGCCCGCGAAGTAACACAACTGTTTTATGGCATTATTAACTAAAATCGCCTCGGTTAATTAGTCATTAACATTAGAAAATCAAGTACTATAGCATACTGGCAATAAGTTTTAACAACTGTTTTGTCTTTTTGTTGGGCGATTTTTCAGATTTTAATTTACCATCGCTTTTTATATCGCATTCAAGGACATCGACATGCATGTCGCGTTCATCATCAGAGGTATCACTTCTACTTGATGGTAAACTATTCGTGTCCTTTACATTTTCAGTATCTTGATCATCACGAGCCTTCAGACGCTTGGATAATTCCATTAACGGAACATCTTCCTCGTCCGACGCGCTATCCGATCTTTCCCTCCTAAATCTAGTAGCCAGTTGTGCCAATGGTACATCCTCATCGGGCTCACTGGTTTCGTTTTCTGAGCTAGAATCGGAGCTCGATGGATCTTCTACATATTGTGCTTTTCGCAGTAACTTGTCCTTATCGGATTGTTTCTCCGGAATTTGCCAATTATCAAGTTTTGCTAAACGCAGATCTTGTGCATTCGACTTTGTAGTTCGGCCTGTTAATTGATTATGGATTATAAAAGAAACGGGCGACGTTTGTTCAATTATCCGATAATATGGGGTCCACCTTTCCTGTAATTTATGTTTTCGAAGATGATTTTTATAATACACTGGGTCACCCACCTTAAAAAGAGTATCGGTTGCCTTTTTGTTAACATATTCATCGTTATTACGCTGCATTTTCCTTAACCTCTTGTGAACTAAAAGAAAAGCCTGATGCTGATTTTGCAATGCTATTTCGTGAGGATCGGTCCCCAAATATTTCCGTCGAGGTTTTAAAATGTTGTCCAATGGCAACACGGGATCGCGATTATACAACAAGTAAAAAGGGGAAAATTTTGTAGATTCATTGACATTAAATCGAATAGCAGCCAAAGTTTGGTTTAAGTATAAATCCCAAGTGTTATAACTTTCTGCGATCTTCTTAGATAATACGTCATGCAGTGTTCTGTGGAAACGCTCGACTCTACTATTACTTTCCGGGTGGTAGAAAGAGGTAAGGACATGTTTAATATTTACATTCTCACTACCGTTGTCTGTAACCAATTCTAACGGCGCACCATACCGAGGGAAAATTTCTTCTATCAGTACGGTAAATTAGGATCTGCGTAAGCCAATAACGGAACCGTCGTTAAACTTTCCTTTAAAAATTCAAAAGCAATTTGACATTCGGATGACCACTTAAATTTTGCATATTTTTTCGTTAATTTGATTAGAGGTTCCGCAATGTTAGAAAAATTCGGAATAAAGTGTCTATAATAACTACACATTCCCATAAAACTCCTAACTTCTTTTACCGTACGAGGTTGATCCATATCCTTAATAGCACGAACTTTATCCTGATCTGTTTTAATTCCTTTAGGAGTGATTACAAAGCCTAAATATTTAGTTTCTTGTTGAAAAAAATTACATTTAGAGGGTTTTAATTTCAATCCATGTTGTCTCAACCTATCAAATACAAGTTTAACATGTTCATAATGTTCTCGCTTCGAACGAGAATAAATTAGTATATCGTCAATATATGCTATTGCAAAATCTTCGAGTCCTTTAAGAACGCGTGCCATTAAATGCGAGAAAATGCTGGGACAATGATTAATTCCAAATGGCATTACATTAAATTCAAACAAACCTCTATGGCATACGAACGCTGTCTTTTCCTTATCTTTTTCATCTACCAAAACTTGCCAATACCCTGATTTCATATCCAGAGTTGTGAAGTATTCCGACTTATCTAATCTCCCTAACATGTCCTCAATCAATGGAAGGGGCCAACTAACAGTTTTAGTGATTTTATTAAGCTTCCGAAAATCAACACAAAATCTTTTTGTTCCATCTTTCTTATCTACTAAGACAATAGGAAACGACCAAGGACTATTACTCTCTTTTATTATATTATTACATAACATCTCATCAATTGCAGTATCAACAATAGGTCTAGACGTTAACGGAGTTCGATATGCCCGTTGTTTGATGGGGAAATGGTGACCCGTGTCAATAGTCATTTTTACAGTATCTGTATGTCCTAACTCTGAGTCACTTACAGCAAATAAATCATGATTTTTCCTCAAAAGATTAAATAACTTAACGCGTTCCGTATCTGGCGAATTAATCTTAGCAAATTTTTCATTTAAATTAGCATCAGTTCACCCCGAAGTTCCCCGTAAAACCTCATCTACCGAGGCTATCGTACTGTCAATCGCCTCGACAGCGCGACCAATAACACACCCGCTTTTTAGTCGAAAAGTTTTGTTCGTACCATTAACAATAAAAACTGGGATTCTTCTGCCTAAACTTTTAGCACGTTTCATGCTGAACAATGAATTGCTGACCATAAGTCCTGGTTCACTGCTCACAAACCCTTTACTTGCTTGTTCAACCATGAATAAATCTTGCCCACTATCGTAACTATGTTTCTTCAATTTCACATTAATGACATACCTTGTCTGAGGTTTTAAAATTACCTCGTTTGCTACTCGCAAAACAGAAGATATCACTGCGTCATTATCCAAGGAAACATACATTTTACCTATTTTCATACATCCTAAATCAAAGAAAAGCCTACAGCCATGCGAAACAAGAAAATCTCGACCTAAAATTACATTTCTATTCATATTGGAAACAACATGAAACACATGTCTTAAATTTTTACCTTTAATTTTAAATTCCAAGTGTGCAGAACCTACCAATTTGAGTTCAATACCATTTACTGACTGCAATATGATTTTACTTTTGTCCAGTTTTGGTTTATATTTTAAAGAATCATACACCTGTTTACTAATTAAAGAAACTTGAGCCCCAGTGTCAACTAATGATCGAAAATTTCGTTTTTCTATTTTAATCAAACACGAAATAGAAGAGCCAGAAACATTTACACCAGACAAAGGCCTTTGATATCTACTCCTGCCGTAGGCCGCCCGAAAAGAGTATCTTAGTTTTCCCGTTTTCGCAGTGTTTTAGGCTTAACTGATGTATCTCGTCTTTTAAATTTTGGATTTGATTTAAGATAGTCAGCACATTCCTTACAGTCACGTTTAAAATGTCCTTCTATGCCACAAAACCAACAAGTCAAATTTCTCTGAAAACTCGCCTTAACCTCGTTTACGCCTCGTCTTTGTCGACATTCACGACTTACATGACCACGACGAAAACATATTCCACGCGTGCGGTTTCTTACATAATCGACATCCATGGGTTCATGTGCGCTATTTGTATATACCTGTGCGTGTTGCCCGCCTAATCTTAACGCAATTCTTTTCCTAATATATTGTTCGGCACTGGCCAAATCTACGGCTGCGGTGAACGTCTGCGGGTCGTCCCGTAAAATTTTTGTTTTGAGATTTTCGTGCTGAAGTACATCTACAAAGAATTTAATTAGTTGCCTGTCAAATTCCCGCTGTCCGGCATATCCTGGGAATGCGTCAGCGGCTAGCGATAGAATTTTTTCAGCAAAAACTTGCACGTTTTCCTCGGGTTTCTGTTTGATTTTTGTTAATATTGCCAATGCTTGTTGTGTATCCGTAATTTTCGAAAAAGTACCAATTAAATCTTGTTTTAAAGCAGCCCACGTAACATTCTCGTCTGCTATCATTTTTCTTTGAATAAAATGACTCACAACCCCCCCTACTAGATTGAAATGCAACTAACTTTACCCGGTCTTCAGGCACTGTGGCAAGAACACAGTATTTTTCGATATTTTTGATCCATTCCTTAAATAGTTTGGGATCCCCTCTATTTGGTTCAATTATATTCGCTACCGAATTTGTGGAAATAGAGGAAGACAAGCCTATCAACTGGGCACCTAAATTTCTATAAAATTCCTCAGCCATTATTACAGATACAAATTAGTGAAAAATCGAAAAAGAGATAATTTGTCTAACTCGATCTGCCTCTGGAATCACAGCACCAAATGAATACTGTAGTACTACCGGACTTCTTTATTTGTTGTGTTCCTTGTGATCGTAAATAATACTACAGCAACAATGATTTCACAGCTTTATTAGTAAACTGGAAATAACTTTGCAGGTTCCTCGTTCTCAAATATATAATGACTGGTAAGAATTTCTGGGTGAGCTCTAATCTAGCTCTCCTCTACACCCTAATTTATACCCCCTACTTTCCCAGGTCTTCAATAACCTTGACGTGAATTTCCACGCCATATAAGGAATAAAACTCTATATTTCCCACAAACAAGACAGGCAACATTACCTATTTTTGGTCAACCGACCATAGGTCAATAAACAGCTAGAATTTGATGACTATTTTGACAATGATTATAATTTAACTAAAACATCACTGTTTTTTACGAACAACTATAACCACGTTCATTTAGTACTTATGATTTGACTTTATAGACCAAATTGAAGAGACAATTTTATAAAGAGCCAAAATTGTCTCAAGGGCCATAGTGCTACAATCCTTCTCAAACATTGTTATTGCGAAGGAATGTCCTGCTATAAAAATTCGATCAAACCAGGTCATGTTTACGTCACGTGACTTACCTCTCTTGGAAATGAAATGAAATGAAATGAAATGGGGTTTAACGTCCTACTGTTCTGCTCCTAACCTGGGCTAATGAAGACGGGCATACGCCATACAGTGTGCTATGAGGGAAATTTTGCCCGGACAGCGGCACTACGGCCTACTCTTATATCGAGTTCCAACTGCCAAGGGATCTTTTACGTGCACGCCAATGAGTACACGGGACCTCGGTTTTTCGTCCCATCCGAACGACCCTCTCTTGGAAGTCAGAGGAGAATTCATTGCATACATAAGACGATGTTGTCTTTAATCGCTTACTATTTATTACAGATATCGAATCCTAATTAAATTCTCGGAATATCCACTCCCCGCGTCTTTTTCCGTCATTTTTATCTTAGAAAGTGTTGTACGTCTAACTCTTCATGAAGCTCAATGTTCGCGTGTGACCTTTGACATCACGCGTGCAGAAATTCCTAATCGTCGGGCTGTTGATTAGGGGAACCCTTACATTTTTGTCCTGTATACGCTCCATGAGTGTTTTTCGGGGAATCCAGTATTTTTCTAATAAGATTGGATATCTCTACTTTCCATATATACCAAAATTACCATACTTTTATTGGAAATAACCACCCGATAGATACTTTTCTGGGAACCCATCTTTAACGTTTCGTCGTGTTAAAACTAATTGATTAAAGATGCAGTATGTAAGATTTAGGTAAAGAGCTATAATAGTTCAAAATACTTGACAATCGAGGATAAGTCTCGGTTATCCGTTATGTTAAATATTTAAAATCTCGCAGATGTTTTAATCCATTTAAATCTCAGTCATCTGATGATCTGGCGCAGTGATTCTCAACCAGTGTGCCGCGGCACACAGGTGTGCCGCGAGATCTTCCTAAGTTTGCCGCGAAATTTTGAACGGCACACTAAGAAAATTCCTCACTAAATAAGCCAGCTATTTGACTAATGAAATTCGAAACACTGCAATAAAATAAGGTCATGGCTGTGTTTGTCTTTATTTAATTTGAGTCATTCTATGTTTCTATGACTAATCTCTATGGTTGTATGATTTTATTTTGCAAAATTCAAATATTTTTCATATATATTTAACAAGGTGTACCGCTACTTTTTCATGTTTTCCAAGGTGTGCCGTTGCCAAAAAAAAGGTTGATAACCACTGATCTAGCGAGTTGAGTATGGGTTTGTCATGTGAATAAATGTCTAAATAACAGTTTATATAATACCTGAAACTAAAAGAAAGACCAGCAAAGGTTTAGCCCTTACATAATACGTTCCTTACTTTGACCACGGATGCGTTTTTGCCCAATCTTCAACAAATTCTATCCGGCAAGGGTTATTTTACGTGCACTTCGTTTTTTCGAACTTCTAGGCAACCTAGTGCACACCTGACAAGCGGGAACCGTGTTTGGAAAATCTCGAGTTTCTTGTGGGCTACACCGCCATTCGCATTTAGGTCGAGAGTATAGAGAGTGAGAGAGAAATGGGGTTTAACGTCCACTCGACACAAACTAGGTAATTTCGGGACTAACATATGGTTCAATTTTATTTCAATAATTCGCTTGGGCGTAGGGGTCTTTAGCAGTGGGAGCAAACCGGAGGACCTGGAGAAAACCCACGAGGTTGGACAGGCGACCCTACTCCTTGTCACGTACAACTGGGGAATCGAGACCATGTTAGTTGACTCAATGACAGACCTTATGATACAACGCGCATGCGCTAACCATTCAGTCATCTACCCCACCCCCCTTAGGTCGAGAGTATAATTCCCCTGCCTATATACCATGTGGCAATACCTTTTAAATAAATACAGATCCTATTTCGTTTCGTTTTTTATAGTTCAAAATTTCGATTTACTTGTCTTCACAGTACTAGGATCTGGAAGAGTTGTTATATAACAGGCGTTCTAATTGATGTGAGGAATTAGCCAATGAAACGGTCTGTTACGGCGAGTTCTTCGCGTGCTCTACACGGAACTGTGGGTAAACCCCTAGAAACGTCAACACTGATTGATTAATCAATGTCTGGCGTCATAGGGTCAAAATCCGCTCGTATGAAACCTTACGCGACCTCAGATCTTCATGTAGTGTAGGCCATCGAAAGTTTAAAAGAACGAAACGAAATATAGATCTGTATTTTAATCAAATAGCTTTAAATATGGATTATACGAGTGATAATCGTGTTCGGCATTGGCCGAGAAAGTTCATCCAGATTTTCCGGCGTGGTTCCCCCTTGTCAGTGATGCAGGACGGAGGGCCTGACAAGGACAGCTGTCTAGTCGTTCGGATGGTACGAAACACCGAGGTCCCGTGTACATATTAGCGTGCACGTAAAAGATCCCTTGGCAGTTGGAATTCGATAAAAGGGTAGGCCGTAGCGCCGCTGCCCGAGCACAATTTCCCTCATAGCACACTGTACGGCGTATGCCCGTCTTCATTAGCCCAGTTTAGGAGTAGAACAGTAGGACGTTAAACCACCATTTCATTTCATTTCATTTTATTCACTCGGCAAGTCTCTAGATGATTGCATGGCTACGATATTAAGTGGGAAAGACAATATCCAATCTGATTAACATACAGATCTATATTTTCTTTCGTTTTTTATACTTTCGATGGCCTACACTACACGAAGATCTGACCGGTTGTTGCGATAGGTCACGTCAGAGTTCATACGAGCAACTTTTGACTGTATGATGTCAGACATCTGATTAACCAATCAGCATTGATGTTACTAGTAGATTACCCACAGTTCCGTGCAAAACACGGCTCGCCGTAACAGACCGTTTCATTGGCTGATACCTCACACTATTCAGAACGCGTCAATGATAACAAGTCTTCCAGACCCTAGTGTAGTAAAGACAAGTAAAACGAAATTTTGAACTATAAAAACGAAACGAAATAGGATCTGTGTTTTAACCAGATTGGACAATATCCGTCTTATCTTCGTCCATTGTTAATATGAACGCCACTCACGAAGACATAATGAATGTTAAAGAATCAGATTAGTCCGAAAACATTGTTTGTACAATCTTAACTAATTTAAATTTCTCTTTCAGATTATAACTACGTGACAAGTGAAAACGAGACAACATTATGTTGTCCTATTGAAGATCACGTAATATATAATATTACCATGCGCAGTAAAAACACAAAAAAGGGATGCTATGGTTTACCGCATACGATACTGTCGGCCATGTTGAATTGCTATTGGCAACCCTCGTGTATAATAAAGTTTAAAAAGGACACTCCAATAACTTTTGTGAAAGATGAGAGTAGCACGTGCTTGATGCAAACATCCGATGTACTCATGTACAACTTCTCTTGTATACACAAAGGTAAGCATTGTTCCTATATAGCGTGGTCGGGGTACAGAATTTTCGGGAATTAAGCGTGTGTGTGTGTGTGTGGGGGGGGGGTCATGATCTTTTCGTGCGGTAGTATCCCCCCATGGGCGGGGCCAAAATAGAAGGGTAACTCCATGGGGGGGGGGGGGATACTACTGCACCTATAGATCAGAAGAGACAACAAAAAACATCTATTCCCCCCCCACTTAATTCCTGCTAATACGCCAAATTCCAGTCCTCCGATCACGCTCATAGTGCAGGCCCAAAACTCCGTCATCTTCACCACGATCTCGAGAATCTAAATATAGTTAATCGTTTACATTTCTGCAACAACCGAGCAAGTGTGGCCATTTTGCAAACTGTCGGGGGATATGACGTTATTGATACTAAATGATATTAATACATATAATCACACAATGAATTATTCTTTCACGTTTAGTTTGGTTTTGTACTTTGTAACAAAACTCTTTTTGTTTTAAGAGTTCATAAATAAAACCATTTAGTTTATACATCAGAAAAACTTCGAATTTACCCCCACCACATTCATCCAAGTGAGTACTCAATTGTATCAATCTGGGCTATTTCGGATATATTTTTCAGGATTTTTATAATATAAACCACTTTAAATATATTTATATTAAAAATTGAAAATATTCGAATACTATTCGAATACTATTCGAATACAAATTTCAAGACCCGTCGAATATTCGAATAGTATTCTTGTTCGAATATCCGAACACTACTAAAATTACTAAATTTGAAAATGTCTATTTTTTTTCAGAGAAGAAATACTTTTTACATGGCGCTGATGTAGAAATAGATAACGACGAGGGGCTAATCGTCAGCCATTCTAAGTATCCTTGGCATTATAAACGTCCACCTGCTGATAAAACCAAACAAATAACTAAAGCTTATCTAACTAGACCAGATGGGTTTAATGTAAGTCAGGTTACAATAATCTGGTTAAAATACAGATCTATATTTCGTTTCGTTAATTAAACATTCGATGTCCCCCAGCACGACTAGATCTATTTGTTAAGGCCAACTCAATTTACGTCAAGATCCCTGGGATTGTTGGCGAGATTGTAGATTAGGTTTAAGAATTTGGGGGCGATGTTAAGTCTGCACATAAGCACTGATCAAGGATATTTCTATAAATTTATATACAAAGTTGATTTCGCTGTTTTTGGTGTTGGTGGTGGTCTTACGTGGGTGGTGTTTGTGGTATTCTAGTATTTATGTTTCTGAAGAAAAAAAAATAAATTTGAGGCTCTCGGGTGAGGGCTACATTAGTGTGTTTCTTACTAAGAATTGGATTTTCTAAAAATGTGTTTGTCCCACTATCACCGGGTTAGGGCTAGGGATTCTTATATCTACTTGATTTATTTACGATAGGTTAGGGCTAGCGTTTGATATATTGTTTGATTTGGGTTAGGGTGAGGACTGGTCTTATTTAGTCTAATTTAATATTTACTACTTTTAACTCATTTACACTAAATAGGAATAGTTTTCATCCAGATATACTTCAAACACCATTATTTATTTGTCTAACCTCGTGGGTTTTCTCCGGTTTCCTCCCGGTGCTAAAAACGAATTATTGAAATAAATTAAACCATATGTTAGTCCCGAAATGACCTAGTTTGTGTCGAGTGGACGTTAAACTCCATTTCTCCCCCCCCCCTCTCTCTCTCTCTGTCTCTCTAAAACTTCAAAAAAATGTTCTACAATTAAATTTGCAGAAGGAAAAAAAAGTTAATATTGTGAACTAATTAACTTGCACCGATGTCATCCCTCCCAGTGATTGTTGTGGCCTAGCGAATATTCACTGCTGATCAGTGTGATGTCATCCCTCCAATTGATTGTAGTGGCCTTGCGAATATTCACTGCTTGACATGAGTAGTGTCGTAGTCTCTAGTTGTGTCAGGAAGGTAATGAAACGAAAGTTTGAAATATATAATTATAAACGAAACGAAATGTGCACTAATCAGATTGTATTTATAACTGTAAAACAATATACTATGGCCTATTGAACCGTGTCTGCTATAGAGGTGTTTTAGTGGCGCCTGGTGACTAAAATAAATTAAATGAATGAAATGAAATGGGGTTTAATGTCCGAGTACCAGGGTATACAAATGGTACCCTGCCCTTTTCTGGGGTATACATGTATACCCTTGCCCTAATGATGAAAGTTTTCACCTTTTTTTCTAGTCTATTCATTTTTAAATGATTAGTATGTAGCCTTTTCAATTACACAAATTGTAAACAGGGTTCTCGGAATTGACAAATTTCAAAATTTTCTAGTGACCGGCGCCCCTGAACCCCCACTATTTAAACGCTGGCTAACAGTGGGTAATTTTAAGATTACTGCGATGTTGAATAAATATTCCATACAGACATCCTAATAGGATACTCCATTTCCGTATAGTCTTACATCCTTATTGGTAACCGCTGTGTCGTAAGTCGACCTAAAGACATAAATATTACTGAGGACGAGTCCTATAGCAAGGAGTTCATCTGGATTTTCCGACATGGTTTTGCCTTGTCAGTGGTGCAGGATACAGGGCCTGACAAGGACAGCTGTCTAGTCATTCGGATGGGACGAAAAACCGAGGTCCCGTGTATACATTGGCGTGCACGTAAAAGAACCCTTGACAGTTGGAATTCGATATAATAATAGGTTGTAGCGCGACTCATAGCACACTGTATGGCGTATGCCCGTCTTTATTAGCCATGTCGGTGCAGAACAGTAGGACGTTAAACCCCAATCCATTTCCTGTTTTTTTTTCAGGAGCTGTGGTTGGATTTGATCAATTTGGATATTGCTGACAATGATGAAATTAAAGTTGACGAAGAAAAATGGGAATCTGGAAACAAAACCATAGTAAAGAAAGATGTCGTCAAAATAAAATTTGAAGTCGGACATGAGAATAAATTCAGTGGATTCGTCTTCAGATATAAATGTAAATAACTTTAAAATTTGACACAATTGGATTAAAGATACATTATGTAAGATTAAGATAAAGAGCTAACCATTCTTGCTATAATAGTTCGAAAATAGATAATGTAAAATGAATAATTTGAAAATCTCATTCCAATTACTCTATTGAGAGCGAAGATATTAGCCTTTGAAGGTTTGACAAGACGTGTGCAATAATTTCAACTATCGTCTTGGTTGTTCGAAGCTAAGTCTCGCTCCTCTATTTTTAAATTATAATATGGCTGAACCGTTCTAATGTATTTAATATAGGAGAAATCCGATGTCATCGAGAATTGATTATGGCCTGAATCAGTTAATTAATGTATAATTAATAATTTAGAAAACATTTCAGGCCTAAAGAAAGACCCGCAATAGGCATATTTAGTTCTTGCATAATGTATGTTTAAGACTGGTTATTACTTCGTTGGATTTCATGATACTGAATTGTATGCTTATATACTGCATCAGTTATTTTGGCTGCAACATTTGTTGCCTTTTTTGGTCTAGAATCGTTTACATTTTACGTTTTGGTAAATGTTTGGGGCGGATGGCCGAATGGTAGGCGTTTGCGCGTTGTATCATAAGGTCTGTCATTGAGTCAACTGGCGTGGTTTCGATTTTTCGATTGTACGTAACACGGAGTAGGGTCGCCTGTCGAACCTCGTGAGTTTTCTCCGGTTCCTCCGGTTTCCTCCCACCGCTAAAGACCCCCCCCTCTCTCTCTCTCTCTCTCTCTCTCTCTCTGAAAATTGTATTGTAAATAGAGTAAAAAAAATGTTGATAAAGTTGATAAAAGTGTATACAGGTTCAAAATTAGTGTTCACAGGGTGTGTTGACCAAATGTCGTTTAACACGTCACCGATATTTGTACGCGCTCCTTTAGGGGAATCACCTATTACAATGGCGCCACATCCTATAGATTCCTTACAGATTGTGCTATCTTGGGCTCTATGTGGTTATAAAACTTAAGATCATCGGAATTTTATAAATATGCCAGGATATGTCATGACTTGGACGTAGAAGTAATTACTAGTCTGATCCCTTAAACACGGTTGCCTCCCTTTAATTATCAGTTGGGGAAACCGGATGTTTACTATTTTATTGTATGATTCAGCAGCCCTATGAACAGTTTAGCCGTTTTCCCACTATGCTTTGACTTCTGGTAAATAATACCATGAGTATTAGAGTGTTATGTCCCTGTACCGCCGACACGTGAACAGTAGCGTCCAATCAGAGGTTTTGACACAAACACGCTCAAATCAAACATGGCGACCTCCACGGAAACCTTGACATTGAACGAATCTTGATCTTTGCAACTCGATTATCACAGGAAGACATTTTAGCTGGAAAGTGCGAGACTTGGTATTCGCGGTGATCGAGGAATCGGATAGGCTCCCCAGCTGGGCCAGTATCCAATGGAATTAAGCAAGGTATTACGTGAAGGGCATGATAAGATGTACAGAGTTAAAGCGAGACCAAACCTTCTATTGAAGATGGTATTCATCATGCATTTGTAATTAATGAACTAAATGAAAAGATATTAGGCATTTCAAGAGATTGCCCAGATTAACGGCTTTAAAACACAAATGCAAAACTTACAAGAAACGGCTTGTTTTGGGAGAAAACCAGGATTATTTAATTAAAATATGGATAATTTACCCCTTCCGCACACCACTGTAAGTACTAATAAATAATATTAACACAGCAATTCATTTCTTTTTTAAGGGTTAAAGAATAATTCCTTGCCTGTCGGTAAGTTAAAATCGCTGATCGATATTTGAGGGATTTTTTAATGTATTACAATCTTGATCTCTAAAGGGAAGTAATATTATTTACAATGATTTAATGAACAATATGATTAAAATACAGATCTATATTTCGTTTCGTTTTTTTATACTTTCGATGGCCTACATATATATAGTAAAGACAAGTAAAACGAAATTTTGAACTATAAAAACGAAACGAAATAGGATCTGTGTTTTAATCAAATTGATATAATGAACTGAAAATTTATCAATATTCGGCACCCCCCTGCAGACTATACAGACGGGATATAGTCACCCTGAAATGTTGATATCGTTGTCTAAGCAACTAATAACTGTTATAAATGAAAACATACGACACTAATAGATCAAAATCGTCAGTTTATATACATAATGTGTATTATTTAGTTAAAATTGTTAGTAATCAGACATTAGTCATTAAGTAGGTGTTTTGTCACCGTGTATACATTGGCGTGAACGTAAAAGATCCATTGGCAGTTGGAATTCGATATAAAAGTAGGCCACATTGCCGCTGCCCGGGTAAAATTTCCCTTATAGCACACGGTATGGCATATGTCTGTCTTCATTAGCCCAGTCGGAGCAGGAGCAGAACAGTAGGACGTTAAACCCCATTTCATTTCATGGCCTGGCTTCAATAGTCAACGGTATTAGCTTACAGGTGTCGTAACCTGCTAAACTCAATCTATCATCTTGGCTAAAATCTGCTGATGAGCCTATTTTTAATCCGATAGAATCCGAGCCGGGAGATTATCTACTGTTGATATATTAATTTTGTTTTCTTGATTGACAGTAAGATAATTTCACATACATTATGCAAGAGCTAAATCTGCCTATTGCAGGTCTTTCTTTAGGCCTGAAATGTTATCTAAATTATTAGACATTAATTAACTTATCCAGACCACATTCAACTCTCAATGGCATCGCTAACCTCCGATATTTACTCTATTATAACCCGGTCTGCTGCTTCTGATTAAATCAAAAAGTGGATAATCGAGACTATTTTTTTTATCGTACCGACTCTAGTAATGATGATCGAGGCTAGGTCCAAAATTCAATCGCTAAATTTTCGGTTCAGAGTGGATCAATTTGACTGAAATTTTCAGCAAATTCTCTTTACATTATCTAGTTTTTAACTATTACAGTGAGAACTACCAGCTCTTTGTCTCAGTTCCCATAATGTATCTTAAATCTGAATACATCTCAACCTTGAAAAATTGGATAATGTCCGAAAATACAAATGGCTAATAGAGGCTTTAAATTAAAGATACATTATGTAAGATTTAGATAAAGAGCAAGCCATTCTTGCTATAATAGTTCCAAAAGAAATCATGTAAAATGAATAATTTAAAAATTTCTTTCACATTACTCTATTGTGAGCGAAGATATTAGCCTTTGAAGGTTTGACAAGACGTGTGCAATAATTTCAACCGCCGTACTGGTTGTTCGAAGCCAAGTCTCGCTCCTCCATTTTTAAATTAAATCAAAATATGCATGAACCTTTCTAATCTATTTAATATCGGAGAAATCTGATGCCATCGAGAGGTGATCATTGCCTTGAACAGTTAATTAATGTCTAATTAATAATTTAGAAAACATTTCAAGCCTAAACAAAAAACCTGCCATAGGCAGATTTAGCTCTTGTACAATGTATGTAAAGACCTGCAAAAGGCAGATTTAGCTCGTGCAATAATGTATGTTTAATATTGATCCATTAAGTGTTAAGAAATCGGACTTGTTTAAACCACAATCTTCATTGGATCATCTGTTAGTTGCTTTATAGTGTGGCTCGCGGTCAGAAGGAGGCGGTGGTGCAGTCGGTACATAGCTGCAGAGCCCATGAAGCCATATGGAGGCCATACAATCTGATTAAAACACAGATCCTATTTCGTTTCGTTTTGTATAGTTCATAATTTCGTTTTACTTGTGTGTATTACACTAAGATATGGAAGAGTTGTTATCATTGACGTGTTCTGGGTGATGTAGGGAGCTGCACGTAACTAGAAACATCAATGCTGATTGATTAATCAAATATCTGAAGTCATAGGGTCAAAAGCCGCTCATATGACCTCTGACGTGACCCTCCAAAACAACTGGTCAGATCTTCATGTAGTGTAGGCCATCGAAAGTATAAAAAACCAAACGAAATATAGATCTAGATTGGGAAGCGATAAAGAGCTATTTCATTTTCTTGTATCGACACGTTTGGATGCCGCAGAGACCCCGATCGGACCCCGATGCGTTATTTTGCAAGTGTAAAGTTAGAAACCCTTTATTTTGCATAGTCCTTGCATAGGTGTATACATGGGAGGCGGGGCGGAGGTTTTGCTCCGACGGCCCTATTAGCTAGTCAGTAGAAATATTGACAAATTCACACGAAGTGCGTGCTGTATCTTTATATTTGTTTTTAAATAATTCGCTGTTTTTGTCTTTTGTTCAGAAAAAAGCAAATTAGAAAGGAAACTCTTTAGCTGCGACAAAAAGAACGTGGGTTTTGTTTCAAATAAAGATAAAAAGCTGTTAAAGGCCTCGGAATGTTTCCTATCAGCGTGTAAGGATACATTCAAGTGTATGATGGCCTTGAGTGAAAACAGTGGTAACGTGGACTTCCGGTGTTCCCGTGAAGGTAATGTGTTAGTTTCATTTTAACCCCGATCAAACTTCTGTTGGGGAATGTGCACATGAAAGAACCCTTGATAGTTGGATTTAGACAAAAACGCAGATCGTAGTGTATCTGATTTTGCAAAATAGCCAAGGGAGGTGTGTGTGTGTGTGTGGGGGGGGGGGGGTATCAAGTCGATGGAGGAGAGGTTGTGGTGGGGGGAATTTACGAAAAAAGCATAGGTCCCACTGCAGTGTTAATCCCTTCGAAGACGTACTGTAAGTGTATCTTACAACGTACTGAATGTCATTTGAATTTAAGGGCCCGGGTAACATCTGACGTTGTTAGAGCGACGAAAACTGCAGAGCCGCCATACTCAGAGGTAGTGCATGTAATAAAATCCTTTCAGGGATACCTCGCTGCCTGGACTGAATTCCCCCTAACATTATTACACATGTTAATAATATCATTTTTGTTCAGAAATTTAATATTTACAAAAATCAGGTTTGCTTGTCAATTAACTATTTAACTTTCTGTGTTTGTTTTTTTAGAGTGCCCTAAGGCCTTAAATAAAATTACTGGTAAATTTCGTAATTCCATGCGAAAGAAGTTCACTATTAAATTTTCCAAACCACAAGGTAAATCAGTTTTGCGTTTTGGAGTGAAAAAATCAAGAGGGATGGCTAAAGTTAAAAAACCCAAAACTTCCTTTACTCTGACCTCGCCAGAAGGACATGCGATGGATTTCTCCAAGAGCAAAAAACCTAGGCTTGTCCTGGAACTCAAATCCAAAATGGCAGATGATGACTTTCTGTGTTATAGATGTAAGTATTTGAATTTGGGGATGCTCGATTGTCGCGGCCCGGAACGTTCCGAATTGACGGAAATGCAATTGAGTGACACGGAATTCAGCCCTCTTCACAGTTCTGTCAGTCCCGACTACGGCGGTGCTGTGAGTAGAATCGTAACGTAATTAAATGTTTCAGCTGTCATGGTTGGTTGAGATAATTTTTCATGCAGTTAGCACATGCGTTCTAGCCCAAAATCCCATTTTAACTCGATTGTCACTATTTTTGGATTTGACAGAATTAAATTCCGAAACGTTCAATCGAGCACCCCCCTTGTGAAAGCGTGCAATTGAAGGGAGACAACTAGTGCCGCAATAACGGGTCTCAACCACCATATTTCCTCCCAAATACATACAGACGAATATAGCCCCAGCTATTCATAGATAATTCTTTCTAGTTCTGTTTCTCGCATTTTGATTTATTGGCTGAGAATATCCGAAAATCTTCCTGGTTTTATGCCATATTGATCATATTATAGCGGATATGGACAGACATGAAAATGGCGCAGAGAGAGAGAGAGAGAAATGGGGTTTAACGTCCACTCGACACAAACTAGGTCATTTCGGGACTAACATATGGTTTAATTTTATTTCCATAATTCGCTTGCGCGTAGGGGTCTTTAGCAGTGGGAGGAAACCGGAGGACCCGGAGAAAACCCACGAGGTTGGACAGGCGACCCTACTCCTTGCCACGTACAACCGGGGATTCGAAACCAAGCCAGTCGACTCAATGACAGACTTTGTGATACAGCGCGCGCACGCTAACCATTCAGCCATCCAACCCCCCCAAAATGGCGCAGTAATTCCACGTGAACTATATGAGTTTAAAGTGACGGTTATGGTCTCAATAAACAGGTGATAATTCTATGGAATACAATAACTGCTTTTTACTGAACGACGTTTCGACTAGGCTTCTCTAGTCATTATCAAGCAATGATGACTGTTTATTACTGAGCGACGTTTCGACTAGGTTTCTCTCTCTAAGTCATCATCAAGACAATATATACATGTACACAACAAAACTTGATTAATACTGACCAACCAGAGATAAATTATTTCAGTGGCATTTAGTAATTTATCAGACATCAGTATGGAGATGTGGCAGTCAAACTCATCGATCAAATACAAAGAACAGAAGGAGGCCGATATATTGTACCCAATTGTAATCCCTAACTAGGTTAGGTCTTCTTTAGATACATTTAAATTAAAAGGTATCTCTGGTTGGTCAGCATTAACTAAGTATTGTTGTGTACATGTATATTTTGTTATATTTTCATATTTTATCATTGTTTGATAATGACTAAAGAAGCCTAGTCGAAACGTCGCTCAGTAATAAGCAGTAATTGTATTTCATAGAATTGTGACCTGTTTATTCCAGTTCGATTACTAAATACCACAGGAGCAATGTTATGGTCTCGGCGTTTATCATACCCAAATAAAATCAAAGTGAAGCCATATTATGTGATTCATATTGTAGGTTCACACGAATCAGATGCGACATTTAAAGTTGGCCGCAATGGAGAACATACCTGATATCTCCTTCCTCGCTCATCAACACCTTGCTAAGTTAAATGGTCGCAACCTAGACTCCTTACTCAAGAACCACATTCTTTAAAAAAAAATATTTTAACGCCCGACAGCTGTTTTGACACATTATTTTAACGCCCGACTAGGGAACGTTTTGATGCCAGATATTTCCGACCAGTTTTAATATGATTTTTAATACTATTTTTAGGGGAATCGTCGCTTACTAACCAACCATTGATATGCGATGATAATTTCGATGGTAAGTATGCAGTCTGATCAATATAAAGATCTATATTTCGGTTTTTTTTAATACTTTCGATGGCCTACACTACATGAAGATCTTGCCAGTTGTACTGGGAGGTCGCGTCAGGGGTCATGCGAGCGGCTTTTGATCCTATGGCGTCAGACATTGATTGACGTTTCTAGGGGTTTACCCAAAGTTCCTTGCAGAGCCGTAACAGATCGTTTCATTGGCTAATCCCTCACATCAACTAGAACGCCTGTTATATAACAACTCTTCCAGGTCCTAGTGTTGTGAAGACACGTAAAACGAAATTTAGAACGATAAAAAAAACCCAAAAAACAAAAAAGAAACGAAATAGGATCTGTGTTTCAATCAGATTGGTAAGTATGCAGTATTAACCAGTATTAATAGTAAAAAGTCGATCATGCCCTAAAGGAGCTAAGTTTCTAACTCAGTATTCGAAATCAAAAACACATATTAGAATTCAACATTGACCAATTTCAATCAATGTTGTTAACTTAATGCGAAACTAGAGATTCCTAATATCAAATAATTAAAACACAAGTAACATTTTATAATGTTTTGGGTGCCATTTTGTAATGATCAAATAAAAACTTATCCCACAACACAATGAAGAAGTAAAGGCTGTTTCACAAACGACAAAATGATGATTTAAAAAACGTGTAGAATGCACTAAGGAGGCGTAAACGACTGTCGTTCGATTTCAACTGTTCACGTATTTCATCGAACATGATTGATTAGAAATTACCATATTTGTTTCAAAAATTAAATATAAGTCACTTTACACATTCCATGTACATTAATACAGTGATTCTCAATCAGTGTGCTGCCGCACACAGAAAATTTCTCACTATAGAAGCCAACTAACTATTTGACTGATGCAATTCGAAACACTGCAATAAAGTAATGTCACAGCTGTGTTTGTCGTTATTTAGTATGTCATTTTATTTGTCTATGACTAGTCTGTTTCTACGGTTGAATGCTGTTCTATGAGTTGCCATGTTTTTATTCTGCAAAATTCAAATATATTTCATATATATTTAACCAGGTGTGCCGTTATTTTTTCATGTGTTCCAAAAAAAAAGGGTTTAGAACCACTGCATTAATTTTTGCTTTCAGAACCATAAGTCCCATAACAACGCCGCTGTATGAGCATAAAGCGTCCCCGATAGCGTAAACATTAGTCAGGTTGGTGGACAGGTCTAAAATGTTAAACCCATTTCATTTGATCGCGGGTTGCTTATTAGCATAAAGTGACACAAACAAGCTCAAACACTGTCACAGAAATGAAATGAAATGGGGTTTAACGTCCTACTGTTCTGCTCCTAACCTGGGCTAATGAAGACGGGCATACGCCACAGTGTGCTATGAGGGAAATTTTGCCCGGGCAGCGGCGCTACGGCCTACTCTTATATCGAATTCCAACTGCCAAGGGGTCTTTTACGTGCACGCCAATGTGTACACGGGACCTCGGTTTTTCGTCCCATCCGAACGACTAGACAGCTATCCTTGTCAGGCCCACTGTCCCAGTCGTCGTCATTGGACACAGACAAATAAGATGTCTTCATTCAATTATAATATGGTCTGTGAATTAAATATGCCAAAAGCTTCACAGGAAGAACGGCTATCTCCATAATATTCTAGCAAATCATATAATAATGAACCATAATAATGAATTAGTTGTCGCTGCCCTACCACCTCAAATCTATTTAATTTTCAATGTGATTAAAACACAGATCTATATTTCGTTTCGTATTTTATACTTTCGATGGCCTACACTACATGGAGATCTGACTGGGAGTTCGCGTCGGGGGTCATACGAGCAGCTTTTGACCCTATGACGTCAGACATTAATTAATCAATCAGGGCACTCCAAGAACTCGCCGTACAGACCGTTTCATTGGCTAATCCCTCACGCTATCCAGAACGCAGGTTATATAACAACTCTTCCAGATCCTAGTGTAGTAAAGACAAGTAAAACGACATTTTGAACTATAAAAAACGAAACGAAATAGGATCTGTGTTTTAATCAGATTGAGTAATTTTAGATAGCAATGCTTCACAGAAGAACGGCAATCGCCATAATGTTCTAGTAAATCATAACAATGAATTAGTTGTCACTGCCTTCCACCTCAAATGTATTTAATTTTAGCTCACAATGTCGTTTGTGTGAAGACAAGGAAAAAGAAGAAAGGGGGCAAAAAATCTAATAAAAACAAAAAACATGGAAAGAAAAGCCGGAAAAAGAGAGGTAAACTGACAAACGAAACAGACAAAAAGAGGATTACCAGTAACAGTAGACATTAGCAAAGGAGCCAAAAGACAGAAAAGAACCGAAAAATAGCTCTTTCTTTCGGTATAATAATTGTGTTTAAAGCGAGAATTTCATATTTTCTAAGAAAGTCAAAACATTATTATTTCTGTGTCTTTTGCTCAATAGATTGTCAACTCACTATTATACGATCACAGGTATCATTCTCACACTTAAAAACCATTCACCCCGGAAATAATAACACAATTACCTCCCCTGTTTTTCTACCCCCCCCCCCCCCCCATGGAATAGCTATCTTCAAACGTTTGAATTTGAAGTTGAAGTTGATATTTTTGCCAATTTCTCAACTGACAATAGTGAATTATAGGATTAATAGGATTATTCTTTAACAAAGTAGGTCTGTTTATAGATACCATCTATTTTAAGGCTTTATTTTAATACATTTTAAAAATATAACTTAAAAACATGAAATCATCGCTTTAACATTGATTTGTGAATACATTTATATGGACCTTATAACAATAATAATGAATTTATATAGCGCCTCTCATTTAGAACTGTTCTACACATGGCGCTGAGCTGCACTGTCACGTTTGGTATTTACAGTTAAATAAGTGAGTCTACAAGCATTATTTAAAGGACTCGGTCAACTTAGGGAGATATAGATATGATATTATTATTTCGGTTACTTCAATAATTAGGCCTGTCACCGCTGGAATAAACTGGTGTGTGAAATTAGAATGTTATATTTAAACGTCTTTTGCCGGAGAGATTTTGTTACAGCTATGATGATATAACTGCTAAATCTATTTGTTAAGGCCAGCTTAATTTTTGTCAAGGTCCCTGAGATGTAAAAAAAGTTAGGGCACGTGATTGTTGGCTGGATTGTAAGTTAGGGTAAGCAACGGGGCTAGGTCGAGGGTTAGGGTTGGGATAAGCGCTAGCCCTGTTAACATCTCGTGGCCTATGACGAAAAATTGAGCTGGCCTTATCATTTAGCACTAACCATGATATATATAACATATATATATGTGTGTGTTAGAACTCTCAATCGTGGTGGAATAATGTCTGAGAATTCCCAGTCTGCTCCGTTCTTTTACAGACCAACACGCATCTAAGCGTAAATGATCCAGAGGTATATTTTATTGCATATCCTTTATCCTAATATGGAATATCATACGGTCTGTCATTGAGTCAACTGGCGGGGTTTCGAATCCCCGGTTGTACGTGACAAGGAGCAGGGTCGACTGTCCAACCTCGTGGGTTTTCTCCGGGTCCTCCGGTTTCCTCCCACTACTAAAGACCCCTACGCGCAAGCAAATAATTGAAATAAAATTGAACCATGTGTTTGTCCCAAAATGACCTAGTTTGTGTCGGGTAGACGTTAAAGCCCACCTCTCTTCCTCTCTCTCTCTCTCCCTCTCTCTCTTTCTCTCTCTCACACCACACACACATGGTAGGTCGATCCACGACCAGAAATAAAATCGATAAACAACTTATTTCTGGAGCTTATTTTAACATATAGTCGGGATGTGTCGATTTTTGTTTAACGTGCGTGCAAATGACGATTGAGTTTAATATCTGTACGTGTGTGAGAGAGAGAGGGAGAGAGAGAGAGAGACGGTGGTGAGTTAGTGTCTTGGTGAGAAGGAATGGGGGTGGGGTGGAGAAATTTTGGGCTATATGGAACATAATTTGTAGCATATCTGAACCACTGTATATGCTCGACACAGTTGACTATTATGGTGTTGTAGAGCTTTAAACCAGATTGAAACCCATTTTGTGTTTTTATTTGAGCGGGACGATCGCGTCATTTGGCCCCTGGTAGTTCTGTGTATATCAACGCGTTAAAGTTCTCATGATGACCGGAAGTCGAAAGAAAGAGAAGGCCGTAGCACTCTTGCCTGGTAACATTTCCCTCGTAGCACACTGAATTATCCCAGTTGATGGAGAACGGTACGACGTTAAACCCCATTTCATTGTCAGTGTCACTACATAGACAGTTATCATTCATAATAGTCATTGGTTAATTACGGTCGAATATCGATATGCAACTCTGACGTCATATCTGGTAAATGTTCACTGAGAGATAGAGAAATGGGGTTTAACGTCCACTCGACACAAACCAGGTCATCTCGGGACTAACATTTGGTTCAATTTTATTTCAATAATTCGTTTGTGCGTAGGGTTTTAAGCAGTGGAAGGAAACCCCGAGGATCCGGAGCAAACCCACGAGGTTGGACAGGCGACCCTACTCCTTGTCACGTACAACCGGGGAATCGAAACCAGGTATTGGCCGAAATAATTCCTTAGGGTTTTCCAGTAAGGTTTAAACGGTTGATCTGGCAATGAAAAGTGTCTAGTCGTTCGACTGGGACATAAAAGAACCTTCGACATTTAGTATACGTATAGCCGTCTTCATCATTAACAGGGTTGTTGCAGTAAACCCTATTTCATTTATCGACCTATAACTTTTCGTTTGTCTAACACAGAAATGAAATGGGGTTTAACGTCCTACTGTTCTGCTCCGACTGGGCTAATGAAGACGGACATACGTCATACAGTGTGCTATGAGGGAAATTTTGCCCGGGCAGCGGCGCTTCGGCCTACTCTTATATCGAATTCCAACTGCCAAGGGATCTTTAACGTGCATGCCAATATGTACACGAGACCTCGGTTTTTTTGTCCCATCCGAACGACTAGACAGCTGTCCTTGTCAGGCCCTCCGTCCTGCATCACTGACAAGGGGAAACCACGCCGGTAAATGCTGGGATCTATCACCCGACCCCCAGGCTAGCGAGTCCGCGTCTTACCCACCTAGCCACCGTGATCCCCAATTGAAAACATAAACAAATATGATGTGATATATTTTGTTAACCTATGGTCATTTCAATATATCAAAATATCAACTATTTCCGTTGGATTACGTGACGACTGTCTAATAAAAACATGCTTACGAACTTGAAAGCCATATTGGTTTGAGTATAATATTGCTTGCTAGTGCTATATACATATGGTGACTAGGACCTATAGAAATCAGGATACATTTATAAAGATCCGGAGCTGAGAAACTCGCGTTTCCCCTTACCAGCAGTGCAGAACGAAGGGTCTGACTTGTCTACGATATCACCGTCGTTGGAAGTGAACGTAAAACTCCAGGAACAAACGAACAGGGATCTGACATGGAAAGGTGTTTAGTCACTCGAATGGGCAAAAAATCGAGGCTTTAGTGTCCCGTGTACACATTGGCGTGCACTACAAAGTTGGAATTCGATGCAGAGTAGGCGTAAACTTTTCTCATAGTATGACACGTGCTCGTCTTCGTTAGCATATTATTTTTATAAACAAAAAAAACCCAACATGATACAAGATAAATTATATTGTCAATTTCAGTTAATAAGCCATATAATAAATTAGTTTGTATGAACTATGAAAGTCAGCGATCACACACCAATACAATATAAGTACTATATACCATTAGCATGCAGTTTTGGTGATAGATCACTGACAGTGACGGCGCCAAGGAGGGAGGCGGCCAAGGGGAGGGGGGGAGATCTTAGCACGGTTTTCGCCTTGGGCAGTTTGGTTAGTGATGTATCTTGGTAATTGATTACCGTCTCCCGTTACAATACTAAACAATACGGAAAAATGAAATGAAATGAAATGTGGTTTAACGTCCTACTGTTCTGCTCCGAACTGGGTTAATGAAGACGGGCATACGCCTTAGCGGCACTACGCCTACTCTTATATCGAATTCCAACTGTCAAGGGATCTTTTACGTGCACGGTTTTTCGTCCCACCCGAACGACTAGACATCTGTTCTTGTCAGGCCCTTGGTCCTGCATCACTGACAAGGAGGAACCACGCCGGAAAATCTGGATGATCTCAAACAATACACAACTATACAGAAGAAATGAATTAAACAGAGTTTAACATCCTACTTCCCCGCATCTACTGGGCTAATGGAGACGGGCGTAGGCCTTACAGTGTACGTGCTATGAGGGGCATTTTGCCTGGTCAGCGGCACTAAAGACAGCCTATTCTTATATTGAATTTCAACTTTCAATGTTTCTTTTAATTACACGCCAGCGTGTACACGGGTCCTCGGTTTTACGCTCTGTCCGAACGACCACACACGGTACTTTTCGGGCCCTCCGCCTTGCACCAGTGACAAAGGGAATCACAAGGAACTTGCTCGACCAACCCCGGGATCGGAACCCGGACCTCCAGATTAGTGAGCCACAAGAACATCAGTTTATTAACAAATCTATGATCATCCCATTTCAAATCTAGAAAAAGAGAGGCACATACATCCCTTGAACCTCGTCTGTCGCTCCCTATTCCAGATCCTTGATCTGTAGGAAAGAAAATATATTAACGTAATTCCAATAATAAAGTGCTTTAGCCTCGGGTCTCGGTAGGTGTGGGTGTGTGTGTGTGGGTGAGGGGGGGTGTAGTCTAAGGCGTGCGATTTAGATTCTAAGGTCTATCATTTAGTCAAGTGGCATGGTTACGTTTTCCAGCCTGTCCATGACATGGAGTATGATCGCATGTCCAACCCCGAGGGTTTTCTCCGGGTCCTCCGGTATCCCCCAATTGCTAAAGACCCCTACGCTCAAGCAAATCATTGAAATAAAATAGAACCATATGTTAGTCCCCAAATGACCTACATATTTTGTATCGAGTGGACGTTAACCCACACTTTTCTCTCTGTCTGATTTTCGTCCCGATCCTCGATTGCCCAGGCCCAAATTTTATGCACAGAATAGCATGAGCTGTGTTTAAGGTAGCCGTTTCTTAGTATATGCACGCAATGACTTAAGAAATGAAATGAAATGAAATGGGGTTTAACGTCCTACTCTTCTGCACCTAACCTGGGCTAATTGATTTTGCCCGGGCAGCGGCGCTACGGCCTACTCTTATATCGAATTCCAACTGCCAAGGGATCTTTTACGTGCACGCCAATGTGTACACGGGACCTCGGTTTTTCGTCCCATCCGAGCGACTAGGCAGCTGTCCTTGCCAGGCCCTCCGTTCTGCATCACTGACAAGGGAGAACCACGCCGGAAAATCTGGATGAACTTTCTCGGCCAATGCAGGGATCGAACACCCGACCTCCAGGCTAGCGAGCTAGCGTCTTACCCACTTAGCAAGGTGATCCCCAATGACTTAAGAGAAATACTGTCTTGATCGACCAGTTCAGTAAATCACATTCTTCCCGAGGCACACGGAAATCCATAGTCTGCTTAATGATAAAATTTTACCCATTTCCCCATGTTACCTTGATATTAAATAGGCAATTCCTGCTAATCTATCCAGAACAATATCCGTCTGGAGTGATCGAGCCTAAATTACGTAAGCGTTACTCATTATGTGTATATATTTAATAACTTAGCATGCATATCAACGGAAATGCCCTCGGGCCGTCAAGACATACACGTTCTTCCCTAATATTGACAGGTTTCAATTTACGCGTGAGATCTGTAATATTGTTTCTTTATTTGTTTTGTTGGTTGAAAACACGCAGATTATACATCAATAACATTTATAACCCTGTACAGGCAGGACCAACTGACATATATATCAAAATCCTGTTTTAAGTTTGTAAGTAAAGGCATAAATGTCAAATGGTGGACTTGTCCGACTTAACTTATTATCAAAACATAAAGAACAAATACATGTACGTCAATATGAGTAACAACGTTCTACTTTTCTGCATCGACTGGGCTAACGGAGACGGCTTCAAGCGAGAGAGAGAGGCGGGGGGGGGGGATTTAAGGATTAACATAAGGTTAAATTTCATTTCAGTGAAAGGCTCGTGCATCGGGATTTTGTAGCAGATAACGCACTAGGCTAACGGAGGCGGCTTCAAGAGAGAGAGCAGGAGAGGGGGGAGGGTAATATCAGGATTAACATATGGTTAAACTTCATTTCAGTGAAAGGCTCGTGCATCGGGATTTTGTACTAAATAACGCACGGGATTAGACATGCGACCTTACTCCATGCCAACTTGTTTTATACGCACGCGGTAGCCTACCCCCCCCCCCCCACCCCCCAAACTCCACCCCTGCCACCAGAATTTGAATATAAAATAAATTGCAATTGGGGTTTAACGTCCTACCTTTGTGAACCAATCTGTCAGCTGAATATAACAACCATCTTCATTAATCCAGTGGTTGTAGAAAGATACGGAAGTTAGCCTCCACGTCACTTCCTTAAATATAACATGGTGGTTCTTCTTTGTTTGTCTAACGTCCGCTACCAACGACGTGGGTTTTCTGCGGGTCCTCCGGTTTCCTCCCACGGCTAAAGACCCCTACGCGCAAGCGAATTATTGAAATAAAATTAAACGATATGTTAGTCCCGAAATGACCTAGTTTGTGTGTGTCGAGTGAACGTTAAACCCCATCTCTCTCTCTCTCCCCCTCTCTCTCTCTCTCTGTTGGAGGAAACCGGGGTAACCGGAGTAAACCCACGAGGTTCAGAAGCCACGTACACTTACACCAGGGATCGAAACCACAGCCGCAATTTTACTATATTCCAATTAATAGATGTGACGCACGTCTTCTGTCCAGTGATCATCGATCATCACTATTAACTTCATAAACATTGGACGCAATGATGTGTTTATTACTTTAGGAATGTGTTCTCTTCGCTCCTCCTTTCGATAAGTTTATCTAAATTATCTTTTATTTATCACCCAATAACACATTCTACAGTGGATATCGCTTGTGTGATCAATTTCATAATCTCCTTAGGAGATATCGCTTTACATGAATTTGATTGGTCAGTTAAAAGGGAACTACTTTTTTTATTTTCAAAGAACAGTTCCTTTTTTTATTACAATTAACTTCTTCTTTATTTATTTAATGAGCTATTTTTATTTAATTGACCTTGATGGAAACATTGGGTCAAAAAATGATGTATCACTACGCCGTAATGTAATCAGGTTCAGTAAAAGTGAAATCTATAGCAAAGAATTATATTTATTTATTTGTGCATGTAATAAAGGATTGGGTGATAAATAAAATCTCCTACTCATCCTTTTTGATATCAAAAAATATCAACACTCGTCGATAAAGTAAAAATAAAATCGGTAGAGGCTCGTAGGAGATTCTCTATATATTCCATCTGCTTGACCGGTTAGGTATTAGCCGCGAAAGCTTATTGGGATTGTAAGGCGTGGTTTCCTCTTGTCAGTGGTACAGGACGGAGGGCCTGATAAGGACAGCTACCTAGTCCTTCAGATGGGACGGAAAACCGAGGTCCCGTGTATACATTGGCATGCCCCTAAAAGATCCCTTGCTAGTTGGAATTTGATATAAGAGTAGGCCATAGTGACTCTGCCCGGGCAAATTTTACCTCATAGCACACTGTACGGTGTATGTCCGTCTTCATTAGCCCCAGTTGGAGCAGAACAGTAGGGCGTTTCATTTCATTTGACATGTTAGGACACAAGCAATATACAAAATACTATTTTAGACGTAAAGATACATTATGGGAGATTAGATAAAGAGCTGGTAGTTCTCACTATAATAGTTAAAAACTAGATAATGTAAAGGGAATTTGCTACAAATTTCAGTCAAATTGGTCCACCCTCATGTGCCAGGTTGGCGATGAGTAAAGTTAACATAATGTGTTACTGGAACCCGCTATTATCATCTTTGAGAAGTACCAGTGAATATAGTCTCGTTAGTGGTTGATATTTAGTTTTAATTGACCAAGGGAATTCTGTAATCAACTTTGCTGTAATTTTTGTGTTCTCGACAAAGTCACTATGAAAAGGTCGGACAAAAGTGGTTGCATAGCTATTCCCACCTTTCAAAAAATTATGTGTTTGTCCCAATATCATCCCTGCTCGTTGCGAGAAGAAAAATTAACTTGTCATCTCTCAGACCAAACCGGTGTTCAACAGGGATCAGTCCCATTACCTGTGCTATTTATATCATATATAAATAACTTCTGTATCCCAACTCAACTGAAATGTCAAAATAAAGGTTAAAAGTACAGTTAATATTCAACTTCAAAATCTTTGTTTCAAACAATATTCAGTTCGATCAATTTCAATTTTGGATCCTTGTGATATCTATATTTATTCATTTATTCATTTTATACATATTTTATTTTTATGGGTTTTTTGTTTTTGTTTTTGGTTTTTTTTTATTTTATAAAGATTTATTTATTTATGTTTTATTCTGATTTTATAGATATTTAGCTTTTTACTGTTTCTATACTTGTATTTAATGTAAAGTGCACCTGAACAAGTATGTGGAGAATAGCGCTATATAAGTGTTGTATAATAATAATAATAATGCTACAGTATGTTCAAATCAATCTTATTGTTATTGGCGTTAACGTGACAGTCAACTTCGTTAAATATACATTTCCACTAGTTGTTCAGATGGGACGGAAATCCGCAGTCGGTGTTGGCCAGCTAGATTTTCCAGCGTAGTGTCCACTAGTTGTTCAGATGGGACGGAAATCCGAGGTCCCGTGTACATATTGACATGCACATAAAAAAAAACCCATGATAGTTGGAATTCGAAATAAGAACAGGCCGTAGTGCCGCTGTATGCGTAAATACCCCCACCACAGCACACTGAATGGCCTATAGCCCAAGCGGTGTTGGAAAAGAGGACACCAAACCGTAAACCCCATTTCGATTCACTTATTTACCGGTATATTTCTAGAAACATTGTTATTTCCTGAATTAAATCACAGGTTGTATCTATACTATGTCTTCGAAACCTAAGCTGCCTCCTTTACAGGCGCTGTGAGCCTCTCCAAGAAACTTGTCAACGAGTTCCGGCGAAATACTAAATTTGGAGTATGTCCTGAATCTTGGATAAGATACACAACTAACGGAAAAAATTGCACCATTGGCATCGATCAGATAGCTGGAGTAAATGTGTTCATGGTGCTTGGATATGGCTAGTTTCGAATGAAAAGTACAGCCATTAAGTTTTTAGTCGGTCGGATAGTGGGAGAGAGTAAACGCTGCCACTGCACTTAATATAGACAATAGATAATCGTGGGGATGGATCTATCTTGACAGCGATGTCACTATTGTGGAAGCAGACGTTAACGAACCCTTGACCGTTGGAAACCCTTCAAAGAAATAATATGTTCCATTTTTTCTTCTTCACACTCCTTCCTCTAAAATCTATACAGATCCCGGTGCTGCCAGGCGGTCACCTATCCAACTGACTGGACCCGACGTTGCTTAACTTCCAGTGATCGAACGAGAACTGGTGATATCAACGTGTTGTGGCCGTAGAGATTTCTTTCTAGTACAGTGCAGAAAATGATCTACAGCGTCAACACAAATCATAATAATTTGAATGTGATTAATAACGATAAGAGGGGTTTGGTGACCGAATGGTTCGCTCGTGTGCGCTGTATCATAAGGTCTGTCATTGAGTCAACTAGCGTGGATTCGATTCCCCGGTAGTACGTGACAAGGAGTAGGGTCGCCTGTCCAACCTCGTGGGTTTTCTTCGGGTCCCGTGGCTTCCTCCCACTGCTAAAGACCCCTACGCACAAGCGAATTATTGAAATAAAATCAAACCATATGTTAGTCCCGAAATGACCTAGTTTGTGTCGGGTGGACGTTAAACCCCCTTATCAGATCTAACTATATAACCACAAGCGGCCAACATAAAGTACCCTATCTGATCAACTACAAATATTCAGAATAAGGCTGCCAGAATTATTACCAGGACTAAACTATCTGAACACTAAACAGCAAAAAAAAACCCGACTTACTAAATGCATCCAAAAACTTTTTTGTGAACAGTATGTCGACACATTAGTGATTAATTCAGCACACTTCCAAGACATTACGGGAAGGTTTAGAGTCTGTACACAGTCTATACATCTGTATCTGGAGTGTCCACCGCGAGTGTCAATAACAGCAGCGCAGCGTCTGTACATGGGGTGGACCAGACGATTGATGAACGCCATTAGCATCTGGAACCACACTCTCAGAAAAGCCTGGCGCAATCCATCGGCTGTGTTTGGTCTCGGTACGACGTTATTAAGTATCCTCTGAATTTCATCCCAAAGATGTTCAATCGGGTTTAAGTCCGGACTAAGGGGTGGCCAGTGCATAACGTTGACGCTGTTCTGCTGTAGAAAGTCCCGAGTAACTCTGGCGGTGTGGGCACGGGCGTTGTCATGCTGGAAAACGTTGTTTCGATGACGTGCGAAATGTAGGAACAGTAGGACGTTAAACCCCATTTCATTTTCATTTTTTAGACACTGTAACCAGGGTATCGTTTAATATTGTGCATTTATCATTAATTTCTTTAACATTCATTCAATATTAAAACTTTGTTAGAGAATTTGTAAAAATCATTTAAAATCGCCTAAAACCATTTAATGTGTACCTGTGCTTATTATAAAGCTGACCCATTCAGTATCGATAATGAACATCCAATTTACATGCGTTTAATTTCTCGATCACCATAAACAACCTAAAATTGATTATTAAGGCATAATGATTAATTTTTGAACAGTGGTCAGGATATTAAATGCTTGTAAATCGTACATTCGGTCAGCTTTAAACTGGACACAACTTTCTCGTCAAAAGTCAAAACCCAGTAACTCACTTTTTTTATTTATCAAAATTGACTTGGGACCAAATTTGTAGTTACTGGGGTATGTGCTTCCTGTTGTTGTACTAGATATTCCGATCTTTTGATTTTGTAAGCATTTACACTTACGACACAACCTAGCAACTTCCTTCATTTGCCTAGTATGCCAAAGAAAAACCTAATAACTCAATTCGGTGAAAAAGCTGGGGTTTAATATTCATTCATTATGTTTCCCTTTGTTTTCTCAAAATAAGAAAAACGTGAATTACTAGGTGTTGCTTTTTGACGGATGAAGTACAAATTAGATAATTTTTCGTGATTTTAAATGATTTTTACGATACTGAAATTACTTCTAATAATACGAGATTAAATGATAGCCAGATGACTGATTTATTAACACAATATGTTCCAGCTAGAACTGTACGTTCATCAAATAGTAAACGACTGTGTTAAATTCCAATAAATTGAAATAAAAGTTTATCATGCAGATATTAAGTCATTATAATCAACAGTGGTTAAATATGTTATTGTATTTTTATATATATTTTTTTCTAGCGAATTAGACAACAAATGATTTTATTAGAAATTTAATCATTAAATTTATCAGAAATATTATTAATTGCGTTAATTTAATACAGAACATTAAACTTTTTCATTGTGATTTTAATATTAAAATTACCTTCCGTATATAAGTTATTTTGTGAGTTTACATATAGAGAATTCCGAGAGAACTTGAAGAGAAGACAACACTGTCATGAGGTCCGGCCAAATGGAAGGCGTAAGTAAATTACCTTACATTGGAATTCAAACATTTAGTTGTGTTAGACAAATGAAATTAAATAGGTTTATTACAACAACCCCTTTAATGATGGAGACGGCTCTACGCATTGGTGCTATTAGGGAGAATTTCCACCTATTATGCATCGAATTTTAAAGATACATTATGGGGGATTAGATAAAGAGCTGGCCATTCTCACTATAATAGTTACAATCTAGATAATGTAAAGGGAATTTGCTGAAAATTTCAGTCAAATTGATCCAACCTGAACCGAGATTTTGAATTTTCGGCCTATAGCCTCGATCATCATTACTAAAGTCTGTACGATAAAAAAACATAATCTCGATTATCCATTTAATGATTAAATTATGAATGGAAGTCGAACAGAAAAACGGAACCTTTTTAAGGCGATTCTGCACGTGCTGTCGCACAACATGGCGGTCTTGTCGCCTTGTGGTAACCCTTGGTCTACCAGATCGGGGGCGATTATCCGTGGTGTTGCTGAAGCCTGTAGATGGACCGAACACTGACCTGTAAGTGATTGGCAACGGATTGGGCAGTGTGGCCAGCGTCCAGTCTTCCAAGCGCCTGGTTCCTCTGAGCTGTCGTGAGTCGTGGCATGCTGCTGACGTTGTATTGTAAATGATTCAACCAGGTATGCGGGGGGGGGGGGCTGCATGAGTTACATGAAAATCATGGAGAACACATTACCATCTCAGAAGTCGGGTTGAGTTTTTGAGAACATTTCCTGGGTTCAATTCTGTGTTTCGGAAGGAGCATTATTGCTCAGGTAAAGTTGGAGATGTGGTCACAAATATACAATAAAAACATTTGGCAAGTTTTATACAATGAGTCTATTCATAGAAATATATCAACCTGACGTTTCTTTTGCTGCTTAGTATATTACATCCGTTTTGGCTACCTTTTAAACACAGATCACTTTAACTTTAAACTTTTTGAACGACCACTTCGCACCAGCTTATACACTGTAGGGAGTCACGGTGGCTAAGTGGGTGAGACACGGAGGTCGGATGTTCGATCCCTGGATTTTCTGACGTGTTTTTCCCTTGTCAGTGGTGCAGGGCGGAGGGCCTGACAAGGACAACTGTCTAGTCGTTCGGATAGGACGAAAAAACGAGGTCCCGTGTATAAATTGGCGTGTACGTAAAAGATCCCCTGGCAGTTGTAATTCGATATACGTATAAGCCATAGTGCGGCTGCCCGAGCAAAATTTCCCTCATAGTACACTAAACTGTATGGCGTATGTCCGTCTTTATTAGCCCAGTAGGAACAGTAGGACGTTAAGGGCAAGGTAAAGTGACACCATTTTGTCACAACACTTGAAAAGATGAAGAATATATTTCAAAAACCAGAACAGTGGCCCTTGGATACAAACGTCTAAAATAAAAAACATTACTCACAGACCATTTTTTTACCACCACTGACCCTTTAAACTGATCTTGTGATCACTGAGGCGTAAATTTATGGTGAAAATATCGCAAAATGTCCAACAAACGCGTTTACACCTACAAGAATTATTTGAACTTTCTGACGTTATTTATCACATTCAACTATTGTCCCATGGTGTGTACAACAACCGTCGAGACTCGCTTTTACAATTAACCTCTCTCTATTAATGTAATACGTATTTCATTACGTTAGGTACATACTCGCATGTGCTGTAGCCATTTTGTTATTTTGTCTCGCCCTTCTTCTCCAGTGACTTTCTGTTGACATATCACTGAAGCACGAAAAATCGCCAGGTTGATCGAACCTACTGACGGAATACAAATCGAGGGAAATCAATTATTTACATACCTATATATTTTTAAAAACCCTAACCGTTGCATTTTCTTTCTGATCACCCATTATATAGACCTATACACAATCCGTAGTTCCGAACACAGCTCAAACGACCTTCACCCTTTACAGGCATTACTCCGCGTTCAATGAGTTTTTGGCTCAAGTTTATAATTTGTTGTAATAAGTGTCATATTATGTGGCATACTATTTGACACATATCACTTAGAATATGTTGCTTGTATTACATTTTGTTGGTGAAGTGTAACTTGTGGAATTTAAATTGGCTTTGTCGGACTATTGCCATTCGCTGCAGAACTTCTAGAAGGTGTCATTCGGCCTCCAAATGTCAACAATTAAGAAATTTGGCAAAAACCTTATTTCGTGAATATTTTGAGAGAAATGTTTTGTAAGGAGAAACTTTGAAAGGTACTGTGGCATTATGTAGCATCGATGTCATTTGTGATCGGATAGCCGATCTCTGGAGATGTGTGGGTTTTTTTTAGAAAGATGGGACGAACTGTCAAAAAAGTTGGTACATATGGTTTCGTCGTCAAGTGATCTCAAATTCGTTTGCATTTCAACTTGGTTCTGGTTCTTTAATCACGTTCTGATGACAAGACTAGTTTAACATCTTATAATACTTTTATTCTCTGCTTCTTCTAACATATTATGTACAAAACTTAAAGACTCCGTAACTAACTTGTATTGAGGGAGCCATGTCCTAGCTTGGCACCAATGTGCCAACTCTCGGGCGCTCTCCCTCGTTCCGTCTCGTGCCGAGCCGAGGTGCCCATGGCCTCCGCTCTCGTGTCCTGTCCGGACCCCTTTCTCTTATTCGTTTGTTAATCTGGGTTTATAAACCATTCCAGACAAAGGAATCTGATTAGACATCTGGCTGATGTATCATGTATCATATCAGGTTTAACATTTGCTTATCATCAAAGAAAGTTTAAATAAGACATGCCATCAAGGTAAGGTTACATAATCACATAGACCAAGAACTCCTGGGATGTCGATAGCGAACAGGTGTCAAGTTGGCAGGAAGCGTCTATAACATCAGATAATCTGTGATTATGTAACATACCTTCCCCTTTTTTTTTTGAATAAAGTTATGAATTATATGAAATAACTTTTCAAGACCATTACAAAATTAAATATAAATGGAGTCGATGGTAACTACCCTAATTAATATATAAACAAAAATACGAAAAATAACAATACACTGATTAAAAGTTATATGAACAACAAAAATGTAAATGGCAAAAGAATAAAACACTGGTTGAGAAGTAATAAAACACTGGTTGAGAAGTAATAAAACACTGGTTGAAAAGTTCATACATATATACTAAAGTGTTCATACACGCGAGACATTGAAATCACATAATTATGTCGCAGATAATTTTACTGTTTACACACACGCGTTCCTGGAATCACATATATAATGAAACATATTCGGATTTGCACACACGCGAGTTATTTGAATCACTAATAATTATAAAAAATAAACCCCTAAAGCTATTCTAATGTTTGCACACAATCACTAATAACTATAAAAATAAAAAAAAACCCACTGTAACTATTCTAATGTTCGCACACACTCGGGAAGCGCGAAATACAATCCTTGAAGCCAACTGTAGGGAGATACAAATTCATTTTTTTCTCCTTCCTTCATTCCGCCGTCTTCTTCTTGTATACGTTTCCCGTACTGTAATGGCAAGGGGTCGGTGTCTTCCGGTAGTCTTATCTTCTCCTTACGACATGGCCGGATCGGAAATGAAATGAAATGAAATGGGGTTTAACGTCCTACTGTTCTGCTCCTATAATGGGCTAATGAAGACGGGCATACGCCATACAGTGTGCTATGAGCGAAATTTTACCCGGGCAGCGGCACTAAGGCCTCCTCTTATATCGAATTCCAACTGCCAAGGGATCTTTTACGTGCATTCTAATGTATACACGGGACCTCGGTTTTTCGTCTCATCCGAAGGGCTAGACAGCTGTCCTTGTCAGGCTCTCCGTTCTGCACCACTGACAAGGGGAAACCACGTCGGAAAATCCAGATGAACTTTCTCGGCCAATGCAGGGATCGAACACCCGACCTCCAGGCTAGCGAGCCAGCGTCTTAACCACCTAGCCACCGTGGCTCCCCTGGCCGGATCGGTGTGTTATGACATGTGCTATGTAATAACCGCAACTCGTGCCCAAGTTTTATCATCTGTTTATCATATCATGGAGTGAACTTAATTAATAGTTAATCAAATTAGCAAGTGGAACAGACTTAAATTAGCTATCTAACGATATTTACATTATTATTTACATGGATAGAATTGAAATTAGGATGTCATATTGTTTTATCTGAACACATTTTACCAATCTTCAATAAGATATTTTGAAAGAACTTATCAAAATTAATAACGGTTTATCTCTATAATTTTTAAACACAACACAAAGCAAGACAATACGTTCGCTCAAAATTCTGAGCACGACCCTCTCCTGGGGTTAAACCAATCCCACCTGACTGGGGTTTCACATAAAACTTTTCCCGTAACATATCGGGACATCCCAATCTATATTATTGGGGTATCACAAAATAAAAAAAAATCTCTCCCGTACATATCGGGTCATCCCATTAATATTAGGGGTATCACAAATAAAACTCTCTCCCGTAAATATCGGGGCATCCGATTAACATTTGGGGTAATATACACATATAGACAAAACAACCCCCCCCCCCCCCAAAAAAAAAAAAACATAGAGATAAACGCGTTAATACTTTGTGAATGTTATTGGGTTAAATTCCAAATTACGATACTGTTAACCCAATTCTAGTTAAACAATCACAAAACATTTTACTTTTCGATATTAACCTGTTAATACTACTTTTAAATGCCAAAATATGTGCTGAAAAACAAGCATTTATAATTTATAATCTATAAAAACAACATGACCCATTGTAAAACAAACAATATATACAATTTTGTTTTAATCATTTTCCTACAAATAGTTAAGGACTGTTCCACTACTAGCTTGAAAGGCAATATATTAAATTTAGTAACTACACCATGATATTTAATAAAGCGTGATGATAAACTGCTGATTTCCCAGTTAAATTATAATGCATATATAGCACAATGTCAGGATTTACCGTAGCCATGGTAGGATTAGAAAATGAGTTACCTTAGAAATAATTCTTTGATCGCCTAGTGGTTACACTGAGTATGCTTTTAGTATTTTTTAGAAGTATTTATTTCTCTTCTATTGTCATATTGAATGAAATTAAATATGTTTATTTAGCCGCTGTGTGTATGAAAGATGTCAAACTAATCAAAGCCGAATCACAAAATAGTCCTCTAATTATTCAATATGGCGGCGCCTATAAAAGGTAATTTCACAGAGGCGGTTTTGTTTGCGAAGACAAATTTAGGAGTATCTAACCTTGTTTTGAAAGATAAACAGATTGAATCTCTAAAGACAGTTTACAATGACAAAGAATTTATTGCAACATTACAATGACAAAGAATTTATTGCAATATTACCCACTAGTACATATTATATATCGCTTTTACCAGATTGACAGAAGTTTACATTTTGCTAAAGACACGTGTTTACATAAAACACGTGCGAGCTCGGGTTATTTTTACTCTGTTGTGTACACAAAGCGTTAGTCCGGCCGATAAGTCCCTCCCCAAAATGATCACGTGGGCTTTTTAAATGGCGGCTAATTGGGGCAGTGATCATAATGACGTATGACGTAGATGGATCGCTGCGTGCAGTTGTGTCTTCTAGTGATAAATTTTGTGGGTTTATATATAAGTTAAAATTATCAAGTTTTAGCCTCGGCCTATATTATTAAATTATTTTTTGTGTCTTACTTTATTTAAGACATGGTTTGTTGGGGTTTTCATTTTTAAAATTATTATATAATAATTATACTATTATAATTATGTGTCGTTTATTTAGGATTTGTTTCATATAAACTTTTCCTTGTAATTTTTATTCTTATTTTACAGAATTAGACAAGATAATCTACGCAGTTTATGGTGGCCGTGTTGCTTTAAAGTTAAAGGAGGTAAATCGCTAATATTTGAGACCTAGAGCAATCCATATAATAATGTAACTGATTTACATTCAATCGTTTCCGTTTTTACTCAAAGTTCAATTCAATTATGTTCGGCGAAATATGTCAGAAGTCTCAATTGCATGACAATCTCTAGCGTATGGTTATTTCTGGTTATGTCTAGCCTCGTTCATCGAGTACCTTATTACAAAAGGTCCTGAAACGCATTATGGTACACGATACGTGTACCAATGGTAAAATGATTATTTTGTCTTAAATATCGGATATCAGAATCCCATCTTTTCCCGGTAAGATCACAACATCAATGTTGATTTAAACTGACAAATAATTTGTATTTTCAAGGTGGAAGTCTTTGGATGATATTGAGTTATAGACTTGTGTAATTTGACAGATAAACAAGGAAAACTATGATTTCTATGGAATTCAAAGCAGCATTAAAAATTATGTGGCATTTATGATAAAAAAAACCCCTTTAAAATGGTAAGTATTGTCAATTTATATAAAAAAAACCTCAAAAACATTAAACATTCCGAGTCAAATAAAATATGTGAATACATGTATGTGTGGATTTAAAATCCTCCAAACTGATACTGATAGTTAATGTATCTACAATGGTAGCTGTCTTTTTTTAAATCTAGCATACCATGGATGATATTGAGTTATAGACTTGTGTAATTTGACAGATAAACAAGGAAAACTATGATTTCTATGGAATTCAAAGCAGCATTAAAAATTATGTGGCATTTATGATAAAAAAAACCTTTAAAATGGTAAGTATTGTCAATTTATATTAAAAAAAACCTCAAAAACTTTAAACATTCCGAGTCAAATAAAATATGTGAATACATGTATGTGTGGATTTAAAATCCTCCAAACTGATACTGATAGTTAATGTATCTACAATGGTAACTGTCTTTTTTTAAATCTAGCATACCAAAAGCAACCATTACATACATGCCAATCAAAAACATTTCCTATCTTGACAGTTAAGTTACACTTTTGCAAAGTGACGAGTGTTGTGCATGGGCAGGGTATGCCCAAAATATCACTATTAATATTACACAAACCCTGTTGGCAAGTTTACAAACCTATGTATTCCTTCTAGAGGACAGAAACATTGTACATTTGTGAATGGATGTGATTCATGTATGTCAGCATCTAATTAACTAGAACATTTGATATCACTTCCCACTGGAAAGTTTGCAAATAATGCTGAATGTTTTACATATGTACATGTATATTGAGAATTTGTGTATGTGCTGGATTTAGAAAATGAATTGAAAAATACACCTTTACATTATCTATTTTTAGAAACATAGGGCAGGAACTGAAATGTGATTTAGGATTTGTTGACTTTAATATAATAACAGGTGGGTATAACAAATTGTAAATAATGTGGATTATTCCATTTGATGTACATACATTAGCTGAATTCTTTTTAAGTAAATTGGGTGGCCGAAAGGATAACGTGTGCACATTTGATCACAAGGTCTGTCATTGAGTCCAGTGGCGTAGTTTCAGTTGTCCACTTGTATGTGACAGGCAGTAGGGTCGCCTGTCAAGCCTCGTGGGTTTTCTCCATGTCCTCCCACTGCTTAAGACCCCTACACACTAGCGTATTATTAAAATAAATTTGAACCATGTGTTTGTCCCAAAATGACCTAGTTTGTGTCCAGAAGACATTAAACCTCTCCCTCTGTGTCTCTCCCTTTCACACAAATGATACATTCATCATTAGGGTATAACTATATACGTGTAATAAGCCTTAGCAGACATACATACATTGTAATATAGCCCTGTATTCAAGTCATGAAAAATCCCTGCAAAAAGGCTGCTATTATTGTAATTAGATATCATATCCGGAATATGAAGGCTATTTGTACAATGTGTGCCTCATATCATAGGGGCAATATTGCTGTCCACTGTGCCACTAGTGGTACACCATACATCTGCAGTGAAAGTAGTGCATGAAACAAAATGGCCTTTTGTTTACAAATTATTTGAAAACTTTGAGGTCCTGTAACTAAGTTTTGATATTAAGGCATAGTGATTAATTTTTGAACAGTGGTCAGAACATTAAATGCTTGTAAATCGTACATTCGGTCAGCTTTAAACTGGACACAAGTCTCTCGTCAAAAGTCAAAACCCAGTAAATCACTCTTTTTTATCAAAATTTACTAAGGACCACATTTGTAGTGACTAGGGTATGTGCTTTTTGTTGTTGTACTAGATATTCCGATCTTTTGATTTTGTAAGCATTTACACCCACGACACAGTCTAGCAACTTCCTTCATTTGCCTAGTATGCCACAGAAAAACCTAATAACTCAATTCGGTGAAAACGCTGGGGTTTAATATTCATTCATTATATTTCCCTTTGTTTTCTCAAAATAAGAAAGCGTGAGTTACTAGGTGTTGCTTTTTGACGGATGAAGTATAAATTAGATAATTTTTCGTGATTTTAAATGATTTTTACGATACTGAAATTACTTCTAATTATACGAGATTAAATGATAGCCAGATGACTGATTTATTAACACAATATGTTCCAGCTAGAACTGTACGTTCATCAAATAGTAAACGACTGTGTTAAATTCTAATAAATTGAAATAAAAGTTTATCATGCAGATATTAAGCCATTATAATCAACAGTGGTTGAATATGTTATTGTATTTTTATATATATATTTATATCTAGCGAATTAGACAACAAATAATTTTATTAGAAATTTAATCATTAAATTTAACGGTGCATTGGCTACTATTTATCAGAAATATTATTAATCGCGTTGATTTAATACAGAACATTAAACTTTTTCATTGTGATTTTAATATTAAAATTACCTTCCGTATATAAGCTATTTGTGAGTTTAGATATTGAGAATGCCGAGATTACTTGAAGAGAACACAACACTGTCATGAGGTCCGGCAAAATGGAAGGCGTAAGTAAATTATCTTACATTGGAATTCAAATATTTAGTTGTGTTAGACAAATGAAATGAAATAGGTTTATTGCAACAACCCCTTTAATGATGGAGACGGCTATACGCATTGGTGTTATTAGGGAGAATTTCCGCCGATTAATGATTAAATTATGAATGGAAGTCGAACAGAAAATCGGAACCTAATCCAATAAACATCGTATGCTAGCGATGTCATCGAGCGTTGATTATGATCTGGATAAGTTAATTAATATCTAATTAATAATTTAGATAACATTTCAGGCCTTTTAAAGAAAGACCTGCAATAGGCAGATTTAGCTCTTGCATAATGTATGTTTAAATGGCAAGGGTTCTTTAATGTCCCATTCGAACGACTAGACACTGTTCATTGCCAGGTCCACCGTCTTAAACCTTACTGGAAATCCCTAAGGAACTTTCTCGGCCAATACCGTGATCGAACCAGGAAACTAACATTTAGTGAGCCAGTTCCTGACTCCAGGAACTACCGTAGAACTGAAGAACTGACCCTCTTTGTAGGGGAGTTGGATGGACGAATGGTTAGCGCGCGTTGTATCATAAGCTCTGTGATTGAGTCAACTGGCGTGGTTTCGATTCCCCGTGGCAAGGAGTAGGTCGCCTGTCCAACCTCGTGGGCGTCCCCCGGTTTCCTCCAACTGCTAAGCGAATTATTGAAATAAAATTAAAAACCATGCACATCATTCCTTGTCAGATGAATACAATGTGTCGTTTTATTTGTAGGTAAAGATATTGTTGGTTCTGTGTTTAATGCTGGAAAGCTGTTACGGCGGCTGGGTTAATTCTTTTGATTATTATTTGAATTTTCAATGTCCGACGGGCCAACAGATTGTAACAATATCAAGTTATCACAACGATTATTACGAGGATAGGAAATGGAGTTACCAATGCCAAGACTATGCCACACTGGGCTCCTGTACATGGCACGGTAAGCACAATGTAACAACAACAAAAATCCGTGAAAAAACGTAAAATATTCCGGAAACAAAAATTACAAAGAAAATTTCATCAGTATTTGTTTTTCCTGTAATTTACAAAAATTTCTTTAATTAACATAAGTTCCATTTTTAAATACAGAAAAGGAAATCCTGGTAATTTTTGTTTCCTGAGCATGAAAGTGATAAAAAATTTATTGAATTAACAATTCGCTTTTTACGCGTGTGTGAAATAGCTTTATTTAACTTCCGCTTCCACCAAAGTAATATTGAAGTCAATCTTTATACGCAACCTCTTTCCGCTAATATAAAAATACGAAATATCCTAATCGAAAAACGAGCGTAAGGTATCAAAAACCGGTACGTGTCAGTGATTGGACCGGTTAGAGGCTTTCAGATGTAAGTGTGTGGTACTATGAGTTTGCAGGTATAGGCTATATAATCAAAATATAAATAGAGAGAGAGAGAGATAGAAATGGGGTTTAACGTCCACTCGACACAAACTAGGTCATTTCAGGACCAACACATGGTTCAATTTTATTTCAATAATTCGCTTGCGCGTAGGGTTCTTTAGCAGTGGGAGGAAACCGGAGGACTCGTAGAAAACCCACGAGGTTGGACAGGCGACCCTACTCCTTGTCACGTACAACCAGGAATTCGAAACCACGCCAGTTGACTAAATTACAGGCTTTATGATACGGCCCGCATGTGCTAACCATTTGGCCATCCAACCCCCCAAAATATAAATAACAAATATGTCAATGGACATTTTGAAGAGGAGAACGCTAGATCGGCGATGGTCCTGCACATTTTAGCACATATGACGTCATATATGGATTGTGGGTTAGGGTTAGGATAGGGGTTAGGACATGCAGATTTCGTCAAAGCCTGAAGATGTAAACAGGACTATCCCCAACCCTAACCCTTACCCTAACCGTAACGCACAATCCACATATGACGTCACATGTGCAGGACCGTCTCCGATCTAGCGTCCTCCTCTTGGAGAGGGTATTAACGTCCTATTTTTTTTAACCGACTTGGCATTGAACGCGACGCAGAACCTACCGGTGTGAAAAACCGGGGTCCCATGTACATGTGGAAGAAACATAGAAATTCGAAATAACAATAAGCCGCATGCCAGTCTTCATTAGCTTGGCTGGTTCAAAAAGAAATAGTACGTTAAAGACCCATTTTATTTTATTTTAATTGTTATTAGTATTGTTATTTCAGATAGAGTTAATAGTTATGATAATGTGATGAACTTCAAATGTCCAGGCAACGGTGCAATATGCGGATTCAGGGGTTCGCATAGTAATTATTATGAGGACAGGGAATACGGCGTCAAATGCTGTACACTGCCCGAATGTATGTATTTAAAATTATCCATTTATGCAAAAGCTAAATCTGCCTATTGGAGGTCTTTCTTTGGGCTTGAAATGTTATCTAAATTATTAATTAGACATTAATTAACTTATATAGGCATTAATCCACTCTCGATATCATCGCTAGCCTGCGATATTTACTGGATTAGGATCCGATTTGCTGTTCAGCATTCATTCATGATTAAAACATGAAATGGATAATCAAGACTATGTTTTTTATCCTACCGACTTTAGTAATGATGATCAAGGCTAGGCCAAAAATTCAATGGTTGAATTCTGAGTTTAGAGTGGATGAATTTGACTGAAATTTTCAGTAAATTCCCTTTACATTATCCGCCGTGCTTTCCCTAGAAGTATCAGCCTCTAGTCTTTCGTTTGGGACGAAAATCCAAGAACCGTTGATATGGAGTTTAACGTCCTACTGTTCTGCTCCGAACAGGGTTAATGAAGACGGGCATACACCATACAGTGTGCTATGAGGGAAATTTTGCCCGGACAACGGCACCACGGCCTACTGTTATATTGAATTCCGACTGTCAAGTGATCTTTTCCGTGCACGCAAATGTGCACGCTCGGTATTTCGTCCGATCCGAACGACTAGACAGGTGTCTTTGCCAGGCCCTCCGTCCTGCATCAGTGACAAGGGGGGACCACGCCCGTTGAAATCTAACAAAGAGTAGGGTGTAAATCACATCGTGGGTTTTCTCTCGGTCCTCCGGTTTCCTCCCACTGCTAAAGATCCCTACGTGCAAGCGAATTATTGAAATAAAATTAAACCATATGTTAGTCCCGAAATGACCTAGTTTGTGTCCAGTGGATGATAAACTCTCTCCCTCTCGTTATCCCGGTTGATGCAGATGAGTAGGACTTCAATTCATCTTTTTTTTTGTATTTCAGTATTCCCGACAGAATTATCTTGTGAATGGTCTGGCAAAGTAAATGGATATGATCATACCTTTTATTATGGTGTACCGTGGCATAGATACATACATGGTATTTACAGTGTTCACAGTGATTGGTATGAGTAAGTATAATAAATTTAAACATCATGTAATATCGAACATTTAAACATATCATATAACCAGACATATTGAACAATTTACAGTAACTCACAATATGATTCATTTTACAGTATGACTGATTGTCTCTCATTATGGGGGGTGGGGGTGGATGGCCGAATGGTTAACACGTGCGCGCGCTGTATCACGCGGTCTGTCATTGAGTCAACTGGCTGGGTTTCGATTCCCCGGTTGTACGTGACAAGGAGTAGGGTCGCCTGTCCAATCTCGTAGGTTTTCTCCGGGTCCTCCGGTTTCCTCCCATTGCTAAAGACCCTTACGCGCAAGCGAATTATTGAAATAAAAAATTGAACCATGTGTTAGCCCCGAAATGACCTAGTTTGTGTCGAGTGGACGTTAAACCCCATTTCTCATAAAATCCAGATTTTAGTAATTTGATTGGATAATATTAGATTGATTTTAGTCCTTAGCCAATCAAAACTGAAGTATCTACTAAAATTGTATTTTATCTTTAGTTAAGATTTCGAGAAACAGGGCCCTGGATTATTATGCAACAATGGATACTGAACTGAAGAAAATACCACTAGAACATAGCAATAGATGGATCACCCCCTTTAATATCTACCAGCAGATGGGTCACCCCCTTTAATGATCATGTTTTCTGTTTATTTTCAGGGATCGAGTTTTTCAATTCTATGTATGCAACAGATGGCTTTGGTAATAATTCTTTGAATTTGCTAACCCGTCTTTAAGAGATTGTTAGAAAATAAAAATATCTGTTAAACATTTTACATTGTGTTGTTTTTGTTCATATTGTTCAAATTTAATACGTGATGTTCCAGCAAGAGCGGCGTGGTTCTCCCTTGTCAGTGATGCAGGATGGAGGGCCTGAGAAGGACAGCTGTCTAGTCCTTCGGATGAGACGAAAAACTGAGGTCCCGTGTATATATTGGAATGCACGTAAAAGATCCCTTGGCAGTTGGAATTCGATATAAGAGTAGGCGATAGTGCCGCTGCCCGGGCAAAATTTCCCTCATAGCACACTGTATGGCGTATGTCCGTCTTCATTAGCCCAGGTTAGGAGCAGAATAGTAAGACGTTAAACCCCATTTCATTTCATTTCCAGCAAGAGCGTGGCTAAGTGGGTAAGACGCTGGGTAGCTAGCCTGGAGGTCGGGTGTTCGATCCCTGCATTGGCCGAGAAAGTTTAACCAGATTTTCCGGCGTGGTTCCCCCTTGTCAGTGATGCAGGACGGAGGGCCTGACAGGAACAGCTGTCTAGTCGTTCGGATGGGACGAAAAACCGAGGTCCCGTGTACAGATTGGCGTGCACGTAAAAGGTCCCTTGACAGTTGGAATTCGATATAAGAGTAGGCCGTTAGTGCCGCTGTCCGGGCAAAATTTCCCTCATAGCACACTGTATGGCGTATGCCCGTCTTCATTAGCCCAGTTCGGATAACAGTTGGAGGTTAAACCCCATTTCATTTCATTTCATTTCCAGCAAGGGCAAGAATATCGGACCTCGTGGAAGGCATCCATTACTACTAGAAATGGGATTTAACGCCCACTCGACACAAACTAGTTTATTTCGGAACTACCAATTGGTTCAATTTCATTTCAATAATTCGCGTGAGCGTAGGGGTCTTTACTAGTGGGAGGAAACCGGAGGACCCGGAGAAAACACACGAGGCTGGACAGGCGACCCTACTTCTTTTCACGTTCAAACCGGGGAATCGAAACCACGCTAGTTGACTCCATGACAGACCTTATGATACAGTGCGCACGTGCTAATAATCATGCAACCCCTTGGACTAAGATTAAGCAACAATAGAAGGAAACAAACGGTATTTACATTTTATTTCGTATTTTCAATGAGTAGGTAACCATTAGACAAAGAGTGCACAATTTTCTTGTTAAAGAAATTTTACAATACATGTATTGTGATATTTTACAGTATTGTATATTGTTTATTTGTGTTTATTGATGTATTTGATATTTGTCATGGAAATGACACCCTTATAACTTGTTGGAAGGGTTCTTTGTTTAAACTCTTGGATTGGAAGTCTTCTTTTTAGGAACTTGTGGTTGCGTAGACTTCTTTCTAGGAACTCGGGGTTGTGAAGATTGCTTTCTAGGAACTCGTGGTTGCGAAAATTTCCTTTGGGACACATAATTGCGACGATGATAATAATATTCGTCTTCCGGTTCATACCTGTCAGGTGTATCAGGTCTTTCATAGCGATCAGGTGTATCAGGCCTTTCATATCGATCAGGTGTATCAGGTCTTTCATATCGATCAGGTGTATCAGGTCTTTCATACCTGTCAGGTGTATCAGGCCTTTCATATCGATCAGGTGTATCCGGCCTTTCATATCGATCAGGTGTATCAGGCCTTTCATATCGGTCAGGTCTATCAGGCCTTTCATATCGATCTTCTAAATGGTCTGGAGTTTCGTATTCGTAATAACGTACGGCTCTAGATCTAGATCTTCCAACTGGAGATACATGACGTGCTGACCCCAGCACCACAACACTGATCACAATATACAAACAAACCTGAAAAATTCATTTAAAAATAGTTTGAATTTTAACTTACGACATACTTCAAAACACGCATACAATGTAGGTTACTGTTTTTCCTCTACAATAGAAAACAGACTATTTTGAAACCTCAAATAGAAAACAGACTATTTTGGGACCTACATAAGAAAACAGACTATACACTACATGAAGATCTGAGCAGTTGTTTTGGGAGGTCGCGTCAGAACTCATACGGGCGACTTTTGACCCTATGACGTCAGATATTTGATTAACCAATCAGCATTGATATTTCTAGTGGATTACCCACAGGTCCGTGCAGCTCAGGCCAAACGTTCGCCGTTACAGACCGTTTCATTGGCTAATCTCTCACATCATCTAGAACACGTCAATGATAACAGCTATTCCAGATCCTAGTCTAGTAAAGACATGGACCGTATATCATAAGTAAAACGAAATTTTGAACTATAAAAAACGAAACGAAATAGGATCTGTGTTTTAATCAGGTTGGTTCATTTTCCATTGATGTGTAACATCTAATTTCAAACACTTTAAAGGTGCATCCTGTAAGAGCTAAATTTGCATATTGCAGATCTGGTTTCACATGTTATATAAATTATTAATCATACATTCTCTAGAACATCGGATGGCCGTGATTGTTAACGGATTAACACAAAATCGGCATTTTGATATAATTTGATTTAAAAATGGATAACCGAGACTTTCTCTAGAACATCGGATGGCCGTGATTGTTAACGGATTAACACAAAATCGCCATTTTGATATAATTTGATTTAAAAATGGATAATCGAGACTTTGTTTATTATCGTAGCAATAGTACTTGAAAATCGACATTATATCAATAAATTTGACTGAAATTTCCAACATGTTCAATTTTATCTATTTTTGAACTACTATAGCAAGAATGGTCATTTAAAGCTTATACAATGCATCTTACAATAGTAGTAAGTGCAGGATGACTGCACTACCCACAAAAAACAAATCAGACAAGACAAACTTGCGGATAAGACAAGGGGCAATTTATATTTCTAGACGAAAAAAAAGCCTTATCGCATAGTTAGGAATAGGAATAAAATGTGATTGGACGCCCCAGTATTTAGCGCTAATCTCGGGAATTAAGATATACGCAAGCCTGAAAATAAGGCATCTGTCACAGACACAGATTCAGGCTTTGTCAGGCACAAAACTTCTGGTGCCTGTCATTTTGTCCGGCACTGATTTTTCTTTTTTATTGATATTATTAATACATGTTCGGCATTAAGTTGAAAATGTCAGGTAATATTTCATTAGTGCCTGACAGTTCAGAGTCAATTCGTAGGTTGTCGTTGGTTAGTGCTAAATGATAAGGCCAGCTCAATTTCTCGTTATAGGTCACGAGATGTAAACAAGTCTAGCTCTAATCCCAACTCTAACCCTAAACCTGAGCCTAGCCCTCATGCTTACCCCAACCCTAACCTAAAATTCTCCAACAATCACGTGCCCTTACCTTATTTACATCTCAACGACTTGACAAAAATTGACCTGACCTTAACAAATAGATTTAGCCCTTGTCCTACACCAATAACACTTGGAAACCATTGTAGCAATATTGTCGTTGCGACATTGTTTTCAATTTATAGGCAAGGAATGAAGGAATAAGACTATATTATATTTCATTAATTGATATCTTTGGCAAGTTGGTAGATTCACACATTATGTAGAATTGTACTTAAATCAACATAGTTAATAACTGATGGGTTGACACATAAAAAGAGTTATTTAGCCAAAACATGTGTCTATAAAATAACACGAGATATCACGTGCATGGAAATTTACCATTGCATCATTTGGCTTAATTTAACCAATCATATCATTAATTGCACAGGTTCAGGCCCATGATCACACTTGATTGTGCATGATATCTATAAGTCTTATAAAAGAAATCATAGTAAACTTTCAAGCAGACTTCCATTAGATTCAAGAGAGGTTCCATCTGAGTTCCTAGACAGCCGCGAGCCTGGCTAGTGTAGGGAAAATGGTTTTAGCTAGTATTGTTATTTAATAATCTATTATGCTTGTACATGTATTCGGCTATATATATATATATATATATATATATATATATAACATGTAGAAGCGAACTGTTGCATTGTTATTCCTGGTAAGACAAACGTCTTAAGAAAACAGTAAGAAGTAAATACACAACGTGAAGCAGAAGTAAAGACAGGTAGAGATAAATTCTAGACGATCACAAGGCTACAGAAATATGTAGTAAGAAAAGATGCATTGGTCGTATGTAGGATGTGGCAACCGGTTTCCGACATACTCCCGCTCTCCACGTCTGACTAAAGACTCATGGTGCTACACCATGTACTGGAGTGGGGCTTAACGCCGCCTTCTGTGCCAATCGAGCAATTTTCTAGTGGAGTTTCTGCCTGGTCTTCGTTGAATTACAACTGCAAAGAGTTATTTATGTACACGCCAGATTTTACGCGGAACCTCCGTTTTTCCTACCATTCTTTGCAACACTGACATGGAGAAACCAGCCTGAAAATCCCCCCCCCCCCCCAGTAACTTTCTCGGACCTCCTCGATAATCAGCGACGATGCCCAATTGAATATCTATCAATTATATACGAATCTAAACGAATATTGTGATACCGGACCTCCTCGACAATCAGCGACAGTGCCCAATTGAATATCTATCAATCATATACGAATCTAAACGAATATCGTGATACCGGACCTCCTCGACAATCAGCGACAGTGCCCAATTGAATATCTATCAATTATATACGAATCTAAATGAATATCGTGATACCGGACCTCCTCGACAATCAGCGACAATGCCCAATTGAATATCTATCAATTATATACGAATCTAAACGAATATCGTGATACCGGACCTCCTCGACAATCAGCGACAGTGCCCAATTGAATATCTATCAATTATATACGAATCTAAACGAATATCGTGATACCGGACCTCCTCGACAATCAGCGACAGTGCCCAATTGAATATCTATCAATTATCTATGAATCTAAAAGAATATCGTGATAAGATTTGAAACTTACAGTTAAAGAATGCATGATAGCTTGCGTCTGGATAAATTGAGTGTTGAGGCTTGCTAAAGGTGGTATGTTAAAAACAGAAGTTATTGGCTTTTTATACTCGTAGAATACACGACAACGACACGTGAATGATAGATTGTATCTTGAAAATAAAACACACATTTATCTTCTGTCACTCAATTCTTACGCAAACAAATAAAATAAAACAATAAAATACTGTTTTATTCATGAATATATACGTATTTTATAGGTAGGGCTCTGCTCCGGGGTTTGGTTTTATAATCATTTCGGTTAATGTACATTTTGGTATGTCTTACTTTCAATAATGTGCCTGCTCGTTGGTATCTTTAGACGTGGGGTGGGGGAGAGGGAGGGGCCGGGTGGGCTGGGGGCTAGTGGTTTAATCACAAGTTCTATTACTCAATCATGTGGCGAGGTTCCGATTCCCCGCCCATACGTGACAAGGAGTAGGGTCGTCTGTCCAAACTCGTGGGTTTTCTCCGAGTCCTCCGGTTTCCTTCCACTGCTAAAGACCCCTACGCGCAAAAGGAATTATTGAGAAAAAAAATCAAACCATATGTTACTCCCGAAATGATCTGGTTTGTGTCGAGTGGACGTTAAACCCCATTTTTCTCTCTATATAGCTTTAGACAATGCCCCCTCAAGATCATTGCACCATAGCCCCTGTTACGCCAAACTCCTATAGATCCAACAGGAAGGATTAAGTTGTTTCATGCCGCTCTCGAATTAGTCATACTTTTTAATCTCACATATCCTTCTTAAAGCAAGGGCCTCAACCAGAATCTGCTCAGTGTCATGTTCCCTTGACAGTAAAACACACCTTGATGTAGGACACATCTTGATAGTATGGTGACTGATTGGTACCATGTCGAAATGAGCATGGTCGCTTCTACCATTGTCCTGGAAAGGTGACAACCCAACCGGGTTAACAACAGTGTTTACAAATAAAGATAACCTCGCAACCACAGTGTTTACGAGCAAAGATGACATCGTAACTACGGTGTTTACGAATAAAAATTATACCTCGTAACCACAGTGTTTACGAATAAAGATAATCTCGCAACCACAGTATTTACAAATAAAGATAACCTCGCAACCACAGTGTTTACGAGCAAAGATGACATCGTAACACGGTTTTTTCGAATAAAAATTATACCTCGTAACTACGGTGTTTACGAATAAAGATTACCTCGTAACCACAGTGTTTACGAGTAAAGATGATCTTGCAACCATAGTGTTTATGAGCAACGATGGCATCGTAATCACGTTGTTTTCGAATAAAAATTATACCTCGTAACTACGGTGTTTACAAGTAAAGATTATATCGTAACCACGGTGTTTGCGAATACCTTGTAACCATAGTGTTTACGAATAAAAGGTTATCTCGGAACCACAGTGTTTAATTTTGTCTCTTTATATTTATTACTATTTCAATGTGGCTTGGGTGGACGAATGAATAGCGCGTGTGCGTTGTATCATAAGGTCTGCCAATGAGTGGTCTGGCGTGGTTTCGATTCCCCGGTTGTATGTGACAAGGAGTAGAGTCGCCTGCCCAATCTCGTGAGTTTCCTCCGTGTCCTCCGGTATTCTCCCACTGCTAAAGACCTTTACGCGCAAGCGAATTATTGAAATAAAATGAAACCATGTGTTAGTCCCGAAATGACCTAGTTGGTGTTACCCCCCCCCCTCTCCCTCTCTCTACAGTTTCGACTATGATTAATTAATATTGTAATTATTATTTTATTTTTACTTTATCGACGAGTGTTGATATATTTTGATATCAAAAAAGATGAGTAAGAGATTTTATTTATCACCCAATCCTTTATTACATGCACAAATAAATAAATATAATTCTTTGCTATAGATTTCACTTTTACTGAACCTGATTACATTACGGCGTAGTGATTCGTCATTTTTTGACCCAATGTTTCCATCAAGGTCAATTAAATAAAAATAGCTCATTAAATAAATAAAGAAGAAGTTAATTGTAATAAAAAAAGGAACTGTTCTTTGAAAATAAAAAAGTAGTTCCTTTTTAACTGACCAATCAAATTCATGTAAAGCGATATCTCCTAAGGAGATTATGAAATTTATCACACAAGTGATATCCATTGTAGAATGTGTTATTGGGTGATAAATAAAAGATAATTTAGATAAACTTATCGAAAGGAGGAGCGAGGAGAACACATTCCTAAAGTAATAAACACATCATTGCATCCAATGTTTATGAAGTTAATAGTGATGATCGATGATCACTGGACAGAAGACGTGCGTCACATCTATTAATTGGAATATAGTAAAATTGCGGTTGTGGTGTCGATCCCTGGTGTAAGTGTAAGTGGCTTCTGAACCTCGTGGGTTTATCCCGGCTACCCCGATTTCCTCCAACAGAGAGAGAGAGAGAGAGAGAGAGAGGTAGAGAGAGATGGGGTTTAACGCCCACTCGACACACACAAACTAGGTCATTTAGGGACTAACATATCGTTTAATTTTATTTTAATAATTCGCTTGCGCGTAGGGGTCTTTAGCCGTAGGAGGAAACCGGAGGACCCTCAGAAAACCCACGAAGTTGGACAGGCGACCCTACTCCTTGTCACGTACAACCGCGGATTCGAAACCACGTCAGTTGACTCAATGACAGGCCTTATGATACAGCGCGCACGTGGGCTAAGATAAAATGAAAATAAGACCACTTTACTGCGATATCACCCTCGGTGGTAGCGGACATTAGACAAACAAAGAAGAATCACCTTGTTATATTTAAGGAAGTGACGTCTGGGTTAACTTCCGTATCTTTCTACAACCACTGGATTAATGAAGATGGTTGTTATAATTAGCTGACAGATTGGTTCACAAAGGTAGGACCTTAAACCCCAATTGCAATTTATTTTATATTCAGATTCCAGTGGCGGGGGTGGGGTGGGGTGCCGGTTGTAGGGTGCGCTTTAAGCAAGGTGGCATGGTTTCAATCTCAACTCTGTACATGACAGGGAGTAAGGTCGCATGTCTAACCATGTGCGTTTTCTAATACAAAATCCCGATGCACGAGGCTTTCACTGAAATGAAATTTAACCTTATGTTAATCCTTAAATTACCCCTCCACCACCCCACCCCCGCCTCTCTCTCTCTCTCTCTCTCTCTCTTCCTCTCTCTCTCTCTCTCTTGAATCCGTCTCCGTTAGCTCAGTGCGTTATCTGCTACAAAATCCCGATGCACGAGCCTTTCACTGAAATGAAATTTAACCTTATGTTAATCCTGAAATTACCCCCTCCTTTTTTTTCTCTCTCTCTCTCTCTCTCTCGCGCTCTCTCTTGAAATTATCGCCCCCCCCTCTTCTCTCTCTGGAAGCCGTCTCCTTTAGCCCAGTACGTTATCTGCTACAACATCCCGATGCACGAACCTTTCACTGAAATGAAATTTAACCTTATGTTAATCCTTAAATTACTCCCCCCCCCCGCCCCTCTCTCTCTCTCTCTCTCTCTCTCTCTCTTGAAGCCGTCTCCGTTAGCCCAGTCGATGCAGAAAAGTAGAACGTTACGTTGTTACTCATATTGACATATTTGTTCTTTATGTTTTAATTATAAAATTTTTAACATGAACATTAGGGTGGGCTTGTGATAGGTATGCCCGTCTCCAATTTTTAAACTGACAAAATAATTTAAGTCGGACAAGTCCACCATTTGACATTTATGTCTTTACTTACAAACTTAAAACAGGATTTTGATATATATGTCAGTTGGTCCTGCCTGTACAGGGTTATAAATGTTATTGATGTATAATCTGCGTGTTTTCAACCAACAAAACAAATAAAGAAACAATATTACAGATCTCACGCGTAAATTGAAACTTGTCAATATTAGGGAAGAAAGAACGTGGATGTCTACACGGCCCGAGGGCATTTCCGTTGACATGCATGCTAAGTTATTAAATATATACACATAATGGGGAACGCTTACGTAATTTAGGCTCGGTCACTCCAGACGGATATTGTTCTGGATAGATTAGCAGGAATTGCCTATTTAATATCAAGGTAACATGGGGAAATGGGTACAATTTTATCATTAAGCAGGCTATGGCTTTCCTTGTGCCTCGGGAAGAATGTGATGTACTGAACTTGTCGACCAAGACAGTATTTCTCTGAAGACATTGCGTGCATATACTAAGAAACGGCTATCTTATGCGTAGTCCATACTATTTTGTGCAGAGAATTTGGGCTTGGGCGATCAAGGATTGGGACGAAAACCAGAGAGAGAAATGGGGTTAACATCAATTCGATACAAACTAGGTCCTTTGGGACTAATATATGGTTCTATTTTATTTCAATGATTTGCTTGCGCGTAGGGGTTTTAGTAGTGGGAGGATACCGGAGGACCCTGAGAAAACCCACGGGGTTGGACATGCGATCATACTCCATGTCATGGACAAGCTGGGCACCGTAACCACGCCACTTAATTAAATGACATACCTTATGATAGAAGAAATCGCACGCCTTAGACCACTCAGCGGCACCCCACACCCAGACACACACCCACAGCCCCTACCGAGACCCGAGGCTAAAGTACTTTGTTATCGGTATTACAGTAATATTGTCTTTTCTACAGATAAAGGATCTGGAAAAGGGAGAGACCCATGCCGTTCAAGAGATTGATGTGCCTCTCTTTTTCTGGATTTGAAATGGAATGATCATAGATTTGTTAATAAACTGGTGTTCTTTTAGCTCACTAATCTGGAGGTCCGGGTTCCGATCCCGGGGTTGGTCGAGCAAGTTCCTTGTGATTCCCTTTGTCACTGGTGCAAGGCGGAGGGCCCGGCAAGTACCGTGTGTGGTCGTTCGGACAGAATAAAAAAAAAACCTAGGACCCGTGTACACGCTGGCGTGTCAATAAAAGAACCATTGAAAGTTGAAATTCAATATAAGAATAGGCTGTCTGTAGTGTCGCTGACCAGGCAAAATGCCCCTCATAGCACGTACATTGTAAGGCCTACACCCGTCTCCATTAGCCCAGTAGATGCTGGAAAGTAGGATGTAAAACTCTCTCATAGCACACCGTATGGACTATGCCCGTCTTCATTAACCCAGTTCGGAGCAGAACAATAGTATGTTAAACCCCATTTCATTTCATTTTCCGTATTGTTTAGTATTTTAACGGGAGACGGTAATCAATTACCTAGATACATCACTCACCAAACTGCCCAAGGTGAAAACCACGCTAAGATCTCCCTCCTTCGCCCCCACCCTCCTTTGCCCCGTTACTGTAAGTGATCTATCACCAGAACTGCATGCTAATGGTATAGTACTTATATTTTATTGGTGTGTGATCGATGACTTTCATATTTAATACAAACTAATTTATTATGTGGCTTATTAACTGAAATTTACATTATAATACATCTTTTGTCATGTTGTTTTTTGTTTATAAAATTAATATACTAGCGAAGACGAGCACGTGTCATGCTATGAGAAACGTTTGCGCATACGCTGCATCGAACTGTCAATGGATCTTTATAGCGCACGCCAATGTGTACACTGGGCACGAAAGCCTCGATTTTTCGCTCATTCGAATGACTAGTCACCGTTTCTTGTTTTTATTAGACAGTCGTCACGTAATACAACGGATATAGATGATATATTGAAATGATCAATAAGTTAACAAAATATATCACATCATATTTGTTTTCAAGGTGATTGTGTTATTGGACATTTACCAGATATGACGTCAGAGTTGCATATCGATATTCGACAGTAATTAACCAATGACTATTATGAATGATAACTGTCTATGTAGTGACACTGACAATGAGTGCCGTTCTCCATCAACTGGGATTATTCAGTGTGCTACGAGGGAAATGTTACCAGGCAAGAGTGCTACGGCCTTCTCTTTCTTTCGACTTCCGGCCATCATGAGAACTTTAACGCGTTGATATACACAGAACTACCAGGGGCCAAGTGACGCGATCGTCCCGGCTCAAATAAAAACACAAAATGGGTTTCAATCCGGTTTAAAGCGCTACAACCATAATAGTCAACTATGTCAAGCATATACAATGGTTCAAATATGCTATAAATTATGTTCCACATATCTCCCCCCCCTTACTGCTCACAAGGACACTAACTCTCTCTCCCATACGCACAGATATAAAACTCAATCGTCATTTGCACTCACGTAAAAATAAAATCGACACATCCCGACTATATGTTAAAATAAGCTCCAGAAATAAGTTGTTTATCGATTTTTTGGACCTGGATCGACCTACCATGTGTATGTGTGGGTGTGTGTGTGAGAGAGAGAGAGAGAGAGAGGGGGGATTTAACGTCCACTCGACACAGACTAGGTCATTTCGGGACAAACATATGGTTCATTTTTTTTTCATATTAGGATAAAGGATATGCAATAAAATATACCTCTGGAGCATTTACGCTTAGATGCGTGTTGGTCTGTAAAAGAACGGAGCAGACTGGGAATTCTCAGACATTATTCCACCACGATTGGGAGTTCTAACACACACACACACACATATATATATATATGTTATATATATCATGGTTAGGGCTGAATGATTAGGCCAGCTCAATTTTTCGTCATAGGCCACGAGATGTAAACAGGGCTAGCGCTTATCCCAACCCTAACCCTCGACCTAGCCCCGTTGCTTACCCTAACCCTTACTTACAATCCAGCCAAAAATCACGTGCCCTAACCATTTTTTACATCTCAGCGACCTTGACAAAACTTGAGCTGGCCTTAACAAATAGATTAAGCCGTTATATCATCATATCTGTAACAAAATCTCTCCTGCTAAAGACGTTTAAATATAACATTCTAATTTCACACACCAGTTTATTCAAGCGGTGACAGGCCTTATTATTGAAGTAACCGAAATAATAATATCATATCTATATCTCCCTAAGTTGACCGAGTCCTTTAAGTCATCCTTGAAGACTCACTTATTTAACTGTAAATACCAAACGTGACAGTGCAGCTCAGCGCCAACGTGTAGAACAGTTCTAGATGAGAGTCGCTATATAAATTCATTATTATTGTTATAAGGTCCATATAAATTTATTCACAAAACAATGTTAAAGCGATAATTTCACATTTTTAAATTATATTTTTAAAATGTATTAAAATAAAGCCTTAAAATAGATGGTATCTATAAACAGCCCTACTTTGTTAAATAATAATCCTATTAATCCTATAATTCACTATTGTCAGTTGAGAAATTGGCAAAAATATCATTTAAACGTTTGAAGATAGCTATCCCATGGGGGGGGGTAGAAAAACAAGGGAGGTAATTGAGTTATTATTTCCGGTGTAAATGAGTTTTAAGTGTGATAATGAAACCTATGATCGTATAATAGTGAGTTGACAAACTATTGAGCAAAATTATAGAAATTATATGAGATTGTGAGAGGATATCTCATTCATAAAAAGAAATGACTGCCACTAGATAAGTGAACACGTAAGAAAAACAGAAAAAGTCCGTGCATTACCATGTTTTTATAAGGTATAGAATGAATATAAACAAGGGAATGTACGGACTATTTCTATTTTTCTCGTGTTCTCTTATCTAATGACATTCAATTACTTTATTGAATTGTCAGGTATCCTCTTACAGTCCCATATATCAACGTTTGGTCTTCGAAGGAATTATTAGTGAGCAGAAATTCGGCCGTATATCCGTTATCACTCGTCACATCAGTCAGTTATATAGAGAGCAGACTCGTGTTTTCCTTTGGCGTTCGTCACTTCCGACTCAGGAAACCTGTATTACTCAGCTATCGTAGCAATGATCTCTGTGTTAAAATTATATTTGTAATGTGTTTAACCAGCTCTATCACATATGTGATAATGACTGGCACCAATATTGTCCTTTAATGTGTAAAGTGACTTATATTTAATTTTTGAAACAAATATGGTAATTTCTAATCAATCATGTTCGATGAAATACGTGAACAGTTGAAATTGAACGACAGCCGTTTACGCCTCCTTAGTGCATTCTACACGTTTTTTAAATCATCATTTTGTCGTTTGTGAATCAGCCTTTATTAATTACTTCCTCATTTTGTTAAAGGATACGTTTTTATTTGTTCATTACAAAATGGCACCCAAAACCACAGGGTACACGACTCGTATACTGGTTATAAAATGTTACTTGTGTCTTAAATATTTGATATTAGGATGCTATAGCTTCACGGCAAGTTAACAACATTGATTGAAATTGGTCAATGTTGAATTCTAATTTGTGTTTTTAATTTCGAATACTAATAGTAAGTGCAGGGGGACTGCACCACACAAAATTTACACAAAAACAAATACATGGACAGGGCATCATACTCAGGAAAACACAAACATACAGACAATTAAAAAAAGTGAATGGATCCGGGGGCTAGCCGTAAGCGTCCTCTGCGCTGTACAATCCCGGGTCTGTAGTGACACAGACTTCACTAAAATTTGAAAAAGCTTAGGAATACAACCCAAAGAAACTTAGCTCCTTTAAGGCATAAAGGACATTTTTTACTATTAATACTGGTTAATACTGCAAACTTACCAATCTGATTGGGTTTTTTTTTGTTTTTATTTTTATCGTTCAAAAGTTCGTTTTACTTGTCTTCACAACACTAGGATCTGGAAGAGTTGTTATATAACAGGCAGTCTAGTTGATGTGACGAATTAGCCAATGAAACGATCTGTTACGGCGATTTCTTGGCGTGCTCTGCAAGGAACTGTGGGTAAACCCCTAGAAAAGTCAATGCTGATTAATAAATGCCTGACGTCATAGGGTCAAAAGCCGCTCGTATGACCCCTGACGCGACCTCCCAGTACAACTGGCAAGATCTTCATGTAGTGTAGGCCGTCGAAAGTATAACGACTGCATACTTACCATCGAAATTATCATCGCATATCAAAGGCTGATCGGTAAGCGATGATTCCCTTAAAATAGTATTGAAAATAATATTAAAACTGGTCGGAAATATCTGGCGTCAAAACAGCTGTCGGGCGTTAAAATAATGTGTCAAAACAGCTGTCGGGCAAAAACAGCTGTCGGGCGTTAAAATAATGTGTCAAAACAGCTGTCGGGCGTTAAAATAATGTATTTTAAAGAATGTGGTTCTTGAGTAAGGAGTCTAGGTTGCGACCATTTAACTTGGCAAGGTGTTGATGAGCGAGGAAGGAGATATCAGGTATTTTCTCCATTGTGGCCAACTTTAAATGTCGCATCTGATTCGTGTGAACCTACAATACGAATCACATAATATGGCTTCACTTTGATTTTATTTTGGCATAGTAAACGCCGAGACCATGACATTGTTTCAGTGGCATTTAGTAAATGACCTGGAATAAACAGGTCACAATTCTATGGAATACAATTACTGCTTTTTACTGAGCGACGTTTCGACTATAGGCTTCTCTTGTCATTATCATGATCGATCAAGCTATGATAAAATACGAAAATATAACAAGAAAATTATATACATGTACACAACAATACTTGGTTAATGTTGACCAACCCGAGATGAGTTTGACTGATGTCTGATAAATTACTAAATGCCACTGAAAGAATTTATCAGACATCAGTCTGGAGATGTGGCAGATAAAATCATCGATCAAATACCAAGAACAGAAGGATACCGATATAGTACCCAAGCCCTGAGTTAGGTAGGGCCTGACAAGGACAGCTGTCTAGTCGTTCTAATGGGACGAAAAACCGAGGTCCCATGTACACACTGGCGTGCACGTAAAAGATCCTTGACAGTTGGAATTCGATATAAGAGTAGGCCACAGTGCCGCTGCCCGGGCAAAATTTCCCCTCATAGCACACTGTATGGCGTATGCCCGTCTTCATTAGCCCAGTCGGAGCAGGAGCAGAACAGTAGGACGTTAAACCCCATTTCGTCCCATCCGAACGACTAGACAGCTGTTCTTGTCAGGCCCTCCGTCCTGCATCACTGATAAGGGGGAACCACGCCGGAAAATCTGGATGAACTTTCTAGACCAATGCAGGGATCGAACACCCGACCTCCAGGCTAGCGAGCTAGCGTCTTACCCACTTAGCCACGCTCTTGCTGTAACATCACTTATTAAGTTTTTTTGTACCATATTTGTACTAACTTTGTGCTGAACGATATGAAAAAAAAAACACAATGTAAAATGTTTAACAGATATTTTTATTTTCTAACAATCTCTTAAAGACGGGTTAGCAAATTCAAAGAATTATTACCAAAGCCATCTGTAGCATACATAGAATTCAAACACTCGATCCCTGAAAATAAACAGAAAACATGATCATTAAAGGAGGTGACCCATCTGCTGGTAGATATTAAAGGGGGTGATTCATCTATTGCTATGTTCTAGTGGTATTTTCGTCAGTTCAGTATCCATTGCTGCATAATAATCCAAGTCTATATTGACAAAGGCGGGATATTAAATGAAATGGGGTTTAACGCCCTACTGTTCTGCTCCGAACTGGGCTAATGAAGATGGACATACGCCATACAGTGTGCTATGAGGGAAATTGTGCCCGGACAGCGGCACTACGGCTTACTCTTATATCGAATTCCAACTGTCAAGGGATCTTTTACGCGCACGCCAATGTGTACACGGGACCTCGGTTTTTCGTCCCATCCGAACGACTAGACAGCTGTCCTCGTCAGGCCCTCCGTCCTGCATCACTGACAAGGGGAAACCACGCCGGAAAATCTGGATTAACTTTCTCGGCCAATGCAGGGATCGAATACCCGACCTCCAGGCTAGCGAGCCAGCGTCTTACGACATAATTTCAGCATGGTATATAAAGGTTAATTGCAACAGAACGGGTCACACATACAAAATGTGACACGACAAAGTGTGTTATGAAGGTTCCTGGCAACACAGACATGAAATATGGCACACAAATTCCAAATTATCATTATCAAAAACAAAAAACTTATGGATATTAAAAAAATCTAGGTTCAAGTATTGCGCACAGATGTGGGTGGTGTGAAAGAGATAGAGAAAGAGAGAAATTGGGTTTAACGTCCACTAGACACAAACTAGGTCATTTAGTGGCTAACACATGGTTCAATTTTATTGCAATAATTTGCTTGCGCTTTGGGGTTTTTAGCAGTGGAAGGAAACCGGGGGATCCGGAGAAAACCCATGAGGTTGGACAGGCGACCCTACGCCTTGACACGTGCAACTGGGGAATCGACACCACGTCAGTTGACTCAAACACAGGCCGTATGATACAGCGCACACGTGCTAACCATTCGCCCCCCCCCCCCTCGAATTACATGTATTTCGGTTCGCAATGAACCACAAACACACAAACGTTCGTCGTGCCCTATCACTACCAACTTTCCTCCCACTGCTAAAGACCCCTACGCGCAAGCGAATTATTGAAATTGAACCATGTGGTAATCCCGAATTGGCCTAGTTTGTATCGAGTGGTCGTTAAACTCCATTTCTCTCTCTCTCGTTAGATATTGTGAGATGATCAGTAATATTAGTTGTTAGATATTGTAAGATTACCCGCATTTGACATGTTAGATATTGTGAGATGACCCGTATTGTGTCATGTTAGATATTGTGAGACGACCCGTATTGTGAGATGACCCGTATTGTGACATGTTAGATATTGTGAGATGACCCGTATTGTGACATGTTAGATAGTGTGAGATGACCCGTATTGTGACATGTTAGATATTGTGAGATGTTTAGATGTTAGATATTGTGAGATGATAAATATTATGAGTTGTCAGATATTGTCAGATCCGTAATAAGAGACAGTCAGGCTGTAAGATGAATCATATTGTGAGTTATTGCAAATTGTTCAATATGTCTGGTTATATGATATGTTTAAAGATATATTATGGGAGATTCGATAACGAGTTGGCAGTTCTCACTATAATATACTATTCAAAAAAAGTAGGGGATATTTGATTTTGGGGGCATAATACTAAAATATGCAAATGACTACGAAAAAAGTCACTATAGAACCTAACAGAAGAAACATTTCCAGTTACATGTGACGCCCAAACGCACCAATAGCTACCGCATGGAATGCAGGTGATGCTTGGGATCATCATGGGGGTCCAACCCAAGATTTGCACGACTCTGACTTTGAATGTTACAGTCATTGTGGCATTGAATTCCAGGGTGGAAACATCAGTTTAATTGTTTTAGAGACCAGAAAACAAATTTTGATATACGTCGGCTTACCCAAAATGAAAGGTTACGTGCCCTTGGCATGCTACAGATCGGCACAACACAGGCGGTTGTGGCGCGGACGATGAATGTTTCTCAGTCTGTCATAAGCAGGCTATGGTCCAGATACCGTGATACACAATCTGCACAGGACAGACCACGCTCAAGTCGACCAAGGGCGACAACTCAAGCCCAGGATCGATTTATCCGTACCTTGGCCTTGAGAAATCGTGTCATCACAGCAAATCAGATCAGCGCTCGTCTTCAAACAGACACTGGTGTGAGAGTGAGTGGCCAGACGATTCGGAATCGACTGCATAGGGGTCACCTTCGCGCCCGACGTCCTCGCGTGATCCCTTGTTTGAGAGATCATCACATTCAGGCAAGACGTCGTTGGTGTAGGGATCGTCAACACTGGGATAATCGACGCTGGAGCAATGTGATGTTTTCAGATGAGTCAAGGTTCACTGTTGATTTTTTGGACAGACGTAGGAGGGTGTGGCGTCGTCGAAACGAGCGCTTCCAAGACGTTAACGTCATCAGACATGATCAATTTGGGGGTGGTTCTGTTATGGTGTGGGGAGGCATCACTGTTGCTGGAAGAACGGCTTTACATGTTGTTGCAGGGCGTGTTACAGGCCAGTACTACATCTTGGCAGTCCATGTTGTGCCGTTCGCACAACGTCATGGCCGCCGTTTCATCTTCCAGGATGACAACGCAAGATGTCACAGGGCCAGGATCGTTACAGGTTACCTCCAACAACAGAACATCACCACATTACCTTGGCCAGCACTGAAAAGACCTCTCCCCCATCGAGCATGTCTGGGACATGCTTGGACAGAGGTTACGTCAACGCCAACAACGTCCTGCCAATGTCCAAGAACTTGCTGCTGCGTTGCAACAGGAATGGGACAATCTGGACCAAAATGACCTTAGACGTCTCATTAGGAGTATGCCACGTCGGATCAATGCTTGTTTGGCAAACAGAGGAGGATTTACCCGTTACTGACTTGGTTGTGATGCTGTGGTAACTTTGCTGTTTGACCCCGGGTATCATTTTACCCTTATAATGGTCAGTCTGTGCCTTACTTAGTCTAATGATCATTTGGAATAAATCGATGAATGTGAACTTCATTTCATTTTGTCATTTGTTTCTTCGTCAGTTTCATTAGGTGACTTTAATAACACTTAAAAATCAAATATCCCCTACTTTTTTTGAATAGTATAGTTAAAAACTGTTGTAAAGGCAATTTGCTGAAAATTTCATTCAAATTGATCCACTATGAATCGAGAATTATGCGATTGAAATTTCCGCCTAGCCTCGATCATCATTACTAAAGTCAGTACGATAAACAGCATAGTCTCGATTATCCATTTAATCGTTAAATCGTGAAGGAAAGTTATGCAGTAAATCGTCTCATAATCCACTAAAGATCACAGGCTAGCGATGCCATCTAGAGTTGATTATGGTCTGGATAAGTTAATTAATGTCTAATTAATAATTTAGATAACATTTCAGGCCTAAAGAAAGACCTGCAATAGACAGATTTAGCTCTTGCATAATGTATGTTTAAAGGGACAATAACACTCTTGCTGGCTTGAAAGCTCCAGAAAATAAATAATATCTCTATCTAAGTACTAGATGTTTAAGTGTCCTACCTGTTGTGTAAATTATCCATTACATCCTATTATTCAGTTACAACAAGAGTGGTATTGAGCCTTTAAATGATGTTCGATATTGCATGTTCGATATTTGCTGTACTTACTCGTTATGACCACTGTGAACACTGTAAATCCCATGGATGAATTTATGCCACGGAACACCGTAATAAAAGGTTTCATCATATCCATTTACTTTGGGAGTCCACTCACAAGATAATTCTGTCGGGAATACTGAAATACAAAAATAAGATGAATTGAAGTCCTACTCATCTGCACCAACCGGGATAATGAAGACGGGCATACTAAGTGATTTACACCCTACTCTTTGTTTGATTCAACGGGCTTGGTTCCCCCTTGTCACTGATGCAGGACGGGGGGGGGGTCTGACAAGGACAGCTGTCTAGTCGCTCGGATGGGACGGAAAACCGAGGTCCCGTGTACACATTGGCGTGCACGTAAAAGATCCCTTGACAGTTGGAATTCGATATAAGAGTAGGCCGTAGTGCCGTTGTCCGGGCAAAATTGCCCTCATAGCACACTGTATGGCGTATGCCCGTTTTCATTAGCCCAGTTCGGAGCAGAACAGTAGGACATTAAACCACATTTCATTTCATTTCATTGATTCCAACGGTCAACGGTTCTTGGATTTTCGTCCCACACGAAGGACTAGACGCTGATACTTCGAGGGCAACCACGCCGGAAAATCCAGAGGAACCTACTCTTCCATCACCGAGATCAAACTCGGGATCTCGTGGTTAGCGAGCCAGCACTCCGAGCCACTGCAGCTCCACTGTAATATAAGGATTATAAGTTTTGAGAAGTGTTGTGAGCGTAATAACTCATTCTCTATCACATAGCCAACCATTTGTTTTTGTATTCTTGATTTGGTAAATACGTTTCGTTTAAACATACATTATGGGAGATTAAATAAAGAGCTGGCAGTTCTCATTATAATAGTTTTTAAAAAACTAGATAATGTAAAGGGAATTTGCTGAAAATTTCAGTCAAATTTATCCACTCCGAACCGATCATCATTACTAAAGTCGGTATGATAAAAACATGGTCTCGATTATCCATTTCATGATTTAATCATGAATGGAAGTTGGGCAGCAAATCAGATCCTAATCCAGTAAATATCCCATGCTGGCCATGACATCGAAATTTGATTATGGTCCGGATAGGTTAATTAATGTTTAATTAATAATTTAGATAACATTTCAAGCCTAAAGAAAGACCTGCAATAGGCAGATTTAGCTCTTGCATAAATGGATAATTTTAAATACATACATTCGGGCAGTGTACAGCATTTGACGCCGTATTCCCTATCCTCATGATGGTCACTATGCGAACCCCTGAAGCCGCATATTGCACCGTTGCCTGGACATTTGAAGTTCATCACATTATCATAACTATTAACTCTATCTGAAATAACAATACTAATACCATTTAAAATAAAATAAAATGGGTCTTTAACGTACTATTTCTTTCCTGAACCAGCCAAGCTAATGAAGACTGGCATGCGGCTTATTGTTATTTCGAATTTCAATGTTTCTTCCAGATGTACATGGAACCCCGGTTTTTCACACCGGTAGGTTCTGCGTCACGTTCAATGCCAAGTCGGTTAAAAAAAAATAGGACGTTAATACCCTCTCCAAGAGGAGGACGCTAGATCGGAGACGGTCCTGGACATGTGACGTCATATGTGGATTGTGCGTTACGGTTAGGGTAAGGGTTAGGGTTGGGGATAGTCCTGTTTACATCTTCAGGCTTTGACGAAATCTGCATGTCCTAACCCCTATCCTAACCTAACCCACAATCCATATATGACGTCATATGTGCTAAAATGTGCAGGACCGTCGCCGATCTAGCGTTCTCCTCTCCAAAATGTCCATTGACATATTTGTTATTTATATTTTGATTATATAGCCTGCAAATTGATAGTATTACAAACTTACATCTGAAAGCCTCTAACCGGTCGAATCACTGACACGTACCTTACGCTGGTTTTTCGATTAGGATATTTCGTATTTTTATATATATTAGCGGAAAGAGGTTGCGTATAAAGAGTGTCAACGATATCACTTTGGTGGAAGCGGAAGTTAAATAAAGCTATTGCACACACGCGTATAAAGTGAATTGTTAATTCAATAAACTTTTTATCACTTTTATGCTCAGGAAACAAAAATTACCAGGATTTTTTTTCTGTATTTAAAAATGGTATTTATGTTTATTGAAGGAATTTCTGCAAATTACAGGAAAAAAATAATACTGATAAAATTTTCATGGTAATTTTTTTTCCAGAATTTTTTACGTTTTTTCACGGATTTGTTTTTGTTGCATTGTACTTACCGTGCCAAGTGCAGCGGCCTAGTGGGGCATAGTCTTCGCATTGGTAACTCCATCTTCTATCCTCGTGATGATCGTTGTGGTAACTTGATATTGTTACAATCTGTTGGCCCGTAGGACATTGAAAATTCAAATATCCATCAAACGAATTAGCCCAGCCGTAACAGCTTTCCAACATTAAACACAAAACCAACAATATCTTTACCTACAATTAAAAAAGACCAATTATATTCATCTGACAAGGACTGATGTGTATAGTTTAACTTTATTTCAATAATTCGCTTGCGCGTAGGGGTCTTTAGCAGTGGGAGGAAACCGGAGGACACGGAGATAACCCACGAGGTTAGACAGGCGACCTACTCGTTGCCATGGGGAATCAAAGCACACCAGTTGACTCAATGACAGAGCTTATGATACAACGCGCGCTAACCATTCGGCCACCCCCCCCCCCTCCAAAAAAGTCAGTGCTTCAGTTCTACGGTGGTTCATTGAGTCATGAACTGGCTCACTAAATGTAAGTTCCATGTTTCGATCACGGTATTGGCCGAAATAATTCCCTAGGGTTTTCCAGTAAGGTTTAAACGGTTGATCTGGCAATGAACAGTGTCTAGTCGTTCGAACGGGACATAAAAGAACCCACGACATTTAGTATTCGATGCTAGGTTCCTGAGACAATGTATCCGCCCCCCCCCACACGCATTGCCTCTATCGTCATTATGGCGTATATACACACACATTGAGCTTTTTAAACAGAGAAATTCAACATCTCGTTTGACGTCAATTTTTATTATGAATTAATACAATGACACTGTGATTCAATTTCATGGATGCAAAGCATCAATTGTGATATCACATAATGTCTATATCATTATCTCGCGCTTTGAGTGCCCATCCTGTCACACATCTGACGATTAAGGATAAAGCACACGGTAGAGAAACATTTCTCATAAAAAGTTTTGATTTACAAAATTTTTTTATGTAGCTGAGCAGGGGGGGGGGGTCGACCCCCCAAACTCCTCCTCTGGATCCGCCCCTGCTAATAGCACACTTACGTATAGCCGTCTCCATCATTAAAGGGACTGTTGCAGTAAACCCTATTTCATTTCATTTATAGATCTACAACTTTTCGATTGTCTAACACAACTAAATGTTTGAATTCCAATGTAAGGTAATTTACTTACGCCTTCCATTTGGCCGGACCTCATGACAGTGTTGTCTTCTCTTCAAGTTCTCTCGGCATTCTCTATATGTAAACTCACAAAATAACTTATATACGGAAGGTAATTTTAATATTAAAATCACAATGAAAAAGTTTAATATTCTGTATTAAATTATCGCAATTAATAATATTTCTGATAAAAAGTGTCCAATATTCCGTTAAATTTAATGATTAAATTTCTAATAAAATTATTTGTTGTCTAATTCGTTGGATATAAAAATATATAAAAATACAATAACATACTCAACCACGGTTAATTATAATGACTTAATATCTGCATGATAAACTTTTATTTCAATTTATTAGAATTAAACAGTCGATTACTATTTGATGAACGTACAGTTCTAGCTGGAACATATTGTGTTAATAAATCAGTCATCTGGCTATCATTTAATCTCGTATAATTAGAAGTAATTTCAGTTTCGTAAAAATCATTTAAAATCACGAAAAATTATCTAATTTGTACTTCTCCCGTCAAAAGGCAACACCTAGTAACTCACGTTTTTCTTATTATAAGAAAACCAAGGAAAACGTAATGAATGAATATTAAACCCCAGCTAATTCATTGATTTGACTATTGAGTTATTAGGTTTTTCTGTGGCATACTAGGAAAATGAAGGACCTTGCTAGGTTGTGTCATGGGTATAAATGCTTACAAAATCAAAAGATCGGAATATCTAGTACAACAACAGGAAGCACATACCCTAGTAACTACAAATTTGGTCCTAACTCAATTTTGATAAAAAAAAAAAGGTGAGTTACTAGGTTTTGACTTTTGACGGGAGACTTGTGTCCAGTTTAAAGCTGACCGAATGTACGATTTACAAGCATTTAATACCCTGACCACTGTTAAAAAATTAATCATTATGCATTAATAATCATTTGGGTTGTTTATGGTGATCGAGAAATTAAACGCATGTAAATTGGATGTTCATTATCGATACTGAATGGGTCAGCTTTATAATGAGCACAGATACAAATTAAATGGTTTTCGGCGATTTTAAATGATTTTTACGAATTTTTAAACAAAGTTTTAATATTGAATGGATATAGCCAAAACGGATGTTATATACTAAGCATCAAAAGAAACGTCAGGTTGATATGTTACTCTGAATAGACGCATTGCATAAAACTTGCCAAATGTTTTTATTGTATATTTGTGACCACATCTCCAACTTTACCTGAGCAATAAGGCTCCTTCCGAAACACAGAATTGAACCCAGGAAATGTTCTCAGAAGCTCAACCCGACTTCTGAGATGGTAATGTGTTCTCCATGATTTTCATGTAACTCATGCTGCACGTGCTGTTCACCGGGACCAGCCCTATAAAATGCACCCCCATACCTGGTTGAATCATTCACAATACGTACAACGTCAGCAGCATGTCACGACTCACAACAGCTCAGAGGAACCAGGCGCTTGGAAGACTGGGCGCTGGCCACACTGCCCAAGCCGTTGCCAATCACTTCCAGGTCAATGTTCGGGCCATCTACAGGCTTCAGCAACACTTTCGGGCCACCAACACCACGGATGATTGCCCCCGAACTGGTAGACCAAGGGTTATCACAAGGCGACAAGACCGCCATGTTGTGCGACGGTACCTGCAGAATCGCCTTATAAAGGCATCTGAGACAGCACGTCAGACAGTGGGAACACACGGAAGTTCCATCAGTACCGATACAGTGCGCCGACGTCTCACCAGAGAGAACATCCATTGCATTAGACCTTACCGTGGATCGATCCTCACCCCTCGCCATCGACGTGAATGTCTAAAGTTTGCCCAACAACACCAGAACTGGCGACACTGGTAATGGAGAACTGTTCTGTTAACAGATGAGAGTCGGTGTGGCCAGCGTTATTCGGACCAATGTGTTATGGAACGAGACTCATGGGGAGGTCCAAGCATAAGGGTTTGGGGTGGAATCGGCCTGAACCAGAGAGTGGGTCCTGTGGTGTTCCAAAATCTTGGTCCAGGGAGAGGAGGCGGCATCACAACAGTGCGCTACATCGACCAAGCTCTCAGATCCCACGTCATACCACATTTCGCACGTCATCGAAACAACGTTTTCCAGCATGACAACGCCCGTGCCCACACCGCCAGAGTTACTCGGGACTTTCTACAGCAGAATGGTGTCAACGTTATGCATTGACCAGCCCTTAGTCCGGACTTAAACCCGATTGAACATCTTTGGGATGAAATTCAGAGGAGACTTAAAAACGTCGTACCGAGACCAAACACAGCCGATGGATTGCGTCAGGCTTTTCTGAGACTGTGGTTTCAGATGTCAATGGCGTTCATCAATCGTCTGGTCCACCCCATGTACAGACGCTGCGCTGCTGTTATTGACACTCGCGGTGGACACACCAGATACTGATGTATAGACTGTGTACAGACTCTAAACCTTCCCGTAATGTCTTGGAAGTGTGTTGAATTAATCACTAATGTGTCAACATACTGTTCACAAAAAAATGTTTTGATCCATTTAGTAAGTCGGTTCTTTTTGCTGTTTAGTGTTCAGATAGTTTAGTCATGGTAATAATTCTGACAGCCTTATTCTGAATATTTGTAGTTGATCAGATAGGATACTTTATGGTGGCCGCTTGTGGTTATATAGTTAGATCTGATCAGGGGGTTCACAATTCAAATGCACTTTTATCAGGTCCCTTCGTGTCTACACGAGTCTGTCACTAAATGGATTGTTCCTTTTAGAGCAAGAGCGAGAGAGAGAGAGAGAGAGAGAGAGAGAGGGTTTAACGTCCACCCGACGCAAATCAGGTCATTTCGGGACCAACATATGGTTTGATTTTATTTCAATAATTCGCTTGTGCGTAGGGATCTTTAACAGTGGGAAGAAGCCAGAGGACCCGGAGAAAACCCACGAGGTTGGACAGGCGACCCTACTCCTTGTCACGTACTACCGGGGAATCGAATCCACGCCAGTTGACTCAATGACAAACCTTATGATACAGCGAACACGTGCGAACCATTCGGCCACCCAACCCGTCTTATCGTTATTAATATTTGTGTTGACGCTGTAGATCATTTTCAGCACTGTACTGGAAATAAATCTCTACGGCCACACCACGTTAAAAACACCAGCTCTCGTTCGATCACTGAAGTTAAGCAACATCGGGTCCTAGACCGGGAGCCCAGGTGGTCAACCTAGCTGAAAAGTGTACCAATTTTCTCCTATATGGTATCAATGTATGTATATCTGGTATCATCAGAATGTAAGTCTGTCGGGTTTCTGGTGGTGGGTGTGGTATTCCACGCCCTAAATGCCATGATCCCCAACTAGGCTAGATTAGCTCAAAAGTGTACCACACGAAAATCTTACTGCAGTGTACCGTACATCTTCAGGTATTACAAAAACACTCTGACAGACATTTCCAGTGGTGGAGTACCCCTGACAGAGCTATGTAATTGCCAGACATTTGTAGTGGTGGAGTATCCCTGACAAGAGTTATCTAATATTTAGACCAAAGCTAGGCTAGATTAGCTGAAATCTGTACCACCTAAAACAGCTTTGGAGTTGTTCAGTACCACCACAGGAGTCATGAATGAACACTGCCAGACAGTTTGTGCGGTGGGTTACCCCTAACAGACACGCCCCAAAATACCACGCCCCAACGGCTAGCTTCGCAGGCACTGTTCCCGTGTTCTAAAAAATTAGATTTTTAGCCAAGATGCGTAGGATACTAATACCTAGCACGTATGGAAGAGGCGATAAACTGCTATTGCAAGAAGTTGATTTTTGGGCAAAAAGCTGTTTTAGGTGGTACGGATTTGAACTAATCTAGCATAGCTTTGGTCTGGAAATTAGATAACTCTGGTCAGGGATACTCAATCACTACAAATGTCTGGCAATTACATAGCTCTGTCAGGGGTACCCCACCACTAGAAATGTCTGTCAGAGTGTTTTTGTAATACCTGAAGATGTACGGTACATTGCTGTGCGATTTTCATGTGGTACACTTTTGAGCTAATCTAGACTAGTTGGGGGGCATGGCATTTTGGGCGTGGAACACCACTCCCACCACCAGAAACCCGGCAGACTTACATTCTGATGATACCAGATACACATACATTGATACCATATAGGAGAAAATTGGTACACTTTTCAATTAAGGTTAACCCCCTGGGCTCCTGCTCTGGATAGGTGACCGCCTGAGAACACCGGGATCTGTAGATTGTAGAGGAAGGAGTGTGAACTGTGAAGAAAAAAAATGGAATGAGATATTTATTTCTTTGAATAGTTTCCAACGGCCAAGTTTTCGTTAACGTCTGCTTCCACAAAAGTTACATCGCTGTCAAGGTAGATCCATCCCCACAATTCGCTATATTAAGTGCAGTGGCAGTGCTTACTCTCCCCCACTATCCGACCGACTAAAAACTTAAAAACTTAAAAAGCACCATGAACACATTTACTCCCTATCTGATCGATGCTAATGGTGCAATGTTTTCTGTTGATTGTGTACCTTATTCAAGATTCAGGACATACACCAAATCAAGTATTTCGCCGGAACTCTTTGACAAGTTTCTTGAAAAGGCTCACAGCGCCTGTAAAGGAGGCAGCTTATGTTTCGAAGACATCGTATAGATACAACTTCTGATTTAATTCAGGAAATAACAATGTTTTTAGAAATATACCGGTAATAAGTGAATTGAAATGAAATGGGGTTTACGGTTTGGCGACCTATTTTTCTGCACCAACTGGGCTACTGAAGACGGTTATACGCCATATAGTGTGCTATGAGGGACATTTTGCCCGGACAGCGGCACTACGGCCTGTTCTTATTTCGAATTCCGACTGTCAAGGATTTTTTACGTGCATGCAAATGTGTACACGGGACCTCGGTTTTCCGTTTCATCTGAACAACTAGTGGAAACTACGCTAGAGAATCCACATATGAAATGAAATGAAATGGGGTTTAACGTCCTACTGTTCTGCTCCTAAACTGGGCTAATGAAAACGGGCATACACCATACAGTGTGCTATGAGAGATATTTTGCCCGGGTAGCGGCGCCACGGCCTACTCTTATAACGAATTCCAACTGCCAAGGGATCTTTTACGTGCACGCCAATGTGTATACGGGGCCTCGGTTTTTAGTCCTATCCGAACGACTAGACAGCTGTCCTTGTCAGGCCCTCCGTCCTGCATCACTGACAAGGGGACACCACGCTGGAAAATCTGGATGAACTTCCTCGGCCAATGCAGGGGTCGAACACCCGACCTCCAGGCTAGCGAGCCAGCGTCTTAACCTCTTAGCCACCGTGACCCCGCTGGAAAATCCAGCTGTCCAACATTGAGGCCTGGTTGCTCACTGAGCAAACGCGGCTACCCTATAAATAGAATGTATAGGTAACGAAGTTGACTGTCACATTAACGTCAATAACAATAAGATTGATTTGAACATACTGTATCATTATTATTATTATTATTATACAACACTTATATAGCGCTATCCTCCACATACTTGTTCAGGTGCACTTTACAATAGATACATGTAGAGACAATATAAAAATCATAAAATACAATAATAATATCTATAGAAACAGTAAAAAGGTAAAAGTCTATAAAATCAGAATAAAACATAAATAAATAAATACATCTCTAAAAAAAACCCCAAAAAACCCATAAATATAAAATATTTATAAAATAAGTGAAAATGAATAAATAAATCTCTATAAAAAAAATAAAAAACATAAATATCAAATATCTATTAAATTAGTACAAACAAATAAATAAATCTCTATAAAATAGAAAAAAAAATAAAAAAAATAAAATGAGTAAAAATGAATAAATGTCTATAAATTCAGTCAAACCAGTAAAATATAGATATCTATGAAACCAGTAAAATATGAATACCTATAAACTAGTTAAATATAAATAAAAATAAACATAATTCAACACCTTATTTACCTATCAGCGACCTTGACTAAAATTGAGTTGGCCTTACGAAATAGATCTAGCCGTTTACGAACAGCAAAGAGATGGAATTTTGACCGCAGATTAGACATTAATCTGATAACATTAAAGACAAGGGGCAACTAGGGTGCGTGGCCATGGTCACCAATATTTTGATATCATTTTGACATCTTGTTCGAAAAAAGTTAAAATGTAAATCTGATTAAAACACTGATCCTTTTTCGTTTCGTTTTTTTATAGTTCAAGATTTTGTTTTACTTGTTTTTACTGCACTAGGATCTGTAAGAGTTATTATGTAACCCGCGTTCTGTTTGATGTGACGGATTAGCCAATGAAACAGTCTGTTACGGCGAGTTCTTGTAGTGCTGTGCACGGAACTATGGGTAAACCACTAGAAACGTCAACGCTGATCAATGTATTACATCATAGGGTTTAAAAGCCGCCCTTACGACCCCTGACGCGACTTACAGTACAACCGGTCACATCTTCATGCAGTGTTGGCCATCGAAAGTATAAAAAAACGAAACGAAATACAGATCTGTATTTTAATCAGGTTTATATTCATTGTGTAGCTTATTCACAATGTGACGGCGATTCGTGCCTTCAAATCATGTATAAAAACATATTATCGTATCAAACGTATGTGGCTTGGAGATAGGGGCGCCTTCTCAACCCCGTGGGTTTACTCCGGGTACTCCAGTTTCCTCCCACAGGAAAGGCCCCCGTGCGTGCGCTAAGATAATAAAAAAAAGAAAAAAAAGACTTGTCTGGGATATCGCCTTCGGTGGAAGCGGAGCTTAAACATTAAGAACAACAACAACATTATTATTGATGAACTGCCCTTATTATTTATGAGCTGCCATGAACAGGAAATGATCTTTAGTAACTGACGAATCTATTTGATCATATTTCCTGCCATAGGATCACTTATTAAATCATTTATATACATAATGTTGACTGTTTTATTAACGAAAAAAGAGTCAACCTTTCAAGTTATGAAGAACGATCGTTTTCGTTTTCAGCACCAAAGCAGTGGAACTTCTTGCCTTTTAGTATCCGGAGTTGTATCTCTTTAACAGATTCCCCGGTTGTTCATGACAATGTGTAGGGTCGCCTGTCCAACCTCGTGGATTTCCTCCCACTGCTAAATAGCCCTACGCGCAGGCGAATTATTGAAAAAAAATTGAACCATGTGTTAGTCCCGAAAAGACCTAGTTTGTGTCGAGTGGACGTTAAACCCCATTAAAACAATATTATAACGGATATTTTCTACAGTAGATATCGCTTGTGTGATAAATTTCATAATCTACTGCGACATCACCTTAGGATATATCGTTTTACATGAATTTGATTGGTCAGTTAAAAAGGAACTACTTTTTTTTTATTTTCAAAGAACAGTTCAATTTTATTAAAAGTAACTTCTTTTTTTTATTGAAAATGAGCTATTTTTATTTAATTGACCTTGATGGAAACACTGAGTCAATACAAAGGACTTTGCAATGGTTGAATTGCTATCAAAAAATGATGCATCACAACGCCGTAATGTATTCAGGTTCAGTAAATGTGAAATCTATAGCAAAGAATTATATTTAATTATTTGTGCATGTAAGAAAGGTTTGGGTGATAAACAAAATTTCCTACTCGTTTTATTTTTGACATAAAAAAATATTAACACTCGTCGTTAAAGTAAAAAAAAAAGCTGCTTCGTTCGATTCGCGAGAATTTTTAGAGCTGCCTATGTCGACTAAATAAAACTGTTTTATATTATAGACGATATTCATATGGATAAAAATATCAGTTTAAGCGTGTTTGAGTGCCTATATATATGTATAATGTGTGAAGTGGAAAATTATGAGTGACAAGAAGCGACAAGTATGATTAATTTCGAGACCTGAATCATATAAATTGAGCATAAAAGTTTATCATGCAGAGTTGATATGTTATTGTATTTTTATATATATTTATATCTAGCGAATTAGACATACACATGATTTTATTAGAAATTTAATCATTAAATTTAACGGAATATTGGACACTATTTATCAGAAATATTATTAATTGGGATAATTTAATACAGAATAATAAACCTTTTCATTGTGATTTTAATGTTAAAGGAGTTAAATATTTGGGACATAGAAATTGACACAAATAGGTCGTAACGCATTTAATATTGTAATATGAATGTATATAAACTGATTTAAATCCAATCGTTTCCGTTTGTACTCAAATTTTATTCAAATCAGTTATGTTCGGCGAAATACGTCAGAAGTCTCAATCGAATGGTAATTTCTAGCGTCTGGTTATTTCAGTCTACATAGTATTTATTGCGCATGCTCTCCAGATAAGAATATGCCGTCACCGTTTGACATGACTTGTGGAATATGTCTAGTCTCGTTCTTCGAGTCCCTTGTTAGAAATTGGACTGAAAAGCATTATGGTACACGATTCATGTACTAATGATAAAATGTTTATTTTGTCATATTGAATATCAGAAACCCATCTTTTCCTGGTAAGATCACAACATCAATGTTGATTTAAATTGATAAATAATTCGTGTTTTTAATGTCGAAGACTTTGGGTGATATTGACTTAGAGACGTAGCTACTTTAATTTACCTGTTAAACTTGTTTAAAACGTTTGTCGTTTACATCTATAACGTGAATTATTATGGTGAATCTTATTGCGTATGCCCGTCTTCATTAGCCCAGTATAGGAGCAGAACAGTAGGACGTTAAACCCTATTTCATTTCATTTCATTTCTCCTCTACCCTTAAAAACACAAAATCTAGAAAATGGACGTCCTAATGTCCCATCGACATCGACGTCACAACTTTCGTTCTGTTTCTGCATAATTATTTGGAATGAATTCTTGCGGTTGTTGTTAAATACTGTAATGTCATATTTATACGAGGAATCGAAATAACAACCCACGATTTACAAATATGGTCATCACAAGCAACCATTCGTTTTTACATAGAATAAACGCAACATTAAGATCGGGGTTATCCATAACCACACTCTTTACGAATAACGTGACAAGGAGTAGGGTCGTCTGTCCAGCCTCGTGGGTTTTCAGCAGGTCCTCCGGTTTCCTCCCACTGCTAAAGAATTCAAGCGAATTATTGGAATAAATCTCGTAAATACTGTGTAACTAATCAGCCGTGAATATTCGCTGGACCGGTAATATCACTGAGAGGGCTGAAATCGGTGCGGGTTAATGAGCTCGCAATATTAAAGGAGTTAAATCGTTAATATTTGGGACCTAGAAATTGACACAAATGGGTCGCAACACATATAATAATGTAATATGAATGTATATAAACTGATTTACATTCAATCGTTTCCGTTTTTACTCTAATTTCAAATCAGTTGTGTTCGTCGAAATATGCCAGAACTGTCAATCGAATGGCTATCTCTAGCGCCTGGTTATTCCAGTCTACACCGATAGTATTTATTGCGCGTGCTCGCCAGATAAGAATATGGCTTCACCGATTGGCATGACTTGTGGAATATGTCTAGCCTCGTTCTTCGAGTCCCCTATTACAAATGGCACTGAAACCCATTATCGTACACGATTCGTGTACCAATGCTAACTAAAATGTTTATGTTGTCTTAAATATTGGATATCAGAAGCCCATCTTTTCAAGGTACGATAACAACACCAATGTTGATTTAAATTGACAAATAATTCGTGTTTTCGATGTCGAAGATTTTGGATGATACTAAGTTAGAGACTTAGCTACTTTAACTTTATTCTTCTCCAAATTAAATTCTAAACCAATTTATTAAATTATTACGAAAATCAACAAAATTCAAGTATAAATCGTATGCGAAGTCATAAATAAGAGAAAGAGAGAGAGGGTTTAACATCCACTCGACACAAACTATGTCATTTCGGGACTAACATATGATTCAATTTTATTTCAGTAAATCGATTGCGCGTATAGGTCTTTAGCAGTGGGGGGAACCCGAAGGACCCGGAGAAAACTTACGAGCCTGGACAGGCGACCATACCCCTTGTCACATCCAACCGGGGAATCGAAACCACGCCAGTTGACACAATGACAGACGTTATGATACCGCGCGCACGTGCTAACCATTCGGCCATCCAACCTCCTTGAAGTCATAAATAAGCGTTCGAGTTTTATGTAAGGATGACCTTCTAGAACCGAACATGGATGTGTTGATTAACTACCTGATAGTTGTTTATCATCATAAAAAAACAGGAGTAGCTGTAGAACTAGTACGACAACATACTAGACTTATTAATTCATAGGTTGACCTATAATTAATCTCATATTTATTACAGTAGTTTATGTAAATAAAACGCTGGGCTACTTTGAGAATATCAAATATGATAACAGGGACACAGTAATAAGGAGAATTAAAAAAAACCCACACGTTTCATATACCCTGGCTTGTCGCTCACGTTTCCGTAAAAAGACGTTTAGCGTGGTTTCCTCTTGTCAGGGCTGCAGGACGTAGGTTCTGGCAAGGAAAGGCGTCTAGTCTTTCGGATGGGACGAAAATCTGAGATTAGCCATTGACAGTTGAACTTTGAATTAAGAGTATCGCTGTTCCGGCAAAATTTCCCTCATAGTACACTGTTTAGTTTATGCCCGTTTAGTTGTGAATCATGAGTTTCCTTCCCACCAGAACGATTTGACCACTTTTCCTTGCCATGCCTTCAGCTCTGCACCACTAACATTGGGAACCAGGCTTGGGGAAAATGCTTAAACTTTTGTCGTCAACCACAGAATCCAACCCCGGATCTCCTGGTCAGTGTCCCACCGTGGATCCCTATATTCAGATGCAAGCGATATAATAGGTGCGCAAACCACAGTTATTTTGATCATGCGAGGCTCGCCAAATTGGGAATCCTTGGTTCGATCTATGTATTGGCCGATAATGTTCCTCGGGGTTTTCCGGCTTGTTTTCCCCCCTTCTCAATGGCGCAGGACGGAGGAGCTGGCACGGAACGGCGCATAGTCGTTTGTATAGAACTAAGTACCAGGGTCCAGCGAATACGCAAAAGAAGCCATGACAGTTGAAATTCGAAATAAGAGTAAACTGCGGCGGTGTCGCTGTCCGAGCAAACTCTTAGGAAATGAAATGGGGTTTGACTTCCTATTGTTCTGCTCCGACTGGGATAATGAAGACGGGAGATTTTGCCCGAACAGTGGCACTACGGCCTACTCCGATATCGAATTCCAACTGCCAAGCGATTTTTTTATGTGCATTCCAATGTGTACACGGGACCTCGGTTTTTCGTCCCACCCGAACGACTATACGTTGTCCCTTGCCAGGCCGCTCTCCGTCCTGCACCACTGACAAGGGGGACCACGCCGGAAAATCCCGATGAACTTTCTCGGCCAACGCAGGGGTCGAACAAGGGACCTCCATGTTAGCGAGCCAACATCTCACCCACTGAGCCACCGTGGTTCCCTGAAGCAAATACCCCTTCATAGCACACCTTATGGCCTAACCCCGTCTTCATTAGCACGGGTGGGTTAGAAAAGTAGGACGTTAAACCCCATTTCATTTCGGTAAGCTACAGTTACCTGTGATTTTTCGCGCAGATGTCTCTCCTTCTCCCAGCTTTAAAGGCATTGGAATTAAGGTTCCCTCTTGCGAAAAATAATTTACCATGTTTCAAAGGAATTCAGCTTTAAAACAGTCTGATGAGAAGGGTTTCTTTACAACCATGTTCAGTCACAAAAAAATTCCTTAGATTCATTTATATTTCGGTTGCCTCTTAAATTTCAGAATATATAGTAAGGTAAGAATATAATTTGTTCAGCATTAAAGGACTTCGGCTTTAAACATTCTGATATATATTTTTTTTTGTCGTTAGTCGCCGGGGTGAAACTTCCTTAATTGGTTTGCTTCTATACATTTTATAACCGGTAGATGTAGATGTCAAAACAGGTTTTATTTGGGCGTTTAATTTTCCGTAAACACCTCAGGAGTATAAAAGTCTACTACTAAATACGCTGTACTTAATTCGAGAAAATTATTTCCGATATATCAGTCTAGTTTCTGGTGGCTTTGATATTTAATCCCAATTCTTAATTCGGAGAGGGGATATTCAAGAATTTTTAAGGAAAATCTGAGATATTCATAATGGCATTAATGAGGCAAATTCCACTTTCTTGGGAAAATCCAGTTTGGAGTCGCTGGGATATGGAGACATTCGATCCTCAGAGACAACTGCGATCGCTTGACGGAGAGATGAGAAGAGTTTCTTCGGACATGAACAAAATTTACCACCATGTTCAGTCACAGTGCCCGGTCGATCATCATCCAGCAAATTGGCGAATGCGAGAAAATTTTAATCTGGACAACCCCTTCATGCAGGATACGGACGGTAGAAAGTTCCGACTCGAATTTGACCTGCGGCAGTTCCGACCAGAAGAGATCGCTGTGAGAACTGAGGGCAACAAACTTGAAGTTCATGCCAAGCACGAAGAAAAGGATGAAAATAAGTCGGTGCATCGTGAATACCATCGTCAATATCTTCTTCCGAAAGAGCTGTCCTGTGATCGTTTGATTTCAAAGTTGAGTCGTGATGGTGTTCTGTGTATTGAAGCTCCATTACCGGTAACTGAGGGGCGTGGTGATCGGCTAATTCCGATAATGCACAACTAAACGATGTAATGATAATCACATAAGTGCGATATTGTGAAATTAATATTGTCTCAACTAAACCAGCACTTGAAGAAGCTAATTCCAATAATGTACAGCTGCACGATGTAATCACAGACACCTGTAACATGGCAAATCGCTTAAAAAAAAACCAACAGCAAAAAAAAAAAAATCCCCATAAAACAGTAAGCTGTGAGTAAGTATAATGGCTAAAGTCTATTACATTCTGAACCTGTTCCCAAATTCAGGGGCAAATAACTGGTCTAAAAACCGATTACCAATCAGTTGATATATTTGCAGTCATGGTTGTATAAAACTTTGCCACTTTACAGCTGAACGATGTTATGATAATCACATTTAAGTGATATATTATTAAAATGGTTTCTTATTATTGTGTAATAATATAGCAGCCGTCAAAATATCACACTCTGCCATTTTGTAATGATGAAAGGAGTTAAAAAAAAAACTGTTTAAGACGCCATTCCAGCAAGGCAGAGCTGAACGATGTAATGATAAACACACAAGTGAGATATTATGGTTTTGAACATAACATAGTTCATTATTATTGTGTAATTAATTAGTGGTCGTTATTGTATAAAACTCTGTCATTTGTACAAGCCAAAAGGACGGTTAAATTGTGTTGAAAGTGATGAGGACTCAATTTCAGGCAGGGTTCGCTTATAGATATAATTTTCTTTTTTTTCTTTTTATCGAAATTTGTACATTACGTAGGATCGAATCGTAAAGTTTTGCATACAATGTCATTTGAATACGCCAGATGTCACTGTACGGCAACATCAACCCAAGCCGAAACAAATTTTTACCAATTGACGAAGATCTGCAGAACGCTGTAAAAATAGTTAAAGTATATTTTAACAAGCAGTCCTTGCTTCATCTGTTGTATAATATACATGTAGAATTTTGTGTTTGGTGTAAAAAAGCGATATTAAATAATGCATTAGATCTCTTAAATATCGAAAAGTGGAGAGAGAGAGAGAGAGAGAGAGGAAGAGAGAGAGAGATGGGGTTAAACCTACACTCGACACAAACTAGGTCATTTCGGGACTAGCACATGGTTCAATTTTATTTCAATAATTCGCTTGCGCGTAGGGGTCTTTAGCAGTGGGGGGAAACCGGAGGACCCAGAGAAACCCCATATGGTTCAATTTTATTTCAATAATTTAGCAGTGGGAGGAAACTGGAGGACCCAGAGAAACCCCACGAGGTTGGACAGGCGAACCTACTCCTTGTTACGTACAACCGGGGAATCGAAACTACGCCAGTTAACTCAATGACAGACTTTATAATACAGCGTACACGGGGTAACCATTCGGCCAACCAGCCCCCGCCCCCTTCCTTCAAACAGAGATTATCTGCTACAAATACAGTTTCTAAATGCTGATGGGCTTTCTAGAATCCGTGACTCAATTAGTCGGTGCGATTGCTACCGAACTGGACTCCAAACTTGACCGTAGAGGTTGTCATTTCTGCCAGCTAGTCTGTTCTCAATGGGGACGGTTTAATAATGACGTCGATGATGTTGTTCCTTTAGCTGTTCGTCAAATCCAGATTGGATTAGTGAACGAGAATAGAGCCAGAACTAATCCAAACTACTGCAACACCGAAAGTATCAATAGATAACAGTGTCACCGTGCCTAATAACTATATTTCAAACTAGTGCGATGATTATACAAATGATGAAATAATTCATATAAATTTATGCAAATATTACCGGGATCTTCTCCCCGTACAAAGGTTCTGTGGAATGCTCGAGCACGCAACTGGCCCACGTGCTAACCATTCGGCTATTCACCCCCCGTCCTCCCTCTCAGTACGTGCTCCGTAAATTTCCAAACCAGCTAAATCAAAGGATAATAATAAAGCAACGTATTTAATATTACCGATTTCATTATAACCGCTATGCATCCATAGAGGTAAAGTTTACATAGAAATAAAAGATGGAAACGTGGATTCACAGCTCAGGGGCACGTAAAGTTGTTGTAAATGAAAACCAAATATTTTATACACGTAAAGTACAAGAGAGTTCGACAACTGTTCATCACTAAACAGTAGTTGCAGCAGCATTTGGAGCTGTTGAAGCTGCAGACTGGGCGGCCAAATACGCCAGATAAGACGAGTATGGGTTCACTGGATACATGTAAGCCGCGTACATCTGCTGACCCGCTGTCGTCGCCGCCGCAGCTGCGCTATTTGTATTTGCACTGGTTGCCTGTTGCTGATTTGCAGCATAAACTTGCTGGTTTACGGCATTGGTCTGTGTGTTGACGGCAGTGGTTTGTGTGTTTGCAGTATTCACTTGCTGTTGGTTTGCAGCAACCACTTGCTGTTGGTTTGCCGCAACCACTTGCTGTTGGTTGGTTGCATTGACTTGTTGATTTGACACTTGTTGTTGATTGGCAACGTTTGCTCCGGCAATACTAGCATAGGTAGAAGCGCCCTGATTTCCTGCTGCTATTGCAGCGGCGATGTAATTGGCGAGAGCAACATCAGCTAGGTATTGTCTTTGATAATTGGCAGCGGGATTGTTGTATACATAATAAGTTGTAGTAGCCGGTACCTGTTGTGCAGCAGCTACGGTGTTGACGTTAGCATTCGCCTGTTGAACGTTTGAAACTGCTGCTGCGTTGTTGTTGTTGTTTTTGTTATTCTTTTGTTTTCCACCACCGGCATTGTTCGCTTGTGCATTTACAGCTGCTGCATTACCGCTTGAAGCATAATTAAATAAAGCGTACTGAGGTGCTTGCTGGGCTGCAGGGTTACCCGCCACATATCCAGGGTAGTTGGTCTGGCGTCTTTCTCTGTGAAGGGTATCCACAGACTTGGACAACACAGTAGTGATCATAATCACACAAACACTAACCTAGAATATAATAATAAAAAAAAATCATAGATGCTATTTGGTTAATTAGCCCACCACCCTATCGACGGGATCGGGGGGGGGGGGGTGAATGGTTAGCACTTGCGCGCTGTATCATAAGGTCTGTCATTTAGTCAACTGGCGTGGTTTCGATTCCCCGGCTGTACATGTCAAGAAGTGGGGTCGCCTGTCCAACCTCGTGGGTTTTCTATGGGTCCTCCGGTTTCCTCCGACTGCTAAAGACCCCTACTCGCAAGCGAATTATTAAAATAAATTTGAACCATGTGTTAGTCCCGAAATGATTAAGTTTGTGTCGGGTGGAAGTCAAACCCCATTTGTCTCTCTTTCTCTCTCTCCCTATCGGACAATCCATTGCGACACTATTTCTTTTTGACTTGTCATCTATTCCAGTTTCAAATTGTTGATGCTGTCGACAATCGAACCAAACTCGATCAGTCATAACTAGTTGACACGTGTTCCACGTAACCATAACGTTTTGTTGTTTGTATCCGAACTTAAAACAGAACTTGAACTTAATGTTTGGTATGATTTATTTGTAGCACGGCTTTCATAGGTTTAACCTGTTAACCTGTTAACGAATGAAGCGTGCTATAAATGACTTGTAACATAGACAGTCGCTCAACATGTTCGTTATTATTGCACAGAAAACCCACCAACTTCTCCATATGATTTCTACCAAATCTAGCGTAAACCAGCAAACTATTAAAAATGTCTAGTTATTGCACGCCAGCCATTCTACTAGAGGGAAAACAACAAAGGAAGAAATGAAATGAAATGGGGTTTAACGTCCTACTGTTTTGCTCCGAACTGGGCTAATGAAGACGGGCATACGCCATACAGTGTGCTATGAGGGTAATTTTGCCCGGACAGCGGCACTACAGCCTACTCTTATATCGAATTCCAACTGTCAAGGGATCTTTTACGTGCACGCCAATGTGTACACGGGACCTCGGTTTTTCGTCTCATCCGAATGACTAGACAGCTGTCCTTGTCAGGCCCTCCGTCCTGCATCACTGACAAGGGGGAACCACACCGGAAACAACAAAGGAAGATTATTTGTCCATGTTACAAGTATCTAAATGTATCTAACTACCACACTGTATACGTTTCTCTGGATTTTACAAATAGTTTATAACGTGCAACTTATACTTAGTCCTACGGTGTCGTGATAAGCTTAAAACGGCGAATAGCGAAAGCCAAAAAATATGGATAAAACAACTTGATGATCGGGATTCCATTATTTCCAGCGTATATTTATTCTGCTGTAAAAAGTCGCATTATTTCAATTTTTGGGGCGTTCACTTTAGAAGAATCACAGACACCGGTTCCTCCTATCATTTAAAAATTAGAATATGATGTTTAGGATATGTCTATACTATATATATATCCTTGTCGGTCACCTTTGGCCAATCTTTGGGCGCCATTATTGACCTGAAACGCTCTTGTTGGTTCATGTGGGGTCTTGCCATTTAAACAAGCAATGACTGTGAGTTTTTTTATGAATCTTTATTCTCAGTGGTATACTGAACGAAATTAAAGCAGTTTTGAACCAAGATTCAAATCCCACAACTATTAAAGGTTTTTTTTATACGAAAATAGATTGCCTATCGAAAGATTCCCACATATGACTGTCAATAGATTTAAGATTTTTATACGAAAATAAATTGCCTATCAATAGATTTAAGTTTTTTATACGAAAATAAATTGCCTTCCTGGAGATTCCCACATACGACTATCAATAGATTTAAGGGTTTTTTTTATAAACGAAATAAATTGGCTAGCTGAAGATTCCCACAAACGACTATCAATAGATTTAAAATTTTTTATACAAAAATAAATTGCCTACCTGAAGATTCCTCATATTGGCAGCTGGTAGTAGAATGTTGCAGTAAACGTGAATGAGAAAGGTGTATTATCTTTGTCTAGTTTAATCTCTGATTTATACCTTTTCCGTAACAAAATAATAATAAAGACAGACACGTATTTTTTATTTTTGTAAATATTAAAATAAATAATTGTTATCCGCGCGTGCTTGTCGACAGCATTGAAATACCTTAATTTAAAAAAAAAAATATATACTTATTTAATATTGAAACGTGTGGATATTTAAAAATATATATATAGCTAATTATGTTCTATTATTGTGTATTTTAACAAAAACGTGTGAAACGCGCATTCCTTTAACACGTTTAAGAATGTATTGGCATGCGTTTACGATAAGCGCGCCTTTAATTATGTTCATGATTAAACAGATTCTACACATATTTAAAAACTGCAAAATATCTTTTAAAACAATAACGTTAGAGATAAAACACGTTCCGATGACTTGATGAATGGATGTAGCCTACAGCGGGGAATACCACAAAAGTGATTTATTAATTCGTGTGAACATGGTTAACCTAAAACTATTACGTTTGTGATATCTTTACCACAATTGTTGCTATCACGAAATTTGTAGGTTTTTCTTAAAATTCGCCCGTGTTTGTTTATTAAATTTACATATAAGTGGTAATAATATCGCAAATGTTTTCCTTTACCTAAAAATAGAATTAATAATAGTACAAATCGGTGTGTATGCACTGCAGAGTGGTGATTTTGTCGTTAAATATAAATCAAGGGAAATAACTACATCCAGACTCACTGGAAATGTGACCACAATTATTTTTTTGTCCCCTTAGAATTTAATGTTAGAGAGAGAAATGGGGTTTAACGTTCACTCTAGGTCGTTTCTAGACTAACATATGGTTCAATTTTATTTCAATAATTCGCTTGCGCGCAGAGGTTTTTAGCAGTAGGGGGAAACCGGAGGACCCGGGGAAAACCCACGAGGTTGAACAGGCGACCTTACCCTGCCTGCGCGTAGGGGTCTTTAGCAGTGCGAGGAAACCGGGGAATCGAAACCACGCCAGATGACTCAATGACAGACCTTATGATACAGCGCGCACGTAATAACCCCCCCCCCCCCCCCACCGCGTTTCGTTAAGAGAATTACTGGATTCCGGTGACTGATTTCTGACACAAATTATGCGCACTGTACGATAACCACAGTCGTTTGGTAGCAATGGAGTCGGGTTTATTGCGAGGAGTTAATTGGAAATGCCCCCGATCCATTCACTTGGTCTGCTATAATGTCTGTGGGTTAGTGCTAAATGATAAGGCCAGCTCAATATTTCGTCATAGGTCACGAGATGTAAACAGGGCTAGCGCTAATCCCAACCCTAACCCTAGGCCTAGCCCCAATGTGTACCCTAACGTGCAATCTCGTGCCCTAATATAACCTTGTTTACATCTCAGTGATCTTGACAAAAATGGAGCTAATATAGACGGAGATACGTCATGTAGTGTTCTATGGGGTGGGTGGGGGGGGGTGTTGTACGCTGGCCACAGCACTTCCACCAACTGTCAAGGGTTCTTTTATGTGCACACCAACCTTTGCACGGGACCTTGGTGTTTCGTCCCATACGAATGTCAGGACGCTTTTCCTTGTCAAGCACTCTGCTCTGCACCCCAGATCGAACACCGGAGCTTCTTGGTGAGTCAAATTAGTTCCATAAAGTGACGTACAACGTGCAAAGCCATATTTCTAAAGCAATGGCCCAAGAAGTCCCTCTCTGGTCATTGCTGGATTGGCTTCTGATATTTGAGCTTTTGAGGGAGTGTGTCTATTCTTCCCATTCAATCAAATCTATCCCAAGTACAGCAACATGATCCCAAGTAAAGCAACATGACAGCCCTTCGTTTAATCTGGGGTCTTCCCTAAAACTCTGGACAGTGATTTAAGGTAGTAAAAACGGTGAAATTATTGTTCGTCTCCAAACAGTACTGTTGACAAATTGTATCCATGTTGATAGCCTCGTTTGTCACGCAATTAGTTTTTCTGCAATGCACTGGTTAATTGGGCATAATAAAATCGCGAGTCATGACGTAACGTTATGTAAACATATTTGGAGCTCGTTTAAAGCGTAATGATATTGTTACGCAGTTAGGTATTGGTTGTTAATCGGACTATTGACCAGACATAATTTGGAACAGTATGGTGCAAAGCAGGTCGACATATATTATTTCGACACACTTAATAATAATGTAGAACTTTCATTAAAATCCAACAGACAACATTGTTTATTTGGAGATACGTTTATAAACCTCGTCCATTTAAAATAGAAAGTAAAAGTTTTGGAACATCTTTTCTGGGAACATTTAACAATCAGATGCATTATTTACAAAACCTAACAAAAACGTTGATCAAAAATAGACAATGTAATTAATAAGCGAGCAACAAACAAATTATTATTTATATACATAGTACATTAACAATAACAACAATTTCAAACAATGTATAACAATGGTTTTATAAGTGGCTTGAACGACTTTAATAAATAATATACCATATACCATATGATAAATTTATTATGTAATCTTATAAAACAATGTACCATACTTAATTAAAGTGTACATTGTTCCTTTATAAACAATGTTCAATCACATAACAGTTTCACTAGATCATAAATAGTTAATTTGACTTCAAGTTATTTAATTATAAATAGTTAACATGACTCCACGTTATTTAATCACGAATAGTTAACATGACTTCAAGTTATTTCATTATAAATAGTTAAAACATGACTTCAAGTTATTTAATCACGAATAGTTAACATGACTTCAAGTTATTTCATTATAAATAGTTAAAACATGACTTCAAGTTATTTCATTATAAATAAGTAACATGACTTCAAGTTATAATTATAAATAGTTACCATGACTTCAAGTTATAATTATAAATAGTTACCATGACTTCAAGTTATTTAATCATAAATAGTTAACATGACTTCAAGTTTTAATTATCAATAGTTAACATGACTTCAAGTTTTAAATATAAATAGTTACCATGAATTCAAGTCATTCGGTATTAAATAGTTAACATGGCTTCACTTAACATGTCTTCAAGTTATTTCATAATAAATAGTTAACAAACTTCAAGTGATTTAATTATAAGTAGTTAACATATATAACTCTCAAATTAACTAATCATAAATAATTAACATGACTTCAACGTTATTGAATCAGCAATAGTTAACACAGTTAATTATGTACATGTTTTCGTTTATATTTGCACTTAAATTTTATTTTTAAAAAATGTCATTTTTTATAAAGACATGTACAAACAATACAATATTTTGACTAGAATGAACACAGCGAACGTTATTTGCGTTTATTTTTTCTGTATAAAGCAGAAAAGGAGATTCACGTTTGATTTGAGTGTTCGTTACACCGCTTACGCGTCTACAAAACGAACACAGTGACGTTCATAAATAACAATTTTTGATAAGCGTATTTGAACGCAACAGACAACATTAATAAACAGTTTGTTTTTATCATGTATGCTTAGTTTAAAGTGGTATGTACACGATGTGAACTATATCTTTTTTTAATTACCACAGAACAAAAGGTGCAGGGAAATAATTATTTTAATTGGCCCTAATCTAAGGATCAATTTGCCATATCTAGAGCAATAATACAACTATATGAAATGAAATGGGGTTTAACGTCCAACATGTCTGCGTTAGCCGGGCTAATGAAGACGGGTACTAAAATATATGCTTCCGCAACCTGAATATTAAGAGGGACAATTTTATATGAGGGTAGCAGGTCTCATCGTACCTACTTCACCCAGTGTTCGGCCACATTAAGACACGTCTGAATAAATAGCATAAACATGGCACATCCACAAACACCTTGTATAACAACACGATTTAATCCGTTCCAAATATAAAACATGATTTAATCTGTTCCAAATCTATACATACAATGACTTATACAATAATTTATATTAACATCTAATTTACAAAAATATACATTATCAACTATTATATTTATTTATTCATTTGTCTTTGGTTCCATTATTTCATAAATAAAACATGTACCATGATAGTTATACAAATATTTTTACAATAATACAAAACTTGTTACAAATAACGAGCGTTCTTCAAATTTTATCAAAGAAATTTTAATGATTAGTAATAAAACAGCATATTCTAGTGAAATCCCGTTAAAAATTGGTCTTAATAGTGGAGCAATCTTTTTGTTTGTGGTATCAGCCTCGGTAGAAGCGGACGTCAACCCCCACTAACGAACGAATGAACCGACAGTCTATATAATTGTAATCTAAGGATACTGGGCCCTGTTTCTGAAAATCTTAACTAAAGATAAAATCCAAATTTTAGTAGATACTTCAATTTTGATTGGCTAAGCACTAAAATTAATCTAATATTATCCAATCAAATTACTAAAAATTTGGATTTTAGTAGATACTTCAATTTTGATTGGCTAAGCACTGAAATCAATCTGATATTATCCAATCAAATTACTAAAAATTCTAATGTATATGTTACTATAAATTAAAATGTTAGACCTAAATGTCTTCCATATTATTATCATATTATTACTCCCATCACCTTTTTATTCCGAGGTATCCCAAAGTGTGTAGCATTTTGAACAGTTAATTCTTTGAGAATTATGACTATTTGTAATAATATGCTTCGTTCTTTGCCAGTAATGGGTGTTGCAATGGGAACATAGTCACCCCATCTTGCACCAATAGATAATTGAATATATACACAATAAAGAAATACATTAGGAGAGACGAGACATATAATCGTCCAAGAACTGGACCGAGAATTACAGCTTATACCTGTTTTATTATTTCACACGATACCAAAACCCAGGGGGTTGTATATATTATTCAAAATCAATTTAATATCAACTCCATCAAATCATTCAACTATCCTTTATATAGACCCTGTGTTTTCTTCATGCACACAATAACTGTATATTTTTCTTTATTAAGCATTTGTCACGCAATGTCTCTTGCGGTACATTGTTCATACCCATTAATATTTAACAAGTGTCATATACTGTCGATGTACACAGCTAACCACATGTGTCATGTTTTACTGTATTGTGTATAGACTTGTTTGTAAACTCATTACATTATGCACAAAACATGTTGAGGGTGTACACAGCTAACCCCATGTGTCATGCTTTACTGTATTGTGTATAAACTCGTTTGCAAACTTATTGCATTATGCACATAACATGTTGTTGATGCACGGTCATATCTGAATGTGTCTTATATTATATGTGTATTGAAACACCTGTGTCATGTATTAGTTGTAAACAATGTCATTGTTTTACTGTTAATACACACAGTTACTGTTATTGTCTACACATCCTGTCTCTTTTAATGCACGCTGTTAATGTATATACATACTGTCTCTTTTAATGCACACCGTTATTGTTAATGTATACACATGCTGTCTCTTTTAATGCACACTGTAATTGTTAATGTATACACATACTGTCTCTTTTCCGCATACACGGTCTCTGTTATTGCATTATGTAAACACACCATGTTTCTTTTCGACATACACAGTCATTGTTAATGCATTATTCATAAACATTATGTATCATTTTACATACACAGTCATTGTTAATATTGTATTTATACACATTATGTCTCTTTCTACACATTCATTGTTACTTTCTTTTTGACATACACAGCCACTGTTATTGTATAATGCACACCATGTCATTACATGCACAGTCATGTCTAATGCTTTTATATATAGGTACAGTCATGTCTAATATTCCGTACTGCATGTACACTACTTATGATTATGAAGAAAGACATTCCGCATACAGTCATTACTTTTATATTAATTATTTATATGTTCCGTATGTGCACGTACACTACTTATAATTATGAAAAAAAATATGACTTTTATATTAATGTACTTGTCATATAGTTATGTATATTTTATATATATATACAGTAATATTCAAGTTATTTTTTTTTATAGATACTAACATATAATATATTTGTATAATAACATGACTCTTACACAACACTGTCATCCCGAATTCTTGAACTTATTGTCTTCATCATCATCATCCTGTATTCCACACATACATTCCATATTCCTTAGATGCTTTATAAAACATCAGTATTAAAAAGATAAGACAAGTCCGTTCCTAATTAAAACAGTATTACTACATTATCTTACCATGTCTTCCAGAATGCTCTCTCCTATATTTATGGTCGTCATGTTCATTTGTGAGCTTCAAAAAAGGTTCACGATATTGAATGAATAACCGAGATGTTTTAAAAACAGCATATTGTTTGATCTGTTATCGTTTTATCAACGATTTCATCATCTACAATATCTTGAACAAAATATTTAAAATCTTTTTAATGGTCCTGAAACCTTTTCTGCGTCTGTCTATAATACAATATATATACTCCAAAACATTAACTGATGAGACACATGTTGCACTGCGATGCACATCTATGAAGCAGTGGCAGTCTACATATACTCCCTATAAACCATAATATAAATGACATAAAATGGGGTTTAAGTCCAACTACACCATTATATAATAGTTTAAATAGTTTGTTTACATTATAGTGGGTCATTGTTATTATTTACAGGACATACACACACTTGATGGATTATATGTTATCAAATTCATCTACTAATTAGCACACAGATCATGGGACTAATAATCGTGTTATATATATCACCAAATAGACTAGAATAAACTAGGTGAAACCAGGTGTGTTATCACCGGTATACAATCTTATATCTACAGGTAAATCAGGTGCCGATTTGGTCACATTTAAATATACCACAAGAAGTCAATACTCCAATTTTTTTACAATTCACCATTTTCTTTTTAAAACGTATCAATTTCAGTTTATACATACAAGTAACAGATATATGTTGGAGACGATCACATTCCAAATTTGTATTTGTGTTGACACTGCATCATTTTTAAAATCTATTCATTTCACTCTAAGCATACAAAACAAGTATCACCCAGGTCCATATTTGAAATCTGTATTCCTTTACAATGCCCCATCATTAAATTATATAGATGATCAGTTTCCAAATTTGTATTTGTGTTGACCCTGCATCATTTTTAAAAACTATTCATTTCAGTCTAAGCATACAAAACATGTATCACCCGAGGTCCATATTTGAAATTAGTATTCCTTTACAATGCCTCTTCATTTAAATTATATGCATTTCAGTGTAAACATATAATCATGTATGTCATACTCATCTGAATGACTTTATTAATGTCATGATAACAGTTGAGGCACCTTTCCAAATCATCCTTATGCTCTGGGGTTCAGAAACAAACACAGTTGAGGCACCTTTCCAAATCGTCCTTATGTTCAGGGGTTCAGAAACAAACACAGTTGAGGCACCTTTCCAAATCGTCCCTATTTTCTGGGGTTCAGAAACAAACACAGTTGAGGCACCTTTCCAAATCGTCCTTATGTTCTGGGGTTCAGAAACAAACACAGAGAAATGATTCAGTGTATAATCCAGCATCACAAATATACAGCCATCAAAATATACATGATAGGAATGATAGAAACCTCCAAATACTTTCTTTCCGTTAAACATTTAAGCCACATGGGGGAATAAATGTAATCACAATTTGGTGATGTTAAAATAGTTCCTTTAGTTGATGGGTTACCAAGGTGATGAAAACGGATTTAAACATTGAACATCCCGAATTGTTTCCATTCAGGGTCGAAGATCTACTGTTGAAATGTTTTAGACCTAGCAGTAAATAGATCTGCAGGAATCAATGTACATCAACAGTTTGAGCATGTTTGGTAGACAGATTCACATGTTCGGTAGATATATTATGGCCAGCGTTTTATATGATATCTCCATCTTGGTCGGAATCACCGGAACTCTGCACATGTTGAAATGGACTGGGGGGTGGGCTTAACTCGTTCGTTCTCAACATGGTTATACCAGAATCAGAACTCGAGGAATCATGACGATCTTTATCCTGCAAAACATTATATCAACATTATATGAACATAATATCAACATTATATGAACATAATATCAACATTATATGAACATAATATCAACATTATACAAACATAATATGAACATTATAAAACATAATATGAACATTATACAAACATAATATCAACATTATAAAACATAATATCAACATTATACAAACATAATATCAACATTATACAAACATAATATCAACATTATATGAAATAGTTCAGAAGAAATGTGTTACACAAGACTTTAAAGATTTCTATATGTAACAGGTTTATTGAAAGAGCTACTATGCAGTGTGTGCTATAAGAAGCACTGCCAAGGGTTCTTTGACGTGCATGTGCAAAATGATGAGTGAAGAACTACAATTTGGCTTTACAGTTAGTGTGCACAGGATTAGTTGCTTGTGTTTGGTTCATGGCAAACCCTGTATAAAAAGAGAGAGAGAGAGAGAGAGAGAGAGAGAGAGAGAAAAAGAGAGAAATGGGGTTTAACGTCCACTCGACACAAACTAGATCATTTCGGGACTAACATATGGTTTAATTTTATTTCACTAATTCGCTTTGCGTAGGGGTCTTTAGCAGTGGGAGGAAACCGGAGGACACGGAGAAAACCCACGAGGTTGGACAGGTGACCCTACTCCTTGTCACGAGCATTAAAAGTCAGATCTTCACAAACATACACCTCAAAAATCTAAACTTTTCTTTATGTCCACACTGATGTTTTGATTATCTAATTATGTGCAAAATAAACTTTAGGATCATTAGGCTGGCTAAAATTTTAAGAAAAAAATACCAAATGTTTTATTACATTTTAAAATCAACAGACATTAACTTTCAATGGACATAACTTAAGCTTACATTTATGGATTTATATCATTGTTGGTTCGAATCTTTTTATTAAAAAAAAGTGACGGTGTAGTAAAATCATACCGTAAATGGACATACCGTAACCTTACATTTATGGATTTATATCATTATATCATTGTTGGTGCCTTACATTTATGGATTTATATCATTGCTGGTTTCAATCTCTTTTTTAAAAAAAAAGTGGCATTTGGAGCTTTAAGATGATTGGTCATGGACTGTTTGGTCTTTGATGGCAGAGAATCTGTGGTCATTGGTTGCCATTAAAAGTAATTTTTCGATGAAGTTAAATTTGATTTCGAGAAGTTCTGATATTGATGCCTCATTAATTATCTACTAACCAAATAGTTTCTTCATAATTGATTCATTATCTACTATTGAAATAGTTTCTTCATAATTGATTCATTATCTACTATTGAAATAGTTTCTTCATAATTTATACATTACCAACTATTGAAATAGTTTCTTTATAATTGATTCATTATCTACTATTGAGATTGTTTCAATTGTATCCATTATTTAGTATTGAACCATTTTCTTTACATTGCAATAGATTCTCAATATCTTTTAAAGCCTTTCTTTATATTTCATTTATTAACTAGTCGTAAAATTACAGTTTAGTTATATTTTTCATTCATTATCTACTATCAAATTCTTTGAAATTTGGTTAGACTGAAGAACAAATGAAATGAAATGGGGTTTAACGTCCTACTTTTCTGCTCCGAACTGGGCTAATGAAGATGGACTTCACTAACAAGGAGCAACCACGCCGGAAAATCTGGATGAACTTTCTCAGCCAATGCAGGGATCGAACACCCGACATCCAAGCTAGCGAGCCAGCGCCTCACCCATTTAGCCACCGTGAGCCCTGCCTGAAGTACAAATCAAGTCTTCCAATATGATAAAGACTACACAGTCCTAATCTCTAGTCAAAATGCACAGTAATAATCAGGAATTGTACTAATTGTATTCTATAAAATTGAGGTTATAAATGTGGGGACCCTTCGGGACTAAATCTTATGAAATTGTATAGCCGTCCGTTGCAGAAGTGTTTCATTTAAGTCTGATGAGTTCGAAATGAACAAAACTAGTTGCTTCATGAGGGAAATCTGGGACGGCTACCCGCCACTCATACATTTCTAATTTTATATAATTGAGGTGTTCTGTGCATGTCCGGTTTAATTGCTAAATGCCATTAAATTAATCTATAGTGTTAAGATATCAATTCTCTGATTAATACCAGCCCCAAACCAAGAAATCACAACATGCAAAAGTTTAAATTGTAAAACATCTACATAGATTACGACATAAAATAATAAAAATATCATACTGTTTTTGAGTCGGTTAATTTTAAATTTTATCATAATATTGAATATGTAATTCCCAATACAGGTGCAATTAAAGAGGTCTAAGGACCTTACTCGCGATTCAAGACACTGTATGTGACATCATGTAATTAACAAAAGTTTTAGGATTAACTAACCTATTAGAGCCACATACCCACACACCCATACTTATCGCCAATACCATAATTAATGACGGAAGAATTTCTGATATCACCCATTTGAAAAGAAAAAAATATATTTTAAAAGAGAGAGAGAGAAATGGGATTTAATGTCCACTCAACAGTGGGAGGAAACCGGAGCACCTGGAAAAAACCCATGAGGTTGGACAGGCAACCCTACTCCTTGTCACATACAACCGGGGAATCAAAACCACGCCAGTTGACTCAATGACAGATATTATGATACAACGTGCACGTGCTAACCATTCGGCCATTAATTACCCCCACCCCATATATTTTAAGGCTTATAGAGTGAACACCAATGTATAGAGAAAGGGAAGTGGTTATTTTTAGATATACAACACTAAATTATAGTTACAGGAGTTAGTTAAGATGATCATGATTGAGGAGGCCAACCTTATCGGTCGGTGTCGTCGTTATTGTCACACCAGCACTGGCAATTCTCTTCGTTCTTATCAATGGACTTCTCTTGCCTAATCCGGGAGATCTGTCACCATTGCTGACAATCGGTGCCAGAAGCAATGAACCATGGGAAGGTGATGCTGTCTGTGCTGCTTTCTCCGACGTCATCTGTCCAGCTAAACAGGTTAAAGGTATCTTATAGATATTCACCACTGGACCGTGTTTCGCTGAAATATGAAATAAAAAGATTAATTACCAATTAGCATGTTTCAACATTCCTTTTCAATCAGAATCAAAGTTATCGTGTCCCAAAGCATCGACAAATCAAATTGCTTAGTGCTGCTTAATTACCATGATTGACATCAAACTCAGTCAAGACATTTTACCTAATGAACATCTTCACAAAGTCTAAGCATTCTACCTCAATTACCCATAGAAGCAGAGTTAATGTGCAGCTTGGCATAAACTAGGTCATTTCGGGACTAACACATGGTTCAATTTCATTTCAGTGGGTGGAAACCGGAGGACACAGAGAAAACCCATGAGGTTGGACAGGCGACCCTACTCCTTGTCACATACAACAAGGGATTCGAAACCAAGCCAGTTGACTCAATGACCGACCTTATGATACATCGCACACACGCTAACCATTCGGCCATCCAACTCCCCTTGGTTTTGTAAGAACTTTCTGGATTTATTATTTTATTTGATCAACCTCCTTGATTTTAGAAACAAACTAAAAATGTATGATGAATTGAAATTGTATACGTGCTTGCTTCCCTGAAACTGGCTACACCCCTGCCACGACTAAGCCAATTGCGAGACTTGGTTATGGGAGATCAAAAGAACTTGGTAGAGAATGATGATGGATACCAGGAGAGACACCAGCTGTGCTGTTTACAATATACAAGTATTTTAAACATTTAAACTTACATGATGGCGAAGGGGGTGGAGAAAATGATTCCTTTTCTCGTGTTTTTTCCGTTGGTGTATTAGTACCTGCTGCAGAAGATGCGAAGTAAATGTCACACTGAAAAACAACGAAATAGAATAAAAACTTTTGTAATTGGTTAAGTTAAGGTTAAGATATTTTTCAGGTCTGAATCACCATTGACATATTATTTTTCTGTATTTTGAATGAGATGAGAAACAAATTGGATGTGAACATGAAAGATACCTTGGCAGTTGGAATCAAGATTATAACTGATCACTTAAACATACATTATGCAAGAGCTAAATCTGCCTATTGTAGGTCTTTCTTTATTAGGCTTGAAATGTTACCTAAATTATTAATTAGACATTACTTAACAAAACAAGTCCATAATCAACTCTCGATGGCATTAGATACACAAGATTTTAACTAGATTAGAACGGTTCATCATTTAAAAATTTAATTTAAAAATGGGACAGCGAGGCTAAGTCTCAAATATACCACAATGGACACATCTTATCAAAACCTCAAACAGTGCTAACTTGGCTCAGAATGAAGTAATTTAAATGAATTTTTCAATATTTTCATGTTACATCATCTATTTTTGAGCTATTATAGCAAGAATGGTCAGCTCTTTATCTAAATCTTACATAATGTAACTTTAAAAGTTATGTAGACTAATTTATGTCTAATAAATTTCTACTAACCTTGGATGTAATAAGGGTTAAATCAGGCATGGTCATCGTATGAACAAGATTACCGTTTATAATAAGTCGTATTTCTATCGTATCAGAGGTAAAGGCCATTACATAGGGAAAGGCACAAACTGAAAAAAAATAATATATGTTCATTAAAAATAAAATATCCGGATTTATATGAACATCTTGAAGAAAAGTTTTTATGTTCATTCGAAATGAAACATCTACATTTATATCCCATTCCAACCCTGAGCAACATTTTTAAGCCATAAGAAAGATAGAGAAATGGGGTTTAACATCTACTCGACACAAACTAGGTCAATTCGGGACTAACATATGGTTCAATTTTGTTTCAATAATTTGCTTGCGTGTAGGGGTCTTTAGCAGGTTGGACAGGTGACCCTACACCTTGTCACGAACAACCGGGGAATCGAAACCACAACAGTTGACTCAATGATAAACCCTATGATACAACATGCAGTTGTTAACCATTTGGCCATCCAACCCCCCTTAAGCTACGAGAGCTTAGCGTTCCCATGACCTACAGTAAGCCAAGTCAGCTGAACTATTTTGACCTTGTCGATTAGAGATTAGAGTTAATTACGCATGGGTACATGTTGTCCATTTGTCAGGAAGATAACTTACTGCACATACCCATACCCATTTTTAAGCGGACTAGTTTGGAAAAAAAACAAAAAAAACAAAAAAAGTTCAAAGATAAATAGCACACTGTTTGTTTTTTGCCCCATTCGGGCAACAAAGTTACAAACTGGTTTAACGATCACAAGTTTATTAGTTTAGTATAACTAGGATTGGAAAAAAAAACAGTAACTTTAACAGACAAAACATGAGATTAATATCAGACTTACCTATAGATTGAGGTTCCGAATTCCATAAAAAGTCAAAATCGTGACAATTTTCTTCTTTTAACTTCTGAAAATGACTGACATCTGCAAGTGAAAAACATATCTATGGTGAGTCTATATGTAATCTAAGATGAGTTAAGTGTCTGTGTAGTCTAAGATGAGTTAAATGTCTGTATAGCCTAAGATGAGTTAAATGTCTGTGTAGTCTATGATGAGTTAACTGTCTGTGTAGTCTATGTAGTCTGTGATGAGTTAAATGACTGTGTAGTCTAAGATGAATCAAATGTCTGTGTAGTCTATAATGAGTTAAACGTCTGCGTAGTCTGTGATGAGTTAAATGTCTGTATAGTCTATGATGAGTTAAATGGCTTTGTAGTCTAAGATGAGTTAAATAGCTGTGTAGTCTAAGATGAGTTAAACATCTGTGTAGTCTATAATGAGTTAAATGTCTGTGTAGTCTATGATGAGTTAAACGTCTGTGTAGTCTGTGATGAGTTAAATGTCTGTGTAGTCTATGATGAGTTAAATGACTGTGTAGTCTAAGATGCGTTAAATGTCTGTGTAGTCTATAATGAGTTAAATGTCTGTGTAGTCTATAATGAGTTAAATGTCTGTGTAGTCTATGATGAGTTAAACGTCTATGTAGTCTATGATGAGTTAAACGTCTATGTAGTCCATAATTTAGTCTCATTCACTGGTATCTATGCATTTATATACACAATATTCTACTTGTTCTTACTATACCAAATTACATTGTATATTTTCCCTCTTAAATAATGTGTTCAATTTGAAATGTTCCTGACCATATAAGATGTCCGAGATGGAAATCTTTGAAAAATAGTTATAAATAGAAAGAATACATACGATTATAACATAACATCAGTTCAGCTTCATCGTCTTCATAGATATCTATAGCAGACACCAGATTTACCTGTAATATCAATTAGACACCTGTGTTAATAGACGAGTGTGGTCAATTGTTACTGGATGGGTGTGGTCAATTAAACAATATCAATTAGACACCTGTGTTAAAGGTAGGTGTGGTTAATTAAATGAAATGAAATGGAGTTTAATGTCCTACTCCGACAGGGCTAATGAAGACTGGCATACACCATGCAGTGTGCTATGAGGGAAATTTTGCCCGGGCAGCGGCACTATGGTCTACTCTTACATCAAATTCCAACTGCCACGGGATCTTTTACGTGCATGCCAATGTGTACACGGGACCTCGGTTTTAAGTACCACCTGAGTGACTAGACAGCTGTCCTCCAGCATCCTACTCACTGAGCCACCGTGGCTCGAATTTTTTTTATTTAATTTTTTTTTAATGGAGTTACTTCCTATATTAACATGCAGCAATTATATAACATCAGTGTTTTTATTTTTAATTTTTTAAAAATTAAAACATCTCATGCGGCCCTTTTTAAGTGATGCAGGAGAATCTGAAAACCAGAATATTTCTTTTTCATGGCCTTGTATACAGTGCTGGATTAAGGCTCTGCTGGCCCTAAGGCACATTTTGATAGGTGGCCTGATAATACAGATATGTTGGGCTCATTGACAAAAGGAATTAAGTTAAATTTAGCAACAGAAAATTTATAACAAACAAATTCAGAACATTGACAGTACTGTATTTACTATAAGTAGCCTACACATTCCCATTCACTGCCTTGTATGGACAAACACGTAGATGAAGAAGGATGCAATTTATTTACATAAAAATATAGGCTAGTATTTTTGTCACCACCTGATAATTATCAAAAAAGTTTTACTTTATTATTTTGTGGCCTGAAATTTTGGCTGGCACTAAGGCAAGGAACCTTATTTGCGTTATGGTTAATCCAGCACTGCTTGTATATAAAAAATTACTTACTTTATTAGCGTCTATTTTATAAAGTTGAAGCGTATCACCGTTCTTCTCGTTTATCAGATCAAATTGATTTTTGTAAGCAATACAAATCTGGTTATCTCCCTTTATACCATCTATTAACGTTATCATCTGAGGTTGTTCAAACGCTTGTAATTCCTGTAAAAGAAACATTTAAACATTATAGTTATATTATCAATGTATAATGGAGTTTAATCGTAAGCAGATAATCTGTTAAATAAGTTTTGAATACCTCAAGTTCACCCTAAATAGGTTTTGTATCAAAACTCGAAATTTAAAGTCTTACTTTTCTGAAACCAACGGGCAAATGAAATGAAATGGGGTTTAACATCCTACTGTTCTGCTCCGACTAGGCTAATGAAGATAGCAATGGGCAAATGAGGACAGGTATATGTCATGCAGTTTGCAATGAGGGAATGCCATCTGTCAAATGTTCTTTTAGGTGCATGTCCATAAGAAAAGGGTGGGACCTCCATTTTCCTATCATTTAAAAACAATTCCTTGTCCGAGCCTCAACCCTGCTGTATTGATAAGGGGACAGCAGATTGAAAACTCCAAAGAACTTTTCTCAACCACCAAGGATAAAGATCCTGGGTTCTTTCGGTAAGGACGTGAGCCAGTGCTCTACACACAAAGCCACCATGACTCGTTATCATGAGATTTGTATTAAAACTAACAAACGTAAAACCATATATACACATCAAGTCACCATGGCTCCTCATGACAATTGTACTTACACTAACAAACCTAAAACAGTACCCCTAAAGCCACCATGGCTCCTTATCATGACAATTTTACTTACCCTAACAAATGTAAAACCATCAATCGTATCAAGATCTACTGAGGGACACCAGGCAGACCAGGCAGCTGAATGTTTCCATGTAAATAATAGCAGCTTCTTGCCTACAGCCACGACCATTCTAAGATGACTTCCACATGGTCGACTTAAGGCATACAGATGACAACCTAGAAAAACGTATAACTCAAACTTGTAGATGAAACAATACATTGTTTAAATAAATATAAACGTTAAAAAGATTTTACAACATAAATCTCTTTTCTGCGTTAACTTCATGCATTCATCTATACTTCTTATGTTTCTCATGTTTTCATGGTTAAATTCATGATTAAATTCATGGTTAAATTCATGATTAACTTCATCACTTCATGGTTAATTTCATCACTTCATGGTTAATTTCATCACTTCATGGTTAATTTTATGATTTCATGGTTAATTTCATCACTTCATGGTTAATTTTATGATTTCATGGTTAACTTCATGATTTCATGGTTAACTTCATGATTTACTTCATAATTTCATGGTAAACTTCATGATTTGACGGCTAATTTCATGGTTAACTTCATGATTTCATGGTTAATTGCATGATTTCACGACTCAATTCTTGTTTCCATGGTTAACTTCATGATTTCAATGGAGAACTTCATGATTTCAATGGAGAACTTCACGATTTCATGGTTAATTTCATGATTTTATGGAGAAGTGCATGTTTTCACGACTCAATTGTTGTTTCCATGGTTAAATTCATGATTTCATGGTTAACTTCATGTTTTCAATGGAGAACTTCACGATTTCATGGTTAATTTCATGATTTTATGGAGAAGTTCATGACTCAATTCTTATTTTTATGGTTAACTCTATGATATATTCCATCTTTTCATGTTATAATTTAAAAACAGGTAGGTAGTCCTATCTGACAGAATGGTCCCTAATTTTGACAATACATGCATATGAGGATACAGATCTTCAAATACTCTGATTGACTTGCTGATAAGGTGTTTGAAAAACACACAAATTTTACAAAGAAGTAAAACGTACCTTTTGCCCTTTCCAGACGATGTTCTCGACAATCGGATTTGCTCCTTGGAACTTCAGATTCTTCTCCTTCAAAATCACTCAAACGGAACACATAGATTTTACCATCTTTACCTAAAAAAATTAATAAGATTTGTGAATATTTCAAGTGAAAGAATATTGAATGGAATTCACCAAACCCACCAATTCAAAAGGTGCTTTTGCCTCAGAACAGAAATATCACAAATAAATATTCGTTTCAGGTCGGACTAACAACAGTTTTTAAAGCAACCTAAATCTTATTTTTACAATTAAACTTAACTTTAAACGAACGTATTATTGGTTCATTCGGTTGCAATTCGGCTGAAATCTGGTTTATTTGTACATTTGGGTTGAAAATTCTGGATGTTTCTAATTTTAGCTTGATCATACTAATGTTCCAGAGATACGGTCAATGGGCATGACCACTGATATTCAACTCAGTAACCAATTGGTCAAAATTGGTGAAACAGGTATTTCTAGATTTACCTCAATGGGTGATTTGGTACACAATGATTAAACAATCAGACTTGTTGATAACACTTACCTTTGTCTGTTCTCAATATCAGTAAGCCATGTGCTTCTATAACATTTATTTGTTTTACTATGACTGATTTATCAAATATAACTCTTGCCGCTAAACCCTCTAAAATATAAATAAATAACATAAATTATAAAAAATACCAATATAACTTTTAGCGCTAAACCCTCTAAAATACAAATAAATAACATAAATTATTAAATACCAATATAACTCTTAGCGCTAAACCCTCTAAAATACAAATAAATAACATAAATTATTAAATACCATTAACTCTTAATTTGCACTAAACCCTCCAAATGCAAATAAATAACATAAATTATTAAATATAAATAAATTCATATCTTACCTTCTACAACCATGACACCATCGGTTGTCGCTATAATTAATTTATCCCCTGAAATATAAAAATACATACGTTAATTATATATTTATATAAATTATATCTGGTTATAGAATCCCGATCACACAGTCTCCTCCATAATCATTGTTCTTTTGAAGATGCACTATGTAATATTTAGATATGAGAGAGAGAGAGAGAGAGAGAGAGAGAGAGAGAGAGATTTAACCTCAACTCGACACAAACGTCATTTCGGGACTAACATATGGTTCAATTTTATTTCAATAATTCGCTAATGAGTATAGGTCTTTAGCAGAGGGAGGAAACTGGAGGACTCAGAGAAAACCCACGAGATAGGACAGGCAGCCCTACTCCTTGTCACATACAACAGGGGAATCTAAACCACACCAGACTTTATGATACAGCCCGTACGTGCTAAAAATTACGCCATCCAACGCCACCCCCCATATTTAGATAAAGAGCTAGATATTTAGATAATGATATTATTGCTATAATAGTTCAAAAATAGAGAATGGAAAAGGAATATAATTATTGAAAATTTCATTCAAATTTCTTTATTCTGGGCGAATTATGACTGTTTTGATGTAGTCTAGACCATTTATTATCATAGCAACGGTACTTGATAAACAAGATTAAGTCTGGATTATCCAGTTTATTATTAAATTTTTAACTCTCATGGGTGTTAAAATCCATTTAAATCTCGGCCATCCAATATTCTAGAGAGTTGGTTATAGGCATGTTATGTGATTAATTTATATAACATTTGAAATCAGAAAAACGACAGATTTAGCTCTTACATAATGCATCTTTAAGCAAGGAATCGGTGTGTACATAGTATAAGCTTTGTACTCATAAAGTATTGTGTAAATTAAAGTTTAAACTTTGCTGTGTACAGCGTTTTAACTTACTGCATACCACAGACAATTTCATCGAGTATGCGTGCATAAATGCAAACAGCCATAGCACCAACTTAAAATACAGATGTGATGTCATCCTTTGATATTGGCGTGCCATTATTTTCAATAATGTACGGCCAACTTGCCAATTGTACATTATCTATACTAGATGAAATATTGGACTCGCGTGACATATTTTATTGAAAAATCGCATGTGGGATAGTGTCTGTATTTTAGGTTGTTTAATGGTCTTGAGCTAAACACATTGCGTAATATATTGATACAACACTATTACTTAATGTCTTGCATCCGACCATTAAACCATAAATAACATCATGTGTGCATAAGTACATATGGATTCCCAGTTTTATTTTGGAAAACCTCATCAGTGGGGATGTTTTTTTAGGTAAGCTAATGTTTCTACTTTGGATTCACTTTATTTAATGTGGGTTTTCTGATGCATTTTGTTTTCATGTTTTTATATGAGAGCTACCATATGAAACCTTACCAAAGATTTGTTAAATATTGAAAACACTGTATCCTTGGCAACCATACATTCAGTTTTATGTCATATTGGATAACACCATATCTAATGTCCCAGACAACAAGATTATATCTAATATAGAATACTTAATCAAACTGGATTATATTACTATCTTGGCACCAGGTAAATTTATCTTCTGTCTTTTATTGTACAGTATTATTAAATCAGAAATTTAATAAGCTTATTTTTAGAATACCAAGACCTTGCATGGACTTCTTAATACATAATAATAAGGGCCATGCCAAGATAATGCTTTATGGCAATGCCTTATATAAATCGGCTTCCCATTCGCTATCTAGTATCAAACATGTTGGAAAAACAGTTCTGTCGATCATATATTTGTCTATGGAAATGATACATTTGTCTATGGAAATGATACATTTGTCTATGGAAATGATACATTTGTCTATGGCTATGATCCATTTGTCTATGCACATGATCCATTTGTCTATGCACATGATCCATTTGTCTATGCACATGATCCATTTGTCTATGCACATAATCCATTTGTCAATGGACATGTCTATATGGACGACATACATTTGTCTATGAAAATCATCATACAAATGTATGACCATAATTATTTTGAAAGAAAGTTTGATCATCTGGACATTCCGACATAGCCTTAGACTTTCCTGATCTTGACACAGGCTTAGTTGCGCTCCAAAGTAAGGAGGCATCTGGGATTTATATGTCATTATTGATTTGCTATTTAGAAAACCCACACACACATTCTGAAAAACCACACATACATTCTGAAAACCCACACATAAATTCTGAAAACATTCTGAAAAACCCACATATACATTTAAAAGGCTATTTAAATACTAAATTCGAAAAAAAAAATAATAATCTGTTCTTGCGTTTTAGGGTCAGGATTCCGAAAACCCACACAAACATTCCGAAAAACCCACACATACATTTAAAAGGCTATTTAAATACTAAATTCTAAATAAAAGATTATCTCTCTTCTTGCGGTTTAGGGTTAGGATATCTTTCTTGTTGATTAATATAATCTTAATGTAGTTTGCCTGTCACATCCGATAATTATATAATGTCTTTAGAAAGGTTCTATAAAGCGGATTGTGTTATTTCAATCCATTAACAGATAGAATTAGCTTCATAAAAAATACATCTTGAAGCTCAAACAATCTTTTTAATGGTTTTGGAGACATCATTCCTAATACTCTTCATGTGTAAAAGTACAGTGCAAATTGTTAGCTTTGTAAACGCTACATGTTTCTGAAGAAAACATTAGGGATCTGAATGAATGAATAAAAATAAAATTCACATCTCGGCTGTTCATAATAGCATTTTGTTTTTTTTATTTTTATTATGGTGTAAACAAATTTTAGTGCATGAAAATGAAATGCGGGGAAAAGTTTTTTCTTAAAATTACAAACGAGAAACTATCTCTTTGATTTGTGTAAATGTTGATTTTAAATATAGTTGTTCCTTATACTCCTGTTAGGGCTACAGGGCTCTTAACAATATATTATTAGCCAGCATGTGCATGTGCTGCAATAGTGGTCTTCCCTTCGACTCAACACACCTAGATAATTTCAAAATGTTCTTGAATAATGCAGAGCCTGTAGAGAGTTCAAAAGCAATTGTAAATGGAAAGAGAGAGCGTCCACTCGACACAAAATAGGTCATTTCGGGACAAAAACAAGGTTCAATTTTATTTCAATAATTCGCTTGCACGTAGGGATCTTTAGCAGTGGGAGGAAATCGGAGGATCCTGAGAAAACCCACGGGGTTGGAAAGATGACCCTACTCCTTGTCATGAACAACTGGGGATTCGAAACCACGCCAGTTGACTCAATGACAGACCTTATGATACAGCGCGCACCTGCTAACCATTCAACCATACAACCCCACTGTAAATGGATAACAGACAATCTAAACGAATGTTGGATTAAGGTGACATTGCAATACAAGTGTACAGAAATTATTTTTGAGATATTATTGGGGTTTTTTTAGTTCAAAGAACTATCAAATCGCTGAACTTTGTTAACTTTCGCAGTGGTTAATATTATATATGCTTCAAAAAAAGTAAGGGATATTGAAATGCAAATACCTATGCAGGTTGTGATATGATAAATAGTCATGGACACTTGACATGCTTTGAGAGTATGTTCACAGATGAAGAACTTATTGCCCCAACAGAACCACTGAGCTACATGTGCGACACGCAATAGGGCCATACACGTGAGAGGTGTTCATTGTCAAATTTGACACTTCAAGGAATGGTTGATGAAAACTGCTGCCTGCTGGTTTATCCTATCCATGTTTGCTTTCCTATCGGTTCTTGCATAAGATTTAGTGTGTTACGTTTAATTTGATCGGGAGACGTGTACGTCGACGTTAACGTCAACCGACAACACTGCAAGAATTGGCCATGGCACTGCAAGATGAGTGGGTCAGATTGCCCCAAATCGTGATTGGATGGTTGATTAGGAGCATGCCACGACGAATTGCTGAATGTCTGAGGATTGGTGGAGCAATTACTCATTATTAAGACAAAAAACGTCCATTTTCACTTTTGACAGTGTATCTCTTTGAAATGGGGCCGTCAGATAAACCGCCCATATGAACTGTTTATATTCAAGTGTAGGCAATTGGCCTGTTATTAACATACACTGTTACCTCTAATAAAAACAGCAGTGCATATCCACAGTTTTGTATTGTTTCTTAATATCCCCTACTTCTTTTGAAGAGTATATATACCATATATTAAGAAATTACAAAAACATATAGAGTATGACAAATACATACCGTATATTAAGAAATTACAAAAACATATAGAGTATGACAAAAATGACACTAATAAACTGTAATCACGAAAACTTACCCCACGAATCACCGCATACAATAGAGTAAGGTAAATCTGGAAAACATCGCTGTGGTTCCCATGGCTACAAGTAAACATTATTATTCAAATAAATAAACATTGGACATGTGCTATATAAGAACATAAATTGTTTAAAGCAGAATAAATATTTAAACCTAATAGTCAGGCAATAGAAAAGTTTGGGTCTATTCAAACTTTGCCTAGGATTCAACATGCAACAGAAAGGTTGGGGTCTATTCGAACTTTGCCTAGGATTCGACATATAACAGAAAGGTTTGGCTCTATTCGAACATTGCCTAGGAATCGACTTGTAACAGAAATGTTTGGCACTATTCGACCATTGCCTAGGAATCAACATGTAACAGAAAGGTTTGGCACTATTCAAACTTTGCCTAGGATTCGATTAAACTAAAGATGTTTTTTTTTAATTCATTTGTTTTGTTTGTTTTCATATTCAGTAGTATTTTATGCTTTACCAGACTATGATTATCATCAATATGATGTGATGTTATAAACAGCCAATGAAAATGCAGATTTTTTAATGACTCCCAAGATGGGGGGGGGACTATAAATTCAAAATTCAGAAGGAAGTTTTGAAAGCAAATGTTGCAAAGGGTGGGCCTTATTTTTGTAATAATATATATATATATATATATATATATATACAAAAGTGGTTTTGAATTATGTCTTAAGACCCAATGAACGAATTCCCAAGTGAACGTGTTTGGGAACTGAATATTTTGGATATATGACAAATTAGAGTACCGCTCCCCCACCCACCCCCCAAAACCTCTCGCACAGATCTATCCATGAATTTACTGCAGACTCAGTCTGAACAGCCGCTGTTCTTAATATATGTTAGATCTTATATATAGTGTAGACAATCGGAACAATGAATAAACAAAATAACAACCACTGTTTACCTATTTTTGGCTTGTTACGAGAAATAAACAATGAAATAACAATCTGTATTGGGTTGCCGTTCCTAAGCTCTGGTGGCTTTTCATAGTCAAACCTGTCAGTCTGACAGAAGATGTCATTTGTACATATAAATATATATAACTTACCTCTCTTTTCAATAATCCTGTCGTAACTAAACTTGTTGGTGCATCTCCCTTTAATATCGTCTTTAGTTTTAACGTCTAAAAATACAAATTTGGATATATAGACTACTTTAGTTTTAACGTCTAAAAAACATATTTATAGATATGTAGACTACTTTAGTTTTAATGTCTAAAAATACAAATTTGGATATATAGACTAAATTAGTTTTAACGTCTAAAAACATATTTATAGATATATAGACTACTTTAGCTTTAATGTCTAAAAATACAAATTTATAGATATATCGACTACATTAGTTTTTACGTCTAAAAAACATATTTATAGATATGTAGACTACTTTAGTTTTATTGTCTAAAAACATATTTATAGATACATGTAAACTACTTTAGATTTAGTATTTTCGCGCTATATAAATAGAGGATTATTATTATATATAGACTACTTTAGTTTCAACATCTAAAAAACATACATTTATAGATCTATAGGCTACTTTAATCTTAAAAGATATATTTTTAGATATATATACTACTTTAAATAAATGAGAGACATGATATTTATTTTTAAGTTGAAAATAATACTGTTGATTTAATTTGTTTTGCAAGATGGGTTCATTCTACAATTTTATTAATATCTGTTGATCGAATTAAACTGGCCATTCTTCAACAGTTTACGTCAGAGTCAGACTCGTTTTATTCCAGAAAAGATCAAGTTTAAAATAAAGAGAAGCATTATAATTACCTGTCCAACTCTAACAAATTCAGTTCTTCTGACCTCTTCTTTACGTCTAGAGCCATGTGAATCCTGAATGACGTCACTAAATGCTCGGCGATATAACACATTATTCTGTAAATGAGAATTTCAAATTATTTATAGTAAACAAATGTTATATATCTCATCTAGTTCACCTGTTCTATTTATAATAAACAAATGTTATATCTCATCTTGTTCAACCATTTATTTATAGTAAACAAATGTTATCTTTCATCTAGTTCACTCGTTCTATATATAATAAACAAATGTGTTAAATCCCATCTGGATCATCCATTCTATTTATAGTAAACACATGTTAAATCCCATCTAGTTCACCTATTCTATTTAAAGTAAACAATGTGTTAATCCCATCTGATTTACCCGTTCTATTTAAAGTAAACAAATGTATTAAATCCCATCTGGTTCAACCCGTTCTATGTATATAAAAAACAAATGTGCTAAATCCCATCTGATTCACCAGTTCTATTTGTATTAAACACATATCTTAAATCCCATTTAGTTCACACATTCTATATACAGTAAACAAATATGTTAAATCCCATCTTGTTACGGCAATATTTTTGAGCAAGGTAATTTAACCTCATGTATGAATGTATTACTTGTGTGTTCATGTGTTGTCTATGTAATATGTATTATTAAATGTACTACTTGTGTGTTCATGTATGGGTTGTATTAATATGTATGTATTATTAAATGTATGACTTATGTGTTCATGCATGTGTTGTCTATGTAATATGTATTATTAAATATATGACTTATGTGTTTATGTATGTGTTGTCTATATGTATTATTAAATGTATATAACTACATCTAAGTGTATATATATATATATATACATGTATGTATGCATGCTGTCCTTAATGGACATTTTGATGCAATAAACATCTTATCTTATCTTATTTACCTCTGCCATATATTCTTGATATAAAGATCGTATTAACATCTCTAACGTTCGTTCTCTCTTCTGGGCAAATAAAGGATTATTTACCACAGCCTTCTCACCATTTATAACTAAAAAAAACAAAAAAAAACATATGAAGTTTCATTAAAATTCTGATTTTCATCGGAATCCTACTTGACGCCAAATTAGACACCTCGCTTTGAATCTAGAACAGAATTTCTGTTGATTAATATGTTCTAAATAATTGATAGCCAAAATAATGGTCTTTGAATATTAAATTGTCTGCAAATATATTTTTCCCCTGCTTTTTGCCAATATTGGACGAAACACACAAATCAATGTGGATCTAAATCTGTCTTCATACTTACAAGACTGGAATTCGTGTAGCAGACGAAATGGAGTATTCAATTGGCAAGGTTACAATAAATAATATATAGAGAAACTATGCGAGTTAGGAAAAAGCTGGGGTAGTGACCGCTAATATAGCTGAGGGAAAGTTACTGTGGGGGGCACAAAAACCCAATATTTATATTGCTAGAGGGTGTGGGGTATGTAGGATGGTATATCCCCCCCATCCCCTCCCCCCAACAACAATTAATCAATATATTTTGGACTAAAGTCGATTTTTAGCATTTCTAAATATAGTATATGTTTGACACTAGTTGACCAACATAAGTTGACCAAGTGCTTTCACATCTGTAGTCATTTCAGAAAAGATATATGGCAATTGATTTGAGTCGAAAGCTACATTGATTTCTTTTCCATTTGAAACGTGACTCAATAAAGCTAAATCTCGAAACCCATAACGCAATGACACAAAGCGCATCATTGCAACCCTTTCACTTTGCCGCTGCATTAAGCTTTGGACAACTACATCAATTTTTCCATTGAGAGGGGGGCACAATCACTATAAACTCATGACTAACTGCTGCTCTAACCGTTGGACAACTGATTTTTTCCGTTTCAGATGGGGAGCAATAATTTAAAGGGGCACAAACACTCTAAACTCACAACCGAAAAAAAGTCATTGCACCCCCTTCACTTAACCCCTGCCCTAACCATTGGATCAGTATCTCATTTATTTCCCAGTACTAAAAACAACCCGTCTTCATTAGTTCGGAGCAGAACAGTAGGAAGCTAAACTCAATTTCATTTCATAACAATGTGAACAGAACAAAAAGCCCTGACTTACGTTTAACAAGTAAAAAATCTCTGAATTCCTGATGGTCTGTAAAAACCGCAGGAGAGGGTAATGGCGGACCAAATAAAGGTGTTGACTCTTCGGAAAATACATAGAATCTACAAATATAAAAAAATAAGAATTGGACGATGATTTGCCAGAAAAGAATTGGATGATTTGCCAGAAAAGAATTGGATGATTTGCCAGAAAAGTTATATTTGTGAGAGAGAGAGAGAGAGAGAGAGAGAGAGACACACACACACACACAAACTAGGTAATTTCGGGACTAACACATGTTTCAATTTTATTTCAATAATTCACTTGCACGTAGGGGTCTTTAGCAGTGGGCCGAAACCAGAGGACCTAGAGAAAACCCATGAGGTTGGACAGGCGACCCTACTCCTTGTCGCGTACAACCGGGGAATAGAAACCCCGCCAGTTGACTCAATGACAGACCGTATAATACAGCGCAGCGCGCACGTGCTAACCATTCGGTCCTCCAACCCCCCCCAGACCCTTGTAGACTATCCAATTTGAGTATTCGCAAATGAACTGCATAGGGGGAGTTCTTGAGCTTTTTTGTTATTTGGCAAGACAAAATACTCATTGAACAGTTTTGAGTGTTTAAATAGCCGAATGTGCTATCTGTGCAGGCTTCGCTATATTTCAAAAGACCAGAAGTAGAGAATGAGTTTTATTTTCTTACCTATATGAATCGTTGTGTCTATGGTAGGTAACTACAGCAAATATATCTATTTTAACGTTAAGGTTGAATTTAATTATATCGTAAGGTTTTAATAATAATAATAATAATCCTCCATTTATATAGTGCAAAAATACTAAAATTGAAGTTTCTATTGTGCTTCGTCACTCAAGGGAAACTTAATCTTCATGAAAATCATTTTTAAATGTCCTTCATTCTTAATATTTTTGCCATAAATGAGAATGTTCTGCCTTGATGCACCTTTAATCGTCATTCGGCATGGTAATAAAATCAAAATTTTGTATAGTTACCAATTTCTTGTACTATTGAACTGCGTCACAAGTGTTAATTATCACCAACCCCCTTGGGTCTACACACAGTGAATCTCAACCAGTGTGCCACAAGATTTTTTCTAAGTGTGCCGCAAAATTTTGAATGGCACACTCAGAAAATCTCTCACTAAAGAAGCCAGCTATTTGATGAAATTCGAAACACTGCAATAAAGTAAGTTCATAGCTGTGTTTGTCTTTATTTAGTTTGAGTCATTCTATGTTTCTATGACTAGTCTGTCTCTACAGTTGTATGCTGTCTGACTTACCATGTTTTTATTTTGCAAAATTCAAAATATTTTTCATATATATTTAGCCAGGTGTGCTGCTACTGTTTCATGTGTTCCAAAGAGTGCCGATTGGCAAACAAATTTTGAGAACCACTTGAGTCTACCCAGTGAATCTTATTGTATAAAGGATACGGGTAAATCTTGTTTTCATCATGGCTGGTTTAAATGTTGGCATTTTGTCGCTATCACAATCAACAAACACAATGTTTACAATATCATTACCTATATGTCTTTTTCTCTCCACCTGAAAAAACAAAATAGTCAATTATATATTACATAGAAATCTAAATAGTGAAAACAATCTATTGTAAATAGCCAAACAGTAAAAACCAACACAAAATATCTAAATGATGTCAACCAAAGCCAAACAATTAAAATCATCACTAAATAATATGTAATAAATCTGGGAACCACGGTGGCTAAGTGGGTAAGATGCTGGCTCGCGAGCCTGGAGGTCGGGTGTTCGATCCCTACATTGGTCGACAAAGTTCATCAGGATTTTCCGACATGGTATCCCCTTGTTAGTGGTGCAGGACGAGAGGGGCTAACAAGGACAGATGTCTTAGTCATTTGGATGGGATGAAAAACTGAGGTCCCCTGTATACATTGGCATGCATGTAAATGATCAAGGCAAAATTTCCCTCATAGCACACTGTATGGTGTATGCCCGTCTTCATTAGCCCAGTTGGAGCAGGAAAGCAGCACACTAAACCCCATTTCATTTCATTTGTAATGAATGTGTCAATCTGAAAATTAGTTGTGTATAATATAAGGAAATATTGTTTGAGAGAGAGAGAGAGAAATGGGGATTAACGTCCACTCGACACAAACTAGGTCATTTCGGAACTAACATATGGTTTAATTTTATTTCAATAATTCGCTTGCACTTAGGGGTCTTTAGCAGTGGGAGGAAACCGGAGGACCCAGAGAAAACCCACGAGGTTGGGCAGGCGACCCTACTCCTTGTCACATACAACCGGGGATTCGAAACCACGCCAGTCGACTCAATGACAGACTTTATGATACAGCGCGCGCACGCTAACCATTCAGCCATCCACCCCCCCCCCCAATATTGTTTGATCAAGACATCATCCATTATATTTTTAGGTAAAAACAATCTGATTAAAACAATAGTCCTATTTCGTTTCGTTTTATATATTTCAAAAATTTGTTTTATTTGTCTTTACTACATTAGGATCTGCAAGAGTTGTTATATAACCTGTGTTCTGGTCGATGTGAGGGATCAGCCAATGAAACGGTCTGTTACGCCGGGTGCTTGGCGTGCAATGCATGGAACTGTGGGTAAACCACTAGAAACGTCAACGCTGATTGATTAATCAATGTTTGACGTCATAGGGTACAACCTCTGATGCGACCTTTCACTACAACCAGTCAGATCTTCATGTAGTGTTCTGCTCTGAATGTGTGCTATGAGGGGAAATTTTGCCTGGGCAGTGGCACTATGGTCTACTCTTATATCCAATTCCAACTACCGAGGAATCTTTTACGTGCACGCCAATGTTTACATGGGACCTCATTTTTTTGTCCCATCCGAACGACTAGACAACTGTCCTTGTAAGCCCTCCGTTTTGCATCACTGGGCTGCTGCGATCATACAGCGACCAGAAAATGCACATGGTCGCAAAAAAATGTCCCAAAAAATAAAAAACTTGAAAAAAGTAGCGTTCTTAAAGCTTTCCAGGTTGAGCAGAACATGCTCAAACCAAACGCTGTGACTCGGCGACCATGGAGGCCACAGTATGATATCTGGCGTTTCCACCACACTTATGGTGATCTTGACAAGCTCTACGACCATTTTCTGTCACCGTAGTGTCGCAGTAAGGACGCCACCCCAGTTTAACATGGGTATTATACATTTAGGGGATATTTTCGTTAATAAATCAAAAATATGGCCTACCTGTTGTTTATTATTTGGTGTGTAAGGCAACATGGTTGAGACGTGAAATAATATTTCATGGCCTTCATATACCGTATATATAGTTTCTTCACCAGTAGTATTCGCTAAAATACACAAATAATGTTCACAGATTACAATTTTAACAAGGATTAATGAGTGATTCCATTAAGTTTTATGTGTTACAGTAAATAAATAAAATACAAGAAAGAGTGAGATAGAGAGAAATGGTGTTTAACGTCAACTCAACACAAACTAGGTCATTTCAGGACCAATATATGGTTCAAATCTATATCAATAATTCACTTGCACGTAGGGGTGTTTAGCAGCGGGAGGAAACTGGAGGACCCTGAGAAACCCACGGGATATGACAGGCGAGAGAGATCACTATCCCTCTATTTATAAAAGGGAGAAAGAGATGCATGACCAACATAAGGTTCAATTTTATTTCAATAATTCATTTGCGTGTAGGGGTCTTTAGCAGCGGGAGGAAACTGGAGGACCCGGAGAAACCCACGAGATAGGACAGGTGACCCTACTCCATGTACAACTGGGCAATCGAAACCACACCATTTGACTCAATGACAGACCTTCCATGCATAGTATAAAGAAACTGTTTTCAAGTAATATCTTTATGGATAAAACTCTAGTAAGAGTAGGTGTATGGATAAAACTCTAGAAAGAGTAGATTAATTATTGTGAAATGGATAAAACTCTAGAAAGAGTAGGTGAATTATAGTGGAATGGATAAAACTCTAGAAAGAGTAGGTGAATTATAGTGGAATGGATAAAAATACTTATACAAATTATACATATATGTGGTTGACAAATATACAATAAATATACAAAAAGCAAATTAGAAATACTTACATTTAATATCAAGACCACCTTTAAATTTATCCCAGCCTTTCAATTTGATACGATCACCAAGAAAACTAAGAAACTTATCAAATTCTTCTGTTCCTTTTTCTGTAAATAAACAATTAATGATGCAATAAAAAGGTTCTATGTCCTTTTCCTTGTTCAAGTTCAAGCACACTTTTGTCTAAAATCAAATTACCATCTTAGATAAACTTTGTTTATTTGAAAACAGAATTAACAGCCAAGCTATTGTACAGATTTGTTATCAAATTAATAGAAAATAGATGTCATATAAAGATTCATTGACTGAGAAGCCAGAATTTATGTATCAAAAGAAAGTCAAGAATTATTATTACAATTAACAATTACACTAATTCAAAACAATATTAATCATAATATGAGAGAGAGAGAGAGAGAGAGTTTAAGTCCATTCAACACAAACTAGGTCATTTTGGGACTAAAATATAATTAAAAGTATATGTGCACTACAATCGTAACCTAACATTTTTTGCAAAACAGGGCCCAGAATACAGATCCTTGTGGAACCCCAGCATTACATAACAACCATATTGACTTGATTAACAACAATTTACTTTTTCTCTATGTATATTAGATTTGTTAATGTCAGGGATCTCTATGTGTAGTTACATAAATCTTGTTCTTTAATTTCTAATCAGTGTGTGTGCATGTCTGTTCACCTTACATTAATTCCCCAAAAGTTCACCAAGTAACAATTTAAGCTCTGTAACACCTTAATCGATCAGGATAATTGTCTCTTTATTGCAGTAGGCCAGACGAAAAAGGCGAGTTATTATTGTGATTGATTACTTAGGTCTGGATTAACATTACATTTATCAGTTTTTAGACACCAGGAAATTAGTTAATGCACTCTTTATGTAACAGGAAATGGGGGAGTAGATATTAATATTATCTAAGGGATTAAATAATATATTACTTCCTATTCAATATTTTATTAATCTAAAGACTTCTTTACCTAGTGGCACTAAATCCATAGAAATGCCATTCCGTTTAGAAACCTATTTGCAAAGCAAATTGGCTACAGCTTTCTTTCAAAATATCCTTGATGTGGCCCTGATAATTGAGCTATAGTAAATTCTGATATTTAAACAAGAGGAGAAATGGCATCCACTCATCATAAACCAGGTCATTATGGGTCTAAGATGTGATACAATCTTGTAAAAAAATTAAAAATCCAAAAAGATTACCGTTGCTGTAAAACTCATCATCAGAAGTTTGTCCTTCTTTGGCAAAAATAACTCCAAATTTAAAATTAACAGAACCCTGAAAAAAAGAGTTAAATATAGCCTAAAATATAAATACCAAACTTCAAGAGGTTTAATGTCCACAAAGTTCACTCAACGCAAACAAAGTCATTTTGGGATTAACATACAATTCAAGTTCATTTCAATAATTTACTTGGACGTAGTAGGGGTTCTTAGCCGTGAGAGAGAGAGATAAATGGGGTTTAACGTCCACTCGACACAAACTAGGTCATTTCGGGACTAACATATGGTTTAATTTTATTTCAATAATTCGCTTGCGCATAGGTGTCTTTAGCAGTGGGAGGAAACCGGAGGACCCGGAGAAAACCCACAAGGTTGGACAGGCGATCCTACTCCTTGTCACGTACAACCGGGGATTCGACTCAATGACAGACTTTATGATACAGCGTGCGCACGCTAACCATTCAGCCATCCAATCCCCCCTTTAGCCGTGGGATAAAACCAGAGGACCCATAGAATACCCACCAAACAAAACAAAAATCTAGATTATTTACACCATCTAATAAATAATAATAATAATAATCAATTTTTATGGCGCTGAGTGCTCCAGGGTATTTCACTGATAAATCTCTGACCTATTTGGCACTATATATAAAGGTATAATTAGTTCAATAACCTGGTTTATAATATTTAAGATGGTGTGAGGTCCATTAACACTATAGCTACAAGATACGAAATGGTGCCTGTCGTCCCTGATTTCCCATAAGCATTGAAGAAATGGAAACTCTTTGGCACCATATGTGATTCTGTATCAGTTTTTAAATCTAAAGTGAAAACTGGGTTACTTAGTAACTGTCATTAACAATCCCGAAAGAGAACATTTTCTGGCATCTAGAGCGTTTCCCAGTAGATTGGCGCCTAGAGCTATATAAAAATCGTTATTACTTTTATTTTAAATTAATGGGTTTAATATCCTACTTTTCTATACCAACTTGGCTAATGAACACAGGCATGCATCACTATAACTCGGGTATCATTTAATCTTGTGTATCTAGCACTAATTTTTTTGACATTTAAAAATGTGTAAAAATCATTTCAAATCACCCCAAAATCATCTAATTTGTCCAGTTTAAAGCTGATTGATTAATTTTGATAACAAGTGTACAATTTACAAGTATTTAATTTCCTAACCACTGTTTAAAAATTAATCGTTATACATCAATAATCAATTGGGTTGTTTATTTCTTAACAGTGATTGAGAAATTAAACGCTTGTAAATTGGACACTCATTATCAAAATTGAATGGTCAGCTTTAAACTGGACACAAGTACAAATTTGATGATTTTGGGTGATTTTAAACGACTTTTACGAATTTCAAAACAAAGATTTTTGTCCCATCCTAACATTTAGACAATATTCCTTACCAGGCCCTTCATTCTAAACCACAAACAGACTTAAGAATTTACTCAACTTTCAACCACTGTTAATAAGAATTATCTTTGATCCAGAAACATAATACTCTGCATATAGTTTCTTATTGATGTATTTGATACATTAAAATAACAAACGTTTTATAAAGAGCTATATTTTAGTTAAAATAAGGCAAACAATTATTTTTAGTAAATTCTTAATTCAAGTCTGAGAATGCTTTGTGAACTCGGTGCAGGGATTGTGAGCCAGTGCTTTAATCACTGAGTCACTGTAGGTCTGTAAATATATAGAAAGAACTTGTCCCATTGAATAAAAATAATTATTGTGGACTGGTTTTATCTGTCTGTCCATTCAGGTTCAACAGAACTGAATTCGATTGGGTCGTATTACTTACCTCCTGTTCCTCTAAAACTAATAATTCTTTCTGTATATCAGGATCAAATATTTCTTTTGGTCCTCGTTCTAATTTTTCTATATCATAGTGACTAAAATCAAAATGTATATATTTATATATAAACATCAACACATATAACAAAGGGAGAGAGAGAATTGGGGTTTTAACATCCTCTCGACACAAACTAGGTCATTTCGGGACTAATACATAGTTCAATTTCATTTCAATACTTATAGGTTTATCAGAAATTATATAAAACTTAAAGGGCACCGGAAAGGCTTCAATTTTTTTAAAAAATAATGCAAGTAGTTATATTAACATATCCTTTCCATAAGTATAACAAGAACCCGAATGTCAACATGAGTAATTTCCGCCGTTCTCCGTGAGAACTTGTAATTTTCCGTCAATAAACAATCTGTGACGTCATTTTAGTCCTTCTCCTCAAAGAAATATAGACTAGAATATGAACAGAAGGACTAAAATTACGTCACAGCTTGTGTATTGGCAGAAAGTTATGACTACTCACAGAGAAGGGTGTCTTATTCACTTAGCCATCGTGGTTACAAAAAAAAGAACCAATAAATCCAGTAGTTGTGTTAATTACTTACCTTAGTATACCTTTTACTGTTTGAGGTTTATTTGGATTATAAGGCAAGGATATTTTCTTGGCGCCCTAAAATAGCAACATCATTAATGTGAACAATAAATAGCAGGCTTCGAAAATAAATTGTTTTTTTATTAATTTTCTCAGTACGTTTGTAATATATACACAGACTCAAAATATATTACATACTGCATATAGAAATATATTGGTTTAAATGAAGTCAGTCTAATTAATTAAAAAAAAAATAATTAAATTAATTAAATGAAAGAAAGAAAATTCTTATGCAGGTGCCAAGTCATAAATAATATTTCTATGTGAAAGATTAATAATCAGAGTTAATATTTAAATAACAGCAGTAGAGGACGACGTCAAGTCTAGTAAAGTGTGGTCTGAGTTAGCTGGAGACTAGTGATCAGATGACATCTGTACTGGGGGGGGGGGAGAGAGAGAAAAGGGGAGGAGAGAGAGAAGGGGGGGGGGGGGTAACGTTCACTCGACACAAACTAGGTCATTTAGGGACACATGGTTTTTAATTTTATTTCAATAATTTGCTTGCACGTAGGGGTCTTTAGCAGTGGGATGAAACAGGAGGACCCGGAGAAAACCCATGAGGTTGGACAGGCCTTATGATACTGCGCGCACATGCTACCCATTCGGCCATCCAACACCCCGTTAATAATTCAATAACAGCAATAGAAGATGACAACACTCGTAAAGTGTGGTCTGAGCCAGCTGAAGACTAATGATCAGAAGACATCTGTACTAGGATCTCAGCGATACACACAGTGTTCATATATAGAGAGAGAGAGAGAGAGAGAGAAATGGGGTTTAACATCCAATTGACACAAACTAGGTCATTTTGGGACTAACATATGTTTTTAATTTTATTTCAATAATTTGCTTGCGTGAAGGACCCAGAGGAAACCGGAGGACCCAGAGAAAACCCATGAGGTTGGACAGGCGACCCCACTCCTTGTCACGTACAACCGGGGATTCGAAACCACGGCAGTTGACTCAATGACAGGCCTTATGATACAGCGCGCACATACTAACCATTCGGCCATCCAACCCCCCGTTAATAATTAAACAACAGCAGTAGGGGATGACAACAACAGTTATAAAGTGTGGTCTGAGACAGCTGGAGACTAATGATCGGAAGACATCTGTGTCCACAATTTAAAAACGTGATTTTTCGCACATTTAGGAGCCAGAAATATCAAAAGGAACCTATTTCTTTGGGAGATAGACATATATTTCAAGTTTAGTAAAAATCGGATAAAAATTGTGCCCTGTAGAGTGTTCACAAACAAATGTTTGATGTCCGAACATGTGGAAGTCCGGACGGACAGGAGCGATGGCATAATACGTCCACATGAAAATGTGGGCACATAAAAATGGAACAAAATAAGGTCAAATGTCCTAATAAGGAAAGGAATTTATTTAAAATAGGAATTAATATGGTTGACTTACTGTTTTACGCCATAAAATAGCTCTGTATTGTTGAACATTGTGGTTATTAGCATCCGTGACGACAACTGATAATAAAAATGGTTCTTTTTCTACATCAACACCTACGTAATTCTGATGAACTGAAAAAATTATAATACAACAGAATATGAGTTTTTTGTTTATCAAATTAATGATTCAATTTAGATTTTTGTGTTAATAATAAAAGTTGGGATCCACAAAAGAAGTAATGGTTCTTTTTCCATATCATTACCTACATACTACTAATGAACTGATAAAACGTGAATAATATTATGGTTTATGATTTTGTTCTTTATCAAAATAATCATTCAATTTTGTTTTTTGTGTTAATATAAAAGTTGAGATACACAAAGAATGTTATGACTCGAAACACATCAAGTGCAACAGATGAAACGGCAAGATTTCCCAAAACATCCTGTGTAATAATGTAGAACAGAATAGATTTGAAATAGAGAGAGAGAAATGGGGTTTAACGTCCGCTCAACACAAACTAGGTCATTTCGGGACTAACACATGGTTCAATTTTATTTCAATAATTCCCATGTGCATAGAGGTCTTTAGCAGTGGGAGGAAACCGGAGGACCCAGAGAAAACCCACGAGGTTGGACAGACGACCCCACTCCTTGCCACGTACAACCGGGGAATCGAACGCCCGCCAGTTGACTCAATGATACAGCGTGCACATGCTAACCATTCGGCCATCCAACACCCCAACATTTCAAACAAATCTCATCCTTCAGGTAAAACAGCAAAAAGGCTTTGAATGGTGTGTAAAAGGTTACTTGTCTTGAGAGTAGTCTCCTCTCTTCTCTTCGCTAATAAACGTGTTGTTACCTTTAAACAAAGATCCTAAACACACCATGGGTAATAACTAATAAATACAAGCAAACAGTGAGGCCGATTTCCCCCACCGAAATCCAAAAATAAATAGATGACACATATTGAATAATTGTACATTAATATATCGTTTTCAAAAGTATTGAGCAATCAAACTGATTATCTATACTTAGTCTACTAAGCATAAAATGTTCACAATCAAACTCAATCAAGGTTTCGAAGTACCTGGTAGGTGAAACTATACACTGAGTTTCATCACTCTTCATCAGTTAGAATCAAAGTTATCTTGTCCCAAAGCATCGACTAATGAAATTGCTTACCTCTGCTTAGCTTTAGTGGGAAATGCTCATCTTCAAACCCAGTCAAGACATTCAAATAATGAACATCTATATCAAGTTTAAACATTCCTCCTCAATTAAAAGCAGAGTTGTTACGTTCCAGACTACTTAGCCTGAGCAGAATATGCTCATTATTGAACTTAGTCAAGGTATTGATGTAATGAAACTATACACCAAGTTTCATCACTCTCACTTAATTAGAACTAAAGTTATCGTGTCCCAAAGCATCAACAAATAAAATTGCTTATCTCTGCTTACCCTAAGCAGAAAATGCTCATCTTCAAACCCCACCTAATAAACACCTACGTTCTAGCACAATTATGGTGTCCCAAAAAGTGGGACGGACAGACGAACAGCTAGATGGACGGACATACCGATTTTAATAGTCCCCTGCTTTCTTCGAAAGGCGGGGGACAACAAAAGGAAAGCTGGGACTCAATAAGCTATATTGCCAAGGAAAGGTCAGTCATTTTGACACATTCCCCTAGGTAATCTACACCTACTAATTTTACATTTATAGAATTTGAAAGCCTCCTTGGATCTTAATGTTTTGTACAGATAAAATACGTTTATTGGTTAAGTCCATGACTTCCTTACTTCCCCTTTCATTTTAATCCTACTGCAGTCAAAAATAAAATGCCCCAGGTATGACAGCTCTTGTTGCCAGAGACATGACAACACAAAAGGAGATTCTGATTGTTTTCCTTGTCAATAGAAATCCTATATCCATATGTTAAGTCTTTCTAAAAATAGAAATGTTCTTAATGACTCTCACGCAGATATGCCTATGGGTGAAACTGTGAATTATTATGCCATTTATAGTCCATGTAAAACAGAATTATCCTGGCATGACACTGGAATCAAATGGCTTCTAACAAAACACCAAAAAAGCAGATTGGCAAACTATTAAACATCGCAATACCGCATTTATTGTCCTGGCATGACACTGGAATCACCAAATGGCTTCAAACAACACCAAAAAAGCAGATTGGCTAACTATTAAACATAGCAATACCGCAATTTTTGTCAAATGCCACCATGTTCTTGAGCGAACCATCTTTTAATTTAAGGTATTTGTTTTTCAGTCTAAGTGCCAAACACTTTGACAGATATAGCATCAGTTTGCTTTCATCTTTATAGAATTAAAACGTTTTTAGTGCAAAAATTGACAAGTATACTTAACTTTTTGATTACATCCTTTTTGAATTTTGTTTTGTTTTGCTCAGATGTTCTGTGTGTGTCTCATCTCTTTGGTCTTTTCAAAGAAACAATACCTATTTTTTTGCCAAATAGTGCAGTTTGTTCTTGTTAAAAGGTTTCAACATTTCTGTCACAAACCCCTTCAGAGACGACTTTTTGAAAAATCAAAACAGGAAACAAAAACTTTATTTTTATACCTCATTAAATTATGTGTTTTATGTCAGAGCTCGAAATAATAGTCAAGTGTAACAGAAGTAATTTATAAAGCTGATGGAGGAAGTCGGTCAAATGTTTTTTTTTCTCTTTTAGTCTATCTGTTGATCAATTAACGGTTTATTTTAAATTATTCTTTTATAGAAATGAAATGAAATGGGGTTTAACGTCCTACTGTTTTGCTCCAAACTGGGCTAATGAAGACGGGCATACACCATACAGTGTGCTATGAGGGAAATTTTGCCCGGACAGCGCCACTACAGCCTACTCTTATATCAAATTCCAATTGTCAAGGGATCTTTTACGTGCACGCCAATGAAAACACGGGACCTCAGGTTTTCATCCCATCTGAACGAATAGACAGCTGTCCTTTTCAGACCCTCCATCCTGCATCACTGACAAGGGAGAACCACACCAGAAAATCTGGATGAACTTTCTCGGCCAAAGCTGGGATAGAACTTTAAACTCGTTGAAAACATTGACTCGAAAATGAATAATTCACACATCAATTCAGTTCAGTATTTACAAAGATATGATGAAATGATAATTTGTCATCATTCGGCAATATATATGTATATCAGTGGATGGGAGGAGAATTTATAAAATTTAATTTTAAAAGCCTATCTGTCGAAGATCTCCACAGCCCTAGTTGAGCTTGGCAATGCAATTAAGTAATGTTCTGAATCTTCAATGTGGTTACAAAAAGTGTAGGAATTCTGTGTACAAAATATATAATATATGTTTATCACCAAAACGATTTACGAAACTGATTCAGAACATAGTTTTTTACGAAACTGATTCAGAACAGTTTTTACAGTTTCATGTCTGGGAGCTGTCATAATACATGTATTTGTTTACGGTTTTATAGGCACCTGTCTGCTGGTATATCAAGTATTAAATGACAGTTTTATAGGTGCCTATCTGTATATATCAAGTGTTGGATTTATTGTTTTATATTTTATACATTGTAATAAGTGTCACAAATTTCTCGAGAAAAGGACAACCTTTATGTTCATTGATTCTTGCTCTACCAAATATGTATATATATATAAATAGAAATGTTTCTCGATCGATCGATTATTCTCGGAAACACAAACATGTCTGATCTATAAAACAATAAAACATCTGGAAATGAAAAAAAGCTAGATTTTTTCTTGTAATGTTTGGAGAATTCAAACCCTTTCAATTGACATCTATTAGTTTAGGAAACCTCAATTTCAAGTAATTCTCAATTGACATCTAACAGGAAACCTCAATTTCAAATAATTCTTATCATCGATTGTTGGTTGACCCCGATCTTTGAGAACTGAACTCGCTGCTCTTCTGTCTTCTGCCAGTGAGAGAAAATCAAACGGAATGTAAAAGGTGACTTGTCGTCTGTCGTCTATCACTATAATTGTATCGACATCCCCGGATACTACATATTTCCAGTTAGAAGTTTGTCTGTACATTAGAATTGGTGACAAAAATGTTTATGTCTAGATCATGGCCTTGTGTATATATGCAGTCATTGTTTTTTAAGGCGAGCAATCGCTCTCAAGCGCCTGCTGCTCACCTGAATGTCGATCGAGGGGGAGGGAAAATTGAAAATCGCTCTCCTTTAAAAAGGCATTGGGGGTTTATTATCTTTTATGCAACCAGGAATAACCCCCTAACATGCAGTTATTGATCTTCAGAACCATTTCCCATACACATAACTAATCACTCTCCTTAATATCAGATCACTCTCCTTAATTTCTAAATCACTCTGCTTTTTGAAACTGGGAGAGTTTTTTTAGGGAAGCTATTTTTTAATTTGTTGATTAAGGAGAGCTTTTTTCAGCTCTCCTCTAAAATACAAACAACATCGACTGTATATAGTCCAAATAAATTAGTGATTTGAGCCGATGGCGAGTCCGTCTTCCATGTTGAAGATCGCGGGTTGGAATCCTGGCAGAAGACATACCTGTTCCGGCACCCCAAACAACTGATGCTTTAAAACAATAATTGCATTGTTTCTATCTCAATGTTACTGCTTCTCTACGAAAATTTGTCTCTGCTGTATTCTTGTTTATACTGTTTCTGCTTGGAATATTAGTTCTCCTACTGTGTGAGTGGGTCATTTATTACCAATTGCATCATTACACCTTACATGTATGTAAAGATTGTATGGAAACTAATCTAATGACAGTGCCGTTTAAAGATGCATTATGTAAGAGCTAAAACTGTCTATTGGAGGTCTTTCATGTGGCATAAAATTCTATATAAAGTATTAACTAGACATTTATTCACATGACAAGCCCATAATCAACTCTCTTGGGCATCGGATGGTCACAATTTTCAATGGATTGAAACATTATCACCATTTAATATTTTAATTCAAAATTAATTATCGTAGCAATGATACTTGACAATTGAGACTATATTGTGAAAACTTCAAAGACTGACAACTTCACTCAGAATAAAGTAATTTGACTGAAATTTTCAATGTATTCATTTTTCATTATCTATTTTTTAGGACCAACTCTTTATCTCAATCTTACATAATGTATCTTTAGGGATTTGTCAGATATATCTTTTTTTAAAAAAGAGACTTACGTTTTCCAAGAAAGTATTTAAAATACCACCGGGTCTGAAATTCTGGGTTTTCTAAATGGATTGGGCTGTTTAAGGGACTTGATAGCTGAAATATAAATTATAAATAAGTTATTGTGAGTGCCAATAATTAGTATAATTCTCTGTTGACAAGCTATATTTATAGCACGACTTTCATGAGTTAACAGGTTTAAACAACGAGACCGCAGGTCGAGATGTTAAACCTGTTAACAAATGAAACGTGCTATAAATGACTTGTAATATTGACACCTGCTCAACATGCTTGTTGTTATTGCACAGAAAACTTAACTAGTGTAAAACAGAAAAAGAGTGCAATAACATTGAACATGTCTAGTTATTGCACGGTTAAGCTCCACTCAATCTACTAGAGGGAAAACAATCTGCTTATTCAATGAAAAGAACAAAGGAAGATTTTCCGTCCATGTTACAACTATGTATACAACTCTACACGCCAATATTGAGATAGTGTGGCATCTATATGAATGCTATATTCTGTACATATTGTCGAATAAGTTTATAGCTACATGACAGAGGTTGAACGTAACCATGTTTGAAAATGGGGTTTTGTAAAATATGCTAGCTTCAAGGTATGTATATTGACCGATGGTTCAATTTTTGTATCAAGCGGTCATGACCGGCATATACAGCTGATGTGGAACCCATGGACTTGACTCTTTTTGTCACATTAATAAAAAAACAAACATTCTTGCATCGACAAACAAAATTTCAAAGCGTTTTTGTTCAGAACAACCTTGCTGAGAAAGGAGTAGGGGGTGGAACTCAAGACATTTAAGATATTGCTTACAACAATTTTGCTGAACTAAAAAATACAAATGACTATAAAAATAAAACTGAAAGTAGAGAAACTTACAGAAAGATATGTTTCTTCTCCATATTCTCTCTCTCCACTCTCAACTCTGAACCTTCCAGCATTTTGATGGCACCCTTCCGAGTCCACAGAGGTCAGCTGAAAAGAAAACAAGTTTTCATTAACGACACATCAATGAATCATGGTTCTTCCATGGTGGAATGGAATGGAATGGAATTGGAGGTTTGACATTTCATTAATGTAATATTTTGATCATTTTGAGTCTAATATACATTATTTTTAATTTCACTGGTGACAGGGGGTCATGTCTAAATATTAAGGCCACCTGCAGATTTCAAGGTTGCAAGATGTAAGTAGGGTTAGGCATGTTATAGTTGATTAGATTGTGGGTTAGAGTTAGGATTAGCGTTAGTTCTGTTTACATCTCATGACCTTGACAGAAATCTGCAGGTGGCCTTAATATTTAGACCTATCCAACATGCTATGCAAGGGAGATAATTGTTTTGGGACAGCTGCATATTTGCCTACTCTTCATCGAATTTCAACTGCCAAGGGGTCTTTTACATGCACGCCAAAGTGTAAACTGACACATGTAGACTGTGGTTTTCTGTCCCATTCCAATGTCTAGACAGTTTTATTGTCCTGAAGCCTCCTTCCTTGGCAGGTAATGGAGGGGGGGGGGGTCAATACAATAGGAAAAATATTATTACTCTGACCCTGCTATGTAAAGATAACAGATTCTAAGCAATTTTAGACTAAACTAAACTCCTGTCTCTTTTGTGGCAGTATTTTCATTATTTCTTTTCACCAAAGTGATATAATCTTAAGACATTTTTAAAAATCATTTTTTATCTGTCACAGAAATTAAACATACATTATGCAAGAGCTAAATCTGCATATTTAGGCCTGAAATGTTATCTAAATTATTAATTAGACATTAATTAACTTATCCAGACCATAATCAACTCTCAATGGCATTGCTAGCCTGCGATATGTACTGGATCAGGATCCGATCTGCTGCTCAATGCTCATTCATGATTAAATCAAGAAATGGATAACCAAGTCTAAGTTTTTTATTGCACCGACTTTAGTAATGATTATCGAGGCTTGGCCCAAAATTCAATCGCTAAATTCTCGGTTCACAGTGGATCAATTTAACTGAAATTTTTAGTAAATTCCCTTTACACTATCTAGTTTTTAATTATTATAAAGAGAACTGCCAGCTCTTTATCTTATCTCCCATAATGAATGTATCTTTAAAGCAAATTTCGATAAAGAAATGAAATGAAATGGTGTTAACCGTTATATTCTATTTTTCTACATCAACCAGTCTAATGAAGGTGGGTATATGCCATGCAGTGTTCTTGGGATGGAAAGTACACCCGGACATTGGTGCTACGGTCTATTCTTATTTTGAAATCCAACAGTCAGATGATTAGTCCCATGCTGCCAATGATCTAGATGCTCCCCCTTGCCAGGTCTTTCATCCTGACTGATGAGCGAGAGAGAGAGAGAGAGAAATGGGGTTTAACGTCCACTCGGCACCAACTAGGTCATTTCGGGACTAACATATGGTTTAATTTTATTTCAATAATTCGCTTGCGCGTAGGGGTCTTTTGCAGTGGGAGGAAACTGGAGGACCCGGAGAAAACCCACGAGATTGGACAGGCGACCCTACTCCTTGTCATGTACAACTGGGGATTCAAAACCATACCAGTTGACTCAATGACAGGCCGTATGATACAGCACGCACATGCTAACCATTCGGCCATCCAACCCCCCCGACTGATGAGCGAATAAAGAGTTTTTCACATAGAATTAACAACTTTTATTAACATATACTAGGAACATCTTCAAAAATTTAAAAGTTGTGTACCAAAACTGATCAAATTTTATACAAATATCCAATCGTTTAAAAATGTCACTGTTGAAGTAACTACATTGCGTCTTCCATTAGTGCTATGCTCTAACCTATATTTGGTATAGGTAAATGGAATTCCAGACCCCTAGTGCAAGAATGAAATGAACCATTAAGTAACAATAGGGCCAGTGCTTCGACTTTTCAACAAATCAATGACGCCATTACGATGGGATATATTCTCTGAAGCGGAAGAAACTCGTGTAACAAGCCTTTTTCTATTTACAGCTAGAACAAAACGTGAGGTTGAATTAACGTAGTATTGCAATATTCTCTCAAGCGTATGGATTTCCTTGGAATTACGTTGTGTGGTTAAATCTTATAAATAATTGCGGCGTATAGCATTACCAGGTCTTAAAATACAGCTCAAGCGTTTGATGCTTTATTGTTGAAGTCTGAAAGTAGTTTTTCATGCAGATTCTGCAATTGCTTTCTGTTATCTTTTAAAGATGCATCATGTTAGAACTAAAACTGCCTATAAATGCAGGTCTTTTTTTTGGTTTCAAATTTTAAATGTATGGTTAATGGTCGAGAGCGAGACATTACGTAATATATTGATACTGCATGAGGCGTTAGCAACTTAAACAACTTAAAATCAGACACTATCCCGCACGTGCTTTTCAATAAAATATGTCACACAAGTCCAATATTTCATCTAGTATAGATAATGTATGATTGGCAAGTTGCCCGTACATTATTGGAAATAATGGTATGCCAACATCAAAAGATGACGTCACATCTGTATTTTAAAAACTATTATTTAGACATTTATGCACATGACAAGTCTATAATTAATTAACTCTCTAGAGAATCGGATGGTTGAGATTCAAATAGATTAGAACACCTGCGAGAGTTGAAAAATTAAGGATGAAATGGATATAATTGACACTTAAGACTTGATTATCTAGTACCATTGCTATGATGAAATGAAATGAAATGGGGTTTAACGTCCTACTGTTCTGCTCCAAACTGGGCTAATGAAGACAGGCATACGCCATACAGTGTGCTATGAGGGAAATTTTGCCCGGACAGCAGCACTACTGCCTACTCTTATATCGAATTCCAACTGCCAAGGTTGTTCGTCCCATCCGAACGACTAGACAGCTGTCCTTGTCAGGCCCTCCGTCCTGCATCACTGACAAGGGGGAACCACGCCGGAAAATCTGGATGAACTTTCTCGGCCAATGCAGGGATCGAAAACACCCGACCTCCAGGCTAGTGAGCCAGCGTGTTACCCACTTAGCCATGTGATCCCCCCATTGCTATGATAATAAACGGTCATTAATTCACCCAGAATAATGTAATTTCAATTATATTTTCAATATCAATTTTTGGTCTAGTATGGCAAGAACGCCAGCCCCTTTAATGTATCTAAATCTTATATAAAACACCTTTAAAGATACGACAACAAAATCTGTTGGTTTCCTTTTCTTGAGAAAAGGGGTGGGGAGGGTATACGACAAAAATGGAGATACATTAATTTCTCGATGTACAACCTTTCAATTTAAAGGAAACTTCTATTCCATAATCTCAAGTAACACCTCTTCTTTGCAAAGACTGATTAAGGTTGTATGGGATTCTTCCTTAAAAATGATCACTAACAATCTGGCGTCTATAAACTGTGAAAAAAATATTCATTATCATTATGCCAGAAGGGGGGTTGGTTGGCTAAATGGTTAGCATATGCGCGTTGTATCATAAGGTCTGTCATTGAATCAGATAGCTTGGATACGAATCCCTGCTTGTACATGACAACAACTAGGGTCGCCTGTCCAACCTTGTGGGTTTTCGCCGGGTCCTCCGGTTTCAACCCACTGCTAAAGACCCCCACGCACAAGTGAATTATTGAAATAAAATTGAACCGTGTGTTAGTCCCGAAATGACTTAGTTTGTATCAAGTGGACGTTAAACCCCATTTCTCTCTGTTTGCCAGAAATTTATAAGTATTCAGAAACAACAATATAAGTCAATTTCTGCGGACCCTGGCTTCAGCCATCCCCCCTTACGCAGCCTCTGCTTCCTTTCTCACCCATACTAAATAACAGATCCCAATTTTTCATGAGGAACAATCGGTTTAACCATCACCAAGTAAAGAATTTTAAATCAAACTTCTTCATTGCGGCAAAAAAAACCCAGGCGACTCATGGGATTTAGAAGGTATTTAAAATCAATGAAACAAATAAAGCACACAATTCCCTGGTATATATTCCATTTCCTTGAATATTGATCAACAGTAATGGAAAAATACTTTAGGATGAACCAGCCAGCATCTCAAGTGTTGGTCCAAGACATTTCTCCAGATAGCTACAAGTATTGAGCACTCACAGTCGTTTTGTGAGTATGAATCCAGCTCACAATTATCCAAGTGCCCCTCAAGAATCAGGGCACCATTTCACTCACAGCAATTATTGTTCTAAACCATATCTCTTAGACAGTTATAACTAGTGAGGATTTGTGAAAACTGAGCTGGCTCGATACAAACCAGAAGGTACTGGGCAGTGTCTGAATTTAGACAAATGAAGCCCTATGTGCTAGTTAAGTTATGAGGTCCCTTCCTTGGGCCCTGAAGGACGTGGGCCCGGTATGCCTACACAGGTAGTTCGGCATACATGCTCAGAAAATTTAGTAGCTAAAATATTACATGTTACTTGGTCAAAATTTATTTTCAGCAAGTGTTAGGCAAATTTTTGAAATATCAGGGAAGATAGGGGACTCCCTGGATAACAGGGCCTGTACTTTAGCATTCTTAAGCACAATGATAAATCTGGCATTAGTCCTGCCAGGGCAAAATTCACTCTGAGTAAGCAGTGTGCATATGCTTGTCTTCATTGACCTACCAGTAGTCGGTACAGAAATATAAGACATTAAAGCACCATTTCATTTCTAAGCAGTGACAAGTGTTGTGCACAAGACATGATATGCATACTTTTTCTACAGAGAGAGAGAGAGAGAGAGAGAGAGAGAGAGAGAGATATGGTGTTTAACTCCACTCGACACAAACTAGGTCATTTCAGGACTAACATATGGGTCAGTTTTATTTCAATAATTCACTTGCACGTAGGGGTCTTTAGCAGTGGGAGGAAACCAGGCGACCCGGAGAAAACCCATGAGGTTGGACAGGCGACCCTACTCCTTGTCACATACAACTGGGGAATCGAAACCACGCAAGTTGACTCAATGACAGACCTTATCATACAGCGCGTACGTGCTAACCAATCGACCATCCAACCCTCCCCCACTTTCAAGTAAAGCTAGAAAATAATCATTTGAACTTCAAAACTTCAAAGTCTATCTTGTTATGTTTATTTGATATTTAGCTGTCTCCACACATCCGTCCCAGACATTTTTGTGAATTTAAAATTAAGATCAATAACTTCACTCTTGCGGTTCTTTTTGTTTATGTCATGTTCTGAAGGTGGTGATTGTCGGGTTATTTAAAATGTATGATATAGTGCTCAACTACCGACATGCATGACTCTGTCTTATTAATTATTCATTAAGTTTGAAATTGATTTTTGTATAGCTTTAAGAACAACACTGCATCAAAAATTTACAGAGGTCTGATCATTGGAATTAAAAATGTTACTGTCTGAGTCAGTAGCATTTATGCTTGAAATCACTTGAAGAATCCCAGCTTGCATGTGAGAATGAGTAGTGTCAACTTTCCAAACTCGTGGGTTTTCTCTGTGTCCTCCGGTTTCCTCCACTGCTAAAGACTCCTACACACAAGCAAATTATTGAAATAAAATTTGACCTTATGTTAGTCCCGAAAGTCTCTCTCTCTCTCTCTCTCTCTCTTTTTTAATATTTTGCCAGTTGCTCAATTTTTGATGTATTTTGTTTACTTCAGATTAGCAACATTCATGTTATACTTTTGTATATACTATTTTTAGAACATCAAATACTACTTCTAACATGGATATACATTTTATGTTGGACTTGTGTATATACTCTTTCTAGAACATCAAATACTACTTCTAACATGGATATACAACATTTTATGTTGGACTTGTGTATATACTCTTTCTAGCACACCAGATATAGTACTTCTATCATGGATATATAACATTTTATGTTGGACTTGAGTATATACTCTTTCTAGCACACCAGATATAGTACTTCTATCATGGATATATAACATTTTATGTTAGACTTGAGTATATACTCTTTCTAGCACACCAGATATAGTACTTCTATCATGGATATATAACATTTTATGTGCTACTTTTGTATATACTCTTTCAAGCACACCAGATACTAGGCCTACTTATAACATGGATATATATAACATTTTATGTTGGACTTGTGTATACACTCTTTCTAGCACACCCGATATACTACTTCTAACGTGGATATATTACATTTTATGTTGGACTTGTGTATATACTCTTTCTAGCACACCAGATATAGTACTTCTATCATGGATATATAACATTTTATGTGCTACTTTTGTATATACTCTTTCAAGCACACCAGATACTAGGCCTACTTATAACATGGATATATATAACATTTTATGTTGGACTTGTGTATATACTCTTTCTAGCACACCAGATATACTACTTCTAACATGGATATATAACATTTCATGTTGTACTAGTATGTGAGGTTATAACCTAGAGGTTCCCATCAATTCAATAGAACCACATCTGTAGTCAGTGTAGAAAAAGACGAGGTAACATGATTCACTATTGATTTCAGATTCATCACTCTCTAAATGAGTTGATGTAATCTTTTTAAACAACCCATTTCATACAACTACCTACACTATCCGTTCAAATTAGAAAATAATTTGACATGCTAAAACTTTAATCTCGTGCAAAGTAGCTTTTTAAAAAAGGAAAACTAAAAAAAAAAAACCTACAGAAGCAGTAAAGATAGATAGCTTTAGGAATATTGCCGGTTCACAAATTACTATTAATTACAATATGTGGTGTAGGAATTTAACTTGCCGTCTGAAATGAAATGAAATAGGTTTAACAGCCTACTTTTCTGCACAAAATGCCCGAAGTTCATAAAACATTCTCAGACTTCAATTAAGAATTTACTCAAGTTTCAATCACTGTTTATGAGAAATACTTTTGATCCAGAAACACAAATCTTTGCACATAGTTTCTTATTGATGTATTTGATACATTAAAACAAAAAAAGTTTTATAAAGGGTTATATTTTAGTTAAAATAAGGCGAACAATTTTGAGTATATTTTTAACGCAAGTCTGAGAATGCTTTGTGAACTTGGGACTTGGGCATAAAGAAAATATTGTCCAGACAGTTTCTGCCTACTCTTCGTGTGTACAAGAGACCTCATTTTTTGTCCCATCTGCATGACTAGCAAAATGTTCTTTGCCGGGTACTCTGTCCTGCATCACTGAGAAATTTTCTGTACGAAAATGACTTTCCCAACTGGCCTTTAGATGCATCTGTACAGCACGAGCATGTCAAATATATCACTTCTTCTAATGCAGGTGGGGGCCGAATGGTTAACGAGTGCACAATGCATCATAAGGTCTGTCATTGAGTCAAGTGGCTTGGTTTCTATTCCCAGCTTCTACATGACAAGGAGTAGGGTCGGCTGTCCAACATCGTGATTTTTCTCCAGGTTCTCCGGTTTCTCTCCCACTAAGCGAATTAATGAAATAAAATTGAACCAACTGAGCTAAGGAAGACAGAATTTCAATAAAAGTAATTGAATACAATACAAAATTTTATGGAATCCAAAATAAAAATAATCATTTAAGTTTTCAGTTTCACAAAGTGAGATTCCGGCTGATATTAAAAGACAATCACACGACTTCATTTTTAAAAAAATCATTGTATAACGTTATAGACAATGCTTTTTTGTTCCAGACTCCATATTTCATTTGTTTCTATGACAACCATATTTGAATTGATAATTGGGTTTCAAATTCATTTTTTCTTGTACAATTATTAATTTTTGCTTTAAAGATAATTTCATTAATTTGTTTTTAGACGCGATTACCGAATGTAGCAAAGATGATGACAATTCCCGCCATATATCCAAAGGCAGAAATGTCACATGCCGATAGCGATGGAATACTTGTTTACGTTATTTTACCATTATGACATGAGAAAAGTCACAATTTGAGTGGAACTGACTTTAAAATATTATTTATAGTAATATGATTGCCACTTTGTACAATTGATTTTTATATCATTGGAGAGAACACCACAATCTGTACATTTCTTTGTATAGAAAATATTTTTTTAGTTATTTGCAATTTTGTAGAGGGTATTAGGATTAACAATAATCCACTAATTGGCTTAGGGAGATGGGCTCTGCTGATTTAATGAGCTTAGAGGTAGGTAGCTAATCTTTTAATTGGCTCTAGGGTTAAATAGGTTAATACATGTACTTTAGATTGTTAGGTCTGTAATTGAGTCAAATGGTGTGGTTTGGACCCCTGTCCAATTATGTGGGTTTTCTAAGGGTCCTCCCACAGCTAATGACCCCTACGGGCAAACAAATTATTGAACCAAATTTTAACCATATGTTAGTGTCGAAATGACCTAGTTTGTGTCGAGTGGACTTTAAACCCCATTTCTCTCTCTCTCTCTCTACTAAGCCACAGTGATTCTCTGAAAAAATAAGGGTTTATCAACTGTCTATAGGTGTACAAATATTAGTGTCACATGTAAGCTTATCTTACATCCAAAACACAGAGAGATTTAAGGTCCACTCTACACAAACTTGAATCATTTCGGGACTAACATATGGTTCAATTTTATTTCAATTTGCTTGCGAGCAGCCTTTAGCAGTGGGGGGGGGGGGTTGAAACCGCAGGACCCGAAGAAAACCCATGACGTTGGACAGGTGACCCTACTCCTTGTCATGTACAAGCAGGGAATAGAAACCATGTTATATCACTCAATGACGGACCTTATGATCCACAACGCATGTGTAAACCATTCGGCCACGCAACCCCTCTACGTCCAAAACAACACTATTTATTGTAGAAATGACAGTGTGAATAAGCTACACAAATCTGTATACTCAAAATCATTTACCCTAAATCCCAAGCCATATTAACTGACTTCATCTCGCACGCTTGGAGAATATCTTATGAGGCTAAAATAAACGTCTATCAGTAAAACTATTAGAAATAATTATTTGACGCTCTGCGGTTTAACCAAGAGCCATATATAAAGATGGCTAGACAGATTTTAATAAATTAAATAAAAGTAATAAAAAAGTTTTTTTTATGTTTATAATTTTTTTTTTATTACACCTAGTTCATATGTAATTTTTTTTATATATTTCAATCTGTCAATAACATGATGTATTATGTATTGGATGTTAAATTTGTAACAAAAAACTGTGGCCATGGTTGCCATTTTATTACATAAACTGTCAGTTGGACAGATCAACATTACAAATGAAATGAAATGGGGTTTAACGTCCTAATGTTCTGCTCTGAATGGGATAATGAAATGAAATGGGGTTTAACGTCCTACTGTTCTGCTCCGACTGGGCTAATGAATACGGACATATGCCATGTAGTGTGCTATGAGGGAAAGTTTGACCGGACAGAGGCGCAACAGTCTCGTCTTATTTTTCAAATTCCAACTGTCAAGTGATCTTTTATGTGCACTCCAGTTTGCACATGGGACATCAGTTTTCCATCCCTTCCAAACAACTATACATTATCCTTTGCCAGACCCTCCGTCCCACACCCCTGACAATTGGGAACCACATCAGAAAATCATGATAATTTTTTGGGCCAATGCGGGGATCAAAAATGGGACTTCCAGGTTGTCGAGCCAACATCCTTCCTACACACCGAGCCCCAGTGGCTCCCTCAACATTAGAGCAAAACAGATTTTAAAAAATGGTTCTGCTTAAGATACGAAGGATGAGAGATGGAAACTGTGCATAGCAGTAAGATTAGACAAAACTTAAGCAGTCGCCAGGCAAGACAAATCCACATTCTGCAAGAGAAGGACAGAGAACAAGCTAAAAAAACCTGATTTTTCAGGACAATCAAGGGCTAAAATATAGAAAGTTAAGGTCTGATATGCATGAATATCTACAGTAACCTAGATCTGTTGAGCATATAAACATAATTTAAGTTTCATCAAAATATGATAAAAATTGTGACCTATAGATAGTCCAAAACCTTGGTATTACCTACTTTTACACTATTTGCGTACAAGGAGTGGCCATTTTGTTAGGCAGTTTCAGAACCAAGATGTGGGAGTATAAAAAGCCATTTTGTTACCCAATTACAATTGGAACAATAGTTTGCCAGAGTTTTTGGTTCAAAATATAACAACCAAGATCAGAAGGCGAACGAAATCCAACTACAAAATCTTAAAATGTGCTTTTAATTGACCATGTGTATGACAGCACTCCACAAATTAAATTCTTCCCTCACTAAAGTTCACAAGATCCATCTAGTTACAACACTTTTGTAAGTTTATCATATGGTTTGCACTTGCAGATAATAGGATAATCACAATATATTCGAGACAAAGATCGTCAAGCTATATATCCTGATCTAAAAACCTGCTGGAGTCACCCTCACGCTGTTACCAGATAATTACTTAGAAGGCACAGGTCAACGCGAAATCCTGTTTTCATGTTCATGTTATTAAGCATGGGGTTATTCAAAGAAAAATTCTATTAAAATCACATGAAGGGTTATTTGCAGAAGAATAGCATACCTGTTTCTATCTCTATGCACATTAGAAGGAGGCTAATTTAGTAATTAACAATCACACCCATTTTCAACCTCTTTAGTATTTCATTATGGCTATAAGATTATTTTAGCAAGATGGGATTAGATAACATATAAGGTTAGTTGTAGGTGCACATATGGCCAATGATATCCCCCCCCATTGACTTTAATGTTAATTCTCGTCTCTTAGACTGGCTTTAACTTTTTCCCAAATTTTCATTGGGTAGAACACTTTCTACCACGGATGGAGCAATAAACATTTCAACCTAACCAACTTCTCAACTCACGTATCCTTCCGTCTCCAAATGATGAATATTCACCAAAACCTGATTCCACACCAAAAAGTCAACAATAATCACCATGCAAAAGGTGGGGGGGGGGAGGGAAAGGGATAAAAAGACTAAACATAACTTTCGCCCTTCATTAGTGAGCTGTGTCTTATATCAGCTTTCACCGCCATTACTAGTATATCTATTGGGTTGCATATCGTAAAATGGGCTTAAGTCAACTAGAGGCGAAAAGGCAGTTTGGGGGTGAAATAAAATGAAATGGGGTTTAACGTCCTACTGTTTTGCTCCGAACTGGGCTAATGAAGACGGGCATACGCCATACAGTGTGCTATGAGGGAAATTTTGCCCGGACAGCGCCACTACGGCCTACTCTTATATCGAATTCCAACTGTCAAGGGATCTTTTACGTGCACGCCAATGTGTACACGGGACCTCGGTTTTTCGTCCCATCCGAACGACTAGACAGCTGTCCTTGTCAGCCCCTCTGCCCTGCATCACTGACATGCGAGAACCATGCCGGAAAATCTGGATGAACTTTCTCGGCCAATGCAGGGATCCAGTTTGGGGGAATTGCACCAAGAGAGAATTGGGGTTTAACATCCACTCAACACAAACTAGGGACTAACACATGGTTTAATTTTATTTCAATAATTCGCTTGCATGTAGGGGTCTTTAGCAGTGGGAGGAAACCGGAGGACCCGGAGAAAACCCACAAGGTTGGACAGGTGACCCAACTCCTTGTCACGTACAACCGGGGAATCGAAACCAGACCATTTGAAAAACCTAATGACAAACCTAATGATACAACGCACACATGCTAACCATTCACCCCCCCCCCCTTGTGCATTACCATGTTTTTATTAAGCATAGAATGAATAAAAACAAGGAAATGTATGGACTATTTCTATTTTTCTTGTTTTCCCTTATCTAGTGACATTCGATTACTGTTTTGAATTATCAGATATCACAGCCTCACATAACAACTTTTGATCTTTGAAGGAATTATTAGTGAGAAGAAATTCGCCCTTGTATCTGTTATCACTTGTCACTTCCGTCAGTTATATAGAAGGATAACTCATGTTTTCCTTTTGCGTTTCGTCACTTCCCATTACGCATCTATCGTAGCAATGATCTCGGTGTTAAAATTATATTTGGAATGTGTTTAACCAGTTCTATCACATATGTGATAATGACTGACACCAATATTGTCCTTTAACAGTAGCCCAGTTCTATCACATATGTGATAATGATTGACACCAATATTATCCTTTAATAGGATACCCATAACCACAATCATAATTTCTAACTATGGGGTTACTCACAGAAAAAGGGATTTGGATCAAATCAAAGGTTAGCAGTAGAATATCAAAACTATCCCATACCCATTTAATATAATCTATTTGATATCTAGCTATGGGGTTAAATCACACAAAGGGTTAATAGCAAGCCTGGAAATAAGGCACCAGTCACAGACAATGTCAGGCATAGATTCAGGCTTTGTCAGGCACAAAACGTCTATTGCCTGTCAATTTGTCCGGCCCTGATTTGTCTTTTTTATTGATATTATTAATACATGTCAGCATTAAGTTGAAAATGTCAGGTACTATTTCATTAGTGTCTGACATTTTGTCAGGTACATCAAAAACCGTTATTTCCAGGCCTGGTTATTAGTAGCAGAACATTGTATCCCATCTCTACTAGTATTATTAGCAGCATTTTTCATTCTAGCTAATAAGGTCATTCATAGTAAAAAGGGGTTAGTAAAATGAATAAAGGGTTAGTAGGCGAAAATCATACCCGTAACTTGCTACTGCTGTCCTGAAAACCAATCATCAAATAATTGTAATTTTTAATGGGTGCAATATTATGTCTGTTTCTCCCATTGAAAAACCTTTGCCCCAAAATCAAATAGGCTACGTCGGATATTCTCCCTGATTAACCCAAGGCCAGAGAAATAAGTGAAGGGAAGATCATATTATTGAAGCGGTGGTTACAAGCATTATCAACTCATTAAACATCTAATAGCAAGTTACTGACAATTGTTTTCATTGGTCAACTAGGTTTCTGCCAGACCAATCAAAACAGTTGATACAACTTTTCTGGTGTATTTACTTCATTAATCATTGACAAACTATAATAGCATTAAGTTATTGACAATTGTTTTTATTGGTCAACTAGGTTTGTGCAAGACCAATCAAAACAGTTGATACAACTTTTCTGGTGTATTTACTTCGAATATATTGAAGCTATTATCATTATGCGATGTATGTTATAAATGTTTCTTTCTGGAACATTCATTGATTTAATCAACAGAAATTCCCAATACCGTCTATATAAAAGTTATTTTGCTGGTTGTCGGGTTCCAAAGTTGTAGATTAAAAAATAATTTGGGCTTTGGGAACACAAGTGATTATCAACTGACTAGACATGGAAGTATTTATCGATTCGGTTTACAGTATGGCATACAAATAATACAAACAACAAAGTTCTTATCCGATGTAAATATCCCCGGTAATGGCAGTTAATATAAATTCTGAATGTGAAGCTATGAAATCAAGCCTATATATATATCAGCTAACTATGTTAAATTAAAAAAATCACTGACTCTACATTCTTAAAGATAATGCTAATGTCTTGGTTCTTGAAAGAAATGCCTACATTGACTTGACTCGTCCATTTTGAGCTAATGAATTTAAGAATCTGACAATTCCCCCTCCCTGAACAAGCCACACCCTCTCCCATCCCCCTAACAACCATCTGTCATGTCGCCAATCAATGTGTACAAAATATCTTACCAATTCCACGGAACCATAATGTCGTCTGCTGAACACTCCTCGTCTGGCAGCTAAATCGGATGCCGGTGAACTGAAAAATACAAAAAAATACACCCATAAATATTTCAGTTTCTGAAAATTCAATTGGTAAAAAACAGGTTTGGTCTCTGTTGATTACACTGGAGTTTGTTCTTCAATAAGTTTTTAAGCAATTGTTTAGGGGGTTTTGCAACATGGTTTCCCCTTGTCAGTGGTGCAGGATGGAAGGAAAAATACATCAGGTGAGGAAACCATTTCTGTGATATAATAGTAAGTGAAGGAGAATTACACCACACACAAATAACCAGACACCAATCAGACAAATCTGCGGACACGGCACACAACACAGTAGGCCTAGGCCCTATGGATCGAGATGAGAGCTTCAGGTTGTATGAAAATCTGAAGTAGGCCTACTTCTATATTCTGCAAGATTTAAAAAACATTAGCCAAAATTCCCATACACACACTCCAAGTTTGTGTTTTCCGTGCCATTGATATTATTTTGGGCTTTATATAAGGTACGAAAAAGAAACATTTTTTTGACAAAAAATAAAAAATATGATTTTATTTTATTAATATAATTTATTTATTTTTCAGTTGTTGCTTCATCATTTTTTAAATAAATATTCAATATTCGGCTGAATTACCACCGCCTCTGGTTTACCCCAGTTTATCCTACAGCCCAATGTTTTCTCCTCCATCGATATAATTTATTAACCCTTTAGCTCTTGGATCAAGCGAAACGGCTCAAATCTTGTGCTCTTGTGGCAGCCTATATGAAGCAGTATTTTCAGATGGTTTGGAGCTGTCCAGGGGTATAAGGGTATGTAATATATCGCTTTTCTTTATTATTTATATTTTTATAAAGGAACCTATGTAATCAATTGCAATATTCATATTGATAAAGGGTTAATATTTCTTTTTTATTTATTTTTTTTAATTTTCTATTTCATATCCGGTGTAAGAAAATGAGTAATGAACACAAAAATTTTTAAATAATTTGTCATTTTGATGCATTACTGAACTTCTTTTATTTACAAGAACCGATAAATATTTCATTTGATTGATTATACCTTCTTAATGGTTTACATTTTTATGTATTTTACAATTGCCATCGAGACGGAAATTCTCAAACTCCTTTATAAATGCTGAAAGAAATATCATTCCTCTTTATATGGCATAAATAGACTTCAATTAATCACTGTCATTGCTATGTCAAAACATAATACAACATGTTTCCTATATATGTAGTTGGGGTGTTGGGTGGTTGAGAGCTACGGAGAGAGAGAGAAATGGAGACAAACTAGGTCATTTCGGGACTAATGCATGGTTCAATTTTATTTCACTAATTCGCTTGCGCTGTATCATAAGGTCTGTCATTGAGTCAACTTGCGTGGTTTCGACTCCTCGGTTGTACGTGACAAGAAGTAGGGTCACCTGTCCAACCTTGTGAGTTTTCTCCAGGTCCTCGGGTTTCCACCCACTGCCATAGACCCCCTACGCGCATACAAATATAAAATTGAACCAAATGTTAGTCCCAAAATGACCTAGTTTGTGTCGAGTGGAAGTTAAACTCTCTCTCTCTCTGAGAGAGCTCTAATTCATGCACTTCAGTTTGCAAGACCTGTAATTGAGTCAAGTGGCATGGTTTTAATCCAAATTCCTGGGTTTTCTCAAGGTTCCTCCAGTTTCCTCCCTCTGCTAAAAGACACATGTTCGCAAGCAAATTATTTAAATAATATTGCACCATATTTTCATCCGAAAATGACCGGATTTGTGTCCGTTAAACCCGATTTCTCTCTCTATATTTTACATTTGTGATATGGTGCATGGACATACTTAATGGCGTCTGTTATAATTCAACTATTTTTATTACAACTTGTGGGTATCATTTAGTTGTGTTGTTTTAGCGGAAGACAGATCCTTTAAACTACACAACAGAGAAAGAGAAATGGGGTTTAACATCCACTCGACACAAACTAGGTCATTTCGGGACTAACACATGGTTCAATTTTATTTCAATAATTTGCTTGCGTGTAGAGCTCTTTAATTAGCAGTGGGAGGAAACCGGAGGACCCAGAGATAACACACGAGGTTGGACAGGCGACCCTACTCATTGTCAAGTACAACCGGGAAATCGAAACCCCGCCAGTTGACTCAATGACAGACCTTATGATGCAGCATGCACATGCTAACCATTCGGCCAGTGGTTTTTATGATTCTCAATGGATTCTAACAGTTTTCCAACAATGGTTTGAAACTAAACACTAAATACAAAAACTCCTGCTAAACAACGCAACTAAAGGATACCTGATTGCTTAGTAACAGCCCTACAAATCAAATGTCGTTTCCATTAAAAATTTAGAAACTTTACGATTACCTCTGAAAACATATTGTAGAACATTTATAACAGATAATCACCATCGACACGTTTAAGACTCTGACTAATGGATTAATGGGGTTATCAATTTCACGATCAATATCCTATTAATAGATGTAATTGATCGAAAATCATTTAGTTCAATTACAGAAATAAAATACAATACGGTCAAATTCTAGTCGACTCTCAATCAAAGAAAAGCGTAATTTTCTGTTGTTTAATGTCAAGAGTGCGATGTAGTTAAAGTAAAGATGTGTCATTTACTTTTTTGGATAAATATCAAACTTTGCATGGCTAATAAGAGAGAGAGAGAGAGAGAGAGAGAGAGAGAGAGAGAGACTTGGGTCAAACTCGAAACAAACTAGGTCATTTTGGAAATAATATATGGTTCAATTTTATTTCAATAATTGGCTTAATAATGAAAGTCTGGTTTTATCCAGACATCGTATAATACAGTTTGGAAGACCGTTTTCCATTTCCAGATGAAGACTGACAGGTTTATGTTGTTTGAAAACGTACCACATATATTGATTTAGTTTCTTGGCCCTAAGGCAGAGGACTTTAAGGGCTTTTAACATGAAATTAAGCAGTTTTATTCTCCAAAACATAATCAAAATTGTCCCTTTAACATTTAATTAGGAAATCAACATACCAACGCGAGGTAATGTTGCAACATGAAGCAATAAAATTAATTAGTATCGCAAATGGAACTTGAGTAATTTCAGAGTCTTTTTGTTGTGTAGTAATCTAAGATGTGCCTTTGAACGGCTATTTCTGTTAAAGAAAGCTTTTATCATTACCCGCTCAAAATTGACATCGGAATGAACTACTCATTGGGTTATTTTTCCAGAAATTGTGACATAATTTCGTGATGGCTGGAGGGATCATCTTCATCTTGAAATAGAAATATGAGAACTGTCGATGAAATGAAGAATGGGACACTGTAAAAGGATTATTAATGGAAGTTCAAGCGAGACTGATGTTCTTTTCGGATTTTATGATTTAATTATATAAAGACTTAATAATGGCGTCAGTCTTGACAGGAAATCAACATCGCGGATTGATTTAGGTTGCGACAGTAATAAGGTTTAATCTGGTCTGATCGAGTGTGACGCAAATGGTCGTGATGAAAAAAAAAGAAAGAATTTGATGCTGTAGAACCAAGACGGAAATAAAAGATGATTTGGTAAAATAATGACGTCACGTGGAAGAGGAAATAACTGTCTTTAAACCAAGATGACCTTTTCATTACTAAGATTTTCTTCCTAGCTTTATAATTATCTGTTTTAAAATAGTCCAGGGTTCTATGAACAGGCAGTATTTAATACAGTCATCCACCTAATATTAAACATACATTATGCAAGAGTTAAATCTGTCTATTGCAGGTCTTTCTTTAGGCCTGAAATGTTATCTAAATTATTAATTAGACATTAATTAACCTATCTAGACCATAATCAACTCTTGATGGCATCGCTAGCCTGCGATCTTTAGTGGATAATGAGCCGATTTACTGCATAATTTTCAATCACGATTTAATGATTAAATGGATAATCAAGACTATGCTGTTTATCGTACTGACTTTAGTAATGGATATCGATGCTAGGCTGAAATTTAAACTGCTCAATTTTCGGTACATAGTGGATCAATTCGAATGAAATTTTCAGCAAATTGCCTTTACATTATCTAGTTTTTAACTATTATAGTGAAAACTGCCAGCTCGTTATCTAATCTCCTATAATGTATCTTTAAGGGCTTTCAAGTAAAGTATGTCTAGTTGTTCAGAAGGGGCAAAAAATAAAGGCGAGTCCATTGATATAGATGTTATTGACCAGTGAGACATTAAATCCAATTGCACATATAAAAATTACCATAAATATATATCTCTTTCTCATAATGACCGATATATTGTGAGATATTAGTATGACTAGGTAGTATTTAATACAGTCATTCACCCAGTATTAAGTTGTCTGCGGTATCACCTCGGTGGAAGATGACGTTAAATAAAGCTATTTAACCTCTAGGTTCTCCAGATTCCTTAATTCATTAAAGACTCTTGTGCGCAGGTGAATTATTGATGTAAAGATATACCATATATTAGTCTCAAAATGACCTAGTTTGGGTTGAACCCCCTTTCCAACCCACTTGCCACTGAAACAAATCACAGAAATATGATCGACTTGGGTCAAAATAAAGTATGGAATCGGAATGATCTAATTCAAATAATTATGCTTTAAAGGGACAATAACACTCTTGCTGGCTTGAAAGCTCCAGAAAATAAATAATATCTCTATCTAAGTACTAGATGTTTAAGTGTCCTACCTGTTGTGTAAATTATCCATTACATCCTATTTTACTTGTCCAGAGGGTTCGAAAATATTTTTAAATCGAAGTTTCATTTGAAAAGGTTTACGTTAGACGTTTCAAACCATTATGTTGAATTTTCAAAATTTTTAAATAAGGTGTGTTAAGATGAAATTTGTATCATCAATTAATTGAAATATTCTAAAATAGTACAATTTGTTGACCAGAATAAAGATTGAGACATATTATTCAGTTACAACAAGAGTGGTATTGGGCCTTTAATGCTAAATAATTTTAGATCAATTTTTAACTTCAGCTCATAACATGAACACCCTATCGATTATATCTTAACATTGGCTTTTGTATATGGACATGAAATGATGAACATGGTTTGATTGTCATCCCACACAAACATATTAACACATAAAATCCAATGAAATCGATCATTTTATTTTCGACCACGATCAAAGAGAGATCTAACCATTTTAAATATCTAGAACGCAGTATGGTGCCCATTTCATATAAAAAGATCACATAGAAAACATCCTTTTTAAATATAACACTGAATCAATATTGTTAGATGTCTGACGGTTTTGGACACAGAGGATTAGATTTAAAGTTGTTGTTGCCAGATATGGAATCTGTTTTGCCTGCAGGGTGTGCTATACTAATATTATTTACAGGAAGCATTCTAAAAACAGATCCAAGACCTAATAATACTTAGCATACATGGTCTCTTACAAATAGTTTTTACGAAATAAAAATGTGTAATATTATATAGAGATATAACAATTTATGGAATTATTCCATTAAAGATACATCATCAGATATTAGATAAAGAGTTGGCAGTTCTCAACATAATTGTTAAAAACTAGATAATGTAAAGGGAATTAGTTGAAAATTTCAGTCAAATTGATCGACTCTGAACCTAGATTTTAACAATTGAATTTTGGGCCTAGCCTCAATCATCATTACGATAAAAAACATAATCTCGATTATCCATTTTTTGATTTAATCATGAATGAGTGTCGAGCAGCAGATTGGATTATAATCCAGTAAATATCTCAGTTGATTATGGTCTGGATAAGTTAAATAATGTCTAATTAATAATTTAAATAACATTTTAGGCCTAAAGAAAGACCTGCAGTTGGCAGATTTAGCTCTTGCATAATGTATGTTTAAGTTAATTGACAATATTTCAAATATGGATTCAGAATATTAGTTGTCAAAATGAATAATTATATTAAACTGATTTTATAAAAACACACTTTTGTTACAATATTATTACAAGGTGTGATGTGACATTTGTTAAGCGCTTAGAAATATCACCGGATATAATAAAGCACTATAGAAGATGAATAATAATAATAAAAGTTATCCCTCTCCGCCTAAAAAAAAACAGCGGAGGAATTTGTCCATTGTAATTCAATTTGGTTATATTATTTTTTTGAAGAAACTTAAACTGACATCTGACTTTTATGTGACTTTAGCGTCTTTACACTAAAATAACGTCTTCTTTTTCTGCAACAACCAGACTGAAGAATGTGGGCATATGTGACATACCATCTGTCCTATAATGAAACTTATGCCATTGGTATTGATGGGACCATTGGGACCTCATTCATACTATAAGAATCTTTTCATGGATAGGCACTGACAAGGGAAAACCAGACAAGACCTAAGAATATTTATCGATCAACAGCAGGATCTCCTGGTTGTAGTCAGCCAGCAACATATACTCCCCGGACTCTTAAGAAATGAAATGAAATGAAATGGGGTTTAACGTCCTACTGTTCTGCTCCTATGCTGTTCATCCTGATTTTCTGGCGTGGTTCCCTTTGTCAGTGATGCAGGACGGAGGGCCTGACAAGGACAGCTGTCTAGTCATTCGGATGGGATGAAAAACCGAGGTCCCGTGTACACATTGGCATGCACGTAAAAGATCCCTTGACAGTTGGAATTCGATATAAGAGTAGGCCATAGTGCCGCTGTCCGGGCAAAATTTCCCTCATAGCACACTGTATGGCATATGCCTGTCTTCATTAGCCCATATGAAGACCAGTTAGGAGCAGAAGAGTAGGACATTAAACCCCATTTCATTTCCTTTCATTTCATTTACTGAAATCTGTTTTCAATTTGATTATTTCCATTTTAATGGCTTATTGCTTTCTGTGGAATCATTAAAGTTTTTTACTGACATTTATAAAACTGATGTAACTTATTTTTTGTATATTTTGATTATTATCTGGAAGCATGACGTTAACCTATTATCTTATTTTATAACCTATTTTCTATTTTTGGGTTGTATTAGCAACTACTTTTCTGCACTGAATGACCATACAGGCTCTCCGTTCTGTTTCACCCGGTTGTACGTGACAAGGAGTAGGGTCACCTGTCCAAACTTGTGGGTTTTCTCCGGGTCCTCCATTTTCCTCCCACTGCTAAAGACTCCAACGTGCAAGCAAATTATTGAAATAAAATTGAACCATATGTTAGTCCCGAAATGACCTAGTTTTAGTCGAGTGGACTTTAAACCCCATTTCTCTCTCCTCTTGCACCACTGACAAGGGTGAACCACTCTTTAAACCAAGATCGAACACGGAACCTTGTGGTTATTTCACCAACGTCTTACTCATTAAGCCACCGAGAGGGAAAGGAGAGTATAACATTAACTCGACACAAACTAGGTCAATTCGGGATTAACATATGGTTCAATTTTATCTCAATAATTGGCTTGCATGTAGGTGACTTAAGCAGTGTGAGGAAACCGGAGGACCCAGAGAAAACACACAAGGGTTGACAGGTGACCATGCATATTCCTTGTCATATATCAACTGGATAGAGAGAGAGAAATGGGGTTTAACATCAACTCGACACAGGCTAGGTCATTTCGGGACTAACATATGGTTTAATTTTATTTCAATAATTCGCTTGCTCGTAGGGGTCTTTAGCAGTGGGAGGAAACCGGAGGACCCGGAGAAAACCCATGAGGTTGGACAGGTGATCCTATTTCTTGTCACGTACAACCGGGGATTCGAAACCACGCCAGTTGACTTAATGACAGGCTTCGTGATACAGCACGCACGTGCTAACCATTCGGCCATCCAACCTCCCCATATACCAACTGGGAATAGAAACCACACCAGTTGACCCAAATGACAGACCTTATGATCTAAAGCACACACATTTAAACATACATTATGCAAGAGCAAAATCTACTTATTACATGTCTTTCTTTAGGCCTGAAATGTTATCTAAATTATCAATTAGACATTAATTAACTTATCCAGACCATAATCAACTCTCGATATCAAGGCTAGCCTTCGAAGTCGGCTGGATTAGGTTCCTATATGCCGCCAACGGCCATTGATAATTAAATCAAAAAAAGTGGATAATCGAGACTATGCTGTCTATCTTAATGATTTTAGTAATGATGACCGAGACTATGCAAAAATTTCACCCGCTTTTTTCTCGGGTCACAGTGGATCAATTTGACTGATATTTTCAGCAAATTACCTTAACACTATCTAGTTTTTAACTATTATAGCGAGAACTGACATCTCTTTATCTTATCTCCCATAATGTATCTTTAACCATTCGGCCTATTCTGCTTGAAAATGGAATAGACAAGACACTCATCACTATGTGTGTTCCGAATACTGAACACAAAAGTTATTAGAGGATCTATTTATTTTTCGATGAACAACATAAAAGTACACAGCTATTTATTTTCTATCTATACATTATACTATAACTATAAGTGCGAAATAACAATCGACTATATCCTTCTATTCCCCAGGCACTCTCTCCCCCCTCTCTATTCCAGGCAGCTAAAAAAATGGTCTCCCCTGGCTGTTGTCATGACTACGTCACGTACAAAAAAGATATCAACATTTTTTAGATAAACTCTGCGATGGAAATTCATTCTGAACAATGTGTTCCATGTGAAATGAAAGCCCCCCTCCCCCCCCCCCCACACCTTCCCCCCAACAACTTTTTTTTTCTAGTCAATTACTCATCTTTTGTAATTATGTGAAAAATGTTAGCAGATGGCAGACTAACTTGTCATACAATTCGTATTTTCTCATTTGCCCTTCATTTGTATTCAATGACGAAAATAATTGAGGTATCAGGGGAAATTTGAGAAAGGTTGTTTAATCATTGAGTTAACTGATGGACTCCTCTGTATCTTTTGTCTTCTGGTTAATGTTATACAGTGGAAAAGGAAATGAAATGAAATGAAATGGGGTTTAACATCCTACTGTTCTGCTCCTAAACTGGGCTAACGAAGACGGGCATACGTCATGCAGTGTGCTATGAGGGAAATTTTGCCCGGGCAGCGGCACTACGGCCTACTCTTATGTCGACTTCCAACTGCCAAGGGATCTTCTATGTGCACTCCAATGTGTACACGGGACCTCGTTTTTTTGTACTATCCAAACGACTAGACAGCTGTCCTTGTCAGGTCATGCATCACTGACAAGGGGAAACCTCGCCGGAAAATCAGGATGAACTTTCTCGGCCAATGCAGGGATCGAACACCCAACCTCCAGGCTAGGATGATAATTCTGTTCCAAGGTCTCGTCGAAGCAATCCTTTGGGTCTCTGATTTTCTACAGTTCTATGGCTAGCGGCGCGATTTTTTTCCTTTTCGCACAGCAACGTTTCAATCTTCTCATCTTGACACAAACTAGGTCAATTCGGGACTAGCATATGGTTCAATTTTATTTCAATAATTTGCTTGGGCATAGGGGTCTTTAGCAGTGGGCGGAAACCGGAGGACCGGGAGAAAACCCACGAGGTTGGACTCAAAGTGATATTTGATGCACACATCCAACTGACCTTTTCGTGTTACGGTTCCTCGGTGAAACAATTATCAAAGACAACTAACTTGGTTAATAGAGGATGGGTGTATTTTTGTTGCCAACTATGCTCAGGACTGCATTGTTCCAATTCTCACTCCAACTGGTAAAGATCTGCACATGGTTCAGCATGATCTTGAACGTAGACAACACATGTCTCTACTATGGACTTCATTAACCAAAACAACGTGACAATGCTGGAATGGTCAGGGCTCTGTCCTAATCTTTCACTAATCAAGCACCTGTGAGACAATTTTTGCACTAATCAAGCATCTGTGAGACAATTTTTGCACTAATCAAGCACCTGTGAGACCATTGTTGCACTAATCAAGCACCTGTGAGACAATTTGTGCACTAATCAAGCACCTGTGAGACAATATTAGACATGGCATCTCTTCGTCAACTGGAAGCAGCATTGCAACGATGGTGGAGAATGATCCCACAAGAGGTTAATCTGCTATTCAGCAACATTTTATGGCGTATGTGGCTGCTAGGTGACCATACGTTACTGATTTTTGATTTTTACCTCTGTGCTAACGTTTGACTGTAAAATAAAGTTTTTATAGCCTACAATGATACAGAAAGACACGTTTCAGTTGCATTATGTGTCGAAAGCACTTCCAGTGGTGATTTTAACGGCCTGATTTACAGCACCTAAGGAGCTAATGAAGACAGTTAAAAGGCTGCCAAATGACTTGTTTAGATTTTCTACAGCATTTATAACCACATGAAACTGTACATGTAAATACTCCCACCACCATATGTCAAGAGTCATTAACTACAAAACAGCCATTTACAGTGATCATGATATTAACTGATGTGGTGAACTCTATAATCATGAGAGAGCATATATTTATATTGTCTCTAGATCCAATCATTGTAATTAGTGTCCGTGTTTACCTTGTGATAATTACTGAGTCTAAAAACTCAATCTGATTAAAACACAGATCCTCCTTCGCTTCGTTTTTTATATTCAAAATTTCGTTTTACTTGTCTTTACTACGCTAGGATCTGGAAGAGTTGTTATAGAAGAAGAAGAAGAAGAAACTTTATTGCATAAAAAACCTTACAAGGCTATGTGCATATACAAATTAACATAATAGAAATATACATGAAACAAACAAAGGGTACATACATGGACATAATTATACAAAGATACACAGCTTTATAAAGACATAAACGAATTGTATACAAAAGCTCCTAAACATTTTAAAATTTCTGTATTATTATTCATCAACAGTATTTTAAATTGTTGTAAATCATTTAGTTTATAGAAATTTGGTTCACAAACTAGAATTAATCTGAACAGTTCTTTTCTTTTTTCGTCATGTCTTTTACAATTTGTTATCAAATGAATTTCGTCTTCTTCCTCCTGACATACATTACACAAACGATCTTTACGTCTAATTTTAAATATCTCCTTATATAAACCATGTTCTGGATGATGTGAGGGATTAGCGAATGAAACGGTTTGTTACAGTGAGTTTCTAAAACTAATCTTTAGATTAGAAGAAGTGAAATGAAATGAAATGAAATGTTCTGCTGCATCCAGTCTGATGAAGAGAAGGCCGTTGCACTACTGTATGACATACACCCATCTTCATTAGCCCAGTTGGAGCAGAAAGTAGGATGTTCAACCCCGTTTCATTTCCTTATTTTAATCACATAGTAAATCACTGCATCTACCCAAAAGTATATAAAAACATCTACATATTTCATAATAGAAAAACAAATTTCTCAGAGAGAGAGAGAGAGAGAGAGAGAGAGAGAGAGATGGGTTTAAGGTCCACTAGACACAAACTAGGTCATTTCGGGACTAACACATGGTTCAATTTTATTTCAATAATTCGCTTGTGGGCATGGGTCTTTAGCAGCGGGAGAAAACCTGAGGGCCCGGAGAAAAACCCCGAGGTTGGACAGGCGACCCTACTCCTTGTCATGTTGAACCAGCAAATCTAAACCAGGCCAGTTGATTCAATGACAGACCGTATGATACAGTACGCATGTGCTAACCAATCGGCCATCCACCCTCCAAAACCCCACAAACAACAGAGCTGAATGACTTTTTAAAAGAAACTTTATATGTTTTTACCAATGGTAAACAGGGGACATATGATATTGATTTTAGTTTCCGTTATTTTCTTTACATAGTTAAAGCGAGAATTTCATATTTTCTAAGAAAGTCAAAACATAATTATTTCTATGTCTTTTGCTCAATAGGTTATCAACTCACTATTATACGACCATGGGCATCATTTCCCACCCTTAAAAATCATTGACACAGGAAATAATAACACAATTATCTCCCTTGTTTTCCTATTGCCTCCATGCCTTAGCTACCTTCAAACGTTGGAATTTGAAGTTGAAAATGGATATTTTTGCCAATTTCTCAGCTGGCAATAGTGAATTATAGGATTAATAGGATTATTCTTTAACAAGGTAGGAAGGTTTATGGATACCATCAATTTTAAGGCTTTATTTTAATAAATTTTAAAAATATAACTTAAAAATATGAAATTGTAACTTTAAGAAATTTTGAGGTTTTTTAGATTCTGTGGGTTTTCTAGATGACTATTATATATAGTTTGTTTTAACTGTAAAAAAAAAATTGCTCGAGTTATAACTGACTGGAATTTTCTCATTGAACAAAAGTTTAATTTGCAAAGCATACAACTTAAAACTCTTGTAGCCACTACGAAACCTTTGAGCGGATATATGTGATGTGTTCAAAATGTCTTGTAGCCTTGGTAACCACATGTTTAAACATTAAGGGTTAAAGGAGAAATGTAAAATCAGAGTAATGATTGGGTTAATCACGTGCGTGCCGTGATTTACAAATTGGTTTCCAGGTTGCCTGTAGTTCAACAATGAATACATATAATTTCTTGTCGGACAAAAATGGAATATGACATGCTACCTGCCAATTTTATCGTAAAATTGGACTCGAATATCACTGATAGGGATGATACTTGAGTGAGTTAATTGGTTCTCGATATTAACTTTTCTTCTTCTGCAAATTCTAAAACAATTTGCTCAATTATTAGGAAAAAAATAATGGTGCTTGAAATATATCTAGAATATAATGCCTATTTAGTGTAAATGGGTACATAAAATAGTACGCAGAGGCGTAAAATGAGTAAACGGCGCCAATTCTGCTCGGACCAGTTTGTATTACTATGTCCGATGTTAACAATGCATGTGGTCTTGATGTCATATGATGTGATGTCATACGTTAAAATATACTGGACCTGACCCTAATGGTTAGTCATCTTGTAAAAGAGAGAGAGAGAAGTAGGGTTTAAATCCACTCGACACAAACTACGTCATTTCGGGGCTAACATGTTTTTTAATTTTATTTCAATAATTCGCGTGCACGTAGGGGTCTTTTGTAGTGGCAGGAAACCGGAGGACCTGGAGAAAAAACCAGGACACTCAACAGACATCCTTACTCCTTGTCACGTACAACTGGGGAATCGAAATCACGCCAGTTGACTCAATGACAGGTTTTATGATACAGCGAGCTGGCGCTAACCATTCGGCCAGCCATCCCCCCCCCCCCCCCCCAATAAAATGGTATATAAATGAAATGCTGTTATGTTAAATAAACAAATATATTTTCGCATGGATTAAGCCTTGAGAAATTAGACATTATCCAAAAAATGGAAATGGACTTTAAATTGTTAGAAGTAAATTTAGGCCAGTGTTGAATGGTCATGTCAAGGCCTGCCTACTTATAGTCAAACGAAAACTAATGAACTATTGATTAGAAAATAGAAAAAGTAAATTGATTTTTATACCAAACAACGTTACATCAAGAGTTCTCTTCACTCAAGCCTCCTTCAAACACGATTCTTCTCAACTGATAACTCATTTCTGCTTTTATAATTAACTTGTCTGGTCGTTAAAGTTGTCTGTATCAACATATCTGTCGGAAGCTACCGTCATATTGGCGTGCTGGTGATAGAAATTCCAATCCGTATGTGGTTTCCGGATTGACCACCCGCACCATGTCATATCTAATGTGTTTGGAACTATTATTAGTTCAAGATCCAATAATTTCGCAGCATCGTGGATTTCTTTAATGAAACTAAATGATGTCAATTGTATAAACGTGTCTAATCTGGTTTTGTCTGACGTCAACAACTTCTGCTAATTGATAAACAAGTTTTCAACATGATTAAGCTATTTAAATAAAATAGGAAATAGGGAGAGAGAGAGAGAGAGAGAGAGAGAGAGAAAGAGAGAGAGAGAGAGATGGGGTTTAACCTCCACTCCCCACATGTTGTGAGGGAAAGTTTACTCAGACAATGGTGTGCGGTGAGGGAAAGTTTGTGTGATAATGGTGTGCTGTGAGGGAAAATCTGCCCGGACAGGGAAAGTTTGCACGGACAATGGTGTGCCGTGAGGGAAAGTTTGCCCGGACAAAGTGTGCAGTTAGGGAAAGTCTGCCCGGACAATGGTGTGCTGTGAGGTAAAGTTTGCCCAGACAATGGTGTTTCGCTTACTCTGACAAGGGGAAACCAAACTGGAAAATCAAATCAAAGTACACCATTGTCGGGCAAACTTTCTCTCACAGCACACCATTGTCCATAAAAACTTTCCCTGTCCGGGCAGACTTTCCCTCACAGCACACCATTGTCACGCAAACTTTCCCTCACAGCACGCCATTATCCAAGTAAACTTTCCCTCACAACACACCATTGTCCGAGCAAATTTTCCCTCACAGCACACCATTGTCCGGGCATTGTCCAGTGGACGTTAACCCCATTTCTCTCTCTCTCTCTCACTACTAATGTCAGCATTCTTACTGACCATCGTCTGGGTATTGCCATCTCAGACGGCTAAATTAACAACAATAACTATTGTTCTAAGTTGATCACCCAATACTTAATTGTAATTCCCGAGAGTTGTTGAGTCAAAGGTTTCATTTAATCCTCGATTCCAACAAATTACTGAAACTTGGATCAAAATCTTCCCTCAAATAATTTCACAATCATGTAGAAGATTACCAATAGACTGAAGTTAAATCGTTAGATAGAATTGTTACTGATTAACGTCTGGCTTTCAGACGCTCAACTAACAAACCTGATCGACTCATATACACTTATTGTTCTGACAGCGCAAGTAACAATTCATTTCAATTATACAGTGGGGTTTAGCGATCTTTTCTTATGAGAGAGAGAGACAGAGAGAGAGAGATGGGGTTTAACATCCACTCGACACAAACTAGGTCATTTCGGGACTAACACAAGGTTCAATTTTATTTCAATAATTTGCTTGTGCGTAGGGGTCTTTAGCAGTAGGAGGAAACCTGTGGAAAACCCATGAGGTTGAACAGGCGGCTCTATTCCTTGTCACGTTCAATTGGGGAATTGAAACCACGCCAGTTGACTCAATGACAGATCTTATGATGCAGCGCGCACGCGCTATCCATTCGGCCATCCAACCCCGTGTCCCTCCGTCAGTAATGCAGACAGGAGGCCAGACAAGGAACAGTGTCTAGACATTCGGATGGGATAAAAACTGGGGTCCCATGTAAACTTTGGCATGCATGTTTAAGAAATGAAGTTTAAAGTCCTACTTTCCTGAACTGCCTAGGTTAATGAAGTCAGGACATATCTATGAACCCTGACAATTGGCTTTAGGGCAAAATCACCCTCGTAGCACACTGTCTGGCTTCATTTCCCGGTTTGTGCAGAAAAAAAAGGACATTTCAATAACATTTTGTGTGATTCCCAAGTATTAATTATGCTCTCGGAGAATTGGGTTGCCGAAGAATTGGATGACTCATCAGGTTTCGTTGACAAATACGCTGTATTTTCTTCTTGTTAGATATTAATTGATGAGGAATCAATTATTGACATAGTCACTTGGAAACCAACAAAATGCATAACCACTTTGTCAAGTTCAAGGAGGTGAAGACCAATTATATTGTCAAGGCAAGCAGTAACTGTCAATCACATAGGTTAAACGTGGAAGAGACAGTTATTACATCCGGGGGTCTATTCCTAATTCCCAAATGACATCCGGTGTCAATCCAGGGGTTAAATTTATCACATGTGTACTCAAACAATATTGAACAGCGTGTAATTTGACATGGAAGTGGTTTGTTTGATGGCATGGACTGTCCAATGTAATTCAAATTAATCTCCACATATCGAGTAGCTGGTAGGACAGTTTGTTTGCATCAGTTCTGTCCGGCAATACTATATACCGGAAAACACCGGAAAACAACCCGAAACTACCAGAAAACAACAGAAAACACCATGTTATACTGAATACCGGAAGACACCGGAAAAACACTAAATACCGGAAAACACACCAAATACATGAAAACACCCTAAATAGGGAAACAATCTAAGAAAAAAAGGGGTAATATTTCCCTAACGTAAAAAGGTTGTCTCATACTGGTGGGAGTCATGATCGGCTATTTGTTACCAGAAACATTAACGTCAGCATATCTACAACCATCCATTTTCGAGCAAACAGAATATATATATGGTTAGTGTCGGGTGGACGTTACACCCTTGCCACCCCCACTATTACACGAGTATAACACGGCGTACCCGATATCATTATTAAATCAATACTACATCTTATTATTCTGTATCATTATTTTAGTATCGGCTATTAATTATACCCAGTGAAAAGTACAAACTATCTGTCCATTTTGGAAAGAAAAGCCATGGACTTAACGTATTACTGATAATGGTCTGGATGAAACCATTACTGACCACGGATCATTATAAAGCTACATCTTGCTAATTTAATACCACACTTTATTAGATCTCACTATAAGCTTTAATGATAACTTAATAGACTTCAAGGTTTTTTCTTTTATCATTTAAAGAAAAGAGCGCGAGAGAGAGAGAGAGAGAGAGAGAGAGAGAGAGAGAGATGTGGTTTAACATCCACTCAACACAAACTAACTATTAGATCTGGCTATAAGGTTTAATGATAACTTAATAGATTTCAAGGTTTTCTTTTATATTATTTAAGAGAGAGAGAGAGAGAGAGAGAGAGAGAGAGTTTAACATCCACTTACACAAACTAGGTCATTTTGGGACTAAAACACATTTTATTTCCATCATTCACTTGCGCTTAGCGGCCTTTCGCAGTGGGAGGAAACCGGAGAAAACCCACGAGGTTTGACAGGCGACCCTACTCCTTGTCACGTACAACCAGGGAATCGACCCACCCCCACCCCCAGTTGACTCAATGACAGACCTTAAGATACAGCACGCACCTGCTAACCATTCTGCCATTCAGCCCCTTTATTTAAAGGACCAGTGCCAGGTATATTTTGGTGAATAATACGAGGTAATTCGTGGTGACAAGACTTTTAACAACCCTAATTAACATCTCCAGGTAGGTTTGGCCTTAAGTCACCAAATTCCACACTGTTTACCTGTATGTCACGATCATCAAGTCAGTTATACGCAGGGGTGGATTGGGCCATTGGGCTATCGCCCGAAGGGCCGGTCGGACAAAAAATGAAAAAAATAATTTTGTCTTATTCGTCTAAAAAATCCTTTTCTGCTGAACATTATATGGTGTGTGTGTGTGTGGGGGGGTATTGGACCGGCCATGGAGCGATGATGATCATGTTAAATGTGGCCGGTGGCTTTAACGGGCCGCCACGCCATCACTGGAGTCTGGAATGGGCTGGTATAATAGACTTTCTGTGCTGGGTGTTGGCCGGAATTCGGAATCCTGCAATGGGGATTCCTTGCAGGTCGGAGTTTTGTCCTAAATTAATCGATTTATGAGATATATTATTTGACAGAGATTATAATCAGATATGCCACTAAATCGCATATTTGGGGTTCATTTTTCAAAATTTTCCAGGTGGAGAGCCCCCGGACCCCCCGTCCGGGCTCCGCGGTCAGTAAAAGGGGCTGATCCGGCACGGGAGCCCAGGCCGGTTCCCTGCCCCAATCCGCCCCTGGTTATACGATGCTTGCCAGGGAATAAAAACATTGATAGTAATAACTACAATCGTCATAATACAAAAACATAATATGGAACACAATTACTATTTTATTTAAAGCAACATTTCGTTGAGGGTTCTCTCAACGTTTTCAAGCAAATGATGATGAAAATAATGTACAGAGGGTTTATATACAAAAACAAGTAACAACTAATTAATCTTAATAGGCCTTTCGGTGTGATGTTCTTATCGCGACACCGTAACAGAAACGTCAGATTGTTACTTGCTTTAATATATTTACCTTCTAATTTACCAATTAAATTCACTGATTTCACTGCCTCATCTCCATATTGATAACGAATATCTTCTTTGAGCGGCATTTAGCAATTGACATACGTAATACAAAAACATAATATGGAACACAATTACTATTTGTTTTTGTATATATACCTTCTGTACATTATTTTCATTATCAAATGCTTGAAAACGTTGAGAGAACCCTCAACGAAACGTCGCTTTAAATAAAATAGTAATTGTGTTCCATATTATGTTTTTGTATTACGTATGTCAATTGCTAAATACAATCTTCATGTAAAGATGTATATTTTAGAAAGATTAAAATTATATTATGTCTTTTATATTTGCGAACATGAATGAAAGATTAAGCTACAAGAATTGGTTGATTCAATTTCTACAGAATTTCAGCGTATGGGTCCTTTAAACAATATATTAATCCAAGGTCGGCCATGTTGTTGGCTAAACTAATAAAGCTGTAATGGTGGTAGAAGTTGCGATGAGAGCAATTGATTCGAGCTGAGGTTTTTTAATGAATGATACTTGAAAGCATGAATGAGGTTTCTCAGTGCATTAGGCGGTTCCATAAGAATGATTTAATTGTGTGAAATGTGTTTACAGAAAAAACTACAGAAAAAATATTCTTTGCTTGTTAATGAAATGTTCATGCTAACAATTCTAAAAGATTTTTTAAACAATCAGACTATTGTTTTCTTAAGCACTTCTACTATCTATGAGGACACAAAATATAACTTCTCAGAAAATTAAGATCTTGAAGTGACATGTTGAATCAATGTGGAGCCACGGTGGCTAAGTGGGTAAGACGCTGGCTCGCTAGCCTGGAGGTCGGGTGTCCGATCCCTGCATTTGCCGAGAAAGTTCATCCCGATTTTTCCGGCGTGGTTCCCCCTTGTCAGTGATGCAGGACAGAGGGCCTGAAAAGGACAGCTGTCTTGTCGTTCGGAAGGGACAAAAAAAAACAAACGAGGTCCCATGTACACATTGGCATACACGTAAAAGATCCCTTGACAGTTGGAATTCGATATAAGAGTAGGCCGTAGTGCCGCTGCCCGGGCAAAATTTCCCTCATAGCACACTGTATGGCATATGCCCGTCTTCATTAGCCCAGACGGAGCAGAACAGTAGGACATTAAACTCCATTTCATTTCATTGTTAAATCAATGATCTTCACATGATAAAAGCGCAGAAGGATAAATCTATTAAAAATATAATGCGTAGATGTCAATTTATCAATGCCCGTTTCCCACTTTCGTGCGATGTGTTACGATAGGATTGTCCTTATTGAGTGCATGATCTGGTACGTGCACGTACTTTTGGATATGTTTCAATATGATTAACATGATAGCTACGACTGATAACAATATATAATAAGACCTGATAGGATCACCACGATTACTCCACACAACATGAATCGTGATAGTGGGAACTTAGCATTAGGTATTAAAGGGACAATAACACTCTTGCTGGCTTGACAGCTCCAGCAAATAAATATTAGCCTTATTCTAAGCATGAGATGTTTAAGTGTCCTACCTGTTCTGTAAATTATCCATTAAATCCTATTTTACTTGTCCAGAGGGTTCGAAAATATTTTTAAATCCAAGTCACATTTGAAAAGGTTTACGTCAGGCTTTTCAAATCCTTTTGTTGAATTTTTTCCAGTTTTTAAAATTAGGTGTGTTAAGATGAAATTTGTATCATCAATTAATTGGAATATTGTAAAATAGCACAATTTGCTGACCAGAATAAAGATTGGGACATATTATTCTGTTACAAAAAGAGTGGTATTGAGCCTTTAAAAAGTCAATTATGTTTTCAATCCTATTAAATTTGTTTTTTACACAGGTACTTCAAAATTTTGTTTTATTTGTCTGTACTACACTAGGATCTGGAGGAGTTGTTGTATAACAGACGCTCTAGTTGATGTGAGGAATTAGCCAATGAAACAGTCTGTTAAGGTGAGTTCTTGGCGTGTGGTGCACGGAACTGTGGGTATCTCAGTAGAAATATCAACGCTGATTGGTTAATTAAATGTCTGATTTCATAGTGTGTTACAAACCGATACACGGTCTCCTGCAGCCTTTGTATAATTTACAAACCAATACATGGTCACCTGCAGCCTTTGTATAATTTACAAAGTGATAAATGGTCTCCTGCAGGTTTTGTATCATTTGAATATATAATAAAGTTAAGAAATATGTGACCTACAATTATTGTGCCTTGGGAGTTTATTATCTGCCATAATTGCTCGAAAGAAAAAAGCCATTCATGCTTTGATGGTGTGGACTTTTTCGAAAAAACGGCTGACTGTCGAAACAAATTCATATCGATTCTTATTATAATGTAAAAAATATGGAGAAATTCCAATTTCTAGGAATCCATGTAAATGTTGTTTACGTTGCCAGGACCATGAAATCAATTCCAGAGAAAGTAGTTATCCAGTGTATTGATTTCCGGGCTGATAAAAGACAACTTAAAAAATAAAAGCGGGGATTTTTGTCCCAAGCAATTTACCATCTCACAAGTGTGTCTGCTGGGTTTTTTAATGTGTAGGTTAATCGCTAAGAGCAGGTCTAAAGTACCATAAAAACTAATAGAGACACACTCGGACTGCTTATCAAATTCATATCAATTGCTGGTTAATGTTGGAAAAATGCAAATATGAAAAGCCACGCATGTTGAAATTATACGCTGGTCACTGAGATCTTCTTTAAGCACCATTTAGAATTGATATACATAATAAACACAAAACCATAATATGGAACACAATTACTATTTTAATTAAAGCAACATTTCATTAAGGATTCTCTCAACATTTTCAAGCAAATTGAGATGTTAAGATGAATTAAGTGTTTCGAGACCATAAAATGTTCTAATAAAATGGTATAACGAAAACCAGCATATTCTGCTTTTTGCATGTGAAATGAAATGAAATGGGGTTTAACGTCCTACTGTTCTGCTCCTAACCTGGGCAAATGAAGACGGGCATACACCATGCAGTGTGCTATGAGGGAAATTTTGCCAGGGCAGCGGCGCTATGGCCTACTCTTATATCAAATTCCAACTGCCAAGGGATCTTTTACGTGCACGCCAATATGTACACGGGACCTCGGTTTTTCGACCCATCCGAATGACTAGACAGCTGTCCTTGTCAGGCCCTCTGTCCTGCATCACTGACAAGGGGGAAACCACGTCGGAAAATCTGGAGGAACTTTCTCGGCCAATGCAGGGACCGAACACCCGACCTCCAGGCTAGACAGCCAGCGTCTTTCCCACTTAGCCACGTGATCCACCGCTTTTTGAATGTAATCAACATGTTTCGTTACTAATAAGCAGCATATGGGAGGATTGACTCACAGAGATTGGGAGGGGAAGAAGGAGGATCGAGGCAATGGAAGGCAACCAAAGATCACAATGAAAACCCATGCCTGAGAACCCTGTAATACCCCATGAGGTTAATTATGCAACCCTAGTTCTCAGGATGTAAAATTGGCCATTCAACCTTGTAGAGAGAGGATACAAACTAGGTCATTTTGGGACTAACATGTGGTTTCATTTTAATTCAATGTAGCAGTGGGAGGAAACCGGAGGACCCGGAGAAAACCCACGAGGTTGAACAGCTAGGCGACCCTAATCCTCATCACATACAACCGGTGATTGGAAACCACGCCAGTTGACTAAATGATAGGACTTATGATACAGCGCCATCCAACCTCCCCTCAACCTTGTCTAACTGGAGAAAAAAAATAATATCTTCATGGCACATAGTCCTGGAATAATACAATTACCTATTGCTTTAACGATGGATAGAACATTAACCTCCCAGAAACCTCTTCTGTAACTATAAAGGAACCAAAACTTATCACCATAAAATATCATTAAACTAGACATCAACTCAGACTATGTGAAATTGGTCAAAACAAAGTCATTTAAACAGCCTGGAGATAAAACAGCTCTTCCTTCAGACAAAATGTATTGTTGAATTAGAATGATATAAACTTGCTATAGATCATTTGATACCATGTACACAGGACCTTGTGGATTTCTGTGTGTTTTTTGATAAATACAATAAACACATGATATATAATAAATATTACTCAGAACTTAACATTTGTTTTTTCATTAGTGAAGTTCAAACAAATTCTAACATCCACTCAACACAAACCAGGTCATTTCAGGACTAACACATGGTTCAATTTTATTTCAATAATTTGCTTGCACATAGGGGTCTTTAGCAGTGGGAGGAAACCGGAGGACCCAGAAAAACGCACTGGGCTGGACAGGCGATCCTACTCCTTGTCACATACAATTCAGGAATCGAATCCACGCCAGCTGACTCAATGACAAACCTTATGATACAATGCGCACGCACTAACCACTGGGCCATCCAAGCCCCCATAATGGTATAAACTATCAAAAAGACTAAAGATTCTAAAAAAAATGTCATCCTTTAAGAAATCTTTTAAAACGAACTCTTTAAATCTGTTTACCAGTATAATGACAATAACTATTTTGTTTAGTTTTATTTTATCGGTTGGACATTATTCTGTTGGTTCCTTCAATGTTTTTTAAGTGTTTACTGTATCATGGTTATTTCTTTTTTTAGAGAATTTTTTAACATATATTATTGTTATTAATGAATGTCACTGAGATCAGATTTTGGGTTGGTCTCTTTTTTTTTTAAAAATTAAAAGATTTGGTCTTTATATAACACATTACAGTTCTATGGATAACAATCACTATATTATATACACACGATGTTTCGATAAGAATTCACTGGTCGTTATCAAGCATAATAAAGACCAGTGAAATCTTGTTGGAATGTCGTGTGTATATAACATAGTGATTGTTATCCACAGAACTGCGTGCGCGCGCTGTATCATAAAGTCTGTAATTGAGTCGACTGGCGTGGTTTCGAACCCCCGGTTGTACGTGACAAGGAGTAGGGTCGCCTGTCCAACCTCGTGGGTTTTCTCCGGGTCCTCCGGTTTCCTCCCACAACTAAAGATCCCTATGTGCAAGTGAATTATTGAAATAAAATTAAACCATATGTTAGTCCCGAAATGACCTAGTTTGTGTCGAGTGGACGTTAAACCCCATCTCTCTCTCTCTCTATTATGTTCAATCTCTAAATGCCATTCAAGGATTATATTTGGATTGCCATTTCATATATTAAATCCCTTTATTTTATTTCTTCGAAAGCTATAGTAAATTCTCTCGTAGATATTTGGTTTGCAGAGTAACTGTTCAAATATTGAATTGCTGTAAGACGTGTGTCAACAGAACACCATTGACGCAGTCGTTCATTTATGTTATTAAATATAATATTTAATATTAGACCGACTGTTCATATTTCACATTCGTGAAAGGGTAAATTAAAAGTAAATGTAGAAACGTAGGTCTAAAAATTGGTTTAATCAATAACACCATTATTTCATTTACTTTAAAAACCAATGTCGGTTAAGAAATCGGATTAAGAAAACATTCAATAAAAGTTATTTCTGAGATGTACAGCAATGAAATGAAATAAAGTTAACATCTTAGATCTCTGAACCAACTGGAGTATTGATGATGCGTTATTTCTGAAATGTTAAAACCTTAATCTTACATACAGTAAGACATATTCCTGGAGCAATGACCTGAGAAATCCCTTTCTGGCCATTGCTGGATTGACTTCTGATAATTGAGCTTTTGATGGAGTGTGTCTATTCTTCCCGTTCAATCAAATCTATCCCAAGCACAGCAAGATGACAGCCCTTCGTTTAATATGGGGTCTTCCCTCAAATTTTGGACAGTGATTTAAGGTATTAAAAATGGTGAAAATATTGTTCGTCTCCAAACAGTATTGTTTACATTGTATCCGTTTTGATAGCCTCGTTTGTCACGCAATTAGTTTTTTTGCAATATTCTGCTATGCACTGGTTCATTGGGCGTAATAAATTTCGTGAGTCATCAAGTGATGTTATGTAAACATATTTGGAGCTCTGTTAAAACTCCAATATTGTTACGCAGTTAGGTATTGGGTGTTAATCGAACTACTGACCAATCATAATTTGGAACAGAAATTTGCTTTCATTACGGCAGTGTTGAGTGGGATTAGGTCTAATCAAATGAAACACTGTGAGGAGTATGACAGTAAGAGAGCAGGTTTGATTTCTGTTTGTGAGTTCCGTATAGCAAACCATATGATGGAGAGAGAGAGAGAGAGAGAAATGGGGTTTAACATCCACTCGACACAAACCAGGTCATTTCGGGACTAACACATGGTTCAATTTTATTTCAATAATTTGCTTGCGCGTAGGGGTCTTTAGCTGTGGGAGCCACATGATGGAAATTCTAAATTTAAAATACATATAACTTCATAATAAACAGGGGTTTTTTGTTTTAAAAAGTAACCCAATACAGCATTAAATATTTTGTCCAGCATGACTGGATGTCCAAGGGAGAAATCTCCATTTTGAAATATGGAGTCACAGGAGTTATTCACCTTGTCCAATATCTCTGCACCCTTGAGATGGACAGAAAGCGAGTTCAAAATAATAATAATAATCAGTATTTTTTTTTTTTACCATGAATTTGTCCAATCAGTTAAATTCTTTGCTTGCTTACCCCCTGGCTTTATTTCTCATCAGGGGGGGGGGGGGGGTCACGGTGCCGAAGTGGGTGAGATGCTGGCTCGCTAGCCTGGATGTCGGGTGTTCGATCCCTGCATTGGCCGAAAAAGTTATTCCAGATCTTCTGGCCTGGTTCCCTCTTGTCAGTGATCTTGGGCAGAAGGCCTGACAAGGTCAGCTGTCTAGTCATTTGGATGGGATGAAAAACTGAGGTCCCGTGTACACATTGGTGTGTACGTAAAAGATCCCTTGACAGCTGGAATTCGATATAAGAGTGGACTGTAGTGCCGCTATCCTGGCAAAATTTCCCTCATAGCACACTGTATGGCATATGCCTTTCTTCATTAACCCAGTTTGGAGCAGAACAGTAGGATGTTAAACCTCATTTCATTTCATTTATTTTTCATGGATTGTTTTAATCAGAATAATGTTGATTTTATTGTGGCCAGAGTCGTCCTCCTACTCTTAATACCACAGTTGTGTTATATATCTACCAAGTCAATTTTTAGATATCCAAGCCATTTATAAAATAGTTTCCACTTATTTCACCAAATGTGGCATCCTCACACTATCATTTTATACATTTCCAGACTTTTCGGTATCAGGTATATATTTATCTTGTCAAACATCGTAACCCATGACCTTTTCATTAATATATCATGATAAACTGAACTTGGTTTATAACTATATGTGGGCATATTTATATACGAATTACAGATTACAACAGTAATCATACATTTATTATCAAATATATGTTAATATGATTCCCAATCAGTATCTTCAAAGTATACAGATTTAGAAAATCTCTATTTGTCTGATATGATTAATAAAAGGCCCCCGCTCACGAACGTGACGAACCAACTCATATATAATAATGTCAGAGTATCGGCCTTACAGCCATCCATTTATTTTGTGTGGTGGTTGAGAATTAGTCGGATTGCGTGCAAAAGCATCATGATTATTAACAAAGACATTTGTTTAAAAAGTTAGGTTACAAGCATTCACGCATGTTGCTCTGCATGATTATATGTCTAAATAATAATCATTCAAATATTAGCTACATGTAGTTCGTTCATTTATTTCATTCGTTTAGTTTGTAATCAGAGAGTTATTATGTTTCTTAACTTTGTACAAATTAAACAGTTTCTCTGGTGTGTTATCAGTACACACATATTTCAAAAATTGTGTTAGTCCTATATGCATATTCTGCCTTGTTCAAGTTACTACGTTTAGCTCAAAGCACAGCTTAACCGATCGGGGCCCTGGGCCTGACTAGAATTGCGAGGCCCCTAACCATAACGCGACGAAAAGATTATTTCATATCCTTTCGATTGGCATGCATGTGTAACACACAATTAAACGGTCTTTAATACAAGAATAATTACATAATATCGGATCACATACGAAATCTATTCAGTTCCGAATGGCATACAAGTCTAGTAGCCTAGATCGATCACCGAGTGGAACTTCACAGAGAAGGTTGAGGGATAGATAATTTGTGATGTATATCCAGCCTCTCAACACAGCATGGGGGGAGGGGTGTGTGGTTGGCCGAGAATGGTTAGTGTGTGCGCTGTATCATAAGGTCTGTCATTAAGTCCACTGGCGTGGTTTCGTTCCCAGGTTGTAGCTGACAAGTAGAGTCGCCTGTCCAGCCTCGTGGGTTTTCTCCAGGTTCTCCGGTTTCCTCCCACTGCTAAAGACCCCTACGCGCAAGTGAATTATTGAAATAACATTGAAACATATGTCAGTCCCGAAATGACCTAGTTTGTGTCGAGTGGACTTAAACTCTGTCTATCTATCTCCCGATACTTCAGTTTCCTTCCACTGCTAAAGATCCCTAGGCGATAGCAAATCATTTAAATATAACTGAACCATACTTAAACCCACCTCTCTCTCTCTCTCTCTCTCTCTCTCTCTCTCTCAACTAAGCATCCTTTAATCTACTGGTAAATCAGTATTAAACTCAATGTTTTACAGGTATCTGACCTGACTTGGTAAACAAGTATGAATGACAAGGAAATCCTCAGTATCTATTATCTACATCCTTGCCAACCATGGCTAAAATTACCCTTAAATGCTTCTCGCATTTTATGAAACCACTTAAACGAAATTTGAGGATATAAATGCCTTGAGGCGCTCAGCGTAGTTTTGGATGTCATATCAATTTTATCCTGACAGTATAATGACTAGAGAAAATGTGATGACTGGATCTCCTAAGAGTTAAGTGATTGGCACTCCATGATCAAATCAGGATTGTTCTAAAAAGTTGTTGATGATAATATTGATAAAGGCATGAATATCCAGCCTACAACAGTTCAGCAAAACCGCATGTTTATTGTATCAGCCATTACAGAGAAGAGGCGGTAGATCAGAGAGAGAGAGAGAAATGGGGTTTAACATCCACTTGACACAGACTAGGTCATTTCGGGACTAACATATGGTTTTTAATTTTATTTCAATAATTCACTTGCGCGTAGGGGTCTTTAGCAGTGGAAGGAAACCAGAGGAGGCGGGGAAAACCCACGAGGTTGGACAGGCAATCCTACTCCTTGTCACATACAACCAGGAATCCGAAACCACGCCAGTTAACTCAATGACAGGCCTCATGATACAGCGTGCACATGCTAAGCATTCGGCCATCCAACCCCCCAGCAGGTGGAGGAAACTGGAAGGTCACAAGAGACTTCATTATGCAACATATACTGTATCTGGGTGTTATGTAGAGACGAGTAAATCTCTAGAATTGACCTTTTAGCTAGGTTAAAATTGTCTGAAGACAAAGCCTGAACAGGATAAAAACTTGATATGATTGTGAGGCAGGAACAATTTTGTCATTCTGGGAGATATATCCCACAGAATCCTTTAAATCCTGACCGACAGATGTACGACATTGAGATCGCAATCCTCACCAGAAGCAGACGAAATATTTATAATAAACCTTCTTAAGGAAGCTTGATAAAGGCAAGATGACATAGACGTCTGTCGTTTCAATACACAAATGATCAGCAATATGTATTGGAAAGGATATTTGTGTCACGTTTCACTGGTGGTAAATACCGACTAGACTTACCACGAAATTCAAAGGTCAGTCTTAACTGGATGCACACCACTTAATAGTCTCCCCTTTGCTTTAACGTTAATTGAGGATGCTAGTGCAACAAGTTGGATTTATTTGACAAGATCAAAATTAATGATCCTATTTAAAAACAATGGCACTTGTCCACCTTATTGCACTAACATCAAATTATCTTATTTAAAAACAATGGCACTTGTTTTTGCACTAACATCAAATTATCTTATTTAAAAACAATGGCACTTGTTTTTGCACTAACATCAAATTATCTTATTTAAAAACAATGACACTTTTTTTTGCACTAACATCAAATTATCTTATTTAAAAACAATGACACTTTTTTTTGCACTAACATCAAATGATCTTATTTAAAAACAATGGCACTTGTCCACCTTACTGCATCAACATCCTCAATTCTTGCCACTTTGTGAATTTTGTCTTGACTACAACCTTTTCAGAAACTTTCTTAGGCTTAATCCTTCTCATCAAAGGATTCTTTTACGTGCATGCCATACAGTACTCGGAACCTCAATTTTTCGTCCCATCCCACCGACTAGACAATGTTCCATGCCAGGCCTTTCTATCGGACACCACTGACATGGGGGAAACCATGGACAACAACCAAAATTGAACCTGGGTCCTCCTGGTTCGTGAATGAGGACTGTTCTGGACAGAGAGAGGCAACATGTTCAACTCCCTAGGAATTGTGTAAACGAATGCCCTAAAACAAAAGCGTAGAATAACATTTTTGAAAGAGCAAATCCCAGCGTTGGCCGAGAAAATTTCAGATGTTCCGCTGTGGTTCCTCCTTTTCAGTGGTGCAGGATCGAGGGCCTGACAGAGGACAACGTATAGTTGTTTGAATGGGATGAAAAATCGCAGTCCTGTGTCCACATTGCCGTGCACGGTAAAGATCCCTTGACAGTTGGAATTCGATATAAGAGTAAGCCATAGTGCTGCTGTCCGGGCAAAATTTCCCTCATAGTACACTGTATGATGTATTCCCATTTTCATTAGCCCAGTCGACGCAAAACAGTAGGACGTTAAACCCGATATCATTTAAAAGAGCACTCACTCTTGATCAATAATCATGATATGGTCGACAAATATACACGTTTAAAATAATATAATGAGTAGTAATGAAACATCTGCCCATAAATAATATTCATTTCACAATTTCTCATCAACAAAAGGATCGTGACGCAAAACAAAATTTCAACGACATAAACATATCGACCTTTAGTTCAATGAACCATAAATTTAACCATCAAGGTTTTTTGTACAAAATTTATAAGTCGACCATAAACATGAAATTTGTATTGATTCATCGAAGTCGTTATACAACTCTATACACTCTGTTAGTTGACCCGTTCACTCTCTGAACATAAATTGACAGAAAAGTCAATATAAAAAAATAAATGTGTAGCTATGCTACTTTTATTTTTTTTAATGATAAGAAGTATAGAGATATTTTGCCAGGCAACAAATCATAATTTAAGTCTAACAGATGCTATATCGTCTGGGTTAATTGTCCACAATGGTTGTTGCAGTGTTAGAAATAGATTGACATATTTTTTAACGACTGTAAATATTAAATATACATGTAAATAATATATATAAATTTCAAAATGATGGATTGTGATAACGTATGGCAAACAACTGATCAACTGAATGACACAAATAGATAGGGGTGACGTCAATATACCGCCATAGCGAAATATAGACTCATGATCTTAAAGTAGCGAAGTCTCCAACTCAATATCATTCAAAGTCTTAAACGTTGAAAACACGAATTATTTGTCAATTCAAATCAACATTGATGTTGTGATCTTACCAGGAAAAGGTAAACTTCTGATATCCAATATTGAAGACAAAATAAACACTTTACCATTGGTACACGAATCGGGTACTGTAGTGCGTATCAGCGTCATTTGTAACAAGTGACCAGAAAGAACGAAGCTAGACATAATTCCACAACTCATGTCAAATGGTGATGCCATATCTTAACTTGAGGGCATGCACAATAGACTGGAATAACCAGACGCTAGAAATTGCCATGCGGTTGAGACTCATGCCGTATTTCGCTGGACATACATATAACTGAGTTGAAATAAGAGTCAAAAAGAAAACAATTGAATGTAAATCAGTTTATATACAATCAGAATACGTTATTATATGCATTGCTAATGCTACCCATTTGGGTCAATTTCTAGGTCCCAAATATTAGCGATTTAGCTCCTTTAAATATGGTAATATAAAGTAATAACCATAAAGTTTCTCATGTTTTAAAAACTATTAAGTAACAAATAGTCACGTTAAAATCTAAAGATAGCACTGCCAGTCATGAAATATATACCTACCAGCAGCTTTTTTTTAAGGTCCTCGGAAAGCGAATTATAGAAATAAAATTGAACCATTTGTTAGTCCCGAAATGACCTAGTTTGTGTCGAGTGGACGTTAAACCCCATCTCTCTCTGGTTAGGGTTCCTGCTTATTATTAGCCAGACAATCACATCAAGTGTTTAAAAAATCTTGTTATAGATTGTTTATAAGGTTTTGGTCAAAAGGGGAGTATCGGTACCCTAAAAATTCTCAGTGTCGGGGGTAATAACAAATTTTGATAGTGTTCCTCCTTATGATTATAGCCAAACAATCACATCAAGCTTTCAAAAAAAAAAATCTGAAAAACTCAGACCAGTTATAAATTGTACACAAGGTTTATGTTAAAAGGGGAGTTGCCTAAAATAAACTTTTTAAACAGAGAAATCCAACATCCTGTTTGACGTCAATTTTTATTATGAATTAATACGATGACATTGTGATTCAATTTAATTAATTGTGATATCACATATGTCTATATCATTATCTCGCGCTTTGAGTGCGCATCCTGTCGCACCATCTGACGATAAAGGATAAAGCACAATTATGACACTTTTCTCATAAAAAAGGTTGTAAAAATTTTGTATGTAGCTGGGGGGGGGGGGGGGTTGAACCCCCCAAACCCCCTCCCTCTGGATCTGCCCCTGAGGGCCCCTGACATTTTGCCAACTCTCACCCAATGGGTGTGACGCTACTGCATCAAGGTAATTTAACATATTCAGGTGTGGTCATTTTAATGACATACATTGAGAAAGAAACAACCCCTGGCCATTTTGTACCTGTCAGTAATCAAGCATCATAATTATTATGACAAATTTAATAAAATACCAGTGTGAGTAGCAAGCACATTAAACAGACAATAACACTCTTACTGGCTTGACAGCTCCAGAAAATAAAAAATAGCCTTATTCTAAGTACTAGATGTGTTAGTGTCCTACCTGTTGTGTAAATTATCTATTAAATCCTATTTTACTTGTCCAGAGGGTTCAAAAATATTTTTAAATCCAAGTCACATTTGAAAAGCTTTACGTCAGGCTTTTCAAATCATTTAGTTGAATTTTTCCAATTTTTTAAATTAGGTGTGTTAAGATGAAATTTGTATCATCAATTAATTGGAATATTGTAAAATAGTACAATTTGTTGACCAGAATAAAGATTGGGATATATTATTCAGTTACAACAAGAGTGGTATATTGAGCCTTTAATGATACTGAAACTGGGAATTTATGCTAACAGTTCACTATGGATGGCCCGGTGGTTAGTGTGTGTCCGCTGTATCATAAGATCTGTCATGGAGTCAAATGGTGTGGTTTCGATTACCTGAATGTACGTAACAAGGAGTAGAAATACTAATGACATTGTCGTTTCGGTATATAAATTCTAATGACATTACGGTTTCGATATGTACAAATATTAGGGTAGCTACGATTAATCGGCCGATACATAACACAAACAAGTACCGATAGTGACGGCCATAAATAATAATATTAACCATTACAGTTCCTAGAAATGTATTTGGTGTATGGTTAATAATGTATGATCTGATATTAATTAGCTGTTAAATGTCAGTACGATATAAATTCCTAAATTTATCGGTACCTGTCAGAAATGTTTCATGCAGTCATATAACTTCTCGTCTTCGTTATTGTTGACCTAATCACGTGACACTCTCCCGCCTTTTCTATAAATAGAGTTGAAACTACACACATCACCATCTTTCGGGAACTTATTTGTTTGTCCTATTATTAATTATTATGAGTTTATTAAAAGTTGATAATGATTAAAAAATTAGAGCGGTTAGGATATTACATTGTTATTCTTTCCTTTTTACGGTCTTGTATTATACCATAGGGGATGCTCGATTCACAGTCCAGCTGGGCCCTTATTCACGAAACCTTAAAGATACATTATTGGAGATAAGATAAAGAGATGGCAGTTCTCGCTATAATAGTTAAAAACTAGATAGTGTAAAGGTAATTTGCTGAAAATTTTAGTCAAATTGATCCCCTATGAGCCGAGAAAGAAGCGGGTGAAATTTTTGCATAGTCTCGGTCATCATTACTAAAATCATTAATATAAACAGCATAGTCTCGATTATCCACTTTTTTCTGATTTAATTATCAACGGCCGCTAGCGGGAAAAAAGAATCTAATCCAGCCAACATCGAAAGCTAGCCTTGACATCGAGAGTTTATTATGGTCTGGATAAGTTAATTAATGTCTAATTGATAATTTAGATAACATTTCAGGCGTATAATAAGCAGATTTTGCTCTTGCATAATGCATGTTTAAACTAAGTTACAACCGAAATTTTAAGAAATACTGTAACTTCATTGGATATACGCAAATTGATTTTACTGGTCAGCCAATCGAATTGCAGTATTTCTTAAAATTTCGATTGTATCTTAGTTTAAGTTTTCGTGAATAAGGGCCCAGAACGTCCCCAATTGACAGAATTGCAATCGAGTGGCGCGGAATTCAGTCATGTCACAGTTCTGTCAGCCCCGCGACCACGGGGGTGGTGTACGTGAATAGAATCGTGACGTAATTAAACACAACAAATATGTTTCGGCTGCATGGGTGGTTGAGATATTTACTTATCCAGTCGACGCATGCGTTGTAGCCCGAAATACCCATTTTCACTATTTTTGGGATTGAGAGATTTCAATTCCGGAACGTTCAATTGAGTAACCCCTTAGGCTCCCAGTCTCACGCACGGAGACTACCGCATAACTGAAAGAACTGAGTGACGTGCAAGAGCGAATGGTTTGATCACAACCGAGCGATATTTTAAAGACATTTACCTAATCTTTTTGAACAGATATCGGCGACTCTGGTACCGACAAAATGTCCGATCATAGGCTTATATCGATTTCTACTGATTTTACCAATTACCGATGGTGAATAGAATTATCGTCCTGAATTATACATGTACAGATTGAAATGACATTGCTGTTCGACATATATAAATACTAATGCCATTGCCGTTCTCGACATATACACTAATGACATTGTCGTTCAACATAATAATTATGGCATATATAAATACTGGTGACTTTGGCGTTCGACATATGCAAATCCCGATGACATTAGCGTTCGACATATACAAATAATGATGACATCGGCGTTCGACATATACAAATACTGATGACATCGGCGTTCGACATATACAAATACTGATGACATGGTCATACGAGATATTTAATACTGATGACATTGGCGTTCGACATATACAAATACCGATGACATTGGCGTTCGGCATATACAAATACCGATGACATCGGCGTTCGACATATATAAATACTGATGACATCGGAGTTCGACATACATAAATACTGATGTTGGCGTTCGACATATACAAATACTGATGACATTGTCTTTGGACATATATAAATACTGATGACATTGTCGTTCGACATATACAAATACGGATGGCAATGGCGTTCGATGTATACAAATACTGATGACATTGTCGTTCGACATATACAAATACTGATGACAACGTCATACGAGATATTTAATACTGATGACATTGTAATTCGACATATAGGCTATAAATAGTGATTACGACTGTCATCACAATATAATCAAAATTTTTACAAACCTGAGACATCGTCTGCGAAACAATTCTTCGGGTATGGTAAGTCTTTTTTCCGGTGGTGTGGGTGGGCCTTTATTGGATGTATCTTTAGTCCTTTTAACTGAACATGATTTCGATCTAAATCGGGTATAGATAGCCGCCATATTAAGGCCGCAGTAATTCTTGAAGTATCCTGATTGCACCGATTGAGGTTTTATCGGTCTAATTGTATTGGTGTGTTAAAATACACAATCCACATGATCAATATATTAAATGATATTAACCAGTCATTGATAAATAGTTTATCCTCGCTGTTTCTCAAGTAGTGTATAAACAGCTCTTAATATCCTTAGGGGGTAATTACACAACTCTCATCCACGTATGTTCCACCTATGAGGACTCTCTGCTATTCATCCAATTTAAACTACTTATACAATGTATTTAAATATATGTCATAGTCTAATACAACTAGGCTAAAACTCATCAATAATAACTTTTTTCAAAACTTAAAAGTATAATCATGATCTATTCGGTTCCATTCTTGGTCCACAGTAACTTCCTCGCTATACACGTACCCCCTTTGATGCTGTCTATTGAAGACCACGTGCACCTCTCATGCGTACTTGTTATAAACTATTCTCGTAATCCACTGTTGATCGTTGATCGGAATCTCTACTAATAAATCATAATATCGACTAATTGTCTCTCAGTTCAAAGATTGTGATAATATTAATACGAACTACTGTCGTCAATGTCTATCACAGTAGATATTATATTAAATGTCTCTCAGTTGAAAGAATGTGATAATATTAACACCAACTACTGTCGTCAGAGTTTATCACATTAGAAATACTATTAAATAAAATATAATGCACACTGTGTAAGTCTACTGTGCTTGTAATTACAATAATTATTTGTTACTTATATAATATCCATTATTATATCCCACTTCACGACATCTCAACATCCGGCGTTAAGAGAGCTTATAACAATAGTACACGGTAATACCATTTTCTACAGGACATCTATAGATTCTCTACTGTAAGTGATGATCAGTTCAGCGATTAGCACTGATTATACGACTCGGCCGTTCGATTGGTCTGCCCACGCCTCTTAATAAACACCCAGTGTTATTATCTTTTAGTCTATGATGTCAAATCTGTTTTGTATTTAGATCTATCATCAAGACTTTTACTGGTTAATATATCAATAATCCATACTTTCCGATGTACCTTTATTTCAATGAAATACCACGTGTTAACACCACGGCTACTTGTTCGTTAATAAGAGCAATAATGACAATTTACAATCGACAAAGTCTCCGCAACTTCAATCATTCACTGTAAAATATTAACGTATTTTTCTCGTAATGTTTCTCAAAGTTTTAATGTATTTTTTGCAAACTTGCATGAATTTGTTATTCTCTGTTCCAGCACAGTAACTCCTTTGTAAATATTTAATTATGCACACATACGCTCAAAATGTCAGTTCCTTATGTAGATAATATTAATGACGGTGTTAAATGCGTTTCATACTTCATCGATGCGAGACTCTTATCAATAAAGCCTAGTGAAACTCCTCAATGGCTTTACAGGGTATATTATATCCGCTTTATTGCAATTATTCACAATAAACTGTTTAAATAGTTTTCATATATACACCGTTAAATATGTCACTGATTGACACCATCTATCAAGTCATCAAACAATCTATCTAAAGAGGTTAAAACCGCTTCTAACAGAAACAAAATCAAGGATTTAAAGGACAATATTGGTGTCAGTCATTATCACATATGTGATACAACTGGTTAAACACATTCCAAATATAATTTTAACACAGAGAGCATTGCTACCACAGATGCGTAATAAATGTTTCAACAATCGGAAGTGACGATCGCAAAAGGAAAACACGAGTTATCCCTCTAAATAACTGACTGAAGTGACGAGTGATAACAGATACACGGGCGAATTTCTGCTCACTAATAATTCCTTCGAAGACCAAAAGTTGTTATATGAGACTGTAAGAGGATATCTGACGATTCAATAAAGTAATTGAATGTTATTAGATAAGAGAACACGAGAAAAATAGAAATAGTCCGTACATTCCCTTGTTTTTATTCATTCTATACCTTATAAAAACATGGTAATGCACGGACATTTTCTATTTTTCTTTCGTGTTCTCTTATCTAGTGACAGTCAATTCTTTTTATGAATTGTCAGATATCCTCGCCCAGTCTCACACAACAACTTTTGTTCTTCGAAGGAAATATTAGTGAGCAGAAATTCGCCCATGTATCTGTTGTCACCCGTCACTTCAGTCAGTTATACAGAGGGATAACTCGTGTTTTCCTTTTGCGTTCGTCACTTCCCATTGTTGAAAACTGTATTACGCATCTATCGTAGCAATGATCTCTGTTAAAATTATATTTGGAACGTGTTTAACCAGTTCTATCACATATGTAATAATGACTAACACCAATATTGTCCTTTAAAAATCAAATGTCCAAATCTAAAACAGCTAAAAAAATAAACTAACTCAAAGAGTAACGCCAAATTCCTAAAAATAGCTAAAAAAAACCAACCCAACAAAACAAAACAAAACAAGTTAAATCAAAGACTATAGAAGTTAAATGACGCCAAATTCCTTAAAATAGCTCAAAAACAAACTAAAACACGGATTTATTACTTCAAAACAATTATACCCCTCCACGAATGTCCAATCTACAGTACAAATCAAAGGACCAAATTACTGACCCCAAATTCCTTAAAACAGCAAAAACAACAAAACAAGTAAATCAAAGATTTATAACTTTTTAAGGAATTATATCACTCATCGAATGTCCAATCAACAAATCAAAGGACCAAACTGATCAAAATCTACAGCAAATTATATTAATCTAAAACTCACTACCCCATCTCATCATTACTTACTTGCACCACCCGGCATAATGAAGAACGACATTGTATTTACGAATCAGGTTTCCCTCAGATCACGGATTCCACTACGGTCATAAATAGATAAATTAACAAATTGAATATTTGACTCAGAGAATTGAATTCGTGTTACGGTACATCATATCCATTACTCGATGTTGATTTACATAACGACTCCTGTCATAAATATAGATAAATTCATTCTGTACTGAAATACGATATTACTCTAGTCGATGTCAACCAGTCTGTATAAATACATCACTAGTTATTAAATAAAATATATCGATGGAATAATATCATTTTATCCAACAAATTATTAGTATGGAAATGAGTATCTGACACCAATGAACCCAAGTTAAAGATACAATTTCATATTTTCTAAGGAAGTCAAAACATAATTATTTCTATGTCATTTGCTCAATAGGTTGTCAACTCACTATTATATGATCATAGGTTATCTTTCTCACCCTTAAAAATCTTCACACAAGTGTGCTATGAGGGAAATTTTGCCCGGGCAGTGGCACTATCGCCTACTCTTATCGAATTGCAACTGCCAGGGTACCTTTTACGTGCATTCCAATATATACACGGGACCTCGGTTTTTCGTCTAACCCAAAGGACTAGACACCTGTCCTTGTCAGGCCCTCCGTTCTGCACCACTGACAAGGGGAAACCACGTCGGAAAATCCCGATGAACTTTCTCGGCCAATGCAGGGATCGAACACCCGACCTCCAGGCTAGCGAGCTAGCGTCTTAACCACCTAGCCACCGTGGCTCCTAGTGGTGCAGAACGGAGGGCCTGATAAGGTCAGCTGTCTAATCGTTCGGATGGGACCAAAAACCTGTGTATACATTGGCGTGCACGTAAACGATCCCTTGACAGTTGGAATATAAGAGTAGGCCATAGTGCCGCTGCCCGGGCAAAATTTCCCTCATCGCACACTGTGTGGCAAAAGGTCGTCGTAATTAGCCCAGTAGCACCAGGACAGTAGAACGTTAAAGGCTCAATACCACTCTTGTTGTAACTGAATATGTCCCAATCTTTATTCTGGTCAACAATTGCACTATTTTACAATATTCCAATTAATTGATGATACAAATTTCATCTTAACACACCTAATTTAAAAAAAATGGAAAAATTTAACTAAATGATTTGAAAAGTCTGACGTAAAGCTTTTCAAATGTGACTTGGATTTAAAAATATTTTTGAACCCTCTGGATAAGTAAAATAGGATTTAATGGATAATTTACACAACAGGTAGGACACTAACACATTAGTACTTAGAATAAGGCTATTTTTTTATTTTCTGGAGCTGTCAAGCCAGCAAGAGTGTTATTGTCCCTTTAAACCCTATTTCACTTCATTTGTCCCACTCAAACGACTAGACGCTGGTATTCGAAGGTATCAACCGACACACCCACCTCTACCTATTTATAAAGCCAATGAATTGCTCAGGCGTAAATGATATTTGATTTTACATTCAATTAGGCAGAAGAATAAAAACATTTTATATGTTCCAATGCTCACGATGTCTGGGATGCCTACAGGGAATACAATGGAACGATGTATATACACAGACTCGACATTATTACCATGGAAATGGATAAAAGGTTTCATTTGATCATATGCTGACGTAATTCCTGGGGAATACTTTTTGAACTCGACCTACGGAGTGATATAATTAGCCTTTAACGCTTCTTGATTCCACAAGACGAAATGTTCACATGTCAATTATTAATAAGACATAACCAGACATGTCTTTAACATAATACAGTTTCAAGTTTACGTATTGCTTGTTTAAACATACATTGTGCAATACTAGTTCCAATATTGAACCCGCGTGACGTATTTCATTGAAATGCATGTGCTGGATAGTGTCTGTATTTTAAGTTGTTTAATGTTCTCGTGCAAGACATTGCGTTATATACACCCTCGTGCTATCGCACGCGAACAATTTCAATACATTACTTAATGCAGTGGTTCTCAACCTTTTTTTGCCAACGGCACACTTTGAACACATGAAATATATAGCGGCACACCTGACTAAATATATATGAAAAATATTTGAATTTTGCTTAATAAAAACATAGAAAGTCAGACGGCATATAGACACATAGAATGACTCAAACTAAATAAAGAAAAACACAGCTATAAACTTAATAAAAAAAAAAAAAAAAATCAGTAGACACCAGTGAATACTCAATTGGGATCACGTGGTTTTTTACATTTTCTTAGTGTGCCGTTCAAAATCTCACGGCACACTTAGGAGGATCTCGCGAGACACCTGTGTGCCGCGGCAAACTGGTTGAGAATCACTAACTTAATTAATGTCTAGCATTAAACTACACAAAACCCCCTCTTCTCTGTAATAGATAAAACAGACCATATGATCTACAATAAACAATCCAATTTCACATTTAATCCTCATTATAGCAAAAGCATCTGATCGTGGCTTGAACAAACCACCAACATCATAAAAACAGCATCCTATTCCAATATCAATGAAAACAATTCCTTTGATTCACACTACGTGGAATATTTAATTCCAGTTCCATTTGATGATATACCTCAACACCCAACAACCACGTCTATTATATTCCAGGAACGAAACGTACGTTAATACCAATGTGAGAATTTATGATTCTGGTTCAAGTCATGACCAGTACAATGTCAATGGTTTTATGGCAGCACGGGCCCCCACAACTACTTAAGTTGGTCAGACAGCCACGGAGACCTTATCACAGAATTAAAGACTTTGATAATAAATGACTCTAAATACTAACTTATCTAACTAATAAAACGCCAGTCCCCAATGATATATACCATTTCCATTACAACTCTAAACAACTTTATACCTTATCTATCTAATCCTACCAGACCTTTTGAGAGTTCTAGTCCGTGGAATAGCTTTTTATCCCGACAATAGCCCCCATACCGCTTCAGATATCTAATTAACAAGATAATAAGTCATTATTGTAATCGAGCGGTGATTCAACCGAGTTGTATAATTGTTAGAAGAAATGAAATAGGGTTTAACGCCCTACTGTTTTGCTAATGGGGTGGAGAGGGGTGTTTGCCTGAGTATTGTTACTCACGCACTTATTATCACCAGGCCCCCCATTCCCCCCAGGCCCCGCCCCATCCGATATCTTAGATTTAGTCCACTATATTTGCCGCTCTAATATATAAAAAAATACGACAGCAAGTGTTCACATACTCAATGAACTCAATATAACCACGCCCCCCTGTCAATCAAAATAGAAAAAAAATGATGTCAACTATATTAAGCTTTGTAACAGCATCACATCAAAGAACCAAAGAATTAATAAACGTTTTAATTAAATCGTGACTTTAAAGACTGTTCTTTATATACGTAGATGTCGGTATTATAAACGTGGGCCCGGTTCAATGCACTTACTCTTAATTCTTTCCTGGTCTATACATAGTCTACACATGTATATCCATCCATACGATTTATGAGACCTAATTGTTCTTAAGTAATTAGTTTCTACGTCACAGCCCGTCTTCATTAGCCGAGTTCGGAGCAGAACAGTAGGACGTTCAACCCCATTTCATATCTACCTCACAGGAAAGAAGTTGATTAAAGAAGGTTATTGCAACGGTATTGCCAAGGAGAGAGAGAGAGGGGGGGGGGGAGAGAGAGAGAGTTTAACGTCAACTCGACACAAACTATCGTTTTGGGACTAACATATGGTTCAATTTTATTTCAATAATTCGCATGCGCGTATTGGACTTCAGCAGTGGGAGGAAACCAGAGGACCCGGGGCATGAGCCACATAAAACAAATTTAATCATAAAAAAAGGAAATGGTACGAGGTGTTCTAGAAAATAGTAAAAGTGCAAGAAAAAATAAATAAAGATAAAAACAGTAATAAACAATTAAAGATACATTATGGAAGATTAGATAAAGAGCTGGCAGTTCTCTCTATAATAGTTAAAAACTAGATAATGTAAAGATAATTTGATGAAAATTTCAATTAAATTGATCCACCCCGAACCGAGTATTTAGCAATTGAATTTTGAGCCTAGTCTCGATCATCATTACTAAAGTCAGTATGATAAAAAAAAACAGTCTCGATTATCCAGTTTTTGATTTAATCAAAAGCAGCAGACCGGGTTCTAATCCAGTAAATATCGCAGGCTAGCGAGGCCATCTAGAGTTGATTATGGTCAGGATAGGTTAATTAATGTCTAATTAATAATTTAGATAACATTTCAGGCCTAAAGAAAGACCTACAATAAACAGATTTAGCTCTTGCATAATGTATATTTCACATCATTTAGCGACTGACGCAATTTGCCCTATATTATGAACAACGACATAAACATATCTTGCATAATGTATGTTTTAGTAAAATAATTGAAACACCGAGGAATAAAGCGATATAACAATATCAGGCAATATCCAGTGACAAGTTTGCAAGAATAACATATTCCCTAGACAATCGCGATACTAGCAATAATAATCTTAAATCTTTGCAAATGTACATGAATTGTAATGGATATTGTGTAATAACTGCTCACTATATCTAAAGACTAGATTCCCCTGGTGATATTAAATAACACCTGTCGCAATTCCTTTATTAATCCCAAGGTAGTGTTATAATAGCAATATGGTATGGAGTTAAAACAAACTATATATAATAGTCATCTAGAAAACCCACAGAATCTAACAAACCTCAACATTCCTTAAAGTTGCAATTTCATATTTGTAAGTTATATTTTTAAAATGTATTAAAATAAAGCCTTAAAATAGATGGTATCTATAAACAGCCCTACCTTGTTAAAGAATAATCCTATTAATCCTATAAATTCACTATTGCCAGTTGCGAAATTGGCAAAAATATCATTTTCAACTTCATATTCAAACGTTTGTGGATAGTTCCATGGGGGAATAGAAAAACAAGGGAGGTAATTGTGTTATTATTTCCGGGGTCAAGGATTTATAATAGTGAGTTGACAACCTATTGAGCAAAAGACATAGACATGTTTTGACTTTCTTAGAAAATATGAAATTCTCGCTTGAAACATACATTATGCAAGAGGTAAATCAGCCTATTGCAGGTCTTTCTTTAGGCCTGAAATGTTATATAAATTATTAATTAGACATTTATTAAAATGAAAAGATCTTAATCAACCCTCGATGCCATCTAATGTGTCGGATTTTCACTAGATCTGAATCCAATCTGGTGCTCAACGCTCACAGATGATTAAATCAAAAAGTGGATAATCGGGACTATGCTTTATATCGAACCGACTTTAGTAACGATCATGATCGATGCTAGGTCTAAAATTCAATCGCTAATATCTCGGTTCAAAGTGGAGCAATTTGACTGAAAATTACAGCATATTCCCTTTACATTATTTAGTTTTTAACTATTATAGTAAGAATTACCAGATCTTGATCTAATCTCCCATAATGTATCTTTAAATACAACGTTTGTAAACTCTATTTTTTAAACTGACTGGCTAACGCAATACCATTTAATTACAGGATTCGAGAAGATTGCAAATATCAGAGCTTGAATTGTTCGAATTTTTAAATTAGTACACATATTTAAAAATGTGAATGATTAAAAGTTGATTGATGACGACACGTAATACTGGTTTGCATCTCATTGCCACTCTATCTTCTAGAAACAGTAATATTCAAAACCGGTAATTAAAGGAGGCGAATCTTTAACTCGATTGTAAACACGACTTACAGGACAATTTAAATCATCATTGATGTTGTTATCTTACCGTGAAAAGATGAGCTTCTGATATCTAATATCTAAGACAAAATAAAAATTGTAATATTGGTCAATTTCGTGTGACACGATCTGTCACGATCTGCCAGAATGCTTTCGAGTGCCATTTGTAATGAAGCTACTCGATGAACGAGGCTAAGCATATTCCAGAGGAGAATACTACCGGTGGAGACTGGAATAACCAGATTCCAATGACTGTCATTCAATTTGCACTTTTCGCATATTTCGCCTAACATAACTGATTAGAAACGACTGAATGTAAATCAGTTTATATACATTCATATTACATTATTATATGTCCATTTCTAGACGCCAGCGAATAGAGATTAAACTCCTTTAACTGTGCAGTACTTAAAACATCAGATAATCGTTCGGCTAATCACACCACATTCTAGAAGTTTCTATATATTAATTGATTTGTACTATATCCAATATCACGTTCTGACTAATTAATTGAGAGTAAACAATTTTTAATTTTGTAATTTAATAACCGTATTTATGATTATAATCTTAAACAATGTATTTATATGTCTGTCAATAATTTCTTACGGGAGATGAATTTATATAAACCCCGGATTGTTTTCAAATCCCATAATTATATATTGTACCTTTATAATATGTAAATATTTACGTAATAAATAGTGTTAGAAAATTTTTTTTTTGTATAACTATTTTGCATAAAGTGTTAGAAAAAAATGTGCAGTTACAAAATATAACTATTTTGTGTAGTAACTATTTTGCATAGATATTGTTAGAAAAAATTGTGTACATTGTGTAGTTACAAAATATAACTATATTGCATAAATAATGTTAGAATAAAATGTGTAGTAACGAACTACAACTATCATTTTTGGACCAGTGCTACTTGTTTTCATGTTCTTCTTTTTCTGGGGTGGTGGATGGCCGAATGGTTAGCACGTGCGCGCTGTATCATACGATATTTCATTGAGTCAACTGGCGGGGTTTCGATTCCCCGGTTGTACGTGACAAGGAGTAGGGTCGACTGTTCAACCTCGAGGGTTTTCTCCGGGTCCTCCGGTTTCCTCCCACTGCTAAAGACCCCTACGCGCAAACGAATTATTGAAAATAAAAAATTGAACCATGTGTTAGTCCCGAAATGACCTAGTTTGTATCGAGTGGACGTTAAAGCCCAATTTTTCTCTCTCTCTTTCTTCTTTTTCTTGGGAGCGACTCTTTTTATAAAAAGGCGGCCTAAGATTCAACCAATTCCAGTATAACCGACATGAAACCTAACATGCTTGTTACTGAATTTTCCAATATTTATACACTACACAACATTTATGAATGTTTAGACATAGACATAAAATGAAATGAAGTGAAATGGGGTTTAACGTCCTACTGTTCTGCTCCGAACCTGGGCTAATGAAGACGGGCATACGCCATACAGTGTGCTATGAGGGAAATTTTGCCCGGGCAGAGGCGCTACGGCCTACTCTTATATCGAATTCCAACTGCCAAGGGATCTTTTACGTGCACGCCAATGTGTACACGGGACCTCGGTTTTCCGTCCCATCCGAACGACTAGACAGGTTTAGACATAAAGTTAATGAAAACGTGACCTGTATGTGTTACGAAACGTAGTTATTAAACCAATCTAATTAAAATATAGTGTAGTAAAGACAAGTAAAATCGAAATTTTGAACTATAAAAACGAAACGAAATTGGATCTGTGTTTTAATCCGATTGTTATTAAATAATAGAGAAGAAGTTATATCCATATATACCTTTTGTTGTGTTTTGTTATGAATAGTTATAGCCATATATACCTTTTGTTGTGTTTTGTTATGAATAGTTAACCGTGCTTTTAGATGTCATTTAAAGAACAAATCTATTATTCATTACATGCCACCAAATATCCCCATATTTGGATATAGCTAGCGACTATTTATTCATACTATCTCGGGGAAAAAAACAACAACTTATGGTATTTTAATATTATTAGGCAAATGTCTGAATTATTCATATCATTACTGAATTAGGAATATATGAATTTGTATCTATTCCAGTAAAAAAAAGATTATCTGTGTTATTCGGATGTAAGTTCCGTCTATTGGGAGCAAAAACTATCTCGCTTTCTGTACTTATTTTCTGTGTTTTCCATGAATTCATGGCATGATTGATTTAACGAATATGAGACATTTTATATTATTATTATAATCATACAACAGACGCAGGCTATAATTGAATCAATTAAGTGAGAATTATTGCAAACGAATCGTATCAGACAAATTTTCCGCTTATCAATAATACATTTACAAAAAGCTGATTTTACACTTCAAGTAATTAATATAATGGTTATAAATGTTACAACCGTCTGGACTAGAAGTCTATATAATATCAGGTAGAAATTTTGAATATTAATTAATGTACTATTAACAGGGGCGGATCTAGGAATTTTGAAAAGGGGGGGGGGCGCAAAATGAGGGCACTGACCGCGGTGACGGGGCACGCCGCTGAGAGGGGATTTTTTTTTTTTTTTTAGGAGGGGGGGGGGCAAGAAAATTATCCGTCATTTCCTTGCATCTGTAGCCATTCCAAGAGCTATTTGGCTGATATTTTCGTCTCAGTAAACGTTCGGAAATCGTTGAAAAAGAGCCTTAAAATCGAGCAAAAAAGCCAGTTGAACATGCGACTCGAAAATTGTCAAGGCGAGCGATTCATTATGATGGGAAAAAAGACGAATCTATTCCCTAGCCACTTAACTATTTAAGCCTTGTGACTTGTACTTTGTACTGTCCACACATGAAACAATGCTACATCAAGTTGCACTCATGCGCGTCGGTGATAGGCATGAGTTTATACGCCGCCGATTCCACAAGATGTCTGTCTATAGTCACTCTATAGGATTAGGGCACCGTCAGCTAAACAACAAGAATTCGTTTGCAAGTGGAAGCATTAATTAGACCAGACTGATGTGTTTGAATCGATGGTTTGAGTCATTTGGGATCCCTGCACCGGGGTTCCCAGCCTGATCCTCCGTACTAAACCGCTGACAGGGGAAACAGCACTCGAAACCCCCGGGAAACCCTCTCGACCAACATCGGGATCGAAAAACCAGGGCCCTTATTCACGAAAACTTAAACTAAGATACAATCGAAATTTTAAGAAATACTGTTTTTGTTTATTATCCGTAACAACGGTAGCAATGGCAATCGAGACTACGCTAATCTTATCAAAACTTCAATCACTGATAACCTCGCTCAGAATAAAGTAATCTAACTGAAGGAAGGACTACTCGGACCATACAAAACGACCACTCGGACCAATAATAAAGTGTTGTTTTAATAAATTAATTTATTGTTTGTTTTAATATGACTATTAGGACCAATAAGAAAGTGTTGTTTTAATAAATTAATAAATGTGTTTGTTTTAATATGACTACTCGAACCAATAATAAAGTGTTGTTTTAATAAATTGATAATTGTGTCCCAGATGGCAAAAAATCGGGAACCATACAAGGCACGTATAAAACGGGACAGGTCCCGGAAAAAGTAATACCAGCGAGAACTGTCAACTCTTTATCTAAATGTTACATAATGCATCTACAATATCAGCCAGTTTGAAATAAGATCCTAATTTGTATTACTATTCACATACTTGTAATTCTTGTAATTAAAACGGATGCACTAGAGGCTTGTGTATCATAAGTAACGGATATATTTATACATGTTATTGTTCCGTTATACTCAACTTTAGAGATGTTATCTTATCTCTTATTCAACTGTCTTTTCTATTGTGATATAAATTGGTTGTATGGTCGTCATCAGAACAAAAGACTGAGTTATAACAAGAAAACTCGGTCATTGACATCCCGCGACCTTGTTGTCCTAAAACAATCTGATCAAAACACAGATCCTATTTCGTTTCGTTTTTTATAGTTCAAAATTTCGTTTAACTTGGCCTTACTACAATAGGATCCGGAAGAGTTGTTATATAACCTGCGTTCTGGATGGCATGAGGGATTAGCTATTGAAACCATCTGTTACGGCGACTTCTTCGCGTGCGATGTACGGAACTGTGGGTAAACCACTAGACACGTCATGCAACGCTTATTGATTAATTAATACCTGGCGTCATACGCTCAAAAGCCGCTCTACGACACCTGACGTGACCTTCCAGTACAACCTGTCAGATCTTCATATAGTCTAGGCCATCGAAAGTATAAGAAACGAAACGAAATATAGATTTGTATTTTAATCAGTCTGGGTCAATCAGAACAAAAGATTGAGTTATAACAAGAAAACTCGGTCATTGACATCCCGTGACCTTGTCCTAAAATTAAGTTAAATTTGTTTTCATGAAATGAAATGTGGTTTAATTTCCTAATGTTCTGATTTGACTGGGCTAATGAAGACGGGTATGCGTCATACAGTGTGCTATGAGGGAGATTGTGTCCGGGCAGCGGCAACTGTCAAGTGTTCTTTTACGTACATGCTTATGTGTACACGAGACCTCGGGTTGTCGTCCCACCCGAACGACTACTATACGTTGTACTTTGTCAGGACCCCCGTCCAGCACTACTGACAAAGGTGAAAGGGGGGGGGGGGATAAGACAGACAAGGAAGGCACCGTGATCAGATAATGTTCTTGACGTCATGACATTTATCTGAGACACGCTTCCAACCTAGATAAGTAAACACATTTATAATCTATTATCTATCGTGTATATAAACAATAGACATTATAACAAATAAACTACTCAGGTTAACTATTAAACATACATTAGTCAAGAGCTAAATCAGCCTATTGCAGGTCTTTCTTTAGGCCTGGAATGTTATTTAAATTATTAATTAGACATTAATCAACTTATCCAGACCATAATCAACCCTCGATGCCATCGCTAGCCTGCAATATTTAGTTGATTATGAGCCGATTTACTGCATAACTTTCCTTCACGATTTAACGATTAAATGGATAATCGAGACTATGCTGTTCATCGTACTCACTTTAGTAATGATGATCGAGGCTAGGCGGAAATTTCAATCGCTTAGTTCTCGGTTCATAGTGGATCAATTTGAATGAAATTTTTTAGCAAATTGCCTTTACATTATCTAGTTTTTAACTATTATAGTGAGAACTGCCAACTCGTTATCGAATCTCCCATAATGTATCTTTAACTTTAAAGTCTGTATATTATCCATTATGTATCCTATATCTTATATATTTATCTTATTATATAATTATAATGTGTACATGTATCTAAATCACAGAGAGAGGGGTTTCACATAGGCATAGCCTGTTCCCCAATCAAAATTAAGATTTAATGAATAAAAATATTGTTTAAAATAAAACTTATCGTCCCTAATCGTTCCAAAATCACGTCCTCTGTAGGACTTCTATCAAACTATTAAAGGATAGCTATTACATTCACTGTCCATTAAAAGGCTTTATAATACATCTAAAAACGAATTGTTAATACTAAAATAAAACTGCTATTTTAAAGTTAACAGACATACACAACAGGGAATCTGGTCATACGTTTACAGAACATTAACCATCAAGCTGACAATAACCGACATTTTCTTTTGAAATTTTTTATGATATAAAAATGATATCGGTTACTTTCTGCTTACTCAAAAACAATAGCCATTGGGATATTTCACCTGCAACTGGTATAATCGGATACAAATTACAAGATTACTGACAAATATTAAAAATATTGAATTCAATCAAGAAAATAAATAATAAATAAATAATGTTTGCTAAATTAATATTAACTACATTTTATTTAATATGAGTATTCAACTGAGCTAATTCTTAAATCGTGACTTCGGCCTAATCTAGAATTATCTCGCTGCCAGACTTGTTTATCGAGGGATTACAGAATTTGAACAACGTATACACTTAAAATTTCAAGCGTGCTTGACAAACTAAATATTGGAAAAGATTAACAGGTTGATATGAATTAAAGAGACAATTTAATCCGCAGATTCAATTACCACAGCTGGGATGGACTAAGAGATAAGGAAATGGGGTTTAACGTCCACTCGACACAAACTAGGTCATTTCGGGTCTAACACATGGTTCTATTTTATTTCAGTAATTCGCTTGCGAGCACGGGTCTTTAGCAGTTGGAGGAACCCGGAGGTTGGACAGGCGACTCTACTCCTTGTCACGTACAAGCGGAAATTCGAAACTACGCCACTTGACTCAATGACAGACCTTATGATCAAACGCGCACGCGTTAACCATTCGGCCACCCAACCCCCAGGATAGACTAAGAAGGGGTCTGCAAGTATGGTATGCTTGGGGTCCCGTAAAGACCTTCATGTTCTCGCATATTTTGGGGCTGTTTTTAGTCTTTTATTTACGTCGTTTTTTAAAAATTGGTAAGATTTTCAAATAATCCCTCCCAGAAACACCGGCAATGCAACAATTAATTATTCATAAATGACTTAAAACAACAACGTGGGTCAAATATTTACACAATTGTTGATTGATATAAAATTGGCCATAATGACTAGAACATACAGTAACAAACTTTTGATTGAAAATCGTAATGCATCGTCTTAGAGCTACTGGACACAGATCACCAGTAATTTCCCTAAATGTTCCTCGCCCCCACCCCCTCTCTTTTTATGACAGTTTGTGTTGACTTTCTGGTGTCCAGTTTTGGTGAATATTCATGATTTTGAGGCGGAAGGATAAGAGAGTTAAGTGGTCGATATATGGCGGATATGCTTCCTATTATGCTGCCGCCAGTTCATGTTCCTCAACAATGCCATGGTACTTTGAGCAAGATGTTACCACATGCTGTTACGTCTGTGGTAGAAAGCATTCAGCTCAAAGAAATGGTGTTTAACGCCCCTCTTTTCTGCACCGAACGGGCTAATGAAGGCATGGGTTAAAACAAAGAAAAAAATGGGAAAACCGTTAGAAATAGTCGAAGAGATGAGAATTAACATTTTAAAAAGTTCATGGGACAATCAATTTTGACCGGGTTCCTGAAATGAAATGAAATGGGATTTAACGTCCTACTGTTCTGCTCCAACTGTGCTAATGAAGACGGACATTATGCCATGCAGTGTGCTATGATGAACATTTTGCCCGGGACCTCGGTTTTTTTCCCATCCGAACGACTAGACAGCTGTCGTTGTCAGGCCCTCCGTCCTGCACCACTGGCAAGGGGAACCCATGCCGGAAAATATCTGGTTCCTATTACTTTTTCAGCAGAATGTCACTTTAAATATTGTAGGCGATTAACAAGTGACTAATATATCCAAGTCAAATCAAATGTTTACCTTAGTTATCTCTAAAATCTACATATTAATTATACGTCAGTTGACGGCGAAATCCCAGTTCTATTTCAATGAATAAAACTTATTAAAGATACATTATGGGAGATTAGATAAAGAGCTGGCACTTCTCACTATAATAGTTAAAAACTAGATAATGTAAAGAAAATTTGCTAAAAATTTCAGTCAAATCTATCCACTCTGAACCGAGAATTTAGCGATTGAAATTTCGACCTAGCCTCGATCATCATTACTAAAGTCGGTACGATAAAAAACATAGTATCGATTATCCATTTCATGATTAAATCATTAATGAAATTTGAGCAGCAAATGGGATCATAATCCAGTATATATCTCAGGCTAGCGATGACATCGAGAGTTGATTATGGTCTTGTTTTGTTAATTAATGTCTAATTAATAATTTAGATAACTTTTCAGGCCCAAAGAAAGACCTACAATAGGCAGATTTAGCTCTTGCATAATGTATGTTTAATCTATCGTGGAAATTTCGTAGAACTATGTAGTCTATACACCCCCCGTGGTTTCGAATCCCCGGTTATACGTGACAAGGAGTAGGGTCGCCTGTCCAACCTCGTGGGTTTTCTCCGGGTCCTCCGGTTTCCTCCCACTGCTAAAGACCCCTACGCGCAAGCGAATTATTGAAATAAAATTAATCCATACGTTAGTCCCGAAACACCAATCAGTGATACATTTAAAAAAAAATTCTAATATTCATTTGTCAGGTAGATTTGGAGACGAACTAAAATGGGGTTTAACGTCCTACTTTTATCATCCGACTGAGCTAATAAAGACTGGGAGTTCAAGACGAGATTAGTAATCCAACTAATTAGCAGTGAATATTCGTTAGGCCGCTAATTAATTAATGAGCTCACAATATTAACTTGTTTTCTTTAGCAAATTAAATTCAAAAACATATTTTTAAAGTATATTTGGATTAAAAAATATTTCTTATTAAAATAGTACACGAAGGCTTAAAATGTATAAAAGGCGCCATTCTGCCCGGGTCAGTTTGCGATACTACGTTTCATGTAAAGCAGTAAACAATGGAAGCGCTATCGATACCAATGATCGACGCCATGTGATGTGAATGCATGTGGACTTTTTTTTTAAAGGAAAGTTACCTTACACAGAATTAGAAGAAGGCTTTCGCATTATCTCTGTGAAACAGATCGATTCCTAACAAATAACCAGTTAATGTCAGGATAAACCCACCTATAAGTGTGATAACTTCCAGCTATACTTTCGTTTTGGTGGGTGGGAGTGGGTTTTCTTGTTTTCGGCAATTTTAATGTTACCTTTGCGTTTTGTACATTATGCAAGAGCTAAATCGGTCTATTGCAGGTCTTTCTTTAGGCCTGAAATGTTATCTAAATTATTAATTAGACATTAATTAACCTATCCAGATCATAATCAATCTAGATGACATCGCTAAACTGCGATCTTTAGAGGATTATGAGCCGATTTACTGCATAACTTTTCTCACAATTTAACGATTAAGTGGATAATCGAGACTATGCTTTATATCGTACTGACTTTAGTAATGACGACCGAGGCTAGGGGAAATTTCAGTCGCTTAGTTCGCGGTTCATAGTGGATCAATTTGAATGAAATTTTCAGCAAATTGCCTTTACATTATCTAGTTTTTAACTATTACAGTGGGAACTGCCAACTCGTTATCTAATCTCCCATAATGTATCTTTAAACCACATCGAATAGATACGTTTATCAAGTCACATAATGAGATAACTAGTTTCAGTGGCATTTAGTAATTGAACTAGAAATGGACAATCTAGATGAAGACCAGAAACGTCTAGTCGAAACATCGCCCAGTAATAAACAATAATTGTATTACACAGAATGGTGACCTTGGTACACTTAATGAGATAATAGAAGCGAACGCTCTAAAAGAGCTACGTAATGTTGTGGTGATTATATCGTATAGGGTTCATTATTTTGAGTTGAAATTACCCTCCAACTTAAATAGGCTCAATCTGATTAAAACACAGTTCCTATTTCGTTTCGTTTTTTTATAGTTCAAAATTTCCTTTTATTTGTCTGTACTACACTAGGATCTGGAAGAGTTATTATATAATCTGCGTTCTGGATGGAGAGAGAGAGAGAGAGAGAGAGAGAGAGAGAGAGAAATGGAGTTTAACGTCCACTCGACACAAACTAGGTCATTTCGGGACTAACATATGGTTTAATTTTATTTCAATAATTAGCTTGCGTATAGCTAGGGTCTTTAGCAGTGGGAGGAAACCGGAGGACCCGGAGAAAACCCACGAGGTTGGACAGGCGACCCTACTCCTTGTCACGTACAACCGGGGATTCGAAACCACGCCAGTCTACTCAATGACAGTATTTATGATACAGCGCGCGCACGCTAACCATTCAGTCCCCCCCCCCCGTTCTGGATGACGTGAGGGATTAGCCAATAAAACCATCTGTTGCGGCGACTTCTTGGCGTGCGATGCATGGAACTGAGGGTAAACCACTAGAAACGTCAACGCTGATTGATTAATCAATGTCTGACGTCATAGGGCCAAAAGCCGCTTGTATGACCTCTGACGCGACCTTTTACTACAGCCGGTCAGATCTTCATGTAGTGTAGGCGATTGACAGAAAAAACGAAACAAATAAAGATCTGTATTTTAATCAGATTGAAATAGGCTATTTGTCTATACGTCAAATGATAACAATACAGGCACATGTTCTAGGAAAGGCTCAATACTAACTACACATACAGATATAAATCGAAAAACAAAACCCAGAATAACAACCAAAATATCTCCCAATATCTAATCTACAATAATCAAATTTGTTCTCAAAGTTCATATTCTGCAGGGTTGATTCTCTCTGCGTACAACAAACTTGACCTATCAACTGAACCTCGAACAGCAGCATATATGACTATATAACCACAATAACTTTCAATTGAACCGTACTACGTGTAGGATAAAGCACGAGCCTGAGGTTATGCTGGGGAAAGAAAGACTGAAGAAAATAACCCGAGAAAAAGAAAAACCGAGGCCAGCAGGCCGAGGTTTTTCTATTGAGGTTTTTTTTCTGAAATCTTTCTTCCCCAGCATAATCGAAGTCGAGGACTTTATCTTGCTTATAAACCGTCTATGTTTACATGTACGTACAATGAGAATATCCCAAAATTCCAGTAAGAAAAAGCTGATATCATGTTTTCCTAAGGAAAATAAAAACCTACCTTGGAAGAATAACCCGTTACAGGTTTAAAGAAAAACTTTCAGAAGAATAACCCCAAATTCCCCTGTATATATACAAAGTCGCCCCCGACTTTCAGACCGCAAGTTATACCGAGTATAGAATATACCCCAAAGATCAAAGAGATTTACCGTTATAGGTTTATAATAGTAGATAGCACACATTTTAAATTCAACAGCACCTGCTGGGCTTATGAAAACAGGCTTGCGCCATACAGTGAGTGAAAGTTTGGCCGGATACCATTGCTACGATCTTCTCTTATTTTGTATTCCAACTGTCAAGGGACCTCGGGGTTTTCGTCTCATCTGAAAGACTAAATAGCTGTCCTTGCCAGACCCACCGCTCTGCACCACTGACAGAAGGAAACCGCGCAAGAAAATCCAAAGAAACTTTCTCGGCTAACTCCAGGAGTGCTCCCGAGACCGAACTCCTGGTTAGCGAGCCAGCCTCTTAACCACTGAGCCACCGCGACTCTAAGAAAATTCTAGCACTATCTGAACAATGCAAATGCTGATCAGCGGTATTTAGTAATTATCAATAGAAATAACCACACTTAAAATTCCTCACGTGTACGTATTACCTTACTGTAGGTTTGATTTCCTTCACATCACATCACAATTTTGTCTGCGATATCACCCTCGGTGGACACGGACGTTAACAAAAGAATCACGGCTTGACCAGCTCACCTGCTGCTTTACATCCCATACAACGTTAGTGAATAAAAAAACAAATGACAAGACACGAATAATGTTTACACTTGGTCGAACTGCTGGCTTTACTACTATACCGTATAATACAGCCTTTTATATTCAAAACACCACTTTTAATTATATTAAGATCGAATCACAAGATTATTATAAAAGTCGTTTTTCTGGCTTGGGCCATCAAATTAGCATGAAATGGCCTTTTCCATTAGTCTTTATCTCTGATAATTGTTTTTGTTGCAAAGATTACTCTTGGCCTTGGCGGAATTAGTGTCGAGCTTTATGGATTGTTTCGCCCGAGGTTATATCTACTAGCGGTATACTAATATATATGACCGTATCTACCGGTATATTGTGTGTATATTACCCGCCACGTGACAATAGATCATTATAAATTATCTTAAGGTGAATGAATGATGAGACAGAAAACACCTGCTCTCATGCATATATACATTTTATTATAATCTTACTAATCAATAAGTCGCCCATGTGACCTTAATATAATCAAGCAAATATAAATGAAATAAAATGGGGTTTAACGTCTTACTTCCGTGCACCAACCGGAATAAGGTCAGATTTATATGAGAGAGAGAGAGAGAGCGAGAGAGAGAGAGAGAGAGATAGAGAGAGAAATGGGGTTTAACGTCCACTCGACACAAACTAGGTCATTTCGGGACTAACATATGGTTTAATTTTATTTCAATAATTCGCTTGCGCGTAGGGGTCTTTAGCAGTGGGAGGAAACCGGAGGACCCGGAGAAAACCCACGAGGTTGGACAGGCGACCCTACTCCTTGTCACGTACAACCGGCGATTCGAAACCACGCCAGTTGACTCAATGACAGGCCTTATGATACAGCACGCACGTGCTAACCATTCGCCCCCCCCCCCCGATTTATATGAAGATAGACAGCCGCCATGTCGGGTGCTACGAGGTGAACTTTTGTCCCGATAACGGCGCTACCGTCTGATCTTATTTCAATTTTAAACTGAAAGAGGATCTTAAACGTGGATCCAATGGCATATATAGTGATCTGGTTTTTCGTCCTAATCGAAGAACTAGGCATGTAGCAATATAGTCGTTGCGACATTGTCTATAAATTTATAGGCAAGGAATGGAGGAATAAGATGGTTATATATTGTATTAATTAATGATTTGGCAAGTTAGTAGATTCAAACATATTCATATGTACTTAAAATACTTAAATCAAACTAGCATAGGATGTGGCGACCGATTATGAACTCCCGCTCTCCACGTCAGACAGAAGGCCTATGGTGCTACAGATGTGGGAGTAAGAATATTTTATCCTGCGCGATACATTCATCACTGTTGTGGCGTATTCTCTCAATTCTTGCTTTTGTCAAAAAATGTTTCGATCCCTGCATTGGTCGAGAAAGATCACCGGGATTTTCCGGCGTGGTTTCCTCTTGGCAGTGGTGCAGGACGGTGGGCCTGACAAGGACAGCTGTCTAGTCGTTCGGATTGGACGAAACACTGAGGTCCGTGTATATATTGGCGTGCACGTAAACGAGCCCTTGGCAGTTGGAATTCGAGTAGGCCATAGTGCCGCTGCCCTGGCAAAATTTCCCTCATAGCACATTGTATGGCGTATGCCCGTCTTCATTAACCCAGCCGGAGCAGCACAGTAGGACGTTCAACCCCATTTCATTTCATTTTTGTCATAAAGACCTTTTTATTACGTACATATACACGGCCATGGATCCACCATGGTTCAGTGAGTAAGGTCCAGGTTAGGAGAAAGTTCCCCAGGGTTTCCTTACGATGGCGTAAACTATAGTACCATGGGTCTTCCTGTCAGACGTGGAGAGCGGGGTATTCCAAAACCGGTCGACACATCCTACGTACGACCCATGCATCTTTTCTTACTACATATCTTGTGATCGACTTTGCTTCCCCTTCACGTTGTGTATTTTCTTCTTATTATCTATCTCAGTTAGTTAAGACGTTTGTCTTTCTAGGAATAACAATGCAACAGTTCGTTTTTACATTTTACATATCCTATTCCCATATCCTATTGCCAAAGATAGTAATTAATACAATATAATGCTATCCTTAAACATATATTATTCAAGAGCTAAATCTGCCTATTGTAGGTCTTTCTTTAGGTCTGAAATGTTTTCTAAAGTATTAATTAGACATTAATTAACTGATCCAGGCCTTAATCAACTCTCGATGGCATCAGATTTCTCCGATATTAAATAGATTAGAATGGTTCAGCGATACTTTGATTTAATCAAATATGGAGGACCGAGACTTAGCTTCGATCAACCAGTACGGTGGTTGAAATTATTGCACACGTCTGTCAAACCTTCAAAGGCTAATATCTTCACTTGCAATAGAGTAATTTGAATGAAATTTTCAAATTATTCATTTTACAACATCTATTTTCTAACTATTGTAGCAAGAATGGCTAGTTCTTTATCTAAATCTTACATAATGTATCTTTAATTGAAAGAGCAAAAATTCTACAAAAGTCTTACAAAACAAACGTAAAAAAACCCTTCCCAGTTGGAAATCGAAGAAGAGTTGGCCAAATTTCCCCCATATATGTCATATGGCGGCCTTCATTTTCCCGACTGGGACAATCAGAAGGACGTTCAACTCCATTTCATTTCATTTTATTCCATGTACACGCCCATCAACATTATAGCTCACAGGCTTATAATTATCTGATCTTTCTCCCAGTGAATTCACGACACCTTTGAAATACATGCCGTTGTTGATTTGCGTGTTCTTACATGAACGTTACACGTGATCCATCAAACACATAGCCTCCAGCTCAATGTAATACAATTATACCTGCTGTTCTGTATCACCAACAGTTTAAAGCCCCCGTCACACAATCCCAGTATTCGACTCCGGTGGCTAAATCTATCTGTTAAGGCCAGCTCAATTTTGTCAAGGCCGCTGAGATGTAAATAAGGTTAGGGCACGTGATGGTTGGCGAGATTGTATTTAGGGTTTACATCTTGTGACCTATGCCCAAAAATTGAGCTAACCGACTCCGGTGGTTCCACGGTGAGTCAACCTGGACCAACCGTTGGGATCCGTTGGGAGATTGGAATTAACCCACTTACAATGTACTGCCGTTTTTCTTACAAAACGGCTGCGATTCTCCCTGGGGAAGACACAGGACAACCTAAGTAAACCGTGGCCAATACCACACTGATCAGCAGTGAATATTCGCTAGGCCGCGACAATCACTCATAAGGATGACATCGATGCGACTTAATGAGCTACAAATATTAACTTTTTTCCTCCGACAAATTAAATTCTAAAACATTTTTTTAATGTATTAGAAAAATAAATAAAGACGTTTGAAGTATTTGTAGTTAAAAAATATTTTCTAATTTAGTGTAAATGGTTATTAAAATGAGTAAAAGGCGTCATTCTGTTCGAATCAGTAACGTCTTATGTAAACAATATACGCGCCATTGAGCCAATGATTGACGCCACGTGATATGACGTCATGTGTTGAAGACAGTCATCTTTTACAGAGATATTAGAAGACTTTCGTAATACTCTGTGAAACAGATTGGGCCAATAGCGGAAAGGTGTGAACTAGGCTTTACATTCAGCGCTTTGATACTTAAAATAATGTTTAATGTCTTCCAGGGTTACCCTTAATTTATCAAAGATCTAATCGACGAGAAAAAAATAATTCCTTTTGTCCGTTTATTGATTTAATTTTGCTCCGGTAATATTATATTCAATAATCTACTTTCAATTTAGCAATTCATCAAAGATTTGATCTCTAGCAATTATTTCTTTTTACTAACCCACGATAAGAGTTGACTTTAACTGTTCTTTTTATTATAAACAAAAACAACTAGTACAAGAGTACTATACTAACGAGGTGACCGACCGTGACGTCATCGCAGCCATCTTGGAATGGTGACGTCATATAAAAAAATCGATGCTCAATCGTCCGATTCACAAACATGACGTGTCTCAGGCCAAAAAGAACACCAATATTTCCAAGAACCAGTTAATGTTTAAAAAATGAACAGGATCTAACGTCCAACTTTTTAGCGCTACCATTCATCAAATTCCAACTATCAAGGGTTCTGTTACGGACGCGCCAATGCTTTATGACATTATATAAAATCCTCCATTTGTAAAATATCAATGTTATTCCTTTCATTTTCACACCTCAAAGCTAATCAGACACCTCTGAAAATAAACTACACATTAACCAAACACGCTTTATCCTCCAATAGCACGTCAATTTATTTTACCGCAAGCTAAACATAGACAACAGAATGGATTATATTATTTCTTATTTAGCAAAGGTATTTTATAATCTTTTATACTTGTTAGCCTGTTGATCATCATTTTGCATTGTCTAATTATTCACGGCCTAAATCCACACTAAAATGTGCTTAACTTAAAGGGACAATAACACTCTGGCTGGCTTGAAAGCTCCAGAAAATAAATAATAATATCTCTATCTAAGTACTAGATGTTTAAGTGTCCCACCTGTTGTGTAAATTATCCATTACATCCTATTTTACTTGTCCAGAGGGTTCGAAAATATTTTTAAATCGAAGTTTCATTTGAAAAGGTTTACGTTAGACGTTTCAAACCATTATGTTGAATTTTTCAAAATTTTTAAATAAGGTGTGTTAAGATGAAATTTGTATCATCAATTAATTGAAATATTCTAAAATAGTACAATTTGTTGACCAGAATAAAGATTGGGACATATTATTCAGTTACAACAAGAGTGGTATTGAGCCTTTAAGAGAGAGAGAGGGAGAAAGAGAGATAGAGGGCGTTTAGAGAGAGAGAGAGAGAGGAGAGAGAGAGGGAGAAATGGGGTTTAACGTCCACTCGACACAAACTAGGTCATTTCGGGACTAACACATGGTTCAATTTTATTTCAATAATTCGCTTGCGCGTAGGGGTCTTTAGCACTGGGAGGAAACCGGAAGACCCAGAGAAAACCCACGAGGTTGGACAGGCGACCCTACTCCTTGACGCGTACAACCGGGGAATCGAAACCACGCCAGTTGACTCAATGACAGACCTTATGATACAGCGCGCACGTGCTAACCATTCGGCCAGCCAACCCCCAACTCAACTTAAATATCAACCGTGGATTCAATCGGATTTGATTATAATTCTATATAGATGCCGAAGTCATCATATCCGTGTCAATATACTAAACGTTATTAAACAAATTTGTAGCGATATTTTGTATAGCAGTATCTTAGAAAAAAGAAATCATAATCGGCATGCGAGCGAGTTTTTTCTTTATTTAAGATTAGACAAATTGAAAAATAAAACACACAGTATTCCTCATAATATATATGACAGCAACATGACCTTTTCAAGAATCCACAAGAATACGATAAATTAGATTTTAAAAAAGAACCACGACAAACAATAAATAATTCACGGTATGCGTCATACACGGAAGCGATTGTGATGTGACCAATAGAACAACAGGATACAGATCCACTGTTCATCCAGCAAGAACTTTCTTTTCGTTTTTGTTATTAATCTTATGCATTTCAATTTCTTGACAGTTGACTCCTCTGATGATCACTGCCAGAAAGTATTTACGGATACTGAAACCCAAGACCAAACAATCACTTAAGATAGTTCGGGTGTTGGACAGTTCACAAGCTTTTTTGGTGGTTTAGGTTTTATTTTGAACACGAAGAGAGACAGCTTTAAATGTACGACCTTCCAGAACCTATTTTGACATTACTCATACGTCATACGGGCGGTTATTTTGAGTATAGTTTGTACCTAGCTAGTTGATATTAAAGTGACCATGTATAATCTGATATTCATGGTTGACTTCTTCCAATAAGTATTCATAATATTGTCTATACAGTTCATTACCACTCATTTAGTACTAACGTCATAATGTTGGATTACAGAGTTCTACCGTCAATGAAATGCAAGTTGCCCTTCATTGGGTACCCTTGGCAGCTAGGATAGATTACAGAGTTTTGTCGTCAATGAAAAGGTTAGTTCCCCCTTCATTTGGTACCTGTGGATCTAGGAATCTCTCGTCACTGAAAATCTAGATGCACTTTATTGGGTACCTGTGGGAGGTAGGATACATTACAGTGTTCTCTCGTCAATGAGGAGATAGTTGTCCCTCATTGGGTACCCGTAGGAAGCTAGGAAGCATTACAGAGCTTTCCCGTCAATAAAAAGCTAGTTGCCCTTCATTGGGTACTAGTGGCATCTAGGATAGATTACAGAATTCTACCGTCAATGAGGAGATAGTTGCCCCTCATTGGGTACCTGTGACAGCTAGTTCTATCGTCAATGAAAAAGCTAGTCGCCTGTCAGTGCCTTACAATGGTATTTCTATCTATTCCACTGAATACTTTCTGGACATTATAAGTTGTCAAATTCAAACAAGACTAATATTCAAATCATTAGCATCTCTCCCATATTATCAATGTTCATATCCATTGACAAAATTATAAAAATCATGGCAACTTTTAGTACATTCAGCAAAATCGGTGTCTGATGATATTTGAGCTAAAATAAAAAAAAACAAGCATCCGAACCAGTGCCCCGGCCGCCTACCCTCACCTAATCAAACAGTCCTATGGGTGAGTACCTTTGAATGACTATTCTTCAGTAAAACTTAATGTGCTAAATACTTCAAATGACTAGTTTTAGTAAAACTTTATGTGTTTAAACACCCGAACTAAACAAACTATGATATAATGTACCTTCCTATTATAGTAAGAAAAGATCTACTTCAAATTTAAAAAGAACACCTTTTTACTACCTGTGTGATCGTTTACCTTTGAAATCCAAATGAAAAGATGTCCTTTATATAGGTTATTATGATTCAAAGTTAAACTGAACATTAAATCACCTTCTGCTACCTGTGAATAGCTATCAATATTCCACATTCATGAGTATAATTACTAGAGATGAATGAACACACATAAATAGTCGCACACTTGGACGTAGGTACAAGTTCGTAGCCGACTATGAATGGTACATTGCACCCGTCAACGCCTTAAAACACTATAAAACAACACAGGAAAAACCGGCACAAAACGCTTTGATGAGCCACATATGAAATCACGTTTCACTTACATCGGTAGCACCAGGATTAAGGAATTTAGTAGCAGCAGACAATAATTATAGAATAACGGGCGGGAAACTAGCGCGTGGATGTATCGAACGTTCCTTCGACGGATTCTTCGGTCTAAAACACAGTGTAATAGAATTCCTATCAACACGTGATCGCTTTTCTACCATACAAGAAAATTGTCAATTTTAACCGTATATAGATTATCGCTTCTTCTTGTCGACCACAATGAGGTCAGGTCAGGTCAGGACTACTGAATATAGGTCTACAGACTATATAAATTATATACCCTTAGTAATAGAGTACATACACTGGGATCGGCAGAAAATAATAAATCAGACAAGCTCTGTTTTAGCCAGGAAGCGGGGGGGGGGGGGGGGGGGAGGGGTGCATCAAACGGATGCACAAAACCTGAACCAACTTTTCCATTTCATCGTGACCTTGGGCTGCTGTTTCCCGACTACTTTTACACGCGCCCATGGTTTGTTATTCCCGAAAATCCACGCGGCCTGCAGGCTGGATGGAGTCCAACCATGAAACTATTCAATTGTTTTCGGCCAACTAGTTTCATTATGAATATAGCAATCGTCGTACAAACTATATCGGAGAGATTTCGATTTGACAGTGTTTACGTTTATATGAAACGGGTTTAGAAGTGTTTGGGTCTTGTTATGCAAGATCTTTTCGACATTCCAAAGTAAACGTACGGTGCTAAGACCTCCTAAAGATAAATTTTAAATGTTCTTATTATTAATTAGAACAGGTTTGGCTTTAGTTTTTTATATTTTACGTTCACGTCGTGGCGACGAATTAGGATTTATTTTAAAAAAACATAGATATGGCCCATGAAGAGAGACATTTTACAATAAATTTTGTTATGAGTGTTGGATATTGATATGGTAATGCAGATGGAATTTCTTAAATTAATTTCATGGGTGTCAACATCTTGTTTTAGGACTAGTTACCTCCCTTAGACTTGGTTCATGATAATATAAAAGACTGGATAATCTAGTCAATGATCTATTATTCTCAAATGTTGACAACCCATCCAGACTCATATTGATATCGCAGATATATATATATATATATATATATATATATATATATATATATATATATATATATATATATATATTATAATGGTGTGATAATCTGCCAATCGCTAAGATAATTAATGTTTCTTTTTTAACCACTTTAAGATCAACTGGCTATTAAGTCTTTAACCTGTCACCACCTTTCAACCCGTCATTTGGTGACGACGTTAATCCAATCTATTGTTTTTGTTGATTTATTATATTGTTTATTTCTTTATGCATTGTTCATCTATCGACATGTCAGTTTAAATTACAACATTTACTTTTATCCTATTGTCTGATTTTCTTTAAATATAACAAAATTGTACATTGAAGGCAGTCACTAGTTAGGATCCCTTACTAAGTCCAGTAACTGGCCTGTCAGTACTGTGTGACCATATATGTATATTTATGTTCCAGCATATTAAAGAATTGGAGAATCATTCGTAGTCTGTTATATCCGAAGAGAGAATTTACACCTCTAAAATATTGTACATAAACTAAGGCAGCACGGTTTGGTGTATATGTCAGCCAAAAATAGAATCAAAGTGATCTAATCGCATCATGGATCGAACATTGAAATTTATTGCTACCATTCCTTTATTCGACATTTCTATTTCGACAATAAAATGATACATTATACTGATGGATTATTCCCCGGAAATAAGAAAACCAGGCGAGTAACACTTTATGTTTCAAACAGGATAAAATTTCTAAACCTTCGATCAATTTGTGAATATAAACGATAAACCAGGTCTGTGTTTCATTATCGATTTAAAGTTAAAAAATGATTTTCAGGCATCTTCTGTTTTATTAAAACATGGTGACGTCTCACTATGTTATTGGTACAAATTAGCTTTTAAATTGCATTACCGCCACTTCTAAAGAAATGGATCCTTTTAGCATTTCATTTTTTTCTTTTGGAGATTTTGTTTTTGTTCTCATACGCAAATAAACGCATTTGAATATCCCTTATTTCTTTGACGTATTAAACAAAATATCCAAACGAATTTCCGATTCATTAAATTGCACTCGTTGATTTTTAATTTCCATAATGGCCTTTCAAAGTATTTTGTTAAAAGAAATAAACTGTCAGTGGATGTCTAATTGGAAGAGAAAATGTCATTTTGGATTTGACGGTGTCAAAACGGATATAATAATTAATTGTATTAAAGAGGCATATGTATTGATGTTCGAGTCTAAAGTCTGGGTTGATAATGTCATTAACGTTAGAAATGTTATTAATTTAACGAAGTTGGTCGCAGTCATTTTAGACTAATGTAATCTATCAAAATTAGACCGACTCGTGGTGCATCTGAATACATGTCAGATCGATGCAGATGTACATATGATTGGAGCGAGAGAGGGAGGGAGAGAGAGAGAGAGAGAGAGAGAGAGAGCGAGAGAGAGAGAGAGTTTAACGTCCACTCGACACAAACTAGATCATTTCGGGACTAACATATGGTTCAATTTTATTTCAATAATTTGTTTGCGCGTAGGGGTCTTTTGCAGTGGGCGGAAAATGGAGGACCCGAAGAAAACTGACGAATCGAAACTACGCCATCCAAACCCCCTATTAAACATACATTATGCAAGAGCTAAATCTGCCTGTTTCAGGTCTTTCTTTGGGCCTTAAATGTTATCTAAATTATTAAATAGACATCAATTAACAATTCCAGGCCATAATCAACTCTCGATGTCATCGCTAGCCTGCGATATTTACTTGATAATGGAGACTATGCTTTTTATCGTAACGAATTAGTAATGATGATCGAGGCTAGGCTGAAAATTCAATCGCTAAATTCTCGGTTCAGAGTGGATCAATTTGTCTGAAATTTTCAGCAAATTCCCTTTACATTATCTAGTTTTTACCTATTATAGTGAGAACTGCCAGCTCTTTATCTAATCTCCTATAACGTATCTTTAAGCCGTGAAAATGAAATAATATTCTCAAACTGCAAATAACGATTAGCCACGTTACAGTCGTTTTCTTGTGCCAGACGAGCAGAAAATTGACCTTTTAATATGTAGCTATTTTTTGCCGGCATGTTTTCCATCACTTTTAATATATAAACCTAATTTGAGTGAACACATGTTTTTTTTCACGCCGTAATTAATGTTTATACATAAATTTATCTATTAAGTTTCGTATAGATACTATAAAGTCGACCAGAAGGTGTTATTTATTTTAGTATATCAACTTAGACGTAAACAAATAGCCTCTTATATATACTTGAGTTTATATCTGCAATCTACGACTGATGTCTGCAGACACGTGCTGTGTTCATTTTCTTATTGAAATTTTATATATCTTTTAAGAAAAAACATCCCACTGAGACAATAAATAATGGCTTTCTATTTTCACACACCTCATGATCATTTTTTTTTATATTTGATGTACTTTTCAATCTGATTAAAACACAGATCATATTTCGTTTCGTTTTTTATAGTTCAAAATTTCGTTTTACTTGTCTTTACTACTTTAGTATCTGGAAGATTTGTTACCATTGACGTGTTCTGGATGGTGCTAGGTATAAGCCAATGAAACGGTCTGTTACGGCGAGCTTTAGGTGTGTTTTGCACGTAACTGTAGGTAATCCGTTAGAAACATCAATGCCGATTGGATAATCAAATGTCTGACGTCATAGGGTCAAACGCCGCTCCTATGACCAAAGGACGCGATCTATCACTACAACTTGCAGATCTTCATGTAGTGTAGGCTATCGAAAGTATTAAAAAAAACGAAACGAAATATACATCTGTACTTTAATCAGATTGTGTACTTTTTTACTTTCAAAAAAAATAACATACGCAACGTACACACATCATAAATTTCAAAACCTAATATGCTTATGGATAATTTATTCATGTGATAGGAAGACGGGCATATGCCATGCAGTTATTATGAGGGAATTTTTCTGCGTACACTTATTCAAATTTCCAGCTGTCGGGGGATCTTGAATATACTGCCAATGATACAGTCGGTATCTTGGGTTTCCGTTCCATCCGTATGGCTAGATGTTTTTTCCTTTGCCAGTCCCTCCGCCCAACACCACTGACAAGAAGACAATATTTATGAGTCATTTGGGAATAATACATATGAAATATTGTCGCTGTATTTATGTGTTTATAACATCTGGACAAGTGTCTGTTTCTTGTAATTGTTTAAACAATCCCTTTGTGTAGATATAACTTGTCGTGAATATCCTATATATCATGTACGGCCTGCCTGTAAATCATTGGGTTACTGTCTTTAAACTGAGGTGTGAGGTGTGTGTGGTTTGGCTTAGTGAGTTAGCACTGACTCGACGGTTTCAGGCTATTTTCTAACAGGGTTCTCCCTTATCAGTAGTAAAGGGCCGTGGGCCTGCAAGGAAAAGGCTCCGAGAGAGAGAGGAGAGAGAGGTGGTAACGTCAACTCGATACAAACTAGGTCATTTCGGGGCTTTATCTCAACAATTCGCTTGCGTCAGTTGCCTCAATGACAGACCTTATGACACACCGAGCACGCGCTAACCATTCGGCCACCCAAACCCCTACTAACCAGTTTGTCCTGGGCTAGATGCCGGTGTTGTTCGAATTTCCAACCGCTCGTTGTCAGTGGTGCATGGTAGAGGGTCTGACAGGGGCGGATCCAGGATTTTCAGAAAGGGGGGGAGGGCGCGCTGCCCCCACTTGGGAGTGCCAAGCCCGGCCCTCGGTGGGCGGACTGACGGGCAATCAACCAAGTTACCAACCAGCTTGTTTCATGATAAATTACGACGGGGATCACTAACATTTTTAAGTATTTTTGTTCTCCTTTCCCGCAAATTGTTCGCCACCGCCAAAAATGGGGGGGGGGGGGGCTGAGCCGGGTGCGCCCCACCCCACCGGATCCGCGCCGGAAACTGCACAAAGGTGGTTATAGTTTGCGTTCTTGTTTATTAATATACGATATTAAAATTAGTTTGAAAGATCATGCTTAACTAAATTCAATAAATATAAAAAGTAACGTATGTTTAAAATTTAAAACGATAAAGATGCCACCACTCGCTGATAACCAGTATCTATAGTACTTCAGACGCCTATTAAAAGATAAAACCTAGCTGAAGTGTTATTACAGAAGCAAAACACTTCACAAAACAGTAAGAAATAGATTTAAAAATACAAGTCTGTCAAGAATTCAAGTCTGTAATTGCTACAAGCACTTATAAAACCTGTTGTAATATCATGTCATATTTGTATGTGAAATATATTCTATATTAGACCTCTCCCCACACATTACACACACAAGGACAGCTGTCTACTCGTTCGGATGGGACAAAAAACCGAGGTCCCGTGTACACATTGGCGTGTACGTAAAAGATCCCCTGACAGTTGTAATTCGATATAACAGTAGGCCGTAGTGCCACTGCCTGGGCACACTGTATGGCGTGTGTCCGTCTTCATTAACCCAGTTCGGGGCAGAACAGTAGGACGTTAAACCCCATTTCATTTCATTAATCAGCCAAATCTGAATGCTTACAGGTTGAGGAATATCCCCCAGCAAGCACCATGTATAAACAGACCGACACCCATGCCCGACGGGTTAAATTAGCTGGATCTGGATTTGTACATGATAATCCGAAATAAATGTCTAAATACACACACACGAGAGTGTTGTTCTTGGTCTGAATGTTTACAGGTTCAGGAATATCTCCCCCAGCAATCACCGTGTATAAACAGACCGACACCCACGCCCGAGGGGTTAACTTAGCTGGATCTGGATTTGTACATGATAATCCGAAATAAATGTCTAAATACGCACTGGCTGGTCTGAATGGTTACAGGTTCAGGAATCCCCCCCCCCCCCGACCAGCAAGCACAATGTATAATTGGTTTGAAATATATACCGTATAAAACAAATATACACGACTTACCCCATCACAAGTTTCTCCATGTTTAATAATGTGTATAGGTATGATATAACATGTAATTAATTACAGATTACTGCAGGTATAATTATTAATACAAATACCCTAGGCGATAATTAACCTCTATATATTCACATATATATTATATTCGTTTGTAAATTGATACATGTATTTGTACACAATAAGTACATACAGGTAACCTCTGGGGTTAAAGGGATAATTGCATTTTTTTTTAAAATCATCTTTTTAAAACATGTTAAAATAAAGCCTTAAAATACATGGTATTTATACACACAGTCCTAGTTTGTTAAAGAATAATCCTAAATTCTATAATTCACAAATGTCTGTTGAGAAATTGGCAAATATTTCATTTTCTTTTAAAACCCAACGTTGCTTTTTAAAGTGTTATGATCGAGTATGCAGGTTGAAATGTCTCGCATTATCCTTATCTGTTTAACAACGGACCTTCACAATCGAGACAACTCTCTCTTCCATTGTGTAGACTTAATTTTCCAGTGAAAAGAAATGATACAATTTCCAAATACTGTCCGCGAGTAGAAATTATTTCAAATTTTTATGTGAATGTTTTGTAGATGCTAAAATGATTCCCACGATTGGATAGAAATACTATTTTGATGTTCTTAGAAAATATGCAATTATCGCTTTAATAGTAAGTGCAAGAGGACCGCACTACACGTAAAACAAAAGTCTACAAGATAAACCTGCGGACAAGACAGAAAATAGACATTGCACCAAATAAACACATATCAAATCAAGTGAATGGATCCGGGGGCCAGCCGTAAGCGTCCACTGCGCTGTACAGTCCCGGGCCTGTAGTGACACAGACTTCACTCAAACTTGAACACAATCAGGAATACAAAAAAGACGTAACAGAAATAATGCGACCAAACTTGACAGTGGTTGTCGCCTCAATGGCGATAGTCTGCCAGTTGACGCCATGAGTTAGAACGTCAAACAATTTTAACAATAAGGGCGATAATCCGGATAGAATCTCGGAAAACGCTAAAATAATAAGTGTTGTGAGCAAAGATAACGCTATCAATGACTGTATTTTCGTTATAAAAAGAATATTGGATAGGATAGCAATGAAGTTTAGTATCAAGTCAATACAATACTTCGGTCATTTATCGAAATCCAGTTTCAAGAGTATTTGGACATGATGTGGGTTTTTTATGCCGAGAAGGATAAGTGATTTTGACCCAATCTTTAGTGATTTTGACTGGCAAGACAGTACTAATCACTGCATTGTTAAACTAAAATTTTCTATGAAAACACTGCTTATGGTCAGAAATTGGTTAAAGGAGGTAAATCGCTAATATTTGGGACCTAGAAATTGACACAAATGGGTCGCAACGCATTTAATAATGTAATATGAATGTTTATAAACTGATTTACATTCAATCGTTTCCGTTTTTACTCTAATTTCAAATTAGTTATGTTCGGCGAAATACGCCAGAAGTCTCAATCGAATGACAATCTCTAGCGTCTGGTTATTCTAGTCTACATAGTATTTATTGCGCATTCTCTCCAGATATGAATATGCCGTCACCGTTTGACATGACTTGTGGAATATGTCTACCCTCGTTCTTCGAGTCCCTTGTTACAAATGGCGCCGAAACGTATTATGGTACACGATTCGTGTACCAATGGTAAAATGTATATTTTGTCAGAAGCCCATCTTTTCCCGGTAAGATTTGAATTGACAAATAATTCGTGTTTTCAATGTCGAAGACTTTGGATGATATGGAGTTGGAGACTTATTGTGTTTTTCTATGGAACAGTAGTTCAGACTCCAGGATCGTTCCGAACGACATAAACCCTAGCTACCCCACTGTTAAAGCCGTTGTTAAAATCACTATCAATCTTCTAACGTAAATCATTGATCCAATACGAGGAATATTTGCCAAACTTTGACCAAATTAATTGTGTTTAGGATCGACTGGGTTTTGTTGTAAAGTAACTTATCAGCTGCCAAGAAAATCGTTACGTTTGGTCGTCTAATCTGTCTTATTAAAAGAGATGTTGCGATTTTTTAGCTAACATTTCAAAGTCTGTGTCACAAGAACTGTTAGCTATATATATTAACCGTAATATAGAGACGGAAACCATTGCAAACGAAGTTGTTTCATTACGACGAAAAAGATAATGGATATTTTTTTTTCTTTTCTAAAGTCATTTCAATGATCAATTTCTCAATGATCATGAATTCTTCATCGGGAAGTTAATTTTTTATGATTGTCAATCAAGTCCCGGAATATATCGTGCTGTGATTCCAAGTACAATAATTAAGTGACAAGGTGGCTTTAAAATAGCCATCTATAAATGGTCAATATGATTGAATATGCACGGACGGTCAGTCAGATTTTGACTGGGTAGACATTACTAACCAGTTCATTGCGAGACTAATATACTCAATCTTTAGTGATTTTGACTGGGTAGACATTACTAACCCCTGCATTGTTAAACTAAAATTCTCAATATTTAGTGATTTTGACTGGGTAGACATTACTAACCACTGCATTTAGTGATTTTGACCCAATCTTCAGTGATTTTGACTGGGTAGAAAGTACTAACCAGTCCATTGCTAGACTTACATACTCAATCTTTAGTGATTTTGACTGGGCAGACATTACTAAACACTAACATACTCAATCTTAAATGATTTTGACTCAATCTTTAATGATTTTGACTCAATCTTTAATGATTTTGACTCAATCTTTAATGATTTTGACTCAATCTTTAGTAATTTTGACTGGGTATAGACATTACTAACCAGTGCATTGTTAAACTAAAATACTCAATCTTCAGTGATTTTGACTGGGTTGACATTACCAACCAATGCATTGCAAAACTAGCATACTCAATCAGTATTGTTATTTGTCCATGGGAACTGCAAGTTCCTGAAGCAACGACCACGAGTTTTACAAAATCTAGCTTGATAAGATGTACGTAATTAAGGCGAGATCAAGCCTTCTATTGAAGATGTGGGAGCAGCAGTGGTTCGGTGAGTAAGACGCTAGCTAACTAACTAGGGCGTCTGGGTTTCGATCCCGGTGTTGGTCGAGAAAGTTCCCCGGGGTTTTCAAGCGTGGTGGTTTTACCGGGGGACAGTGACTAGTCGTTCGGATGGGACGAGAAACAAACCCCGTCTGACCTCCAACTTACTTCCCACAAACAGATAATTTGTTTTAATGAGATGGGGTTTACAGTCTCACCAACACAGTGCAATGAGGTGAAGAAGTATGTCCGGACACTGACGGAGAAGTGTGTCCAGGCACGGTTGGAGAAGTATGTCCGAACACTGATGGAAAAGTGTGTCCAGGCACGGTTGGATAAGTATGTCCGGACACTGATGGAGAAGTGTGCCCAGGCACGGTTGGAGAAGTATGTCCGGACACTGATGGAGAAGTGTGTCCAGGCACGGTTGGAGAAGTATGTCCAGGCACGGTTGAGAGAAGTGTGTCCGGTCACGGATGGAGAAGAATGTCCGGATCCTGGTGTTTTCACCTACTCTTACTCAATTTCCAAGTGTCAAAATTTCCCTCACTGCACACTGTATGGCGTATACCCATCTTCATTATCCCAGTCGGAGCAGAACAGTAGGACGTTAAACTCCATTTCATTTCATTTTTACCAATACAGCTATGCCATCCAATATATATATTTTATTTTCATTCAATTAATATTCGTTTGCCATTTTACGTTCTAAATATAGACATGTAAATGTTTTCGTATCATAATCTAACAAAAATATCTGGAGGCGAGTAGAAATTTACATATGGTATCAATAAAACACAGAATAGATTATTATATCTCTTATAACCTTCCAGCAAAATGCCTCAATATCTATATATAAGGACATTTTAAGTTCTATCCTAAATAAAGCAATAAGCGGCCATTTTCTCCTTCAAATGTGGAAAAGAAAATTATGATATATTAATGTGTTTTTGTCTTCTGGAGAATATTCCCTTAAGCTATTATTATTCCTCATGTTGAAAGTAATTAACTTGTCATTTTTTATTGTCTATGGGGAAATTAAAAAGGTTGTGGTGTAGCTTAAGTACGTTTATTGATGGAAGATCAGGCGAAGAAATGGGAAAACGTACTATTGTCGATTTAAAACAATATTCATGAGAGATCTTCAGATATATTTAAATAAAATGTTTTACCACAGGGGATGTCATTACTGTGAACTGTATCATTAAGACCTTAAAGGAGCTAAATCGCTAATATTTGGGACCTATAAATTGCCACAAATGGGTAGCAATGCATAAAAAATTGTAATATGAATGTACAGGTATATAAATTGACCTACATTCAATCGTTTCTGTTTTTACTCTAATTTCTAATCTGTTATGTTCGGTGAAATACGCCAGAAGTCTCAATCGAACGGCAATCTCTAGCGTCTAGTTATTCCAGTCTACACCTATATAGTACTTATTGCGCATGCTCTCCAGATAAGAATATGGGTCAACGTTTGACATGACGTGTGGAATATGTCTAGCTTCGTTCTTCGAGTCCCTTGTTACAAATGGCGTTGAAACGCATTCTGGTACACAATGTCCAACATTCAAATCAACCCGGTGTACTTTGCGCATGTTCGTATAATATCAAAATTACATTTGATCATATATATTGTTGGGTCATCCCAAACAGTTATTATACGATTAAGCACAGTACTGCGCGTGTTGGGATAATATCAAAATGATATTTAATCATATATATGTTACTGGGTCATCCCAAACAGTTATTAGCTAGTTGGCAAGCAGTTTCTGTCCAATCTTCAAATCGTCTCGATTATTATTCTTTTTGCTTTATACTTTGCGCATGATGTTATAAATCCGGGGGGAGGGGTACGGAGGCTAAGTGCATAAGGCTCGCTGGCTCGCTAGCCTGGAGGTCGGGTGTTCGATCCCTGCATTGGCCGAGAAAGTTCATCCATATTTTCCAGCTCGGTCCCGCTTTGTCCTTGATGCAGGGCGGAGGGCCTGACACGGACAGCTATCTATTCTTTCGGATGTGACGAAAACCGAGGTTCTGTATACACATTGGCGTGCACGTAAAAGATCCCTTGACAGTTGGAATCCATTAGCCTAGGTCGGAGCAGAAAAGTAGGACGTTAAACCCCATTTCATTTCATTTGTATAAATCCAGGATGACATCAAAACCGATAATTGTTATGGCTTCTCCTCGTACACGTTAGGGAACGTGCACAATAAAACACTTTGCTTTTGTTTCTCTTAATAGACACAAGTTCCAGGAAACGTATTGGAAATAGAAAAGGTTAAAGAAGCCATTTGTAGTCTAGATTTTGTTAATTGTTTTTCTTGTCGGTGATTGAATCTTTTAATTATTTTTTTCTTGTTGATGGTCGAATCCATTAATGGAATGGAGATCCCGCCCAAAATGCTTTAAACAACCCTCCAGAATACAACCGCAATAATTATTGTATTGCAATGCTACCGACGTAATATACGAGCAAATAATTATGGACGCCGCACGTGCCATAATTTAATCCAAATTTTAAAAAACAACCAGCGTTAGTGCATTAAATTTGACGGTCCTGGAAGAATGTTGTGATGAATTTGTGATGCAATGACCAAAATAGGCTGTCTAAACTTAATTAAAGCTAGAAAAGTAATTTACTGCAATGCGAGTGGAAAAGTGATTTAGAGTTAAAATTGATTAAAAGCGTAACGTATCATAGTTGAATTTTAAATGGCATGCTACGGTGTGTAAGATTGCTGTATTATTTCTGTCTGTAGCTCTGATGTTAGTAATTTTACTCACGCATTGCCAATATGTGGTTACTACCCCTCCAAACAACAGAACTTCAAAAGTAGGTTTTAAAGCGAGAATTTCATATTTTCTAAGAAAGTCAAACCATAATTATTTCGATGTCTTTTGCTAAATAGATTATCAACTCACTATTATACGATCATGGGCATTATTTCCCACCCTTAAAAATCATTGACACAGGAAATAATAACATAATTACCTCCCTTGTTTTCCTATTACCTCCATGGAATAGCTATGTTCAAACGTTTGAATTTGAAGCCGAAAATGATATTTTTGCCAATTTCTCAGCCGGCAATAGTGAATTATAGGATTAATAGGATTATTCTTTAACAAAGTAGGACTGTTTATGGATACTATCTATTTTAAGGCTTTATTTTAATAAATTTTAAAAATATAACTTAAAAAAATGAAATTGTAGCTTTAAAGTAAGGATAGCCCAAGCTTGCCTTTTGTTAAATTTGAAAGTTCATCCAGATTTTCCGAAGTGGTTTCCCCTTGTCAGTGGTGCAGAAGGGAGGGCCTGACAAAGACAGCTGTCTAGTCCTTCGGATGATACGAAAAACCGAGGTCCCGTGCATGTATTAAAATGCACGTAAAAGATCCCTTGGCAGTTGGAATTCGATATAAGGGCAGTTGGAATTCGTTATAAGAGCAGGCGATAGTGCTGCTGCCCGGGCAAAATTTCCCTCATAGCACACTGTATGGCGTATGCCCGTCTTCATTAGCCCAGTATAGGAGCAGAACAGTAGGACTTTAAACCCCATTTCATTTCATTTCATTTTGTTAAATTTCTTCGTATGAATCCATTTACTATTTGAGTACTTAATGTATTCGTGGAGAGAGAGAGAGAGAGAGAGAGAGAGAGAGACCGTTTCTCAGCATCGCAACAGAGATAATGAAGACTGACAAACGCCATGCTAGAGGTGCCGCGAGGGAAATTATTCCCAGATCTCTGGCGCTACGATCTGTTCTTAATTTGAATTCCAACTGTCAAGGATTCTTTTACGTGTATGCCAGCGTATACACAGGACCTCGGTGTTTCGTTATATCCGAACGACTAAATACTCCGTGCTACACCACTGACAAGGGGAAACCACGCTGGAAACTCCCAAGGAACTTTATATAAGTTAGTAAGCCAGTGCATACTCAGTGAGTAACCGTAGCTTCCACGCACCTTTCAAATACAATAAGATCAATAGCCTGGGATATTGTGCTCATTGGTTAATAGTCGATGAAACAAGAACATTCTGGAACCAAAAATCACCTTTCCGTAGCATACGTAAAAAAACACAATTAATTTTGTCTCATAAAGCTGTCTAAAAAACGTGTGGTAAAAAGATGAAAGTTGAAGGCGATTAATTATCGCCATTGTCCCCCCCGTCAATACAACTTCATTAATAATCAGTCTTGTTTACTGTGTAAAAAACTAGAATTATCATAAATCAATACTTAAACAATATCAGATTGTCGCTCATCAGATTTCTTGCCTCCGGTCATTAATTGACCATTTGAACTTTGTCTAACCGGTGAACAATTTCAGATGATATTCTCGAAACGTAAAAAGAGAAAAGAGTAGAAAGATACTTCGTTTTTAATGGTCACCCACTGGGTCACCGGGACTATTACTAATTGAAGGCTGTATCATTGAATGGTTGTTGAAAAGGGCTAAATCTATTTGATAAGGCCAGCTCAATTTTTGGCAAGGTCGTCGAGATGTAAATAAGGTTAGGGCACGTGATTGTTGGCGAGATTGTAGGTTAGGGTTAGGGTAAGCCTTGGGGTTAGGTCCAGGGCTAGGGCTAGGTTTAAGAATAGGGGGGAGAGGTTAAGTCTCCACATAAGCATTGACCTGGGATGATGAAAGTTTGGTTCGTGATATTTCCTAGTTTTATAAAAAATATCTTGTTGAAACTCTCAGACACGATTTTAAAATGAAGGGATGCGAGTCTCTGTACCAAAAGACTCAAAAACTCTGGGAAATCTGTACAAGATGAGAGAAAGAGAGAGAGAGAGAGAGAGAGAGAGAGACTTATATTTCGGTGTGTGATTGGTAGGCTATACTTAAACCATGAAATCTCCTTTTACAAGTATTTAGGATAGTCAGGTCGAGTTTTATAATGAACCTCTCTATAAGCTCCAAACCGTATATAATTGACGAAATTGTAGAAGAAAGGTTTCACGCTAATAGTTAAGCTAGTATCCCAGTTCATATATCACTGGAAAACTAACTGTTAGATCAATAACACTACCACACTATAACAGATGTGATCGTCCATATAGACATCACACTGTCATCTGTCACTCCCCGTGCTACAATAATGACACTATCAGATACAACGTAAGTCAGAGGTGGTAATTAAAAGAAACTTTGTAATCAGAAATAAATTTGCGACTTTGGTTTATGGTGGTACCGAAATGAAAGGATGGCTTCAATGTCCCACAATCGAGCAACGGCATTTCCGCCTACGAAACTGTCAGGGTTATTTTTACGTGACACCAACACCAACCCCCTCCACGTTATATCTGACAAGGCCCTCTTGCCAAGGGGGAATTACGCTGAAATATCCTGAGGAACGTTCTCTGTTAACACAGGGGTCGAACCTGGAACCTCTTGGTTGGTGGGCCAGCGTCTTACTCATCACTGACAACCCCCACCCCCTCCCACACACACACACACTCAAATTTACACCGTAACAACAGGACTTGTGGTCTTATTCAGGCGACAAAAACCACCATTGTGCAAAGAGGGGGCTCTTTAGCTGTGGAAAGAAACCAGAGAAAAGCTACGAGATTTGGCCAGGGGAAATGAAATGAAATGAAATGGAGTTTAACGTCCTACTGCTCTGCTCCGACTGGGTTAATGAAGGCCGGCATACACCATACAGAGGGCTATGAGGGAAATTTTGCCCGCGCAGCGCCACAATGGCCTACTCTTACATCGGAATCCAACCGCCAAGGCATCTTTTAGTGCATGCGAATGTATACATCAGACCTCAGTTTCTCGTCCCATCCAAACGACTATAGGTTGTCCCTTATCAGGCCCTCCGTCCTGCATTGGTCACTGAAAAGGGGAACAACGCCGGAAAATCTCGATAAACTTCCTCGGCCAACGCAAACAAACAAAAGATTCCGACAAACACTCGACAACAATGAAATAATAAATAAAGGTACCACGTGCGTAAAGAGTCCGAAATTTAATTTAAATGCATTGAGGAATAAAGTTCTGACCACCTAAGCATGGAGCAAATCTAACAACAAATTTATTTCTATATCACGTTGATAGTAATAATAATACAATTCCTTTGATGATAATGATAACGTCCTTGAGGATGATGATGATAATGATAATATCCGTGATGATAATTATAATGTTTCAGATGATAATGATAATATCCGTGATGATGATAATTATAATGTTTCAGATGATAATGATAATATCCTTGATGATGTTAATGATAATGTTTCAGATGATAATGATAATGTCCTTGATGATGTTAATGATAATGTCTCAGATGATAATGATAATGTCCTTGATGAAGTTAATGATCATGTTTCAGATGATAATGATACTGTCCTTGATGATGTTAATGATCATGTTTCAGATGATAATGATAATGTTTCAGATGATAATGATAATGTTTCAGATGATAATGATACTGTCCTTGATGATGTTAATGATCATGTTTCAGATGATAATGATAATGTTTCAGATGATAATGATACTGTCCTTGATGATGTTAATGATCATGTTTCAGATGATAATGACAATGTTTCAGATGATAATGATAATTTCCTTGATGATAATTATAATGTCCTCGATGATGATAAAGATGATGTTTCACATCACAATGATAATGTCCGTGTAGATTTTTACCAGACTGGCTCTATGAGTAGAGCACACATAAAGGGAAATAACTCTGTACTTCAACGTGCTGAAATTATTCAACTATTTGTAGCGATTCCGCTACTCATCTGTCAACGTGTAACAAAAGGAAGAAGTGTGGTTGAGTTTGTTGCGTGTACAGTCTTATTAAAATTAGATAACAGTTTCGATTCGTTTAATTTTCTTATTTTTACATTCAAATCAATACAGCATACAAATTATAACGAAACGAAATGGACGTATGATTGTTGCGTGTGTACATTCACTTACATTCTTCATGTGACAATTATTATTCTAAGAATAGGAAAAAACAAGTGATTCACAGGTTATACGTGACAAGCAGTAGTGTCGGCTTTCCAACCTCGTGGGTTTTCTCCGGGTCGTCCGGGTCCCTCCCACTGCTAAATACCTCTCCGCGCAAGCGAATTATTGAAATAAAATCGAACCATATGTTAGTCCTGAAATGACCTAGTTTGTGACGAGTGGACGTTAAAGTCGATCTCTCTCTCTCTCTCTCTCTCTCTCTCTCTCTGTCTCTCTCTTACAAAAAACAGGTGACTGGAATGAACTGGCTCTAACTATACTGTAGGGATCCACCTGCGAGAATATTTTGAAATATTGGGATCTCAATGGGGATTGTTGGCGTATTACTGGCCCCGAACATAACATTCAACTTCATCAGATACACATCTCACAGCCCATCAACTTGGCTAAATCTATTTGTTAAGGCCAACTCAATTTTCGTCAAGGTCGTTGACATGTAAATAGGTTAGGGCATTTGATTGTTGGATAGATTGTAGGTTAGAATAATATGTGAATTTCTTTGTAGTTATTATCATAACACGTGATTGGGCATCGTTAATTTGTGGGCAGGGTATTGATATTATTATGGTTGAAATTTCTTTTGAAGCATACAATTATGAAATTACGAAAGGTCACGTGTCGTTCTCGGAAACTCAATGGTTGTCATTAAGGTAGTGATTCTGTGTATCCCATAGCAACAGCGTTTGTATTGCAATTACCTCTCGCGTGACAGGAAATAAAGTTTCTTAATCAATAAAGAAAAGTATACTGTCATCGTACAGAGTTTCAAAATGGAAACCACCCTACGTATTATTTGTTGCATATTTTTAGCTTATTTATCCAAGTAGTTTGACGACAATAATGGGGAATGGAGGGTCGCCTCGCTCTCGGCAGATTGTGGGTTTCTGAAAAAAAGTATATGTACCTACTTGCTATAATGATGAAAAAAAAAATAAATAGAATCTAAAATTTCAATAAAGATAAGTTGAACTTACCTAAAATTCAAAACAGCACATGAAAAAGAAAAAAAAAAAACTTCGTTAGTTATTATGTTTTAAGGTAATAGTTAAGATGATAAAACAACATTGGGAACATTGATGCCATAGGACATAATACATTACATGCGAATACAACATGCAACCCCGAAACAGGCACTTGCAGGCACACACAGAATGGGAGAGAAAAGACAAAAGAATTAAGCAATAAATTATATTTATTTCACGTTGCTACAAATAAAATGTGTTAATTTTATTTTTCGTTAGTATATACCCTGCACCAAATAGGTTTGAGGGAGAGAGAGAAATAGAGAGAGAGAGAGAGAGATTATGTATAAACGTTAGCTTAGTGTGTACTGAAGTACGGTAGAGTTTTAAGAGTTATCCCCCTTTTTACATAAAACTAATCCACACTGCGATAACAAGAGTGTTCAAATAAATCACGAGCGTTATACTCCTGTAAAACAAAGCAAGCTTGTCCATTCTTATCAGTACAGATCGCATGTTTCCTGTGTAACATGTAATTTGTCTTAAGTATTTCTGGTATAGCATGTAACGTTAAACAACAGCTTCACATGCAAGATATCAAGTTACCGACGTCTCTAAGGTGATGTACCGCGGCATTTGTATCTGTATGGAATGTTACGGAATCCTTTGGGTGCATTGCTCTTATTATTAATTAATTGGGAGCCACGGTGGCCCAGGGGATCACGTGGCTAAGTGGGTAGGACGCTGGCTCGCTAGTCTGGAGGTCGGGTGTTCGATCCCTGCATTGGCCGAGAAAGTTCATCCCGATTTCCCGGCATGGTTTCCCCTTGTCAGTGATGCAGGACTGAGGGCATGACAAGGACAGCTGTCTAGTCTTTCGGATGAGACGAAAAACCGAGGCCCCGTGTATACATTGGAATGCACGTAAAAGATCCCTTGGCAGTTGGAATTCGATATAAGAGTAGGCGATAGTGCCGCTGCTCGGGCAAAATTTCCATCATAGCACACTGTATGGCGTATGCCCGTCTTCATTAGCCCAGTATAGGAGCAGAACAGTAGGACGTTAAACCCCATTTCATTTCATTTCATTTTGCCACGGTGGCCCAGTGAGTAAGACGTTGGCTCGTTAACCGGGGGTTCCCCTTTTCGATCCCTGCCTTAGCCGATAAAGTTCATCGGGAATTCCCGGCGTGGTCCCCCCCTCCCCTCCTTGTCAGCGGTGCAGGCAGGACGGGGGGCCCGGCAGGGGACAAAGTATAGTCGTTCGGATGGGACAAAAAACAGGTCCTGAACGACATCCTAGTGCACAGTAAATTAGACTAAATAACGCCAGTCCTAACCCTAAGCAAACAATATATCAAACCCTAGCCCTAACCCTTAGTAAATAAAACCAAGTAGTTATAAGAATCCCTAGCCCTAACCCTGGGATAGTGGAAAAAATCATTTTTAGAAAATCCAATCCTTAATAGGAAACACACTAATGCGACTCTCACTCGAGAGCCTCAAATTTATTCTTTTTTCTTCCGAAATAAAACTACCAGAATACCACAAGTGACACTGAAGGAAGACCATCAGCTCCACAAACACAAAAAAAACACCAAAAAACACCAAAAAACAGCGTAATCAACTCTGTTTATAAAATTAATGTATAGTGCTTATGTGGAGACTTACCCCCCCCCCCCAAAAAAAAAATCTTAAACCTAACCTATAATCTCGCCAACAATCACGTGCCCTAACCTTATTTACATCTCAACGACCTTGACAAAAATTGAGCCGGCTTTAACAAAAAGATTTAGCTTTAATTAAGAATAAATGTGTAAAGGAATCGGAAACTGATTAATTTAAGAATAATCAATGACTTCTAATATTCACGCGGAATTACAAAATATATCACCAACTCTTTAATTCCACTACGACATCTTTAATAAAACGTGACGGTCACAAACACGATGAAATTAATGGTTTTCCTTTTTCTCTTTCTTATTTATGTACGCATTCAATTGGATTCCTGTACATGTATTTAGGTCGTAGAAAACATTCTTGGTACAAGGAAGAAGAAAATTAAATTACAGCGGAACATCTGAAGCAAACACGAATCGCTCATGGGAGAATTTATTGAACCTCAATATTGAATTACGTCAAATAACGCGATGCTCGAGATAACACGTAATTTCTCGAGAGTATAAAATTTACACTAATGATCACAATTTAGTTATGTTTTTTTTTCTCAATTTTCTGAAAACTTGTTTTGTAATTTCAATCGATAGACGATGTCGTGATAAAAAACAACAAAATGAATTGTAGAATTAAAGGTCAAATCTTTAAAATATTATATTTAATGGCAATTAGCAAAAAATATTAGATTTTTGATTATTTGTTATTCAGCAATTAGACATGAAAAAAGGAAAGGGGATACAATATGGTATTTTTAGATATTTGTTTGTCTAATTTATAAAGAGAGAACTTTTTATGCGTTTGTTGGAATATTTAATCGAACAACAGAATTGGTTTTACCGGAGGTGATTTTAACATGATGTAACTCTAGCAGGTGATAATTAAACACCAATGGCTGAGAGAAGAAGAGAGAGAGAGAGAGAGAGAGAGAGAGAGCGGGTTAATGTCTTGTCAACAAGAGAGAGAGAGAGAGAGGAGAGAGAGAGAGAGCGGGTTAATGTCTTGTCAACAAGAGAGAGAGAGACTGCTTCCCAGCGCCAACCGGGATAATGATGAGACGGACAAACGCCATGTTAGAGGTGCTGTGAGGAAAATTATTCCCAGATCTCTGGCGCTACGGTCTACTCTTAATTCGAATTCCAACTGTCGAGAGAGAGAGAGAGAGAGAGAGAGAGAGAGAGCGAGACTAACATGGTTCAAGTTTATTTCAATAATTCGCTTGCGCGTAGGCGTCCTTAGCAGTAGGAGGAAACCGAAGGACCCGGAGAAAACCCACAAGGAAGACTCAGAGAAAACCCTCGTGGTTGGACAGGCGACCATACTCCTTGTCACGTACAACCGGGGACTCGAAACCATGCCAGTTGACTCAATGGCAGACATTTTGACACAACGCGCGCACGCGCTAACCGTTCGCACCCCCCCCCCCCAATGGCTGAGAGATTACCACAGGATTTTCCAGCGTGGTTTTCTGTTGTCAGTGGTGCAGGAAGAGGGCAGGGCCGGCGGAAGCAATTCTTGATTGGGGGGGGGGGGCTTCTAGTCGTTAGGATCGTACAATAAACCTTGATCACAGATGCAATTCGAAACGCCGTCATAGCACACTGTATGTTGTATGCCCGTCTTCATTAACTCGGTTGGTGCAGACAAGTAGAACGTTATCCATTTAACATCACCTACGCCGCCTACTCTTATATCGAATTCCAACTGTCAAGGGATCTTTTACGTGCACGCCAATGTGTACACGGGACCTCGTTTTTTCGTCCCATCCGAACGACTAGACAGCTGTCCTTGTCAGGCCCTCCGTCCTGAAACACTGACAAGGGAGAATCTCGCCCAAAAATCTGGATGAACTTTCTCGGCCAATGCAGGGATCGAACACCCGACCTCCAGACTAGCGAGCCAGCGTCTTACCCACTTAGCCACCGTGACCACCCTACCCCCTCCCCTCCCCTCCCCTCCCCTCCTCTCCCCCTCCCCCTTTGCGCAGACAAGTTGAACATTATCCATTTAACATCACATAACCGCAAAATCATTGGCGAAAAGGACGGGGAATGCTCACTAGTGGGTTCACTAGTCCGCGGGTTCATTAGTCCACCGATATCTATTATAGGGGTTGGGTTAGGGTTAGGTGCACTAGTCCGCGGGATAATTAGTCCAGTGCTTATTATAGGCTGCTTGAATATTTATCAACCAGTTTGTAGAAGTTCGATATTATTGCATGCGAAGAGGTCTTTTAATTTTCCACCAAAATCATACAATCGTCTTTCTGTATTGAAAACACCCGGCCCACGTGGGTTACATATCGCAGGAATTATGACAACAAGCAATTTATATGATGAAGTATTAGTCTGTGTCGTGCTTATAGGATAGTCATTATTCAAAGAGTGCGTAACGTCTTAAACTGATACAATCGAGACAACAAAAACATACCATGTGTATTATTGTTAAGACGCAATGGAATCTAAGAAATATGGCTGTAGTATAATAACGTACTTAAGTTGCGACAAATCCTGTTATTATCTGACAAAGTGTTAGCATCTTCCATATTTCAAACTTAGTGATATTATATTCTTTCCCCGTTAATGGTGCAATTCCCTGGAATGATCTTCCAAAAATAATGTGGGAACTACCTACATTTACAGAATTTAAATCTGTTTTAAAAACTTATCTATTTTATAAGTTGTACTAGTGGTGTGATCATAAATATACTCTCGAGATACTTTCCACATAATATACAATGTGACTGAACAGTGCTTAGGAATGACCATTGGACATAATGTAGCGCTATATAAGACAATTATTATTATTATTCTCGTAGGCAAGAATTGTAACTTGTGTGGTTAGTTTCCTTGTGAGTTATAGGGGGTGTTTGATGGCCGAATTGTTAGCACGTGCGCGCTGTATCATAAAGTCTGTCATTGCGTCAACTGGCGTGGTTTCGAATCCCCGGTTGTACGTGACAAGGAGTAGGGTCGCCTGTCCAACCTCGTCGGTTTTCTCCGGGTCCTCTGGTTTCACCCACTGCTAAAGACCCCTACGCACAAGCGAATTATTGAAATAAAATTAAACCACATGTTAGTCCCGAAATGACCTAGTTAGTGTCGAGTGGACGTTAAACCCCATCTCTCTCTCTCTCTCTCTCTCTCTCTTGTGAGTAGTACTGGTATTCTGGAAACAAAGATCTATCGACTTCATTGTTCGAGAATAGATTTCTGTCGTACATGGTCGCCATACTGTTTTGTAATGCGTTTCTACTCTTATTTCAATTTTATTAAATGGAATCAGAATAAATACTCAACAAAATTCTCGATGTATATTTAGTGTTTTCGACTAGTGTTTAGTGTTTAGGACTTAAAATGTCGGTCAACTATCTTAGTGTCTTTTCTCAAGTGGAGCTACCTGTACACAGACAGTCTATGTATAATATGTAATATTGGGTGTTGGTCGAGAAAGGTCCAGCGTGATTTTCCCCGGTGTTAGGTTGGTCAGATGTGACGTTGGTGTGTAGTAGATCGCTGCACTGGCCAAGAAAGTTCATCGGGATTTTCTGTCCCGGTTCCCCCTTGTCAATGGTACAGGACGAAATGTCTTGCAAGGGACAACATATAGTCGTTCGGATGGGACGAAACACCGCGGTCCTGTGTACACATTGGCGTGCTTGTAAAGATCCCTTGGCAATTAGAATACGATATAAGAGTAGGCCGTAGTGCCGCTGTCCGGGCAAAATTGCCCTCATAGCACACTGTATGGCGTATGCCCGTCTTCATTAGCCCAGTCCGAGCAGAAAAGTAGGACGTTAAACCCTATTTCATTTCATTTCGTTTCATACGTGTACGTGAAAGAACCCTTGAAATTTGGAATCACAAAAAATAGTAGGCTATGGTGCTGCTGTCCAGCCACAATTTAATTCATACATTAACCGGATTGTTGCAGACGGAAGGACGTTAAAACCCCATTTCATTTTATTTCATTCCTACTATTTTTTCAAAACATTTTCAAAAGTTTAAATTCTGGCAATTAGACATTGTTTTCTCGTCATTAAATTTGAGCCCAGACGAAATCCATGTGAGTGGTGATGAAGACATGGTTTAATGGACTCGTGGTTTGTAATTTGTGATGACAATAATTAGTGACAGATCAATATGTCTAACCTAAAATACGAGACAGAGAATATTATCTAAATTACACCGTTATAACTAACTTAATTACAGTTCTCATGTCAATACAAACTACTGGTGGTTATACGGTAATCAAAATGGTCGACCCTATACGGACACAGCTCACCAAATATTCCTTCGCCGTCACCCTTAGTCTTTCTCTCCCTTTCCCTTTTTCCCCCTTTTGCATGGCGATTTTTGTTGACTTTTTGGTGTAGAATCGAAGAAAAAGTGTTGAAAATATATTTTCTGCCAGGTTTTTGGTGCATATTCATGATTTTGAGGCGGAAGGATACAAGAGTTGAGAGGTTGGTTAGGTTGAAATGTAGGGTCAAAAATAGCATGTTTACTTGTCTCGACTTCCAGCTTGTGTATCTCAAGTTTTCCATGGTGAACCTCATACGTGCTTATGGGCAAGAGATTGCCACATGTTGCTCCATCTGTGGTAGAAAGCGTTCTACCCAACGGAAATTTGGGAAAAAGTTAGAACCAGTCTAAGAGACGAGAATTAACATTAAAGTCAATGGGGAAATCATTAGTGATCTGTGGCCATACCCGTCTCCATCAATGGTTAGCGCATGCGCGTTGTATCATAGCGTTTGTCACTGTGTCAACTGGCGTGGCTTCGATTCCCAGGTTGTGCCGCGTGCTGACAAGGAGCAGGTTCGGGAGAACTCTTCTTGCCAACACCGGGTTGGACCAAGGGATTTCCAGGTCAGCAAACCAACGTCTTATTCACTGAGCCAACGCGGCTCCCTCTTCGCGAATTGGTGAAATAATTATGTACTCTATTTTGTCACGCAATGACATTGTCTGTGTTTAGTGGACGTTCAACTCTTTCTTGTTTAAAATAAAATAGCATGCTGTGTATTCGAACTATAATATTCTATTCCATATAGTTAAGTAATTGATAGTCTTTAAAAAGGAAACAAGCTGGGTTTTGAAAAAAAGGATTATTTCCGATTCCATCTATATAGATAAGTAAAGGAAATAATCTTTCTTAGTCATCCCATGATCAAAGCATTCAACGTTTTGGAAGAGAGGCTGTTCCGGAAGTGTCTTTATATCAATTGTAAATAGTCAGTTCGTATGAATACATTGCTGATGTCTTTATCATAGAATACAATATGGCAGACCGGAAACCACGTGATGTATTTGTAAAATGAGACCATGTATTATCTCTTTGTTATACACAAAGACATTTTATGGGAAGTAGAATCTACAAAAATCAACATCGAAATTGTTCACGAGAATTTTATTTTTATTAGAGAGAACTACCGAAGTCAAAAATTGGCAAGAGTTGGTGGCTGAATGGTCTAACGCGTGTTCTTTAGAACATAAGGTCTGTTATTAAATCATGTTGTACGTGACAAGGAGTAGGGTCACCTGTCCAACCCCGTTGGTTTTCTCCAGGTCATCTGTTTTCCTCCCACAGCTAAAAAAACTCTCAGCGCAACCGAATTATGGAAATATAATTGAATCGTATGATCTAATTTGTGTTGTGTTGGTTTCGATTCAACCGGGTGTACGTGACAAGGAGTAGGGTCGCCTGTCCAGCCTCGTGGGTTTTCTCCGTATACTCTGGTTTCCTCCCACTGCTAAAGAACCCTACGAGGAAGCCAATTATTGAAAAAAATAGAACCATATGTTAGTCCCGAAATGACCTAGTTTGTGTTGAGTGGACGTTACCCCCCCCCCCTCTCTCTCTCTCTCTCTCTCTCTCTCTCATAAATTGGTTGATAAATATGGGAACTAACTGTTAAAACCGTAATCAACCATATCCGAACACAAAAACAATCCAGTGTTTACGGAAGAGTATTTATTGCGACGGGAAGAAATCCATACAAACTAATCCTGATTAAGGTAAATAATGATTAAAACTTATCGTCGTCATTTGCGGAATGTTAAATTACCTGAAAACTATAATATGATGAAAGCTTGGTTCTCGAAAAAAAACCCTATCCGGTCAATTCCGTTCAGTATTTATAAAGATTTGATGAACGGAATATTGGTCAACATTCGGTGTACCGTGCAAATGATATAAACGGAACATTGTCAAAGCAAGCAAAGTGCCGTTTATAGTCTTGCCAAAACAAAAAATCTTTGATGGGTTTGTTTTAATCCAAGTGTTGATATTTGGATTCTGTTTTTAATAAATGTTAAATAATCAATTTGAGCGGATTTTACCGGAGATTAAAGGAGCTAAATCGCCAATATTTGCGACCCAAAAATTGATACAAATGGGTCGCAACGCATATAATAATGTAATATGAATGTATATAAACTGATTTACATTCAATCGTTTCTGTTTTTACTGTAATTTCTAATCAGTTATGTTCGGCTAAATGCGCCAATGTCTCAATTAAATGACAATCTTTAACGTCTGGTTGTTCCAGTCTACACCGATGGTATTTATTTCGCATGCTCTCCAGTTAAGAATATAGCGTCACCATTTGACATGACTTGTGGAATATGTCTAGCCTCGTTCTTTGAGTCCCTTGTTCCAAATGGCGCTGAAACGCATTATGGTACACGATTCGTGTTCCAATGGTAAAATGTTTATTTTGTCTCGAATATTGGATATCAGAAGCCCATCTTTTCTTTGTAAGATCACAAGACCAATGTTGATTTGAATTGACAAATAATTCGTGTTTTCAATGTCCAAGATTTTTGATGATATTGAGTTAGAGACTTGGCTATTTTGAGTTATTACAAAATTAGATATTTTCTGAAAAATACAAATGACCATCATAAAGAGGCTTTAATGTATTTTTAGGCAGAACAAAATGAAAAGAAATGGAGTTTAACGTCCTACTGTTCTGCTCCAACTGGGCTAATGACGACGGACATACAGTGCTATTGCGGAACGTTTGCCCCCATAGCGGCTCTACGACCTCTCTTATATCAAATTCCAAGGGATCTTTTAAGTTCTCGTCCCATCCGAATGACTATACGCCGGGATTTTGGATTGTGTCAGCTCTTAAACAAGGTACTGATTTGTTTTATTCTGGCTTGTTCTATCTTTAATCATAAGGCCACATATGCTGTTATGGTTATTATCGTGGTTCCCCCTTGCCAGTGATGCAGGTCGAAGGGCCTGACAAGGACAGCTGTCTAGTTTTTCGCATGGGACGAAAAACCGTGGTCCTGTGTACACATTGGCTTGAACGTAAAAGATCCCCAGACAGTTGGAATTCGATATAAGAGTAGGCCGTAGCGCCGGGCAGAATTTACCTCATAGCACACTATATCGTGTATGCCCGTCTTCATTAGCTCAGTTCGGAGCAGAGCAGTAGGACGTTAAACTCCATTTCATTTCATTTCATTTCGTTATGGCATGGACCTTATAATACATGTATTATAAGGTCCATGGTTATGATTATTCTTGACGTTTTAACGAAGGTTTATACATTTAGTGGGTTCTTTCTAGTTCCTGCGTTCTTTCCGTTCCTTGTATAATATCGAAGATCAACCCGCCCCGCGCATGATGGACATACAGAATAAATGAGTAAGTAGGTCAACGATGGATAGAAAAGAAGATTTGATTGACAGACCAGAATGTCAAACAGGATTACAGAAGTGCGGAATTAAACCTTTAAGTATTCTTCCACACCAAGCCACAGAAACTAATCCTTAAAGCGCGAGTCAGACGTTTAATATTTGAATTGAGAACTTGACCGAAGACTTCGCTATCTGAAACCTTTCGACTCCTAATTCAAGCCTGGGGTTTTACTTAAAGATTTCACAGGATCAAAACAGGTCACAGTATTACTTTATAAGTTCAAGAGTCGTAGACGCCCTATATATTTGTTCTTTTCTCAAGTTGATTAAAGCTTTCCATACTCGAATCCTTACATTGGCGAACATTGTACGGTATCCAATACAGTCTCAGACGTTTACTGTGTGTTTTAAAATTAAAAGGAGTTTTCCCTTGTCAGAGTTGCGGGACGGAGGACCTGACAAGGACAGCTGTCTAGTCGTTCGGATGGGACGAAAAACCGAGGTCCCGTGTATACATTGGCGTGCACGTAGAAGATTCCTTAACAGTTAGAATTCGATATAAGAGTAGGCCGTAATGCCGATGTCCGGGCTAAATTTCCCTCATAGCACAATGTATGGCGTATTCTCGTGTCGATTAGCCCAGTTCGGAGCAGAACAGTAGGACGTTAAACCCTATTTCATTTCATTTACTAACCAGGACGTCCGGGGTTCGATCCCATTTTTGGCCGAGAAAGTTCCCCGGACTTTTCCAGCGTGGTTTCCGCTTGTAGCTGTTCGTACTGGGCGAAAAGGAGGAGTCCCTTATACACCTTGGTCTGCACATAAAAGAACCCTTGGCAGTTGGAAATCAATTGATGTCCAGGCAAAGTTTCCCTCTTCGCACACTGTATAGCATATGCCCAATTATTCCGCTTGGTGCAGAAGAGCGGGGCGTTCAACCACATTTTATTTCATGCATTCCAATTTGGTGTATATATTTATGTATCCAAGTCATCTGAACATTCTTTAAACAAGGGGCAGTGCTGGACTAACCATTAAAGGCTCAATACCACTCTTGTTGTAACTGAATAATATGTTCCTATCTTTATTCCGGTCAACAAATTGTACTATTTTACAATATTCCAATTAATTGATGATACAAATTTCATCTTAACACACCTAATATAAAAAATTGGAAAAATTCAACTAAATGATTTGAAAAGCCTGACGTAAAGCTATTCAAATGTGACTTGGATTTAAAAATATTTTTGAACCCTCTGGACAAGTAAAATAGGATTTAATGGATAATTTACACAACAGGTAGGACACTAACATATCTAGTACTTAGAATAAGGCTATTTTTTATTTTCTGGAGCTGTCAAGCCAGCAAGAGTGTTATTGTCCCTATTAGGAAAATAAGCACACAAGCTTAGGGCATCATGATAATGGGAACATCACGGGATTTCTACTTTGTTAGATGCCAAATTTAAAATATTTAATTTAAAAATCAATTAAAAACTTTCCATTAATTTTTTTAATTGTTTTTGTCTTTTCATACTGTTTCCTGTTTTGTCGCCTTTAATAATGACGTGTACAAATTCCAAGAAAAAATTTGATTTATGTTTTGAATTACATATATATGGGGGCAACAAAATCTTTGAAGTGCGTAGGGCCCTCTGTGGGTTTTAACCCGGTCCTGACAAGAGGTAGCATACGATATAAGCTTTTAATAACTTTATCAGTTAGAGCATTAACGGACTCGGCCAACTCTTAAGAACCAGTCAAATCCAATACAACTTTAACAAACAATTATTCATATATGCACGCGTGAAACATATAATCAATCAGAAACACACGAATAGTAATCAGAAATTTAAATTCTTCTATCTGTTATCTACGTTATTGACGTCATTGTTCCATTAGGGCACGAAACTAACTCCCTAATATTATCTTCTGTTGCATGACTAGCCATCACGAAAATATTCAAAATACGTATATCCTGATCGATCGACACCGCCTCCCTGGCTATTTATTCAGAATTTTCCGAAAGATTAAATATCAACCTATCAGAAAGAAGGGCGTCAGTGTTATATTCTGTTGTATGGATGGCCATACCCACGAAAATGTAAAATATGTATATCCTGAACCATCGCCCGCATTCTTTTCCTATTCCATACTTTTCTGAAAGTTTAGATACCAAACTATCATTTGACACTAATTTTATACATAAAAAATGTTTTTCTGGTAAAGTCAACCTGGGGTTCAATTACGAGTAGGGGGGTTGGATGACCGAATGGTTAGCATGTGCACGCTGTATCATAAGGCCTGTCATTGAGTCAACTGGCGTGGTTCCGAAGACCTGGTTGTACGTGACAAGGAGTATGGTCGCCTGTCCAACCTCGTGGGTTTTCTCCGGACCTTATGATACAGCGCGCACGTGCTAACCATTCGGCCATCCAACCCCCTCTGGACCCCCCCCCCCCCCACTCATCCAGCTTGTAGCTTTGTACAACTGATATTTAAAATCCCCTTGATATCGCCTTTAACGTGTAGTTGCTGTTTTGTAGTTTGGTGATGGATACTCTCTTGGTGTTAATCTGTTTACCACGGAATTACTCTCCCGGCTCGAGACACATCTAATCCGACCTAAAACTCTCTAAATCAAATTATTTAATCGATATGACCGACTGTTGGTCGTCTTGAGTTGATAGAACAGATCTGTCTCCAATTACGTACTTGCTAGTAATATTGGGACTCATCCGCGTTGACATATAACAGAAGTAACCGACATTTCAGACTCTGCTAAGATGTTTATTTGTATCATTGGTATTAGATAATGGTTTACTATAACAAAACAGGCTTTAATTTAATTTGGAATATCATAACTCCAATTACTAAAATATTGTATCCTATACAAACTCTCCTAATTTACTCAAGGCGAAACTGGGAAGCTTTAGCAATCTCACTAAGATCCTAAACTTTGAAACTCATACACTTTAGCACCCCACCAAAACTCTGAACTTACTAGCTACGGTCCCAAACTAAGCACCCTACACAAACTCCATTTATTAAAACACGGCGCTGAAACTCCTAAACTTTAAACTATACGTACCCTGTAACAAAAAAATCCGGGAAAAAACGTAAAAAGTTCCGGAAACAAAAATTACCAGGAAAATTTTATCCGTATTTGATTTTCCTGTAATTTACAGAAATTCCTTCAATTAACAAAAATTCCAGTTTCAAATACAAAAAAAAAAAAAAAAATCCTGGTAAATTTTTTTTCCAGAGCATGAAAGTGAAAAAAATGTTATTGAATTAGAGACAATTTACTCTTCGCTGTTGTAGCGTGCCCCAAGGGCTTACCATTGAATTAATACGCAGCCTCTTTCCGCTAACATAAGAATACTGAATATCCTAATCGGTTGACGAGAGCAAGGTAACATAATCCGCTACTTGTCAGTAATTAGACCAGTTAGAGGCCTTCAGATATACTATCAGTTTGCAGACATGTGAACTCTGCTATAGAGACAGCCCAGCTTACACTGGCCAATTGGTTATTCTATCCGGATTTCAGCGTGCTTGAGTACGAGATAATACAACCTACACAAGAATCGTTCGTTCTTTTATGAAGTTTTACGTCCAGTTGCACCAAAATATCGTAGACAAGTACACAAGGACGTTAAAACATATTTGTATACATTTATGTTAATACTTACAATCTGATTAACGCATGATGAATAGCAATACACATTATACATCTTATAAATAATGGAAATTAGATACACATGACATGTAATATACAAAAATTTACAAAATGTGATTCTTCATAATATGGTTTATAAATTCAAATGAATACTATTACATGGTAATTATTAGGAATGGTTATATATGTACACCATTACTTATCGTTGAGAGAGAGAGAGAGAGAGAGAGAGAGAGAGAGAGATGGGGTTTAAGTTTAACATCCACTCGACACAAACTAGAATTTGTAAACAGAAATAGTCCGTAATTTCTGTTCATTCCATCGTTTATCCCGTAAAATAACAGCATTAAGTCCCTACATTTCACAGAAATCACCTGTTTAATACTGAATATTCCATAAAAATACATAAAACACGTAATTTGAAGAAATAATACACACTTTCTCCGCCCCAAAACACCTTGCACTTTACCACCCTACAAAAGTCCTAATCTTTAAACCCTAACGATACTACCAATCTTTTTAACCCAACATAGCCCCCACCCCCACCCAATATATAAAAATCTGAACAAATTCATAAGTCCATGAACAAAATCTGACCACAACTTGCCCTGTCTCACACCAACATTTCAGAAATCATAGTTACCCTTCGTGATCAGACACAGTCTCTCGTTCATTCACTCATTATCAGATCAGTCGCGCATTCATTCACCCATTTGTGCTCTTTTTTATACCAAATATAATTGATTGATAGCGGATTTATTTGATCGGACGGTGATTACTTCAAATTATGTTTTATTACAAAACTACACAGACGTTAGCTATCATAAATGTTGTAACATTACCGTCAATTTACTGTTCGGTAAGTAATCATTTATTTATGGCAAAGTTGGTGGCGCTTAAAATGAAATTATGATATTCTTATAAACGTCTTGTGTCTGAGCAGTTTCCAAATATACTTATAAGGACACAATTTGATTAAAACACGGATCCTATTTCGTTTCGTTTTTTTATAGTTTAAAATTTCGTTTTATTTGTCTGTACTACAATAGGATCTGGAAGAGTTGTTATATAACATGCGTTCTGGATAGCGTATAAAAAACGAAACGGAATATAGATCTGTACTTTAATCAGGTGGATAAGGACAAGATAAAATACTTGTATTTCCGGATACTTGTCCCCCAAAGAACAGAGTTCGTCGGTCGGAAAATCGTTTTATTTTTTTGATAATTGATTTATGTTAGTGACGTTTGTAGCATATATTTCCAACTTAAAGGACAATATTGGTGTCAGTCATTGTAACATATGTGATAGAACTGGTTAAACAAGTTCCAAATATAATTTTAACACAGAGATCATTGCTACGATAAGATTTCAAGAAAGGGAAGCGAACACAAAAGGGAAACACGAGTTATCCTTCTATATAACTGGCTGAAGTGACGAGTAATAACAGATAAACGGGCGAAATTCTGCTCACCAAAAGTTGTTATATGAGATTGCGGGAGGATATCTGACAATTCAAAAAAAATAATTGACTGTCACTAGATAAGAGAAATGTATAGAATGAATGTACTGACTATTTCTATTTTTCTCGTTTATTAGTGAGCAGAAATTCGCCCGTGTATCACTCGTCAGTTCAGCCAGTTATATAGAAGGATAACTCATGTTTTCCTTTTGCGTTCGTCACTTCCCTTTCTTGAAATCTCCATAACGCATCTATCGTAGCAATGATCACTGTGTTAAAATTATATTTGGAAGGTGTTTAACCAGTTCTATCACATATGTTACAATGACTGACACCAATATTGTCCTTTAAGTAAAGATCTAAGAATATATAAATGGTGTACAAAGAATCTGAAATGGAATTTCACGTCCTCCGAGGCGATTAATTGCGTACATGTATTAGACATGTATAGGCAAGTTTATGATACGTAGACTAAAGGTCGAATTTCCATAAACATAAAAGTGAAAATACTGCTTAATGTGTTATAAATAGGACAAGTGGGATTTAAAACTGCACGCAATGTCTCTGAAGCTCAGGAGGGAATAATATTTTGTAATAGCAAGACGGTCCAAACAATTTAACAAGATCTAAGAGAAGAGATTAACATCTTTTACTTTTTTTCATTATCTGGATCATGATCCTTATGATAATTAAATGTCGAGACATTGAAGGAAATGAAACGGAGTTTAACGTCCTAGAAGTAGAACAGTAGGACGTTAAACCCCATTTCATTTCATTTACTGTTCTGCTCTGAACTGGGCTAAATAAGACGGGCATACGCCATACAGTGTGCTATGAAGGAAATTTTTCCCGGACACCGGCACTACGGCCTACTCTTATATCGAATTCCAACTGTCAAGGGATCTTTTACGTGCACGCCAAAGTGTACATGGGACCTCGGTTTTTCGTCCCACCCGAACGACTAGACAGCTGCTCTTGTCAGGTCCTCCGTCCTGCATCACTAACAAGGGGAAATCACACGGAAAATCTGGATGAACTTTTTCGGCCAATGCAAGGATCGAACACCCGACCTCCAGGCTAGCGAGCCAGCGTCTTACCCACTTAGCCACCGTGACCCCCCAGACATTGAAGGTAATCATGATTGAAGGTAATGATAACTGGAGTTCGGCTTGGAAAGAGGTCACTGACTGATCCATTCTATTTGATATTTGTAGCTGTGAATGGGCGTTGATCGACGTCACTTCCGCCTATCTAATTCCCCCAAAATGCTTTATTTAATATGTTGGTTATAGCAGTGCAAGAAAGCATCAAGGAGAAACAGAGACCGGCAAACCCCGGAGCAAGACCAAAAAAGCACACCAAAGTGAAATCGCACCGGGATTTTAAGAACATAAATAGATTGTACCTACTGGTCAATGAAATGAAATGTAATGGGGCTTAGTGTCCAACTTTTCTGCACCGATTGGGCTAATGAAATCGGGCTTACGCCATGCAGTGTACTATAGGGAACTTTGGCCCGGACCAAGGCTTCTTTTATGTGAACGCCAATTTGTACACGAGACCTCGGCTTTTGTTTTGTCCCGGCCAAGCGAATAGACATTCTTCATTGTCGGGTCGTCAGAGAGAGAGAGAGAGAGAGAGATCGGTTTAACGTCCACTCGACACAAACCAGATCATTTCGGGACTAACATATGGTTTAATTTTATTCCAATAATTCGCTTGGGCGTAAGGGTCTTTAGCAGTGGGAGGAAACCGGAGAAGACCTACGAGGTTGGACAGGCGACCCTACTCCTTGTTACGTATAACCGGGGAATCGAAACCACGCCAGTTGACTCAATGACAGTCCTTATGATAGAAAGCGCACCCGCTAAACATTCGGTCATCCAACCCCTCTCATGACGATGACCTAAATACAAACATTATGTTAGATGTGTGCAATCTGTTCGCCTTAGGTTATGACACACAACTGGTTATCGATGACGAACTTAAAACTGGTGCTTCCGTTATATTAGTCTCCCATTTTATTCCTGTCTGCAGGATGTGTACACTAATGGCTTTTTCGTAAATCTACTTACCACGAAAACCATAACTCTATAAGTATACCCATTATACCATCTTTAAATACACACGGACACTTTCTAAACATTTAGAATAAATCTCCCTATATTAATACTAAAGATGTGGGTGTGCATTAACCATAATTTCTACTTTCCATTTATATACTGAAGCACAGTTTCTTGATCAGTTCATTCATACAGGTTTCAAACTACACACTTCAGTGAAATAATACTATTCATTTACTAACTAAAATTTGGGTTTTATCTTTAGTTAAGATTTTGAGAAACAGGGCCCAGGTCAAGAAACCGTGCTAGAATGAACAAATTAAAAGTAAGTTTATAGTTAATAGATGCCCATTGACGCAAATCCGGTTTGTGGATTCTTTAATTTTGAATAGCGATTTAGAATTCAAATAAGCAATATTTAACTTTGGTGATGACGATAAGTTAGTCCCGAAACGACCTAGTTTGTGTCGAGTGGACGTTAACCCCCCCCCCCCTCTCCCCCCCCTCCCTCCCAAATCAATTTTCAATGGAGTTAGTGGTATACCAATTACGGTCTTAAAATACACAGGAACGCTATCTAAAGATTTAGAATAATCTCCCTATATTAAAGGAATATTTTTGTAACAGAAGAAAAACATTCTAGAACGCAACTATAAAATTATCGAATAATCTCTATATTAAAAGAATATTTTTGTAACAGAAGAAAAACATTCTAGAACGAACTATAAAATTATCGTAATTTGTTTCATTTTTGTAATGGTGGGCGTCCATTATAACCATAAATCCTACTTTCAACTTATACATGGAAGCACAGTTTCTTGACCGGTTCGTACACACTAGTTCGGTCCTTAAAGCTCCATCCCGGCGAAGTTTCTCGGTCAACAAACGGATCGAACACGGGAACTCACGGTTAGCCAGCCAACGTCTTACTCACAGAACCACCGTGCCTAATCGTATATTGAGCTTTTACTAATCATGTATAAAATGATAACCAAATATATTAATTTGTGAGTTGATTCATTTTGTAAATTGATACATTTTGTAAATTGATACATTTTGTAAATTGATACATTTTGTAAATTGATACATTTTGTGAGTTCATTCATTTGATACATTTTGTGAGTTCATTCATTTAATACATTTTGTGAGTTGATACATTTCGTGAGTTGATACATTTTGTGAGTTGTGAGTTGATACGTTTTGTGAGTTTATACATTTTGAGTGTTGATATGTTTTGTAAGTTCATTCATTTGATACATTTTGTGAATTGATAGATTTTGTGAGTTCATTCATTTTGTGAGTTGATACATTTTGAATAACTTTATACATCTTGCGACTTGGTACATAGCTAAGTGGGTAAGACGCTGGCTCGCTAGCTTGAAGGTCCGGTGTTCGATCCCTGCATTGGCCGCGAAAGTTCATAGGGATTTTTCGACGTGGTTTCCTCTTGTCAATGGTGCAGGGCTGAGGGTCTGACAAGGGCAGCTGTCTCGTTCGAATGGTACGAAAAACCGAGATCCCGTGTATATCTTGGCATGCACGTAAAAGATCCCTTGGCAGATGGAATTCGATATAAGACTAGGCATAGTGCCGCTGTCCGGGCAAAATTTCCCTCATAGCACACTGTATGGCATATACCCGCCTTCATTAGCCCAGTCGGAGCAGAACAGTAGGACACCAAACTCCATTTCATTTCATTTCATTTTGACTCATTCTGAAATATAGACAGGTAAAAGATCCCTTGGCAGTTGGAATTCGATATAAGACTAGGCATAGTGCCGCTGTCCGGGCAAAATTTCCCTCATAGCACACTGTATGGCATATGCCCGTCTTCATTAGCCCAGTCGGAGCAGAACAGTAGAACTTTAAACTCCATTTCGTTTCATTTCATTTTGACTCATTCTGAAATATTCTGAAATATAGACACCAAACGTCATCGTGGGAAAAATAAATCGATTTCGTTATATCACATTGTTTATAACCATTTATTTACCCATTTGTCCAATACACACCAATCTAAGACAATATCGTGGTTGATTTTTTATATACAACTTCGGGGTATAAAATAAATGAGAAACACGACTTGAAGTAGAGAAAAAACGACAAAATCTTATTTGTTTCTGTCGATGGCCAGGAAATGATGTTACAGACTGAAGAAAGGGGAAAATGAAAATAAATGAATTTTTGAAGAACGTAATGGAGTTGCGGATAGGAAGAAAATTATCTGTTCAGATGGAGAAAAAAACCGGATTATATATAATGACGCAGTAGTCTAGAAGATCCTAAGTAACGTTTTATCTTTTACAATAAATCCTTTATAAAAAATTCCTTGGTTATCTAATGTAGGTTGATTTCATGGGTGACATTTCAATCTTGTTGACGTAACTATTTCTATGTCCTCTAATGCAGGTTAATTCCTTTGGTGGCATATGAGCTTTTGTGGTGAAACCCCCCCCCCCCCAACTTGCCATTAATGTCCATGGGTGGCATTTAGTCTTGTCGACATAATTAAACATACATTATGGGAGATTAGATAAAAAAAACTGTCAGTTCTCAGTATAATAGTTAAAAACTAGATAATGTGAAGGCAATTTGCTGAAAATTTCAGTCAAATTGATCCACTCTGAACCGAGATTTTAGCGATTAAATTTTGGGTCTAGCCTTGATCATCATTACTAAAGTCGGTAAGATAAAAAAACATAGTCTCGATTATCCATTTTTTGATTTAATTAATTATCAATGTTCGTTAAGCAGCAGATAGGATTCTAATCCAGAATATATCGCAGGCTAGCGCTGACATCGATAGTTGATTATGGTCTGGATAAGTTAATTAATGTCTATTTAATAATTTAGATAACATTTCAGACGGAAAGACCTGCAATTGGCAGATTTAGCTCGTGCATAATGTATGTTTACTTCATTGATCCTATATTGCAGCTTAATTCTATGGTTGTGACATTTTCATTTTAGTATTGTCGACATTAAATAATCCCTTATCCTAAAATGCAGGTTAATTTTATGGGTGACATTATAGTTTTGTCGACGTACATAATTCCTTGGTCCTCTAAAGCGGGTTACTTCTGTGTTAGTATTGTCGACGTAAATAATTCCTTGGTCCTCCAATGTAGGTTACTTCTATGGGTGACAATTTGTCGTCCTTTTGATGACGTACACACACACAACATGTAATGGACACGGGATCCTAGAAGATTGGAATGGAGCTGAACTGCCCCTGGAATGGAGCTGAATTGCCATTGTAAATGTGGGCGATTTGATACCTCTGAGTCTACAAACTTTGGAATCTAAGGCCAACGGCTCTGTTAAACTACCCCAACAGCCTTCTGTATTAAAAATCATGGGTGGCATTTTAGTGTTCCCCTGTCGACGAGATCTGCCAGAACTGGACTGGAGCTGAACTGTCCAGTGAATGCATTCCAGGGAGATAATTTTGTTCCCAAAACGGTGTCCCCATTTACAAAAATTTGTCGAGCGTCTATTCCGGGCCTGGATTTAATATGTAAGTGTGGACGGTTTGATATGACATTCAGATAACAATTAGATCGAACCGAAATGCTCCTACAATCCGTTCAATATTTGACCAAACTTTGGAATCTAAGACATAAAACCCCTCTGCTACCCTAACAGCCTTTCTTACCAGTCAAAAAAATTGAGGCAAATATCCTATTACGGCAATAACGATCTCATATATATTTTACTGTAAATTAAAGACATGGATTGAAAAACAAATGGGGCGTACTTAAAATACAGTCGTTTCAATACATTTTTGAAACATTGTAATCTAAGGCCTACAGCTCTAATATCTTACCCTAACAGCACCATATACTAAAAATCAAGAATTCGGCAAATAAACACATTATGGCAATAACGATCTCCCATATTTAGCTGTCAATTTGAGTCGAGAATTTACAAACTGATTGAAGTCTTTATCCGACTTGTGAGGGACATTAAGAAGTTTAAAACCGTATTAACAACCGCCAGAAACAACTCAATGTTGCCATTTCCGTTGAAATGGGGACATATTCTGTGAATTTAAAGGACTATTAACCACGTTTTAATCTGATTGAAAGAAAAGTTCCACAAGAGATAAGTAGAAATCATGTCTCCTTTCTCATTAAACATTCAGACTAAAATATAGATTTTTACATTTCAGTTATCGATTACTTCTGAGTAATTTACCTATTTTCTGCGGACCGTGTTTCTTTGCGCGCGCAGCAAGGAGCATACGAATTGATGTGCCATATTAAAAAGCATCAGCTATGAACCAACTTTTACTTAAAACAAAACGAAATAAATAATAATGTGCCCACGCACTAGTTTTGCAAGGAGCATACGAATTAATGTGCCATATTAAAAAGCATCAGCTATATGCCTCGACTTTTTCTTAAAACAAAATGAACAATAAAAACAAACAAAACAAAAAAAATGTGCGCGCACACAAGTTTTGCAAGGAGAGCACGCATTAATGTGTCTTTTAAACAAAAATCCTGAATAGTACAACCCCAACTTTTACTTAAAAAAAATGAAAAAAAATGTGCTAATTGCCAATACAGTTTTATTAGCCATGAGGGATATGCCAGTGTCAACACAATCTTGAAACAATTTCAAGTTTTGATTTACAAGAATATTTATGTTATTGTCAAAGGAATACAATTTGCATACCATTAGATTTTTGCGCACATTGCTATGGTCTCTTGTCCGCTACAATTTTAACGTATTCCTATCGGCAACAGTCTTCTGAAAACTGGTCGATAAACGTTTACAAAATCTGGACCAATCTTGAGGAATGTTCAATCGCGATTTAATCTTCATGTTTAGGTAATATAAAAGGCGACTCGTCGTTTCTGAATATATATTGTAGTATTTAAAGTAGCTAAGTCTCTAACTCAATATCATCCAAAGTCTTCGACATTGAAAATACGAATTATTTGTCAATTTAAATCAACATTGATGTTGTGATCTTACCGGAGAAATATGGACTTCTGATATCTAATATTTAAGACAAAATAAACATTTTACCATTGGTACACGAATCGTGTACCGTAATGCGTTTCAGCCCCATTTTTAACAAGGGACTCGAAGAACGAGGCTAGACATATTCCACAAGTCATGTCAAACGGTGACGGCATATTCATATCTGGAGAGAATGCGCAATAAATACTGTGTAGACTAGAATAACCAGACGCTAGAGATTGTCATTCAATTGAGAATTCTGTCATATTTTGCCGAACATAACTGATTTGAAATTAGAGTAAAAACGGAGACGATTGAATGTAAATCAGTTTATATACCTTCATATTACACTGTTATATGCGTTGCGACCTATTTGTGTCAATTTCTAGGTCCCAAATAATAGCGATTTAGCTCCTTTAACTGGATAATTTTTGAATAACCCCTTGGTTTCCAACGATCTTCGTTAAGTTGCAGCCATGAACGACTGATTCCGGACACGAACGGTTAATTCCGGTGAGAAACGAACTTTCCACAAGAAGGGGGAGAGAAAGGGGGTTTAACGTCCACTCGACACAAACTAGGTCATTTCGGGACCAAAACATGGATTAATTTTATTTCAATAATTCGCTGTGCGCGTAGGGGTCTTTAGTAGTGAGAGGAAACCGGAGGACCTGGAGAAAACCCACGTGGTTGGACAGGTGACAGGGGAATCGAAACCACGCCGGTTGACTCAATGACAGACCTTATGTTACAGCGCGCACACGCTAACCGTTCGGCCATCCAACCCTCCCACCCACCTACATGCTATAAAGTATTGGAGTAACATTACATGAACTCATCTCGGTATGTATATGAGAATCTCCTTTCAAGATAACAATGTTTTTTTAGCACCTGTCAAACTGAAGAAGACTTGGCGTGAAGGGTTCGACACTTACCATTAAAAACATTGGCTAATCTGTTCTTTTTGCGATAAAGAAATCGATCTTCTTTGCTTCTTTAGGATTTAATACATATGAACACATACCTTCAACGGTTTAATTTTATATAATGAAACATTCTGAACACAAACTTTAACGTCCTCGATGGTCATTTGAGAGATTGTTAATCATTAATCGGCACCTATTAATTTAGATATATTAAAGGATAATATTGGTGTCAGCCATTATCACATAATTATGTGATAGAACTGCTTAAACATAATTTTAACACAGAGGTCATTGCTGAATTAACGAGCTACAACAGATACCCGGGCGAATTTCTGCTCACTAATAATTACTTCGAAGACCAAAAGCTGTTATGTGAAACAGTGGGAGGATATCTGAGAATTCAAAAAATGAATTGAATGTCACTAGATAAGATAAAACGAGAAAAATAGAAATAGTCCGCACATTCCCTTGTTTTTATTCATTCTATATTTATTTTTCTAGTTTCATCTTATCTTGTGACAGTCAATTCCTTTTTTGAATTATCATATCAGATATATATCCTCTCACATAACAACTTTTGGTCTTCGAAGGAATTATTAGTGAAATGGGGTTTAAGGTCCTGCTGTTTTGCTCCGACTGGGTTAATGATGACGAGCGCTACGGCCTACTCTTATATCAAATCCCAACTGCCAAGGAATTTTTTACGTCAATGAGGTCTCAGTTGTACCATAATTATTAGTTTCAAAATGGCCTAGTTTGCGTCGGGTGGACGTTAATCGCAGTCAGTAGTAACGGTCATCTAGCTTTGTTTTACACTTGACAACATGAAGATGGTTAAAGGAGGATAATTGCATTTATTAAACGATGCAATTGTGCTAATTCCCGTCTCATATACCCTCTACATTTGACAATTATCTGGCAATCTAACCGGAATTCGTTCCTTCCTATATTCTCTTCAGTCCGGTATATCGGAACCTCTCAGCGGCGTTTCAGTAATCAACAAATTAGGCGGTCTCTGTAGCATCTGGAGCTTACAGGCAGATTCAAATTTTTTACCGCTCGAGGATTTTAACAAAACGAAAACTACTCATTTAAACAGCTGACCTTTCGAAATAACGCCTCGATTTCAAATTGTCTTCCCTCGCGTGTGATTAAAGAACAATAATTTATATAAATGCCTGTCGACGAAATTGTGCTAGATTCTCCAAATGTCATCAAAGACGTGGCCTCGAGCTGAAATCATGACAAGTTAAAAGTTTCGCGCATCATCATGGTCTTTTTTTTTTTTGTTAAAGAATATGTTTTTTTTTTTGTCGGAAACGGATGATTATTTTCTGTCAAGATGTCGCCATTATTGCAAAAAATAGTGTAATATCCGTTGAATTCTTTTCGTTTCGTTTCCTGTATAGAATTGATTGCTTTTTGAATACTCTTTAACGTTAAGTAGACGATAAATAATTATAAATAAAACTGAATTTCTTCATATGCGCAAATCTCAATTTTCTACTTCAACAAAATGAATAAATGGATTCCCAGAGGCATGAACTAATGACCAATGTTTAATTTGTAAAATTTGCAGAAATACAGGAATGTGTCTAAAATTTCATTTCGGCTTCGAATAAATGAAACTTGACGTCCTTGAAGCGAAATAAAGCACAAATCAACCATAATATCCCTAAAGCTGCTAACTGCTTCTACTTTTTGTTCTGACCAAATGCTACTTCAATTTAATTAAAACACAGATCCCAGTTCGTTTCGTTTTTTATAGTTCAAAATTTAGTTTTACTTGTCTTTACTACACTAGGATCTAAAAGAGTTGCTATATTAGCGGCGTTCTGAGTAAAGTGTGGGATTAGCCAATGAAACGGTCTGTTACGACGATTTCTTGGCGTGCGATGCGCGGAACTGTGGGTAAACCACTAGAAATGTCAACACTGATTGACGCGACCTTCCAGTACAACCGGTCAGATCTTCGTGTAGTGGAGGCCATCGAAAGTATAAAAAAAACGAAACGAAATATAGATTTGTATTTTAATCAGATTCATGATACTCAAAATGTCTTAGGTCTGGCCTGTATACGAAAACGGCTCTCTACCGCCTACAACCGGGGAATCGAAACCACGCCAGTTGACTCAATGACAGACCTTATGAAACAGTGCTCACACACTGACCATTCGCCCCCCCCTCCCGCCCTCTTAGGCAGACAGGCCCTTGAAAACAAAGGAACCTTTGCATAGTACTGAAATAAAATAAAAACAACGGTAGGTAATGTCTGGGTTTGAAAATATTTTATCCAAAACTTATAGGTAGCCGCTGGCTTGTTTACAGCGTACAGTGAGGATGCTGAATGTTGTAAAATGTTCAATTCATCACATCTTGATCAATACTGAACAGAACGTGACAATTGTTGGACTGGTATGCTTTTTCGAGTCGCGAACCAAGTTTTCACAATGTGGTAGTTTTTCAAGGGATTCTACTTTCACAAGATTGTAGTCTACTACAAATGGCGACCTGTGACTTTAAATTCTTAGATTAATAAGGAGGGTTAAAGGTCAATTAATGACGGCAATCGACAAATGTTTCTGACTTGTATGATAAACTCTTTGCCAATACCTTCGTCTTTACTGCACTGCTACGACGACGGAAAATGGTCTCAGAGCCCGTCAAGATCATCCTAAGCGTGGTGGAAACACCAGATATCCTGCTGTGGTCTCCATGGTCGCTAATAATCGCCGAGTCACGGTGTTTGTTTTGAGCATGTTCAAAACAAACGGCAAGGATCTGCGATCTGACCTGGAAAACTGCGAGAACGCGGCTTTTTTCAAGTATGTAATTTTTTGGGACATTTTCTCGCATAGTGCTCACTTTTACAGGCGGCTTTGTGCATTTCCTGGTCGCCGTACGGTCGCAGCAGCGCGGTAAGGACGCCACCCCGTTCTGACTGGGTCATTATTTAACTAAAGCGTTAACAACAAATGGCGGGTTTCGACCACTGTTTCTGATTTGTATGATAAACTCTTTGCTTATTTAACTAATGTGTTAATAACAAATACTTACAGTGCTTAATTGTGGAAACGGTTTCTAGGTTTGGTTGGCAGATCTGATCTGTTTGTGACATTGATTGATCAGTAATTAAACGATTAGTCAATCTCGGTTTTTTTCTGTTTACCCCCCCCCCCCACCACCACCACCACTTATTCCTGTTACATTCTAATTGCTTTAACTTCTAATAGTTTAGAAACCATGATTAGTAATAAGTATGGTTTCACATTGTACATAAATATAGACCCTCAAGTTTACTAAATGTCATTGATTGTTGTCCAATATAACTGTGTCAGTTTAGTTTAAAGATGCACGTATGGCGTATGTCCGTCTTCATTAGCCCAGTTTGGAGCAGAAAAGTAGCGCGTTAAACCCCATTTCATTTCATTTCATTCATCAGCCAAACCTGAATGCTTACAAGTTCAGGAATATCCCCCAGCAAGCATGCATCATGTATAAACAGACCGACACCTACGCTCGAGGGGTTAAATTAGCTGGATATGGATTTGTACATGATAATCCGAAATAAATGTCTAAATACACACACATGAGAGCTAGTGATGTTCTTGGTCTGAATGTTTACAGGTTCAGGAATACCCCCCCCCCCCCCCGACCAGCAAGCATTTCATTTCATTTCTATTTTGACCGAGCTTATAAGGTCAATAGACCTTATTTAGTTTTAACAAGTTAGCGCCTATTATCACCTCTTAGCACCTATTTAACCTACATGACCGAAACATCTGTCCACGAAATATTGGACTGCGTCAGTCAGTTTATTAGTCGCAGCGACAAGATTTCTGAAGGACATACGTCACAAGATTGATCCGAATAAAGTTTTTTTCTAACATACGTTTTCTTAACATATTTTATAAAGGAGGGTGTGGGTTGGGGCTATATCTAAAATAATAACATGAAGCCAGAAAAAGACCCGCAATGGGCAGATGTAGCTATTGTATATTATCTCTTTAACACGGGTGGTCTACGAATCATTAAATACGAAGCAATTTATTACTTAGCCACCACAAACTAGGGCTTACCACGACTTAAAGATACATTATGTAAGATTTAGATATCAAACTGACCATTCTTGCTATAATAACTCAAGAATAGATAATGTAAACTACTTCATTCTGAGCCAAGTTATCACTGTTTGTAGTTTTGACAAGATGTGTGCATTGTGGTAACCAGGCCACTGGTATATTCGAGACTTAGCCTCGCTTTCCCATTTTTAAATTCAATTTTTTAAATCGCGAACCATTCTAATCTAGTTAAAATCTCGAGTATCCGATGTGATCGACAGTTGATTATGGTCTTAGCCTAGCCTTCCCATATTTAAATTCAATTTTTAAATGGCGAACCGTTCTAATCTATTTAAAATCTCGAGTAGGCCTATCCGATGCCATTGAGAGTTGATTATGGTATTGTTTTGTTAATTAATGTCTAATTAATAATTTAGATAACATTTCAGGCCTAAAGAAAGACCTGCAATAGGCAGATTTAGCTCTTGCATAATCTATGTAATGGCCTTAAATAGACAAATTTAGCTCTTGAATAATATATGTTTACCATCATTTAGCGACTCAAACAATTAGACGTAATTTTCCCTAGACGCATTTTACCCTGTATTATAAACAATGACAAAAGCATCTCTCAGAATAGTATTGTTTGTTATAATATTCCTAAAAGAGATTGTTAATAAGCTGATGATGTCTATGAAAGAACAATACATTCATTCAAACCGGTTTTCAAACTTCAAATTAACGTCGTATACCTGCATTTAGAAACATCATGAATGTCAACGAAGAAAAAAAAAGCATGCATTTGGGACGGTGGTTAATTTATAGTTAAATGACTTCATATTTCTTCAACTAAAGAATGTATAATGGCAAAATACCCTTGAGACGCCATTTTATTTACATATTTATTGACATCATATTAATATGGTTCCTATGGCAACCCCAGCTGTGGCTTGAAATTCTGCCTATAAGCAATTTGTTTAAATTTGCATTATGTGCGATTTAGATAAAGATCTTATCGTTCTTGCTGTACATTAATATTTTAAAAATAGATATTGAAAGGTGAATATGTTGAAAATTTCATTCAAATTACTTTATTCTGAACGAAGTCATGATTGCTTGACGTTTTGCCAACTAGCCTTGATTGCCAAGCATCTTTGCTATGGTAATATATGATAAAGTCTCGATTGTCCAGTTTAATGTTAAGCGATTATCTGGACCGGTTGGTCTAATGCATTCAATATTTTAGCCACCCAATGATCTAGAGGGTTTATTATGGACTAGTATTTTTACTAAATATTCAAATAATAATCCATATCAAAGTTTGTGTTTGTTTGTTCACAGCAGGAAACCAAACAGTTTAAAATAACTTTATAATTTATTTATGATAGTTTATTTCAAAATAACCTTTATAATAAAATAAAACCAAGTACGAACAATCCAAATAGTATAGTTTGGTTATTGGTACTTAACATGTAACTATAAAAAGCTACTGGGTTTCAGGTTACCTCGTCTGTTTTGTACCAGATATTTAATAATGCTAGTTTATTTTATTCCAAGCAGTATTTGATAATGAAAATATAAAACAATAAATTAATGATCATTGTATTATTATAGAATTTATGAGGAGACATATTCTGTAATATACCATACCCTCCGGAAAACTCTTTATTTTTCTGATACATTCTTAACCCTAAATGAAAACTATGGGGGACATCCACCCATGCAATACAGGTCCCAACCAATACTGTCAACAGTTGTTATAGGTAGTGATGGGTGTCATGTACAACACATGGTATGCTAATCTTTTCTCCAATATCTTATACAACTTCTCATCTGAGGAGTTCACGTGGTGTCCAATCGGCAAACAGCTATGGCAATGTTGTGTTGCATCCGATTGTAAATTTATAATTACGGATGTAAAATGTTTCGATATACCCCAGTTGACTGGTGTGGTGCCCATTCTGTCCCAAATAAAAATATTATAAGTATGTGCTTTTCTTCGAAGCTAGCCGTATCCAATCTTAATGAGTCCATTACCGTTTCTGAGATGCATGTATTTATGTTGATTGTGTTTGGGAATTTTCGAAAATATACCCCATACAGTGTGCTATGCCCGGACAGCGGCACTACGGCCTACTCTTATATAGCATTCTAACTGTCAAGGGATCTTTTACGTGCCAATGTTACACGGGACCTCGGTTTTTCGTCCCATCCGAACGACTAGACAGCTGTCTTTGTCAGGCCCTCCGTCCTGCACCACTGACAAGGTGGGGAACCACGTCGGAAAATCTGGATGAACTTCCTCGGTCAATGCAGGGATAAACAAACACCCGACCTCCAGGCTAGCGAGATTATTAATAGGAAGTAATGACTTACCTGTTGAAATAAGAAGTTGATGGGGGTGGGGAAGATTTGACAGCTCGTAATGGGTGATGTTTATTGGCCCGTAATACAGCTGATGTATCACTGCTTAACTTTCGACGTCGTTTTTTCATGGAGGAGAAAGCCCGTCGTAATAATCCCAAATTAGCCTTAATATCCTCTTCAAAAACATCATCCGCTTCATTCGTCAAGTCCGTTAAAGATCCAGATTTAGATTTACAGTTCACTATCAATTTGGAAGACATTTTAAAAGTATTAGTTTCTCTTTGTATTTTAACAGAGATCCTACAGTTGTTTGAAGCGTTAGCTAAAGGTCTATGTGACTGGGTGTTATTTTCTGTAAATAACACATCAATTTTTCACATTAATGTCTAAAAAAACACTTAAATCCACAAAATGTCGTTTTGAACACGAAAAAGTCACGATGTAAATTATATAAAGTTCCGATTATCTATTCTAAAATGACTATGAACTGTCCAGAGTTGGTGGGCGTATACGAAGTTCTTTTATATCAAACGACATAGTCTCCGCCCCATTGTGGTCCTGCTTATTACTGTTCACAGTTAGCATAAGAATAAACGCTCTGTATTGTTTCTTATTTAGCGACCGTCGCTAATATTATGACAGTTTTTCAATGATAATCATATATATCCCAAGTATGTAACGTTGTTTTTAAATGTCATACCATTATTGTTTTTTTTCCTGTCCAATGTAACCTAAAATAGAATTAACTACCTTAATTAATACACAGTAAAAAACACGAATCATCTTTAATATGCATCATTACGAAGAACTGAAGACAAATATTCCATATTTAGATCATTTTTGTTATCGGATATTCAACCATTTCTATTCTAAATACACAAAGCCAGCAATATTTAGCGGACACTATCTGAATAAATCTAAACTCGACATTTATCTCAAATATTGCAATTAAAAACCACGGAGAGCGGACAGAGCCAAATCAACATGTGTTCTTCGTCTAGTAATATACTACAATGTCCTCTCTCTAACTGTTTGACGAACCACAGAACAAACTGTAAAAGGAGATGAAACTGAAAAAACGAACCGACCACAATCAAATTACATGTATAAACCACGGAGCCCAATCAACGTGTGTTCTTCGTATAGTAATATACTAGAATGTTCTCTAACTGTTTGACGAACCACAGAATAAATTGTACATAAATATTGTTGAAGGAGATGAAACTGATAAACGAACCGCCACGGAGCCAAATTAACATGTGTTCTTCTTCTTCTAATATACTAGAATGTCCTCTAACTGTTTGACGAACCATGGAACAAACTGTACATAAATATTGTTAAATGAGACCAAACTGATAAATGAACCGACCACAATCAAATTATAAACCACGGACTCCAATCAACACGTGTTCTTCGTCAAGTAATGTTTTCTAACTGCTTGGCGAACCACAGAACAAACTGTACATCAAGCTGATAAATGAACCGACCACAATCAAGTTAAACACTTTCGTTTGTTTATTACACTGCGACGTTTCAACAAGTCGTTATCAAGCAAATAAACACAAATAAATGAATAAAATGAAATGAATTAAGGTTCCAATCATTAAATTTCATTCAAGGAATATCAATCCACTCTGACAAATCAACCATATGCAACATACAAAAAGAAGTCCGTCTTGCCGAACGAGCAGTTGTTGAGTTGACTGGTCCTCTCGAAAAGGCGAGTCACACTAGTTTCGTTTTCTCATCATGTTACATATTCTTCGCCGCGATTTGGGCCAAAGGAAACCAGTTGGTTCGAGAACACAGTTCGCCCCTGTCGTCTCTACAACTGAAACTAGACTCTACAACCACAAGCCAAAATACGATATTTAACCAAAAACATTCGATATTCAAGGAATTATATTGTCAAATATTTGACATAATACAGAGGTCTGATATGACTGAATCTCAGTCAAGTCTTATACACCGATAACGACAATCTTAATTTCATTTTTCCAGAAGTATCGACGTAAAAACTTCGAATATCCCATCTAATTTATGTCTATTGATGTTCTGTCGAAAATCAGGAATATGTCAGTTTGTCTGTGGGGGTTACTAACGAGAGGCTGTAACAAGAGAGAGAGAGAGAGAGAGAGAGAGAGAGAGAGAGAGATGGGGTTTAACGTCCACTCGACACAAATTAGGTCATTTCGGGACCAACACATGGTTCAATTTTATTTCAATAATTCGCTTGAGCGTAGGGGATTTTAGCAGTGGTAGGAAACCGGAGGACCCAGAGAAAACCCACGAGGTTGGACAGGCGATCCTACTCCTTGTCACATACAACCGAGGAATCGAAACCACGCCAGTTGACTCAATGACAGACCGTATGATACAGCTCGTACCTGCTAACCATTCGGCCATCCAGCCCCGCTGTTAAACAGAAAGACCACAACAAGTCGCCCGTTCAAACTATATAAGTTATGTAAATAGAACCTCCACAACAGATGGACATATAAACTAATATAGTATAACCGTACACAATATGTTAACTGATCAATATATATATTTATAGTAGATTGTGATATAACCTATACAATATACAAAGTTCAGGTCTACGTAATAATAAAATAAAACCATGTACGAATAATCCAAACCATTAGACAAAATTCGAAGTCCTAAAAAAAAACGGTATAGGCAAAATAGTGTAATTAGGCAAAATAGTGTAATCAGCAGATGGACTGTTACAACAATCTGCCTGAAAAATCCGAGAATCTCTAATTTAAAATAATTTGATACTTTATATTGGCAGATATGCGGAGAAAAACATACACGCTCACCGTGTTCATAAGTCATTTCCATTCATTTCCGTTCAATCAGACATCACGACACAAGACTGAACAACAATAGACACTGCCAGCTTAATTATAAACATGGAGAGAGAGAGAGAGAGAGAGAGAGAGAGAGAGAGAGAGAGAGATGGGGTTTTAACGTCCACTCGACACAAACTGGGTCATGGTTCAACTTTTCTAGCTTTAATTAAGTTTAGACAGCCTATTTTGGTCATTGCATCACAAATTCATCACAACATACTTCCAGGACCGTCAAATTTAATGCACTAACGCTGGTTGTTTTCTAAAATCTGGATTAAATTATTACGTCGGAGAGAGAGAGAGAAATGAGGTTTTAATGTTGACTCGACACAAACTAGGTCATGGTTCAATTTTATTTCAACAATTCGCTTGCGCGTGGGGGTCTTTAACAGTAGGAGGAAACTGGGGAATCGAAACCATGACAGTTGACTGGTGCACGTGCTAACCATTCGGCCTCCCAAACCCCTATACACCACGGAGATCTAACACCATGGATTATGGTTCCACAAGACAAGTAATTAACAAATAGTCCGTCTAGAACATACTGATTAAAATACAGATCTATATTTCGTTTCGTTTCTTATACTTTCAATGGCCTACACTACATGAAGATCTCATCGGTTGTAGTGGATGTCGCATCAAAGTGCATACGAGCGGCTTTAACCAATCAGCGTTGATGTTTCTAGTTGGTTACCCGCAGTTCCGTCCACCTCAAGCCAAAACCTCGCCGTAACAGACCATTGTATTGGTTAATCCCTCGCGCCATCCAGAACGCAGGTTATATAACACCTCCGCCAGATCCTAGTGTAGTACAGGGAAGTAAAACGAAATTTTGAACTATAAAAAACGAAACGAAATAGGATCTGTGTTTTAATCCGATTACGTCTAGAACAACCTCTTGGTTTCCAGCGAGATTCATCAAGCTGTGGATGTGAACGAAATGTCCACAAGAATAGAAGAGAAGGGGACGCGAGCGGTGATTTGACATCGTATGGTATTAGAGCCACGGGGTAAAACAGTCCCCCTTTTCAAATTTTGCTATGATCATCATCGGAGAACTTATATGAACGATAATAACCCATGTTTTTCTCACTTGTTATTTCACATTTTCATACCTATTACATTATTGTTTTCACTTGTTACAAATTGTATAACAGTCATATTGATTTTATGGGCGGAGTTCCACTTCATATTAAAGGTAACAGTAACTTACACTGATTAAAGGTATATTTTAGTGAGTAAAACTGGTTAATTTCGTTTGGAAGACGCTTGTCCGCCTTAACCACATTCCTATGAACTATCTGTCCTTGTCAGGCCCTCCGTCTTGAACCACTGACAATGGGGAACCACGCCGGAAAATCCCGAAGAACTTTCTTGACCAACACCGGGATCGAACCCGTGACCCCCAGGCTAACGAGTCAGCGTCTTACTCACTTAGCCGCCGTGGCTCCTCAGTTACTCACTCACTTACTCACTTAGCCGTGGCTCCTCAGTTGGTCATAAGTCGCCAAACAACACGCTGTGTAAATGCCGGGATAGCAATGTCTGTATATTTCAAACAGATTTCTAATTTGTTTTAGTATATTACACCCCATTCCTTCATTGCAGTGTGCTTTGGGAGAACTATTTCCCGGGCAGAGGCCGTCCGGCCAGGGCCCTGTTTCACGAAATTTTAACTAAAAATAAAATCCAAATTTTAGTAGATACTTCAATTTTGATTGGCTAAGCACTAAAATCAATCTAATATTATCCAATCAAATTACTAAAATTTGGATTTTATCTTAGTTAAAATTTCGTGAAACATGCCCCTGTTCTTCATCGAATTCCAACGGCAAGCGGAGTTCCATTAGGATGACCACCAACAAGTACACAGATCGACCTCAGCATTTTATACCATCCGAAGCAGCAGATGATATTTTTCTTGCAAGATCCCCCCTCACCATTGTACATCACCCTTAAGGGGAATCGAAACTAGAAAATCCATAGAATATTTTTTAGCCATAGCCATTATAAGAATAATCTTTGATTATATTGGGTTCAGACTGTAACAATGTTAATAATCGTTAAATATCTACTCTATTGGGTGTTAAGTTTACCATAAGTTTATCAATAATAATTTTAAGTTTATATAATGGAAAAATCTATTTTAACACATAGAAAAACATGTCTAATGAGGGAGAGAGAGAGAGAGAAATAGAGAGAGAGAGAGGGGGAGGCTTATATTTCGGTGTGTGATTGGTAAGCTATACTTAAACTTATGATAGTCAGGCCGATGGCCGAGTTTTATAATGAACCGCTCTGTAAGCTCCAAACCGTATATAATTGACGCAATTGTAGCGGAAAGGTTTCAGCTTAATGTGTGTGTGTGAGATAGAGAGAGAGAGAGAGAGAGAGAGAGAGAGAGAGAGCACAATATATGTCATTTCGGGACTAACATATGGTTCAATATTATTTTATGGAGAAAACCCACGAGGTTGGACAGGCGCCCCTACTCATTGTCAAGTACAGGCGGGGAATCGACACCACGCCACTTGACACAATGAAAGACCTTATGATACAACACACATGCATTTTTTTGTTGTTTTTTTCGTAACCATTCGGCCATCCAACTTCCCATGTCTAATTAGAACAATAAACTTGATACTACTGTACAGTTGTCAGACCATTATAGATGATTTTATCCGGTTGTTGATTCGCCCTACTTCGAACATGGGACCTTTAAATCTATCGACGTGTCCTAATTTAACCTAACGTTGCTACATCGACCAGTAAGTTCGGGTCAATACCTACACATTGTCATAAATTCTGGGTCTATAAACTTTTAACATAGACATTCAATGAACAATTCTATTGATCGAGTTTACGAATCCTTACAGTACGAAATATAAATTTTAAATTCGTATCATTAAAGATACATTATGGAAGATTAGATACAGAGCTGGCAGTTCTCGCTATAATAGTTAAAATCTAGATAATGTAAAGGGAATTTGCTGAAAATATCAGTCAAATTTGTCAAGTATGAACCGAGATCATCATTACTAAAGTCGGTAAGATAAAAACATAGCCTTGATTATCCATTTCATGATTAAATCGGTTCCTAATCAAGTACATATCGCAGGTTAGCGATGACATCGAGAGTTGATTATGGTCTGGATGAGTTAATGAATGTCTAAATAATAATTTAGATAACATTACAGGCCTAAAGAAAGACCTGAAATGGGCAGATTTAGCTCTCGCATAATGTATGTTTAATAACACGTATTTACCAACTGGAGCCGTGGCGACTCGGTGAGTAAAGGGGGTGGTTAACTAATCAGAAGGTCCGTGATTTTCAAGCGTGGTCTGAAACACCGAGGTCCACTAGTGTGCACGAACCAATAAAAACATTCAGATGGTACTCGAAGAAATGCTGACAGAAACCCCTATTCTGAAACACCGAGGTCCACTAGTGTACACAACCAAACAACATTTAGCAGATGGTACTCGAAGAAATGCTGGCGGAAACACTATTCTGTTATTCGTTCTAAAACACGTGATATTTTTATTTTCGCATACATTTGTTGTAGGTGTCTAGTTTGTTCTTCATAAATACTGATGGTAAAATGAAGCAACGGCTAATTTTCTAAGTAAGTGCAGATATGTTTTTTTTCAAGATTTAAATAATATACTTTGTATATTTTTTGTAACCTTTTGATATCCTAAAGGCATTAAATCAAGTCATAATGACCACCAACGTGATATTGCCGTACACTTAAATACCTGTTTTCATGCAGTCCTTATCCCCGTAAAAAACATAAATAACAAGACTTGTGCTTTCCCTTTCCCCAAACTATAATTATTATTGCCCTTTGCGTGCTCACTGAGTATGAAAGCAAATCAAATGGGGTTTAACGTCCTACTGTTCTGTTATTATACTGGGCTAATGAAGCCGGGCATACGCCATACAGTGTACTATGAGAGAAATTTTCCCAAGGCAGCGGCACTATAGCCTACTCTTATATCGAATTCCAACTGCCGACGGAACTTTTACGTACATGCCAATATATACAAGGGACCTCGGTACCTTGACTTATCGTCCAATCCGGAAAACTAGACACTGTCCCGTGCTAGGCCCCCTGTCCTACACCACAGGCCAAGGGGAAACCACGCTGTCCAATCCCGTGTGTTTTCTGCAGGTCCTCCGGTTTCCTCCCACTGCTAAAGACCCCTACGCGCAAGCGCATTATTGAAATAAAATTGAACCATATGTTAGTCCTGAAATGTTCTAGTTTGTGTCAAGTGGACCTCTCTCTCTCTCTCTCTCTCTCTCTCTCTAAATTTAATCTAATACGCCAGAACACTTTTATTGCACAATAACACCCAGCTAAACCGGTAACCTTTGCAAATGCAACCTTCAGAAATTGGTTGGACCAGTCAATAAGAGAATACGTTATGTGTTAATATATTAAAGGGACAATAACACTCTTGCTGGCTCGACAGCTCCAGAAAATAAAAAATAGCCTTATTCTAAGTACTAGATGTTTAAGTGTCCTACCTGTTGTGTAAATTATCCATTGAATCCTATTTTACTTGTCCAGAGGGTTCAAAAATATTTTTAAATCGAAGTTTCATTTGAAAAGGTTTACGTTAGACGTTTCAAACCATTATGTTGAATTTTTCAAAATTTTTAAATAAGGTGTGTTAAGATGAAATTTGTATCATCAATTAATTGAAATTCTAAAATAGTACAATTTGTTGACCAGAATAAAGATTGGGACATATTATTCAGTTACAACAAGAGTGGTATTGAGCCTTTAAATAAGAATAAATCTGTTGGTTATTGATATCGTGATTCACCAGTCAACGGTATAATCCCAATCACTATAGAAGCCGACATGAAAGAAACTTGGTATTAGATTCCAATAGCACATCAATAACTTGAACATGCTGCCCTTTATGATGCTGATAATACAATACATGTTTTGGGATATCCTGGTGGTAGACAGCCCGGCTTTAATACACGACATAGTCTGACCTGAAACGTTCGATAACAAGCCAAAGAATGCACTTGGGACATGTATTATATTAATAATGAATGTTATTTGGAGTACAGACGGTTCAAACAAGGTTTAAATGAATTACACCGTCAAAAAGCACGGTTTTATCCACTGAAAATAGTCTTGGAATCAATGTCCACCGTCGACACTTCCGAATCCCTGATGCCCTAGTGTGACATAGGCCGCACTGAATAAACATGTCATATTTACACCGCGTTGGGGCCTAACATACAGCGTTTCTACATTAATCGGTTGGAGCTGTGAGGAAAACAATGCTTCTGTCTAATTATCATAGTTTTGTAACTGTCAACATCCGAGGGTGTGCGTCGGCTTTTCGCTTAATCAACTGGGGTGGTTTCGATTCCCCGGTTGCACGTGACAAGGAGTGGGGTCGCCTGTCCAACCTCGTGGGTTATCTCCGCTCTCTCTCCTACTCTCTTTTATCTACCCCTCGTCTTGAGGGTTGGTATTTGGAGGGGTCACATAATTGGAATGGCGTCGGATGTCTCTTCATCTAGATCCGACACTGCCTGCAGCACAAGTTAGTGGGTCAGCGCCTTACTCATCGAGTCACCATGACTCCCGAGTTTTGTTTAACATAATGTGTATTTGTTATGAGCAAGTATTTCTATTTGAACTAAGTCTCCTTAATAATGCCAGATGCATCGCATTCTATTAAGAAATCACACAATCTTCGACATAAACGTGATCATAACATATAGCCTGACTTTCCGTTTCAGAAATGATGCACAATCGTAATAAATGCTGACCTCACTCCTTGTATTAAACAAACCGTCGCCTTATCCTAGAACTGACAATTTCCAGATCAACACGAAACTATGTATAATATATTAAATTAAAATCTTAGAAAATATTGCAAAACAACAAATAAATAATAGCCAACTGAATTAATCTGAGCGTACAAAATGAACAAGGAACCGAGCACAACCTCATCGCTGCCATATTTGAATTATGACGTCATATAAAAAATTGATCGTAGTAGCATTATTTTTAAGGGCGTTGCCCCGACAGTCAGATTACCAGTTTCCGATTCCAAAAAGTGCCATTAACAAATAGATAATGTTGAGCAGGCTATTGGTCATAATATTTTTTTTATATATATTAGGCAGGGAATTTATTATTCAACCATTTGAATTCATATTTTACAAATGTACAACCATTAATCCCAACAGAGAATGTTTTTATCGGTAAATATACTGGTTATTAGCTGCAATAACTTGTGTTACACGATTTATGACAGACAAGAGTGCACTGAAAAATAAAAATGGGCCATTAAATGAGCTTCTAATTTTGATAGATGTTTCAATATAACAAAACACTAAAACTCGTTGGTGCATACTAAAAAAATACAACTCTCTTTAAAGGCCCACTCCAAGCGTAAATTCACCCAACTAAAATAAAAAATCTTCTGAATTTAAATTGGCCAGAAACGGATCGATAGCGAAACATGTTCTACTGACATCTTTAGGAAAGTTGAAGCAAATTACGTTTTTATAAGCAATATAAAACCATTTACAGTGCAATGTCCTGGGACTCCCAGAGATTATCTGACACGTCAAGAATCCATATTGCATTCAAGCAAATCACCAATTTGTCCATTTGATATATTAGATTTTAAAAAGGGTATGAGACCAGTTTTACATATTTTAAACACGATAATACTTGGAATAAAACTTTAAATAAACCGAGTATGTTTGTGTCTTGTCACCAACGAAATCCATTTTCTCCTAAATTAAAGGCGTCTTTTGTTATATAATAAAGCGACCTTGGAGAGGCCTGTCCAAATACGTAGACATTTAAATACATTTTTACATTCTTCAAAGTTTTTAATGTTTTATGACATTTTTACAAGATAATTGCATATTTATAGCTCACTTATGCGAGCCAGCAACAAAGCTGAAAGACACATTTAAGTAAAATAGAGGGGGTGGATGGCTGTATGGTTAGCACGTGAGCGCTGTATATTAAGGTCTGTCATTGAGTCAACTGGCGTGGTTTCGATTCCCCGGTTGTACGTGGCAAGGAGTAGAGTCGCCTGTCTAACCTCGTGGGTTTTCCATGGGTCCTCCGTTTTCCTCCCACTGCTAAGAGCCCCTACGCGCTAGCGAATTATTGAATTAAAATTGAACCATGTAGTAGTCCCGAAATGACCTAGTTTGTGTCGAGTAGACGTTAAACTACATCTCTCTCTCCCTCTCTCTTTAAGTAAAATAGCACATCAATTTTGATAACATTTCCTAAAACGAGTTGTCTCGGCAAAGTGGTTCTTTGACATTAAGCAGTTTATTGGAATGAATTTTATCCAATTTGCTTAAAACTTTGCTATTTTCAGCCACACCATGCTTTCTTATCGATACACGTGGCTATTTAATCTGGCTATACTTTGAAGAATATTGTACATCATATTGAGCAGGATGTAACTGTCAAATGCTACAACAGTTTTAGATCAATAACTTTACTTTAGATGTATTTCCAGCTTGTCTTTGGTATCTGAGGGACTTTCAGTTTGTTTTAAAAAAAAATAAAAACAAGATTGATGATTTATTGAATAATGAATAAAACAATAAAAATATCAATTATTAGTATTAGCTGTAGGAGGCCAAAACAGAGAGAGAGCGAGAGAGAGAGAGTGAGAGAGAGAGAGGGAGGGAGAGAGAGAGAGATACCAGATCATTTTGGGACTAATATATGGTTCAATTTTATTTCAATAAACCGCAGGACCCGGAGAAACCCCACGAGGTTGGACAGTCGACCCTACTCCAGTTGACACGCCAGTTGACTCAATGACAGACCTAATGATACAACGCGCATGCGCTAACCATTCGGCCATCCAATCCCTACATAAAGTGATATAAGGTGTTCTAGAATGTAAGCATACAAGATTGTTAAAGAACAATATTGGTGCCAGTCATTATCACATTATCACACGGCGTTCGTCACTTCCGATTCAGGAAACCTGTATTACTCAGCTATCGGAGCAATGATCTCTGTGTTAAAATTATATTTGGAATGTGTTTAACCAGCTCAATCACATATGTGATAATGACTGGCACCAATATTGTCCTTTAATGTATCAGATAATCTAAATATAATTGGACCATTGGTTTGAACCTAGCTGTTGGAATTCGAAATAAGAGTAGGCCCTAGTGCAAAATTTCCCTCATAGCACACTGTGTGGCGTATGCCCGTCTTCATTAGCCCAGTCGGAGTAGAACAGTGGGACGTTAAACCCTATTTCATTTTATAAAACATGATCTGAATGCTCTTGAACAATCCGTCGGTAGGCAGACGAAGTGACTTATTGTCAATAGGTTACGGTTGGAAGATAAGTCACTTCGTCTGCCTACCGACGAATCGTCTGCTTCTATATGTATGTTATATAACTGCTGACTGTCGTTAAATTAGTTTTATTATTAGCCCTAATCCTATTTATCCCCATCCATTTCAGATGGAATCGGTGTTTGTTTTACGAACCGTGTAATAATAATTAAAAGCCTTTATAGATCTTTTAAATGGTTTCGGTTCTCATTTTCATTTGACTTTCAATTTCCATTGTTCTCACGCTCTAATGTGCAGAAAATTGCCAACTAAAAGCTTTTAATTTATCATAAAGAATAAGTCAATATTGTGTTTGATCTGCTGCCAGACAGACAATTTTTAAAACCGAACCTTGAATTAATAACTTTTACATGTACAATAAAATATATTGTCTTTCTCTATTAATGGGTATATAAAGATGACATGATTCTGGAACCGCAGCACCATAATCTATTAGACTGATAACACATGTAGAAATCAGAATGATAATATAAAGAATATAATAATGGATATTTTAATACCATGGTATACCGATCGGGACATAATGAAACGGTAAAATCGTTATACGATATTTAATATTGACCTAATATTGACTGAATAGATAAAAAGACCCTTTTGTATTAAACACAAAAAATGTCTTTTTACGTTATTTTTATCAAATGATTTGTTTCTAATGTTTGTCTTGCACTGAGCCACGCGTTCTAGTATTGACAAACAAGAATTTATCGAAAATGAAACATAGAAAAAAACATGGCGATTACGTTAGAATTTAAAGCTAATGAGTATTAACACTACAATGCAGTTATTCTGGATATTAGTTTTATGTGTCGCCAGGGAGCATGAATCGTAGTTCCAGTGTCTTCTCACAGATCATTACAATCATATTATAAGATACAGTCATTTGAATCACCCATCAACATTATTGGGTAAACCTGTTAAAATGGTGTTAAATAGTCCTTTCAAAAGTATAACAAACAGTTTTTAACGAGGCGCTAACAAGAATATCTTAACGATGACCTCAGATATGTAGAACATTTCTAACAGAAAATTTAGAACATTTCTGACAGAAAATTTAGAACATTTCTAACAGAAAATTTAGAACAATTTTAAATACAGAATTGAGCCTGGCAAGAAAAAAATAAAACCAGTCTTAGTAATACTACTAACAATTGTAAGAAAATGAAATGAAATGAAATGGGGTTTAACGTCCTACTGTTCTGCGCCATAGAGTGTGCTATGATATGAGGACATTTTTGCACGGATAGCGGCACTATGGCCTACGCTTATATCGAATTTCAACTTCCAAGAGATCATTAACGTGCACACAATGTGTACATGGGACCTCGGTTTTTCGTCCCATCCGAACGACTATACGTTGTCCCTTGTCTGGCCCTCTGTTCTGCTTCACTGACAAGGGGGAACTGCCCTGCACTCCTGACAAGGCAAAACCAAGTTGAAAATCCCGAGGACGTTTTCTCGTTCAACACTAGAATCGACCACGGGAACCGATTAATGAGTCAGGGCCATGGAAACTCACTGATCCATCGTGATTCCAACATTCGTGGTATAATAAGGTCATTAATATTATTTTATTATTATTTTAATAAGACTTTGTCTGCCTGTCTTTAGCTAGATAGGTCATCCTTTCTATATCTGACGTTAATTATATTTTACAAGGTATTGACTATTTCTCTTTAGTAATAGATGTGTCATTCTTCCTATTTGTGACGTTGATTAATAATAAAGTCTCGAGATCGACCGATAAACACTAATCAAAGTTACCACAATACAAAAATAGAGAAAAACAACACATATACCGTTCAGACGATTATTGTTAAAGGCTCAATACCACTCTTGTTGTAGCTGAATAATATGTCCCAATCTTTATTCTGGTCAACAAATTGTACTATTTTACAATATTTCAATTAATTGATGATACAAATTTCATCTTAACACACCTTATTTAAAAAATTGGAAAAATTCAACTAAATGATTTGAAAAGCCTAACGTAAACCTTTTCAAATGTGACTTGGATTTAAAAATATTTTCGAACCCTCTGGACAAGTAAAATAGGATGTAATGGATAATTTACACAACAGTTAGGACAATTAAACATCTAATACTTAGAATAAGGCTATTATTTATTTTCTGGAGCTGTCAAACCAGCAAGAGTGTTATTGTCCCGTTAAACCAGTTCAAAATCGCGATTGTTTTAAGACCCGGTCGTGTTGCGTTCAAACGTACTATAAGCCAAACCAGTTTAACTATTCTGACCTCGACGGTCGGAAGTTAGGCTTTCGGCAAAGGGGATGCGGGTGGGGGTTGGGTGGCCGAATGGTTAGTCCGTGCGCGCTGTATCATAACGTCTATCATTGAGTCAACTGGGGTGGTTTCGAATCCCCGGTTGTATGTGACAAGGAGTAGGGTGGCCTGTCCAACCTCGTGGGTTTTACTTCAGGTCCTCCAGTTTCCTCCCACTGCTAAAGACCCCTACGCACAAGCGATAATTGAAATAAAATTAAACCATGTTAGTCCTGAAATGGCCTAGTTTGTGTCGAGTGGACGTTAACCTCCGTTTCTCTCTCTCTCTCTGTCTCGCTCTCTCTCTCACTTTCGGCAAAACCCCTGACCCCGACATTTTCCCAGGAATGTAGCTTACTGCGTACTGCGCATGCTCAAAGCGGGCTGGAGCCGGGATTTAAAGCCAACCTGTTCAGAAGGCCAAGATGAACCAGTTTGAAAAAAAAACAGCCTTCTCGAAGACAGATCGAGAGCTGTTTTTTTTAACTGGTTCGTTTGCCCCACATTTGCGTTCAGACGACAAGGTTAAACTGGTTGTACGATCCCCGGGTTTTTTAAGCCACTCAACGGGCTAACAGTCGTCCTCATCGCTAGTGTTTTGTTTTATATCTAACTTTTGAAATGTATTCATAATAATGATACCCTATAGCCTGTTCTATATAAGTTCACTAATGAAAATACAGCGTGATTTTAGACATTACTTTATTTATCGAACAGAAATAATGTTTTTTTTTTATATTTATTTTTTATCATTTCACAGTATGGCTAGTGTTTTGACGCATTATCACGTGCTCTTATCATATTCGCCCTTTTCCTATCATCATCAGCAGTATAATGTATAGCTGTAATAACCACGTTATTATATTTTAATGGCACTAGTTTGCCGCCACCGGGTGTCTCAAAACTGGTATTTCCGAACGGCTTCTACGCAGATTGGTATAGAGCATATTAAAGATGCATTCGGTACTTTCCGTGAAATTATTATATAGCTTATTCTATCGCATCTTAACAATAAATGCCAAATGTGAAGAATAATAATGAAGTATACTAACTTAGCTGTACTATGACGGGGATGTGCTATTTACCTAAATAAAACTCAAAGTCTAGTCGCTAGGCGTCACTATAAAACTTTAAAATAGACCAGTACGCGGATGGGTGGGAGGATACGAATTTGTATATACCTATGATTCCAACACTGAGCTACTCGTCAAAATGGGCAGCCATTTTAAGTCTTATTGTACATCAGTGTGACCGGGTACGCGTATCTGATTTCGAACGCCACAGGACTTCCTCTTCAGCGTACCTTGTAAATGTCAAAAAAATTAATAAATTATTAATGATTAATAAATTGTGGTTTGGGTGTCAGTTTATTATATAATAATGAGAGATGATATTTTACACTTGCCGGCGAAATAACAATTTCTATAAAGATTATCCGATTATAAAAACGTCAACATAAATAATCAAATAACACATGCCATGTGTGTGGGTGGGGGCGAATGATTAGCAGGTGCGCGCTGTCATAATGTCTGTCATTGAGTCAACTGGCGTGGTTTCGATTCCCCGGTTGTACGTGACACGGTGTAGGGTGTTTGTGTCGAGTGGACGTTACCCCCCTCTCTCTCTCTCTCTTTCTCCCTCTTTCTCTCTCTCTCCCTCTTTCTCTCTCTCTCTCCCCCTCTCTCTCTCTCTTTCTCTCTCTCTCTTTCTCTCTCTCTCTCTCTCTCCCCCCTCTATCCCTCTTGTAAAAGATCCCTTGGCAGTTGGAATTCGATATAAGAGTAGGCAATTTCCCTCACAGCACACTGTATGACGTATGCTCGTCTTCATTCGCCTAGTCGCAGCAGAAAAGGAGGACGTTAAACACGATTTCATTTCATTTATTTATAATCCGTTCAGTCTCCTTAAAACAACTTTCATACAGATATATAAATGAGCCATAAATGGAGCAGGAGCATTGAAAGAACAATCGTTTGTCGTATTATCTTAAAAATGGCGTTGTAATCATTCGGAAATTGAAATACAAAGGGGGAAATCGGGTTATTTATTTTGTTTTTGAGGCAAGAGGAGATTCGGGGATCATTTTGTTAAAATTAAGTAAGCATTGGGCTTTAATTACAAATGTACAACGAAAATGATCAGCTATGTGAACTCACAAGACTTTAAAAAGACAAAACTTTAAAAAGTAAAGCACACACTCCCTCGTGTATGACACCGATATCTACTTTTTTATATTTGAAAACTTTATATAATCTGGCTAATGTGTTCGTTAATCTACCGCTCACCTTGGTATGCAAATTAAGCATACACTCCTTCGTGAACGACATCGATATTTACTCTTTACTAAGAGAAGAGAAGAGCCCACATCCGTTCAATTGGGTAGGGGGTGAGGGTATTGGCGAAAGGTTAGCGCGTACGCGCTGCATCATAAGGTCTGTCATTGAGTCAACTCGCGTGGTTTCGATTCCCAGGTTGTACGTGACAAGGAGTCGGGTCCTCTCATTGCTAAAGACCCCTACGCTCAAGCGAATTATTGAAATAAAATTGAACCATGTTAGTCCCAAAATGAATTAATTTGTGTCGAGTGGACATTAAACCCCATTTCTCTCTCTCTCCCTTCCTTTCAACAGGTTAGTAATTTGACCTATCATCTTAGAATTAATTAATATGATGCGTGAAAAACTCTATCTGTGGGTTTGATTGTATACATTATTTAGTAGTTCACATATTAAATTGTATTATATAAGTTTCACACGCTTAAGGAGTTTATCCGGTACTGTACATGTATCAAAAAGGTTTCTGGTCATCGACTAATTTGGAAAACAACTGATGTTAGATTGTATCATATACCCGCGAGGTATTAATCAATAAATGGATTATCTCAGAATCTATAGACCTACAAGACTATCAAATGATCGTTTTTTTTTAAAATATAAAACTGTGTATACCAATCAAATGTGCATTTAACAAATGAACGAGAAGTGACAAATGGTGTTCCAGAAACATACACTTTATCCTACCACTCTGCAAAGAGAGAGAGAGAGAAAGAAGAGAGAGAGAGAGAGAGAGAGAGAGAGAGGGGTGATAAATGGTGTTCTAGAAACATACACTATATCCTACGTCCTAGGGTTTAACGTCCACTCAACACAGACTAGGTCATTTTGGGACTAACATATTGTTTAATTTTATTTCAATAATTCGCTTGCGCGTAGGGGTCTTTAGCAGTGGGGGGGGAAACCGGAGGACCCGGAGAAAACCCACGAGGTTGGACAGGCAACCCTACTCCTTGTTACGTACAACCGGGGATTCGAAACCACACCAGTTGACTAAGTGACAGGCCTTATGATACAGCGCGCACGTGCTAACCAGTCGGCAACCCCACCCCCCTACCACTGCATGTAACTTAATGATTTTCCGACGTGGTTGCCCCTTGTCATTAATGCAGGGCGGAGGGCTTGACAAGGACAGCTGTCAAGTCGTTCGGATGGGATGAAAAACCGAGGTCACGTGTATACATTGGCGTGCACGTCATCATTAGCCCAGTAGGAGCAGAACAGTAGGACGCTAAAACCCCATTTCATTTCATTTTGTAACTCACTGAAGCCGTAGAGAGACGATAATAACTTAGAAATAGGGGCTGCGTGACACGATACTGGAGGCAAGTCTAACTTCCGTTCACTTTATATGCATCAGTGTGCAGATAGTTATGTTAGCAACGGACTTCCGTTTTCATCTTTTATCTCAGGCAGAGACCAATTAATAACTTGGCCAATATGGCCGTGCATAACGGTTGACAGATTGTTGCATTCCAACCGCTTCGTTTCATTTCTCTGGAATTGTTAAACGCCTAGCTTACACAACTGTCCGATTTACATACTTTTTTTTGCACATTAATTTTGTTCACGTACTTCAAAAGAAATGACGGTAAAGATCAGGGAACTAGAAATCATGAGCAACCCTTCATATCAAACTTGCATTGACCGAGAAAGTACGTCGGGATTTCCCGGCGTGGTTCGCCCTTGTCAGTAGTGCAGGACGGAGGGCCTGATAAGGACAGCTGTCTAGTCGTTCGGATGGGACAAAAACCGAGGTCCCATGTACAAATTGGCATGCAAGTAAAAAGTCCCTTGACAGTTGGAATTTGATATAAGAGTAGACCATAGTGCCGCTTCCCAAGCAAATGGTGTGTGTCCGTCTCCATGAGCCAAGTCGGAGCAGAAAAGTAAGACGTTAAACCCCATTTCATTTCATTTCATTTCTTATCAAACTCCATTATTAAATTCTATTATTATATGCTTGCAATAAACTCAAGCGTGAACTACGACCATTTGTCTCTGGATTTGATGAAAACAAAGTTCCACTATGAACACGTTATACGTGGTTCTCCCTTGTCAGTGATGCAGGACGGAGGGGCTGACAAGGACAGCTGTCTAGTCGTTCGGATGGGACAAAAAACCGAGGTCCCGTGTACACATTGGCGTGCACGTAAAAGATCCCTTGACAGTTGGAATTCGATATAAGAGTAGGCCGTAGTGCCGCTGTCCGGGTCAAATTTCCCACATAGCACACTGTATGGCGTATGCCCTTCTTCATTAGCCTAGTTCGGAGCAAAACAGTTGGACGTTAAACCCCATTTCATTTCATTTCATTTCCAACCCCCCACAAGGCATCCACCCACTGACTGATCTAATAATAGCATCTAATGCTGTACAAAAAGCATGTTACGTGGTGATAGTCTTAGATTTATTGCCATGTCTGGATTACAGATAAAAGTGATATTGATTCCAGTTGTTCAAGGTACATGAAACAGGCGTGACTTAAATCCTGTCTGATTGTTGTACGTGGCCTTTACGCACTAAATAACATATATATTTTGATTTCTATTGTGGTGTGTTTGTAAACAATAAAATATCAGAAAAAGTCCCATGCACGTCAACCCTGTCACTACTTACATACTGTTAAATGAAGCGATAATGTGTACTTGAATATCAGAAGCCGAAATGAAAATTGAAATGAACGTCTAATCTCCTACTTTACTTTTTTCCACCAACGGTCTAATGAAAGAAAAATGAAATGAAATGTAATGGAGTTTAACGTCTTACTGTTCAGCTCCGAACTAGGCTAATGAAGACGGGCATGCGCTATACAGTGTATTGTGAGGGAAATGTTGCCCGAACAGCGGCACTACGGCCTACTCTTATATCGAATTCCAACGGCCATGGGATCTTTTACGTGCCAATGTTACACGGGACCTTGGTTTTTCGTTCGTCCCATCCGAACGATTAGACAGCTGTCCCTGTAAGGCCCTCCGTCCTGCACCACTGACAAGGGGGGGGGGGAGAACCACGTCGGTCCCGTGCACGCCAATATGTACACGGGACCTCGTTTTTTCGCGCTATCCGAACAACTAGACAGCTGTCCTTGTCAGGTCCTCCGTCCTGCATCACCAACGGGTCTAATGAAACAGACATATGCCTTGCATACGGTGTGTAATCAGGGTATGTTGCCTGATATTGTCGTTCCCTCCTTTCTGGTCGGATTCAAACTGTCAAGAGTTCTTTTAATTGTACGCCAGCGTGTACACAGGGGCCTTGATCATTCGGCCCACAGTTTGCGGTAATCAAATCGTTACCGTCACCCAACGATGTAGGCGGGAGAGGGGTTCACTAGTCTGCGGGTGCACTAGTCCGCCGTTATAAGAAATGCTATAAATATGGGTATCAATAAACCTAACCCTAACCCAACCCTAACCCTAATAATAGTTATCGGTGGACAAATGAACCCTAACCCTTATAATTGACATCGGTGGACTAAAGAACCCGCGGACTAGACTAAGTGAGCATTCCCCTTAGGCGGAGTTGTGGTTTTCATAAAACGTGGTATTATAATACTGTGATATTCTGCTAATCGCTAAGATAATTAATGTTTCTTAAATTAACCACTTAAGATCAACTGGCTAGTAAGTCTTTAACCTGTCATTACCTTTCAACCCGTTATTTGGTGACGACGTTAATCCAATCTATTGTTTTTGTTGATTTATTATATTGTTTATTTCTTTATGCATTGTTCATCTATCGACATTTCAGTTTAATTACAACATATACTTTTCTCCTGTTATCTGATTTTCCTTAAAAATAACAAAATTATACATTGAAGGCAGTCACTAGTTAGGATCCCTTACTAAGTGCAGTAACTGGCCTGTCGGTACGGTACTGTATGACGATATCCGTCTTCATTAGCCCAGGTTAGGAGCAGAACAGTAGGACGTTAAACCCCATTTCATTTCATTTGTATGACGATATATGTTCCGGTATATCAAAGAATTGAAGTGTGTTATATCCGAAGAGAGAATTTACACTTCTAAAGTATTCATACCCGAATATATATCTGAACATGGAATCAAAGTAGAAATTTCCTATACTGCTGTTTGCTAATGATCTTAACGACCTTCCTTAATATATAAAGTAGAACTCCATATATCACCATCTCTGTTAAAGATATATAACCAAGCGTCTATAGGAAGTGTATATTATGTCTCAGGAAATAAAACCGGCAATTATTCGACCATGATTTGTCATAATGGACTGTTTATATTATATATGTACGATTCGAGACAATTTAAATAAGGATGTATGATTTATCTTTTTCTCACGGTAATTACTAATTACCATATGTCATAAATAAAATCATGCTAGATTCATATCGTTCTATTGTTATATTGTTACACCAGTTTATTACACAGAAGTCTTTATGTACCATAATAAGTACAGTAGTTCATTTACATAGAAATGAAATGAAATGAAATAAGGTTTAGCGTCCTACTGTTCTGCTCCGAACTGGGTTAATGAAGACGGACATACGCCATACAGTGCGCTATGAGGGAAATTTTGCCCGGACAGCGGCACTACGGCTTACTCTTATATTGAATTCCAACTGTCAAGGGATCTTTTACGTGCACGCCAATGTGTACACGGGACCTCGGTTTTTCGTCACATCCGAACGACTAGACAGCTGTCCTTGTTAGGCCCTCCGTCCTGCATCACTGACAAGGGGGAACCACGCCGGAAAATCTGGCATATTTACATAGAAGACCTTGTGCTGTATCATAGTACAAGGTTATTACACACTTGATATACCATAAGTACAGTAGTTTATTTACATAGAGAGAGGGGGTGGGAAGCGAATGGTTAGCACTTGCCCGTTGTATCATAAAGTCTGTCATTGAGTTAACTGGCGTGGTTTCGATTCCCCGGTTGTACGTGACAAGGAGTAGGGTCCCCTGTCCAACCTCGTGGGGTTTCTCCGGGTCCTCCGGTTTCCTCCCACTGCTAAAGACGCCTACGCGCAAGCGAATTATTGAAATAAAATGAAACCATATGTTAGTCCCGAAATGATCTAGTTTGTGTCGATTGGACGTTAAACTCCATTTCTTGCAGTCGTGTACTTAAATGAATTATCGATAGATGGAATTCTACCAAGAGTAGGCGAAAACACCGGTGTCCGGGGTAAATTTCTTTCATAGCACACAGCATGGCGTATGCCCTGTTTTATTAGCCCGGTTGGTACAAAAACGTGGGACGTTAAACAAGATTTCATTTCTTTTTTAACATATGTGGCTCTTCCAATACCACGTGATGTTTCTTTAAAGGTGTAAACCGAACAGAGAGAGATAGAGAGAGAGAGAGATAGAGAGAGAGATAGAGAGAAATGGGGTTTAACGTCCACTCGACACAAATTAGGTCATTTCGGGACTAACATATGGTTTAATTTTATTTCAATAATTCGCTTGCGCGTAGGGGTCTTTAGCAGTGGGAGGAAACCGGAGGACCCGGAGAAAACTCACGAGGTTAGACGGGCAAACCTAAACCGAACAGAAACAAAGGAAATAAATATTTCAGAAACACTGCACAGCCTTCACAACCAAAAACAACCCAATCATAAATAACTTGAAAATAACATTAGTATCGAATTTATATAAATCAGCTGACAGAATTAACCAATCGAGTTACAGATAACATAAATACACAATTTAGATAAATTATTATATTGACCCGTGTCGTGTTTTTGTCAATAAGTGTAAATTGCTCATAAATTAGCATAAACATATACGTCATAAACAGTTAACGGTTAATATTGATATAATATACAGGATATAAAACCAGTTTAAGTCGCAATATTTCAAATAAATATATGCAATGGTATATCGCCCAACATAGCAAACGTATACACATACAGGCCCCCGAGTTCACAAGGCATTCTCAGACTTCAGAATTTACTCAACTTTCAATCACTGTTTATGAGAAATGTCTTTGATCCAGAAACACAAAACTTTGCACATACACATAGTTTCTTATTGATGTATTTGATAAATTAAAACAACAAAAATTTTATAAAGTTTTATAGGCAGATTTAGCTCTTGCATAATGTATGTTTAAGATTCTTTGATAAATTTCGTTGTCTTAAAGCGAGAATTTCATATTTTCTAAGAAAGTCAAAACATAATTATTTCTATGTCTTTTGCTCAATAGGTTGTCAACTCACTATTATACGATCATAGGTATCATTCTCACACTTAAAAATCATTCACCCCGGAAATAATAACACAATTACCTCCCTTGTTTTTCTATTCCCCCCCCCCCATGGAATAACTGTCTTCAAACGTTTGAATTTGAAGTTGAAAATGATATTTTTGCTAATTTCTCAACTGGCAATAGTGAACTATAGGATTAATAGGATTATTCTTTAACAAGGTATGACTGTTTATAGATACCATCTATTTTGAGGCTTTATTTTAATACATTTTAAAAATACAACTTAAAAATATGAAATTATCGCTTTAAACGCACCTGTTTCGAAAACTAAAGAGGTTTTGTTATTGTTTAGAAGTTGAATGTTCTTTGCAGCAAATTGACTGTATTACAGTATGTACATTCGGAGTAAATTGTACAATCCGCGTCTTAATTTAAGCAAAACAAAAACTCCCTATTATTTTTTGTGTGTAAGTGCCCGGTTATTTATTAGATCGATTAGGGTACTTACTTTATCTGTGAAATCAATATTAGCGCTGCGAGATATATTTTTTTATACAGATCATGAAAATAATAAAAACACCAAACTGAATCTATACGTGGATAAGCATTGATCTAGAGTATTAGAAGACTGGTCTATAAATTGAAGAATTCTTGCACTATACTGAGAACTTTATCGACAATATTACTTGTTGATCTAATCAAAAAATAAACCTGTTTCAATCCAAATTTTGCGCGATAGTCCAGTCTGATTGCCTATAGTGTCTACTCATTCTGCCAACCTCGTGAGTTTTCTCTGGGTCCTCCGGTTTCCTCCAACAGCTAAAGTCCCCTACGCGCAAGCGAATTATTGAAATAAAAAATTAAACCATATGTTAGTCCCGAAATGGCGTAGTTGTGTCGAGAGAGAGAGAGAGTTAGTTTAACGTCCACTTGACACAAACTAGGTCATTTCGGGACTAACACATGTTCAATTTTATTTCAATAATACGTTTGCGCGTAGGGGTCTTTAGCAGTGGGAGGAAACCGGAGGACACAGAGAAAACCCACAATGTTTGTCACGTACAAACTTGGCTCTTAGGATTAAAAGAAATTATTTGAACTATTTGACTACATTTTCAATACTTAAAGCGCTAAATGAAATCATTAATATTATAGAGACCGTCTCATTTAGATAGGGTACATTAAGGCCAATTACGTGCAAACGCCACTAAAAGCGTGGTTTATGTGCAATATTGTCAAATTAATGAAAAATGGAAATTCCCTAGCAAATATTATTTATTTTGACTGAAAATAAAACAGTTCATCTCGTTAATAACACATACATATATAGAATACCAATCAAGTTCATCAAAGTAAAGCGATAGTTATTACATCACTAGACACAGGATGACGTTGTATATTAATAATATATGGTATAATAAGTATATTACACTGAGCCTCTATGATAATGATATTGTTCTTTTTTCGTAAAGTTTTCCAAAATTACTTCAAGCAATAACAAACTGTTTTATTTCCCCCCTTTTAGATACAACAAAGATCGATAAATGGTCCAGGTAGATCGCAGTTGACATTTATATACCACATAGTTAATACTCGTATAACGCCACGGTAACAAAAGAGATGGGGTTTAACGTCCACTCGACACAAACTAGGTTATTTCGGGACTAACATATGATTTAATTTTATTTCAATAATTCGCTTGCTCGTAGTTGTCTATAGCAGTGGGGGGAAACCGGAGGACACGGAGAAAACCCACGATGTTGGACAGGCGACCCTACTCCTTGTCACGTAAAACCGGGAAATCGAAACCAAGCCAGTTGACTCAATGACAGACGTTATGATACAGCGAAACGCGCTAACCATTCGACCATCCGGTTTCCTCATACTGCTAAATTATTGAAATAAAATCCAAAGACAGTTGGAACTATAAATAAGGTTAGACAAAATTCCCCTGATAGCAGACTTCATGAGGTTTACCCATCTCGGTTATTGCAGACAAAGGAGGGCCTGACAAGGACAGCTGTCTAGTCGTTCGGATGGGACGAAAAACCGAGGTCCCGTGTACCCAATTGGCGTGCACGTAAAAGATCCCTTGACGGTTGGAATTCGATATAAGTGTAGGCCGTAGTGCCGTTGTCCGGGCAAAATGTCCCTCATAGCACACTGTATAGCGTATGCCCGTCTTCATTAGCCCAGTTCGGAGCAGAATCGTAGGACGTTAAACTCCATTTCATTTCATTTCATTTCATTTGTTGCAGACAGTTAAAACGTTAAACACATTGCAGTTAAACAATAAACGATACAAAATAGACTGTATCTAAATATTTTCTAGAGTAAGTTTAAATTAGTAAAGTATAATTCAAAGTTGGCTATATTTTTAACGCTCCTTATTAGATCAAAATTTATTCTCCAAGGCAATACAACATTAGATTCTCATTGATCACGAAAACAAATCGGCTAGCATCGTGAACACGAAAACAAATCGGCCAACATCGTGAATGAAAATAGTAAATCATTCATAGAGAGAAAACTGCATGACTGGCAGTCTTTGATGGTTGTGGCACTGGCATTTAAACAAACAATGTTTGTCCACATTGACCTTTAAGACGGATATCAGATAGTTGTTCGGTCTTTTGTATGCTAGCTTTGCTGATAAAAATGAGGTTTTTGGTTTAAAGGGTGTAAGAGGCGAATACTTATAATGATTCGTCAACTTCTAGTGGACTCTGTTACTATTGAACCAATTTCACTGATACACGATAGAGATTTAGTTCAAATTCATATCCTGGGCTGAAGGCATTATACAGAGTGGCAAATGTTCCCAGACAGCGGCGCTATGGTCTACCCTTATTTCGAATGACAAGGGTTTAGTTACGTGCTCGCCAAGATTTAAACAGGTTTATCGTCCTATTCGAACGACCATACACTGTTCATTGCCATGCCATCGGCCCCACACCAATGACAAGGTGAAATCCCGGAGCCAGCGTCTTTATACTAACTGAGCTACCGTGGTTTCCCAGAGTTGATTTTCTGAAATGGTTGGTCCTCGATTACCAAGTGGTTCTAACGCAGTATTATATGACATTATATTAGTTTGTCTACCTCTACAAACAAGGATCATATATCCTAAGTAATTATCTTCTTAGCTGTATTATAAATACCACATTTTGCAGCCTATATAATTTTTAAAACAATATGTTTATCATTATGTTTTTTTTTAAAGTTTCTGAAACAAATATTATTTACCTTAAAGGAGCTAAATCGCTAATATTTAGGATCTAGAAATTGACACAAATGGGTCGCAACGCATACAATAATGTTATCAAAATGTATAATAACTGATTCACATTCTATCGTTTCCGTTCTTACTCTAATTTCAAATCAGTTATGTTCGGCGAAATACGCCAGAAGTCTTAGTCGAATCCCTATCCCTAGCGTCTGGTTATTCCAGTCTATTGAGCATGCTCTCCATATAGGAATATGGCGTCAGCACTTAACATAACTTATGGAATCTTTAGTCTCGTTCTTACTTGTCTCTTGTTAAAATTGACACTGAAACGCATTATAGTACACGATTCGTTTACCAATGGTAAAATGTTTATTTAGTCTTAAATATTGGATGTCAGAACCCCATCTTTTCCCGGTAAGATCACAACATCAATGTTGATTTAAACTGACAAATAATTTGTGTTTTCTATGTGGAAGATTTTGGATGATATTGAGTTGGAGACTTAGCTACTTTAAAATTAACATCCGTGGTAGAGACGTTGACCTACCAGAAAACTGTCTAGGAATAGATATGTGAAAATTACAGACAATTAAATGAAGTCACGCTGGCCTATTTTATATCGTGAGGTGCTACATGAAAGTTTCACTTGGAATGGTTCATGGTGTCAATTGTTCCATGCTTTAAGGTTATTATTAATATTTTTCAGCACACAATACTTTGTTCTGTTAGAAAATTATAATCATATCCTTACGACAAGTAGCAGCCGCAGCTCAGGGGGTAAGGCGGGGGTTCGCTGAACTGGATGTCCATAGTTCGATCCAGGGATTTTTCGCCGTGGTTTCCCCATCTCAGTGGCTCTGGACGAGTAACCTGGCAAGGAACATCGTCTAGTTTTTCGGAGGTCCTGCTTATACACGCAAGAGAACACTTAAAGGAGCTAAATCGCTAATATTTGGACCTACAAATTGACACAAATAGGTCGCAACGTATACGTATATAATAATGTAATATGAATGTATATAAACTGATTTACATTCAATCGCTTCTGTTTTACTGTAATTTCTAATCAATTATGTTCGGCAAAATATGCCAGTAGTCTCAATCGAAAGGCAATATCTAGCACCTTGTTACAAATGGTGCTGAAACGCATTATGGTACACGATTCCTGTACCAATGGTAAAATGTTTATTTCGTCTTAAATGTTGGATATCAGAAGCCCATCTTTACCCGGTAAGATCACAACATCAATGTTGATTTAAATTGATAAATAATTCGTGTTTTCAAAGTCGAAGACTTTGGGTGATATTGAGTTAGGGGCTTATCTACTTTAAGAGTTCCCGTCTTCATTAGCCCAGTTCGGAGCAAAACAGTAGGACGTTAAACCCCATTTCATTTCATTTACTTTACTTTAAGAGTTAGTAGCACAGCTCTGTGGGCAAAAGTCTTCCCTGTAATACACGCTATGCAGATGCTCGTCAACAACAAATCGTTTGGTGCCAAAATATAGGAAGTTACCCCTCCCCACCCATCTCATACGTTTTTACTAAATTTTGGAGGATCGGATTATATAGGATTAAATGAATTGATGAAGTTAATCCCCATGCAAAGCTGTTGATTTATATAAACGTGTTTTAAACAAATGCATTATATCTCTATTGTTCATCGTAAACCATATGGATAAATTACAACCCTAACAACTCCAACATCACGTATCATCCATAAAAAATCTCAAATCCGATCTATTGGCATAAAATGCTATAATACCATAAACTAAAACTTTATACGTATTATCTGCTTCCCTTTCATATATTTTACACTAATCTTAATGCTCATAAAATGCGAACAGTATATTGGATGGCTCTATATTAAGTATGTCTCTTATCTATGATTAAATTACAGATCTATATTTCGTTTCGTTTTTTTTAATACGTTCGATTGTGTCCACTACAAAGGGAAATTTTGTACTATAAAAAACGAAACGAAATAGGATCTGTGTTTTAATCAGATTAATGGCTGTTTTTAAGGTGATGGAAAAAATAATGAGGCTATAACTTATACAAAACTGAAACATTATGCCCAAAGATTGAATAGCAGTCCATTAGTTTATACATCTAATACGCCCCAATAATATTCATTTCTATCAATGAGAGAGAGAGAGAGAGAGGGGGGGGGGGGTAACGTCCGCTCAACACAAACTAGATCATTTCGGGACAAACACATAGTTAAATTGTATATCAATAATTCCCTTGAGCGTAGGGGTCTTTTGCGGTTGGAGGAAACCGATAGGAGGACCCGCAGAAAGCACACGTGGTTGGACAGGTTACCCTACTCCTTGTCGCGTACAACCGGGGAATCAAAACCACGGCAGTTGAATCAATGACAGACTTTAAGATACAGCTCGGATGTGCTAACCATTCGGACATCCAACCCCGCATATCCCTTCACGAACAGGTTCCTTTTTCAAAACTTAAACTATGCATTCAAAACAATTGTTCCAACCAAGCGTATACTAAAACGGTAAAGCTTAGAAATTAAAAAAAAATACTGAATTTACGCATTTGCATGATTGACTAGCAAATATTAAAGATGCATTATGTAAGAGCTAAATTTTCTATTGCAGGTCCTTATTTTAGCTGCAAATGTTATATACACTATTATTAAGACATTTAATCACATGCCGAGTCTATAATCAGCTCTCTAGGCCATCGGATGGCCGTGATTTAAATGGATTAGAAAACGATAAAATGAATCATCGAGACTTAGTGTCCCGCTACATCTTGTCAAACCTTCGAACACTCATAACGTCGCTCAGAATAAAGCAGTTTGAATGCAATTTTCAGGATATTCATTTTTCATTATCTATCAAAATCTTACATAATTCGGGGGGTTGGGTGGCCGAATGGTTAGCAGGTGCGTGCTGTATCATAAGGCCTGTCATTGAGTCAACTGGCGTGGTTTCGAATCCCCGGTTGTATGTGACAAGGAGTAGGGTCGCCTGTCCAACCTCGTGGGTTTTCTCCGGGTCCTCCCTCCCCCCCCCACTGCTAAAGACCCCTACGCGCAAGCGAATTATTGAAATAAAATTGAACCATGTGTTAGTCCCGAAATGACCCAGTTTGTGTCGAGTGGACTTTAAACCCCATTTCTCTCTCTCTCTTACATAATTCATCGTTCGTGATCATACTACATGTTGCATAAAGTGTGCATTTTGTATTATGATTGTCAATAAGGAAGAGAGAATTAAAATAATCTTCTTAGAATAAATATTGTTTGAATCAAATCAATTAATGAAAAGGCAAAGATTTGGGAACAATATGAAATCACAAATCATGTAACCAAAAACAAAGCTTAGGGAAAGAGATTTGAAACATTATGAATGAAACAATACAAGTATTCTAAAACTGGATTTAAATACACACGAAATAACGCCAAAACAAAGCTTAAAGAAAGGGTTTGAAACATTATGAATGTAACAATACAACAATCAGTCTAAAACATGAATTAACGTCAAGGCAAAGACTATGGGGACAAATTTCAAAACATTATAAATTTAACTAAAACTCAATCATTCTAAAACATGATTTAAAAACACACGATTTAAAAACACAAAGATTTTGGAGAGAAATTTCAAACATGAACGTAACTAAAACAATCATTCTAAAACTTGATTTAAAAAAAACACTCGAGTTAAGGTCAAAACAAGGCTTAAGGAAAGAAATTTCAAAGATTATGAATGTAACAAAATGACAATTATTCTAAAACTTGATTTAAAAAAACACTCGAGATAACGTCAAAACAATGCTTAAGGAACGAAATTTGAAACATTATGAATGTAACAATACAACAATTATTCTAAAACTTGATTTAAAAAACACTCGAGATAACGTCAAAACAATGCTTAAGGGACGAAATTTCAAACATTACGAACGTAACTAAAACTCAATCATTCTAAAACATGATTTAAAAACACACGATTTAAAAACACAAAGATTTTGGAGAGAAATTTCAAATATTATGAACGTAACTAAAACACAATCATTCTAAAACTTGATTTAAAACACACTCGAGATAACGTCAAAAAAAAAAAAATTATGAACAATTTTTCAAACATTATGAAACCGCAAGTAATGTAACCAAAACACTTGTATAAAAACTTGATTTCAATCACACTAGAACTCGCCAAAACAAAATATTTAAACCGTTCAAACCATTTACAGAACATTAGATACAGTAGCAAACTAACTTCAATACCAATATCGAAGCATAGTTCGAGATAACAGATTCGAAACACTAAAACTTTAGTTTCAATTAGCAAACACACGCGACCGTCACTTGAGACGACGTATAAATTTAATGGTAAATGCAAACCTTTCTTCCTTGAATTGAAAAACACACACAGAGTAACACGTGGTTTGTTGAAGAGACTTCCTCTGTTGTCTATAACCATACAAGTTTAGGTAAACGTCTAAGTTGACTTTAATGTACGTATCAAATAAACAAGAGATATCGCAGAGAATTTCAAGTAAACTGGAGATAAACTAGAACTTGGTTTATGATCACTACACAAGATAGTTATAAATATATCTTTCACTTTCGTTCAAATTACTCAACATTGCTCTTTGCACGCTACTCCACCACCAGCATCCGGAGCTACGCCCGAATTAGATGCGTGGCCTTCTATACAAAATAATACACCAATATTCTCTTTGGGAGTCACTTCCTCATTTATTTCCGAATTGACCGATCTACCTTTTCCGAAGCAACAATGTCATTTCATACGAATCTAAGATGTTTTTAAAACTGTGATCCAGTCACCAATTTTTGAAATGTATCTCGTGTAAAGAAATCCGTGTTTATTGCCCTTGGTGTATAATAAAAATCCAAAACATTTTATTATAGTCTCTCAGTCAAACGTGGCTATTTCTAATCATGTCTTTTAAAACCAAAACACTGCCTCTTCATTAAGACTCATTTCGCAATATTTTGTTCTTTTCAAAACGATGTTCATTCATGTTTCGTATGCACATAATCATAATGTGTGTCATTCAAGTCGTACGATAAAGTTCAACTGTGCACTATGACTATAAGGTGGTTGGGTTCTATATAATATAGAATGCGATACACTACTGGCGCGTGTAACACACCAAACTGTCTCGAGTCGTCAATACATTCCATCTAGTGACAATTTCCTCTACTTGTAAATAGACGACCATCACTGCCACCTGGCGGTTGTATTAAACACTCTTATCAATAGAGAGAGGGGGTATATTAATGTGTCGTTTATAGTATAGATCACATTACGGATATACACTGTTACTTTGTGATATTGATATTGTAATAATGTTCGAGAAGTGACGTTCGCGGAAATATTATACGATTGAACACGTTTGATTGATCATTTATTAATAACGGGACATAGAAATCAATTACACAAAATGTCCCGAGCAGTATGAAAAATGACCGCAGGGTGATAGTCTATGTAATGCGATACTCATTTCCAGTGAGGGTCCTTAATGCTCTTTTATTCATTTAGTTATATATCTCAGTAGACTTGGTGTTATTATATAGTCCATGTATTAATACCATACAAGTTGTTGTTTCTATGCTAAATATATCAATAGAAATGAAATGAAATGGGGTTTAACGTCCTACTGTTCTGCTATGAACTGGGCTAATGAAGACGGGTATACGCCATACAGTGTGCTATGAGGGAAATTTTGCCCGGACAGCGGCACTACGGCCTACGCTTATATCGAATTCCAACTGTCAAGGGATCTTTTACGTGCATGCCAATGTGTACACGGGACCTCGGTTTATCGTCCCATCCGAACGACTAAACAACTGTCTTTGTCAGGCCCTCCGTATATCAATAGAACCGACATGGAAACGGGGGTGGGGGAGTAGGGTGGGAATCGTTCTATATTTATGCCCGAATATCACCAGACGATTTAAAATTGTCACATAGTTATAAGAGAGAGAGAGAGAGGGAGAGAGAGAGAGAGAGAGAGAGGGGGAGAGAGAGAGAGAGAGATAGAGAGAGAGAGAGGGAGAGAGAGAGAGAGAGAGAGAGAGAGGGGGGAGGGAGAGAGAGAGAGAGAGAGAGAGAGAGGGAGGGAGAGAGAGAGAGATAGAGAGAGGGAGGGAGGGAGAGAGAGAGAGAGAGAGAGAGGGGGATGGGTTTTGACGTCCACTCGACACAAACTAAGTCATTTCGGGACTAATAGATAGTTCAATTGTATTTCAATAATTCGCTTGCGCTTAGGAGTCTTTGGCAGTGGGAGGAAACCGGAGGACACGAAGAAAACCCACGAGGTTGGACAGGCGACCCTACTCAAAGTCACATACAACAGGGGAGTCGAAACCACGCCAGTTGACTCAATGACAGACCTTATGATACAGCGCGCACATGCTAACCATTTGACCACCAAACATAAAGTATAATGCGGGGGGGGGGGGTAGAAAGAAAGTACAGTACACCCCCTGAAATTGTTAATCATATTAGGCAAGGGTCATAAATTTGACATTTTTTAATATTAAAGGAGCTAAATCGATAATATTTGGGACCTAGAAATTGACAAAAGTGGGTCGTAACGCATATACTAATGTAATATGAATGTATATAAGCTGATTTACATTCAATCGTTTCTGTTTTTACTGTAATTTCTAATCAGTTATGTTCGGTGAAATACGACAGAAGTCTCATGTGAATTGCAATTTTTAGCGTCTGGTTTTTCTAGTCTACACCTATGGTATTTATTGCGCATGCTCTCCAGAGAAGAATATAGCGTCACCATTTGACATGACTTATGTAATATGTCTATCCCTGTTCTTTGTGTCCCTTGTTCCAAATGGCGCTGAAACGCATTATGGTACACGATTCGTGTACCAATGGTAAAATGTTTATTTTGTCTTGAATATTGAATACCAGAAGCCCATCTTTTCCCTGTAAGATCACAAGACCAATGTTGATTTGAATTGACAAATAATTCGTGTTTTCAATGTCGAAGATTTTTGATGATATTGAGTTAGAGACTTAGTTACTTTAAGTTATCGATAGGTCCAAATGAATGACATACTCCACATAAATAATCACTGATAGTAATAAAATAAATAGATAGAACTCGGGTTATTCAATGGTTCAAGAGAGTGTATGCCTGCGCAGGAATACACTCGAGTGAACCATTGGATAACTTGAGCAGTATTCACTGGTCATTGAATTCTGTTTTTATTCTATAACTATATGTAAATCTCAAAATACACTGTACTATCCAGATTATCAAAAACAAAATCACCAATAACGTTAAAATTCATCATAGGTTCCGCCATTTTTTCTTTCTTTTTTAGAAAAATTGTAGTTGGCTGGTGGTAACGTCATTACTGTTTGACGTAATTCTGAAAATGACGCCATTCTGGACAAAAGTAGTACGTTTTCAAGCCATTGAATACAACTATAGGTTATTCAATGGCTGTATTCAATGATATTTGCTTGTAATTGCATGTAGTTATAGAATAAAAGCCAATAACATCATGGATGAATTACCAATGTCTCAACGTGTCCTTGACGATAATAATAAGACGATCCATAAGCCATAAGTCGGAAATGCCTAAAAAGGACCTCATCAATGTCAATAATTACATGCATAATTAATAAACACCGATGGATATGAACGAATTTAATTGACATGAATCACTCCATCCGCTTCATTGTTGAAATAATTGCTCTAATTAATTGGATGACATAACAAAGGGCTTGTATTAATCACGTCATTAGGTTTGGTTACGAGATCATATCGGTCACCAGGAAGTAATGCCCTCTAGCGGTATTTATTAAAATGACATCATAGGTGAGAAGTGTTAATATGGGTTTATCACCCATCTCTTTTAGATAAGATGCACAAATGTTTAATAAAAAAAAAAAAGTTTTCAAAGCTTTGGCGAATCTTGCCCGTACAAAAGACAAAGCCAATCTTTCAAAAATTCATTGGTTTGATTATTCGTAATGACAAACATAATTTATGCCAGAATAAAAAAGGATTTCAGGAATCATATATACCTAGTGAAATAATGACTTTCCTGTACATTTTCAGGTAGAGAGAGAGAAATGGGGTTTAACGTCCACTCGCCACGAAACTAGGTCATTTTGTGACTAACATATGGGTCAATTTTATTTCAATAATTCGCTTGCATTAAGGGGTCTTTAGCTGGGAATCGAAACCAATCCATTATGACCTAATGTGCTTTTCAGATAGAAATAAGTTATTGGGTGCAATAGCCAATCTAATTAAAATACAGATCTATATTTCGTTTCGTTTTTTTATACTTTCGATGGCCTACCCTACATAGCGATAGGTCACGTCATGAGTCAAAAGACCGACTTATGACCGTATGACGTCAGACATTTGATTAACCAATCAGCATTGATGTTACTGGTCGATTACCCACAGTTCCGTAAAAAATACGCCTAAAGCTCGCCGTAACAGACCGTTTTATTGGCTTATCTCGGACACCATTCAGAACAAGAGTTAAATAACAACTCTTCCAGCAGATCCAAGTGTAGTAAAGACAAGTACAAATTTTGAACTATAAAAACGAAACGAAATAGGATCTGTGTTTTAACCAGATTGGTGCAATAGCAGTAGAGTATCCAATACTTATCTGTGAATTAAATATACTTTAAAAAAAATTAATCCTCTTTAATAAGCCAACAGTGAGTGGCTAACATACGGTTTAACTATTATTTCAATAATTCGCTTGCTCGTAGGGGTCTTTAGCCGTCGGAGGAAACCAGAGGATCCGAAGAAAACCCACGAGGTTGGACAGGCGGCCCTATCAAGTACAACTATGGAATTGAAAGCACGCGCTAATCATTCGGCCACCCAACCCTCCTTTTATAAATCATCTAGCAATCAAATTACTATCACTTTGCTTAAACTGGATATAAAATACTCATTGATGTAAAGAAACTACACACCAGATTTCCATTTATTAGAATCAGAGTCTTATCGTGTACCAGAGCATCGACATGTGAATTGCGCATTGCTTAGTTCTGCCTTATCTCAATATTATTGCTGATCTTTGAAAATGTATCTACTGAACATCTAAGCCAGGTTTGAACATTATACCTCAATTAGAGGAGCGATATTATGTTCAAAATGGTGAAACGGACGGACAGACGGACAACTTCTGAGCTTACGCCATCTTCAATAGAAGGCTTGATCTCGCTTTAACTACGTAAACTCGCAGTCGTTGCTTCAGGAACATGAGCTTACGCAGGAAATGCTCATCATCGGGACTAAGTAAAGACAGGAATGAATACCTACGCCATGTTTGAACATACTACCTCAATTGTGTTTTAAAGTCTCGACCAACCTCTAGCGTTATCCGAAGCAGAATATGTTCATCGTCGAACCATGTCATATCTACTAATGGATATCTGCACCAAGTTTGAACAATCTCCCTTAATTAGAACCGGCATAATGGTGTTTCAAAATAATAATATGTGACTGAGAAGACAGAAATGAAATGAATTGAAATATGGTTTAACGACCTACTGTTCTGCCCCGACTGGACTAATGAAGACGGGCATATGCCATACAGTGTGCTATATGAGGGAAATTTTGCCCGGGCAGTGGCACTATGTCCTATCAAATTCCAACTGCCAAGGGATCTTTTACGTGCACGCCAATGTAAAAAACAGGACCTCGATTTTTCGCCCCATCCGAAAGACTAGACAGTTGTCCTTGTCAGGCCCTCCATCCTGCATCACTGATGACAAAGGGAAACCAGGTCGTGAGAAAGACAGGTATACAAACCCATTTCAATATTCTGTCTCCGACAAGCGGAGGTCAATAATACGATATATCATGGAAACATTTACATTACACCACCGTTTCGTCCTGATGTTTTGATATCTCAAGGTAGCATATATAGAATCAATTCAAGAACTTCTCTGTGGCGGCCAGGTCACATTTAACGTTCAAGGATACACTCAAAATTACTGATGCTAACCATCGATCTCTGCACAGAATATATAGCAAGAGGAATATCACCTTTACTCAAATAATTAGGAAACAATTTGGGATTAAAAAAAGAAATGACAGGCAAGACACTTCAATCTTCATATACATCCAAAATCAGCAATTAAACTCATAACTTCTTGTCCGAAATTTACACCCCATGTCTCAAAAATATTAGTAATGCTTTCAAAAGTGAAGAATCGTTCAGTCAAGAACAATCAGTGAATCCAACATGACCCCGTGTTGACCTGATAGAATGGAATCTTTGATTATTCGGTTCCATGGACACACGAGTTCGTGTTAATGTTACACATACCTAATAATCAAATAGATATACTGAGCTTTGTGATAGAACAGATCATGATTGTGAGTAGAGTAAATTCTGACAGGTTGGGTTTAAAGTTTAGTATAAACATTAAATGTAACATGAAACATGGATAGTTTCTCCATAATTAATTTGATATAATGCAGATCAATATCTTATTAATATTAAGACATGGATCGAAGTTTAAACGTCCTGGGGGGTTGGATGGCTGAATGGTTAGCGTGCGCGCTGTATCATACGGTCTGTCATTGAGTCAACTGGCGGGGTTTCGATTCCAAGGTTGTACGTGACAAGGAGTAGGGTCGCCTGTCCAATCTCGTGGGTTTTCTCCGGGTCCTCCGGTTTCCTCCCACTGCTAAAGACCCCTACGCGCAAGCGAATTATTGATATAAAATTAAACCATATGTTAGTCCCGAAATGACCTAGTTTGTGTCGAGTGGACGTTAAACCCCATTTCTCTCTCTCTCACTCTCTCTTTCTCTCTTATTAATATTTCTGCACCAACGGAGATAATGAAGATGGGCGACGCTAGGCAGAAGACGAGAGAGTTTAACGTCCACTCTCGACACAAACTAGTTTATTTCCGGACTAACACATGGTTCAACGGTATCAGCTTACCGGTGTATTATGAGAGAGAGATGGGGTTTAACGTCCACCCGACACAAACTAGGTCATTTTGGGACTATCATATGGTTCAATTTTATTCCAATAATTCGGTTGCGCGTAGGGGTTTTTAACAGTGGGAGGGGAAGGAGATAACCCACGGTGTTAGACAAGCGACCCTACTTCTTGGCAGTACAACCGGGGAATCGAAATCATGTCAGTTGACACAAAGACAGACCTTATGATACAGCGAGCACGCGCTAACCATTCGGCCATCCAACCCCCGAACCTGAAAGGCCTACAAAGGTTCATTTACACAGCTAGTAGGCTATGCTATGGGTATCTGTATATATATATTCAGTATTCTGAATGCCACAAAAATAAATGAAAATTGGCGAACGAAATTTAAGCTAAAGATTTTGTCTCGAAATGACCCAAGTCGTGAGACGATAAAATCAACTCCTGAGTTTTCTGCTGTACGTTTGTATTAGATTAAGAAAGAGCGAAAATATGTCCTTTGCTTGACAGATCATCAATATCCGTTTTGGGTAATCTGTAGATACCATCAGAGCAGTGGTCGCCATGGACGGAACAAAATTTACGATCGGAGAGATAAGTTCATATTACTGATACGATACGAAATCAGTGATGCCGTTGAGTTATGAATAAATAGGCTAGCCCAATCAATTCTTATCGAAAGTAGAAGAGTCCAATGCTTGGTTCCTTATAATACGGTTTCTCGGATAATTTTGACAGGTTAAGGGTGGGGGGTGGATGACCGAATGATTAGCACGCGCGCGCTGTATCATACGGTCTGTCATTGAGTCAACTGGCGGGGTTTCGATTCCTCGGTTGTATGTGACAAGGAGTAGGGTCGCCTGTCCAACCTCGTGGGTTTTCTCCGGGTCCTCCGGTTTCCTCCCACTGCTAAAGACCCCTACGCGCAAGCGAATTATTGAAATAAAAAAAATTAAATTAAACCATATGTTAGTCCCGAAATGACATAGTTTGCATCGGGTGGACGTTAAACCCCATTTCTCTCTCTATCTCTCTCTCTCTCTCTCAGGTTAAGGGTTCGATCCCGGTGTTGGTCGAGAGCGTTTTTCGGGGGTTTTCTCTGTGTTATCCCGAATCCCCGGTTGTACGTGACAAGGAGTAGGGTCGCCTGTCCAACCTCGTGGGTTTTCTCCGGGTCCTCCGGTTTCCCCCCACTGCTAAAGACCCCTACGCGCAAGCGAATTATTGAAATAAAATTAAACCATATCTTAGTCCCGAAATGACCTAGTTTGTGTCGAGTGGACGTTAAACCCCATCTCTCTCTCTCTCTCTCTCTCTCTCTCATAATGTAACAAGGAGAGACCATATGTTGTTTTTAAGTGGTAATCACCATGTCCTTATCTATGTTAATGATGTAATATAACATACACTTGAAATCATATTAAACACATACTTTATTATCTACACTGAACATTGTCTGGCTATTAAAACCAACTTGAAAGGCATTCTAGTCGAATGACCTAGTTTGTGTCGAGTGGACGTTAAACCCCATTTCTCTCTCTCTCTCTCTCTCTCTCTCTCTCTGTTATCCCCCTTGTCAGTGGTCTGTCAAGGAACAGCATCCAGTCGTTGGGATGGGAAGACAAACCGAGCCCCTTGTTCATGTCGGTAGCCACGGAAAAGATTCCCTGGCAATCGGAGTTTGACGTAGAGTAGGTCGAAGCTCTGCTGTACGGGAAAACTTCGACCAATATGGTACAGAAAAGTAATCAATAATGTGATCGTCATTCAAATCCCACCAAATCCAAACTTACACGACCACACAAATTCTAGTGCCGTATACCGGACATGATGGAAAGTTCACTCCTCCATTTCGAATGATCAATGTTTATTGTAATTTCTTGTGAATGAGAGGGGGAAAAAACTAAATTCTAAAATTCACTTCTTTGGCATTTGTTCGAGTGTCATTCATACTAGTTATTTATCAGCAAAACGTCATGTTTATAACAATTCCAACAATTCTCTATTCAGAATTGTAACCTTTGGGGCATGGGTTTAATACGCCAAGTAGGTCTTAATTATCACCAAGGATGTGTGGAATCGAGTAAAACTTGGACGAAGTGAGAATGAAGCGTTGTAATCACCATAATCAAGTCCAACTATTCACAACACCAGCATTGTGTAGTCCATTGACTTTTCATCAGTGGTAATTGAGCAGGATTTTCTACTAATTCTACGTTTATATTGAAAAGATTTTTGTGGAGACCGGAACCATGTTGAAATGTCCCAATAATAACGTCGGTGAATAAACACTACTTACCGAGAAGTAATTTGGTTCATAAATACGCGAAGACGATGAAGAGAAAAGAATCGGGTAGTGTGATGAGTTCTCATCAGAGGTTGAACTTTTGTAATGGAAATAAATGATTCATGTAAAATGATTCCTCCATTAAGAATTATGTTTGGATAAGTAACGTTGATATGATAGGCGTTCTGTGATAGATGTCCTTAAAGCTACGATGTGCCAAGAAGCTAATGGCCATATATCTAATTTAAATTAATTAAAATAAGGACTGAAAGTTGACGTTTAAATACTATTCTTTGTCCGATTAAATCAGATACAATCTTATCATAACTTCCGGGGTGTCATTGAGTCAACTGACGTGGCTTTCGATTTTCCGGTTGTACGTGGCAAAGAGTAGGGTCGCCTGTCCAACCTCGTGGGTTTTCCCCGGGTCCTCCGGTTTGATCCCACTGCTAAAGACCCCTACGCGCAAGCGAGTTATTGAAATATAATTAAACCATGTGTTAGTCCCGAAATGACCTAGTTTGTGTCGAGTGGACGTTGAACCCCATCTCTGTCGTTATCGTGGCGTTATAAGAGTATTAACTATGTGGTATATAAATGTCAACCGCGATATAATCCTCCTGGATCAGACCACTACTCATAAATGTTAATAATGTCATTAGAGTTAATCACAGATAATCAATTATATCACACATAGGTCACATGAAATATATGTCGAAATATGTCTACTTCGATACACGCTGCAGACTGGGAGTCGATCTCTGGACTAGAGTGTCCGGGGTTCGAATCCGCATGAGGGTCAAGTGGAATGTCGTGTGTACAATACTCCGGTCATTTTGAGACTATCGTTTGCAAAATGATGTGGGGGGGGGGGGTGGAGGCAGATAGTGGCGTTTCCACTTTTACATGCACGCCTATTTGTACACGAATGGACTTCGTTTTTTGTCCCTGCCGAACGACTAGACACACTTTGGTTGTCTGCATCTCTGCTGCTACCAGGGGGCACGGTGGCTAAGTGAGTAAGACGCTGGCTCGCTAGTCTGGAGGTCGGGTGTTCGATCCCTGCATTGGCCGAGAAAGTTCATCCAGATGTTCCGGCGTGATTCCCCCGTGTCAGTGATGCAGGACGGAGGGGCTGACAAGGACAGCTGTCTAGGCGTTCGGATGGGACGAAGGCGTGTACGTAAAAGATCCCTTGACATTTGGAATTCGATATAATAGTAAGCCGTAGTGCCGCTGTCCGGGCAAAATTTCCCTCATAGCACAATATATGGCGTATGCCCGTCTTCATTAGCCCAGTTCGGAGCAGAACAATAGGACGTTAAACCCCATTTCATTTCATTTCATTTCACTGCTGCTTCTACCACTGACAAGTTGGGGCAGGGCTTAGAAAATCCCAAATTATGACTTATATCCAAAATCTGGTTCAGGGGCATGCTCACAGCCCTAAGGACCTCTCTACACAATCCACCGCTAAAAAATATGCAGTTGCTGATAACACCTCCCTTTCTACCATTTTGTTTCACTTGGATAGCTTTGCAATTTGATATAGCTAGTCGAAGGACTGGTTTGTGATATCAACGTAGAAAAAGCAGAAAATCCAGCGTAATTGCCATTCTTGTAACACTGGGGAAATAGTTCTGTTTCCCCAAATCTCGACAGGGGAAACAGAAATGTGCAGTTTAGTTGTCGGCGTATCCGTTTGACACATCCCAGAAGGAGATTATTACCTTGACCGTGTTGATGGCTCTATTCCAGGCACGATAACTAACGAACATAATAATCTAATTATAAAATACCCCAGCGACTACAGACACCATAAATAGCCAAGCTGCGAATTAATCTGTCACCAAGTGAAGGAATCGTGGCTTGATGAAGTATTCATCAGTGTTACAAGTCAACCGCTGACAGAATTTTTTATATTGACCAAATGTTCGGAGGTTGGGTATATTTTAGCTGGTGATTCTGACCTCTAGCTGGTCGGTCACCTATGGCTTGCGGTTGTTGTTTCGATCCCTGGTGTGCGCGTATTATACCGTTCAGACGCTCATTTTTAAACCAGTTCAAAACCGCCGTTTTTTTTAAGACGGGATCGTGTTTAACTATTCTGACCTCTTCGGTCGGAGGTTAGAGTTAACTACGCATGTGTAGCTTCACATTCTTTATTCGATTCTCGTACGCTTTCGGTAACACTGGCACTGCCCGACCCCGATATTTTCTCAGGAATGTAACTTGCTGCGTACTGCGCATGATCAAAGACCCCTGCGCGTGTGCTAAGATAATAAAAATGAAAAATAAGATTTGACTGCGAAATCACCTTCGGTGGAAGCGGACGTTAAACACCAAGAACAACAAGAAGATTTGGTCTCGTTACGACCAGGCCCGTAACTAGCGGAGGCGAAGCCCCCCCCCCCCCCCTGTGAAAATATTGTCAACCAGAATAAACAATAGATATATATCGTCCGTCAATTTCACAACACCCCTGAGAACACTTCCGCCTCCGCCACCTCGCTGCTCTGAGTTAGTTCAGAATCCAGGAGGACTTTAATCGAATGGGACGAAACAAAGGATCCCCTGTATGTTGGAATACGATGAAGAATAAATGGAAACGCCAAAATTTTACGCTAAGCACATGCTTCGCTTCATTAACCCAATTAGCGCAGAAACGTAGACAGAGAGAGAGAGGGAGAGAAAGAGAGAGAGAGACCACGAGGTTGGACAGGCGACCCTAATCCTTGTCACGTGAGAGAGAGAGACACAGAGAGAGAGAGAGAGAGAGAGAGATGGGGTTTAACGTCCGCTCGACACAGACTAGATCATTTCGGGGCTAACATATGGTTTAATGTTATTTCAATTATTCGCTTACGCGTAGGGGTCTTTAGCAGTGGGAGGAAACGGAGGAACCCGGAGAAAACCCACGAGGTTGGACAGGCGACCCTACTCCTTGTCACGTAGGGAGACATGGGGGTTTACGTACATCCACCACACATCATGTAATTTCGAGGCTAGCAAATATCATTTCAATACATGTAATTTGTTTATGCATTTTGGCATTTATTACAGCAGGAGACGGGGATCACGTGGCTAAGTGGGTAAGACGCTAGCTCGCTAGCCTGGAGGTCGGGTGTTCGATCCCTGCATTGGCCGAGAAAGTTCATCCAGATTTTCCGGCGTGGTTCTCCCTTGTCAGTGATACAGGACGGAGGGGCTGACAAGGAAAGCTATCTATTCGTTCGGATGGGACGAAAACCCGAGGTCCCGTGTACACATTGGCGTGCACGTAAAAGATCCCTTGGCAGGTGGAATTCGATATAAGAGTAGGCCGTAGTGCCGCTGTCCGGGCAAAATGTCCCTCATAGCACACTGTATGGCGTATGCCCGTCTTCATTAGCCCAGTCAGAGCAGAGCAGTAGGACGTTAAACTACATTACATTTCATTTCATTTACAGCAAGAGAAACGCCATGAGGATGGACATGGCACAAACTCCAACAGTTGAAACGATATGAGATCCTGTGATCTACACACACACAATAGAAATGGAATTAAATGAAATAGGGTTTAACGTTCTATGTGTCGGGGGGGGGGGGGGGGTGACCGAATGGTTAGCACATGCGCGCTGTATCATGAGGCCTGTCATTGAGTCAACTGGGGTGGTTTCGAATCCCCGGTTGTACGTCACAAGGAGTAGGGTAGCCTGTCCAACATCGTGGGTTTTCTCCGGGACCTCCGGTTTCCTTCCACTGCTAAAGACCCCTACGCACAAGCGAATTATTGAAATAAAATTAAACGATATGTTAGTCCCGAAATGACCTAGTCTCGGTTTTGGCTTGTTTAAGTGACAGACAGTTGATGGTTAAAAAATTGGGAACGATCTCGTGGGCTCTTTTTGTATTTTTTTTATTTTGTTTGTTTAAATTTCAGACTAGGATTTATTTTCCCCTTTCCTCAGAAATTACATAGTTTCAGAAATAGTGCACAAAGTACGAACTGATTAAACGTACATTATGCAAGAGCTAAATCTGCCTATTGCAGGTCTTTCTTTAGGCCTGAAATGTTATCTAAATTAATAAACTATAACACATACTTATGGAAGAACAATTACTGATTTATTTGGGCGACGTTTCGAAGAGTATTCTCTCAACGTTTTCAAGCAAGTACGTTGAGAGAATACTCTTCGAAACGTCGCCCAAATAAATCAGTAATTGTTCTTCCATAAGTATTTGTTATAATTTATTGCTCTATCCAGTTACTAAATGCCTCTAAAAGATCGTTATCTAAATTATTAATTAGACATCAATTAACTCATCCAGACCATAATCAACTCTCTGTGCCATCGCTTTACCTGCGATATTTAGCGGATTGGAATACGTTTTTGAAAAATAATTAAACGTAAAACTGGATAATCGAGACTTTGTTTTTTATCGTACCGACTTTAGTAATGATGATCGAGGATAGCCCAATATTCAAAAGCTAATATATCGGTTCAGAGTGGATAAATTTGACTGAAATTTTCATCATATTCTATTTACGTTCTCTATTATAGCGAGAACTATCAACTCTTTATCTAATCTCCCATAATGCCACTTTAAGCATAAACTGAAATATCTTTAAGATTATATACGTCTTTTCCTCTACTACTTAAATTTCAAAATGGCTACCGAGACGATGTTAATAATACAAACAAGCAGGCAATTAATGACTTTTATGACGAAACGTACAGTCGTGACTACTTGAGAATCAAACAAACTAGTTATTACTTTATGTAAAGAATAGGTTTATTATATCTAATATACTCTTAGTGCGTAAAGGGTTCACAGTGGCTCAGTGGGAGGACGCTGGCTCTCTAGCTTGGAGGGGGGATCACGTGGCTAAGGGGGTAAGACGCTCGCTCGCTAGCCTGGAGGTCGGGTGTTCGATCCCTGCATTTGCCGAGAAAGTTCATCCAGATTTTCTTGCGTGGTTCCCCTTGTTAGTGATGCATTACGGAAGTTCTGACAAGGACAGCTGTCTAGTCGTTCGGATGGGACGAAAAACCGAGGTCCCGTGTACTCATTGGCGAGCACGTAAAAGATCCCTTGACAGTTGGAATTCGATAGAAGAGTAGGCTGTCCCGGCAAAATGTCCCTCATTGCACACTGTATGACACATGCCCGTCTTCATTAGCCCAGTTCGGAGCAGAACAGTAGGACTTTAAACCCCATTTCATTTCTTTTCTCTTGGTGGGTAACAATGATTTGTGAAATAGTCAAATACAGGTTTAAAAACTCCACTCGCTAGAATAATACAACGAAGCAAATATAGCAATTGCCTAAACAACAAACATGCCAAGTGTTATATCGATTGTTCTCGATTTGGCGGAGCAATGACCTTTTTTTAAGAGCGTCGCTCCAAGAAAAACACGAAGATCATTCAAATGTACGGAAGCAGTTCCAGGTTCAAAAATGGGAGAATTCATTACTCAGAACGATGCAACAGCTAAAAGATGCAAAAAAAAATTATTGTTCCTTAATTAAATTGTAAAACAACCTATGAACTACAAAGGTTTATCGATTCAGCGATCTCCAGCAAGCAGTGTTTTTGTTGAAAAATATATTTTTGTTAGGCGTCGTGTATCCTTCTAGTTTGGGGGGGGGGGGGTAGCCCTCGCGCGTTGTATCATAAGGTCTGTCATTGAGTCAACTGGCGTGGTTTCGATTTCCCGGTTGGACGTGACAAGGAGTAGGGTCGCCTGTCCAACCTCGTGGGTTTTCTCTTTGTTTACTCCCACTGCTAAAGATGCTTACGCGCAAGTGAATTATTGAAATAAAATTGAACCATGTTAGTCCCGAAATGATTAAGGTTGTGTCGTGTGGACGTCAAACCCCATCTCTCTCTCCCCTTCCAGCTTTCCAACAGAAAATCTTCTCCTTTTTTCCAATGTAGTTCACCAAATTTGCCGCTTTCTACACTCCAACCCCGTAAATATATCTCGAAATTTGTCCCACCAGCACCCCTCTCTCCCTAGCGACGTTACTGGTTAGGATTACCCAATTTGAATACCTCTTAAACCTAAAATATGTGTATGTTTGAGCAAGTGTACCGTGATTGCGACTGTTCTAAATCTGTAGAATTCTCATTTAATCTGCTAGTTAGCCCCTTAACGCACCAAGAATTGTATATTAACGACAATTAATGTCCTGTTTGGCCTTTCTGTCTATTTATTATGCTCGACTAGAATGCCTTTCAAGTTGGTTTTAATAGCCAGACAATGTTCAGTGTAGATAATAAAGTATGTGTTTAATATGATTACAAGTGTATGTTATATTACATCATTAACATAGATAAGGACATGGTGATTACCACTTAAAAACAACATATGGTCTCTCCTTGTTACATTATGAGAGAGAGAGAGAGAGAGAGAGAGAGAGGGAGTTTAATATTAAGACATGGATTGGAGAGAGAGAGAGAGGGAGAGAGAGAGAGAGATGGGGTTTAACGTCCACTCGACACAAACTAGCAGTGGGAGGAAACCGGAGGACCCGGAGAAAACCCACGAGGTTGAACAGGCGACATGGATCGGAGTTTAAACGTCCTCCATTTCTGCACCAACAGAGATAATGAAGATAGGTGTACGCTAGACAGACGGAGAGAGAGAAGACGAGTTTACCGTCCACTCAACACAAACTAGGTCATTTCGGGACTTATATATGGTTCAATTTTATTTCAATAATTCGCTTGTGCGTAGGGTTCTTTAGCAGTGGAAGGAAACAACATGTCCACCACATGAAATGAAATGAGCTAAAGATGATCAGGGGCGGATCTAGGAATTTTGAAAAGGGGGAGGGGCGCCGCAAAATGAGGGCACTGACCGCGGAGACGGGGCACGCCGCTGAGAGGGGGGGGGCAAGAAAATTATCCGTCATTTCCTTGCATTTGTAGCCATTCCAAGAGCTATTTTCGTCTAAGTAAACGTTCGGAAATCGTTGATAGAGCCTTAAAGCAGACTGGTGTGTTTGAGTCGATGGTTTGAGTCATTTGGGATCCCTGCAACGGGTATGGAACGGACATATTTGGGTCTGAGAAAAAGCACTTTCAGCAGTAAAAAAAGGCACTGCCGAAAATTAGGAGGGGGGTGCCCCTCGCCCCCCCCTCCTGGATCCGCCTCTGATGATCGGTAAGCGTCATGAGGAGTGTTCCTTTCGGGAAATAATTTCAATCTTTAACGTGCTATCAATGGTAAACGCACCACCTCGTTTTTGTGTCCCATCTGAACGAATACATGCCCTTTTTTTTAGGCAAATAAAGCCAAGTGAAAACTGGTTTGTTCAATCCCCAGCAAGCACTATGACTTCTGTGCCACAAAATAAAAAGTATGATATAACAGCAACGATACGAATATTGAATATTCGTAAAACGATGGAAGCCACGGTGGTTCGGTGGATAAGACGCTGGCTCGCTAGACTGGAGGTCGGGAGTTCGATCCCTGCATTGGTCGGGAAAGTTCATCCAGATTTTCCAGCGTGGTTTCCCCTTGTCAGGATGCAGGACGGAGGGCCTGACAAGGACAGCTGTCTAGTCGTTCGGATGGTACGAAAAACCGAGGTCCCGTGTATACATTGGCGTGCACGTAAAAGATCCCTTGGCAGTTGGAATTTGATATAAGAGTAGGCCGTAGTGCCGCTGCCCGGGCAAAATGTCCCTCATAGCACACTGTATGGCGTATGCCCGTCTTCATTAGCCCAGTTTAGGAGCAGAACAGTAGGACGTTAAACCCCATTTTATTTCATTTCATTTCGTAAAACGATGGAAGCAGCGGTGGCTCGGTGGGTAAGGCGATGGCTCGCTATCCAGGAGACCTTGGGTACGCTCCCTGTGTAGGCCGAGATAATTCCTCTTGTTGATGGGACAGGACGGAGAACCTCGTAAGGAACAGTGTCGTCTTTCGGATGGGATAAAAAAACGAGGATCCGTACACATTGACAGTGTGAATGCGAAAAACGAGTAGGCCGTAGCGCATCTGTTAGAGCAAGTTTCCTCGCACAGCACACGGCATGGCGTATATGTCCATCTTCATTAACTCAGTCTACACAGCAGAAGTAGGACGTTAAACCTCAGTTCACATTCATATAACCATACGGCAGGTTCGTAGCTTGCGGGGGGGGGGGGGTGTAAGGGGGCAGCCCAACCTATGTCACTCGGCTTTATGGGTCGTTGGTCGTTGGTTTCGTATTGCGTCCAATGGAAAGCTGCCCCCCCCCCCCCCCGATAGCTAGGGGCTTGTACGAATACCATCAACATTAACAAGAGCCACTCCACTAGCGGCCATTTTGTCAGTTGCTTGGAATATTCAAGGGATGATTTATCGACAGATTCCAAGTGACGTTAAATTTCAAACGAATTTTATACGATAGAATTCAAGTGACACAGGAGTACTAAGACCACGATAACTCTTTAAATGAGAACAGATCAAGCCAGCAATTTCTCATTAACTGGGAATTATTTATCAGGCCCTGAGAGACTTGGTGCTCTTGAAATAAATCGTCCAGTAACTGACACACGGGGACAATTACTGGAACTGCTGCAAGAGCCGTAGCCAGAGTCTTGATAGGAGGAAGGTACGGGTTTTAATGACCCAATTACATGGCGGTAGCGCGGGATTTTATAATGAGACGTAGACAAATCTACGTCACCATCCATAATGATTCTAGTTATAACTTGAATTCCACATCATCCTCGCAGTTAACATAAAGTTTGAATACGAGAGTTTTGACAAGAGGAAGGTACGGGTTTTGATGACCCAATTACATGGCGGTAGCGCGGAATTTTATAATGAGACGTAGACAAATCTACGTCACCATCCATAATGATTTTAGTTATAATAAGAATTCCACACCATCCTTGCAGTTAACATAAGGTTTTGAATACGAGAGTTTTCCATCCTGTAATCCCCCGCCTTTGGCTTCGCATCGAACAAGCTTCGTCCAATATCTGGATCGACCATAAACCTGTACGACCACGAGGGTACAATAATAATATAATTATATTTCCTCAGACTGTGAAAAAAACCTACTGATCAATATAACATTATATACTGAATTAGTATTTGAAGAGACCACTGGGTGTGAAAGTATAATGTCTTCAGTGCCATTGTAAATGGCCCTAGGCTGCTTAATCTTTCAGTAAACGCTTGAAGAACATATTGACCTTTATTTTAAGTTATAGAGCCACAATATTTTTTTTACTCAATTTGCGGCATATATCTTACATAAATATTATTATTTATAGATACATTATGGGAGATTCGATAAAGAGTTGGCAGTTCTCACTATAATAGATAAAAACTAGATAATGTAAAGGCAATTTGTTGAAAAATTCAAACAATTTGATCTACTATGACCGAGAACTAAGCGGTTGAAATTTTCGGCTAGCCTTGATCATCATTACTAAAGTCAGTACGATAAACAGCATAGTCTCGATTATCCATTTAATCGTTAAATCGTGAAGGAAAGTTATGCAGTAAATCGGCCCATAATCCACTTAGGATAGCAGGCTAGCGATGCCATCTAGAGTTGATTATGGTCTGGATAGGTTAATTAATGTCTAATTAATAATTTGGATAACATTTCAGGCCTAAAGAAAGACCTGCAATAGACAGATTTAGCCCTTGCATAATGTATGTTTAATACTTAGAATCGCTGGCTATAGCGCTTCTAATAATAATATTGCCGTTTTCACTTTTTCGCCATATTATGCTATTTTCACGTTTTCCCCATATTATGCTATTTTCCCTTTACCCCAATATTTTGTTTTCACTTTATCCCAGTATGTTGTTTTCTCGTGTTCAATATGTTGTTTTCACTTTTCCGCTATATATGTTGCTTATACTTTTGATTTAAAAGTTTAAGTATATTTATGTGTATTGTGTTTGTGGTGGTCTGGCTGGCGGGCTGGCTGGCTGGGTAGGGTGGCGTGGCGTGGGGTGGGACAAAGACAGGTCGGTATACACCCTATCTACGGCTCTGGAACTCAAAAATGTACAATAGGAATCTAACTTCACAGGGCAAATCAGATTCTAGATCACCGTGGTACTTTCCATATTTTTTTTTATAATTTGGCTTGTCAATAAGCTTATTACACTACCCCAAAGGGTTCAAATGACATTCATTTATTTCCATCATCCTTCCAAAAGACTTACACCCATGGCTAGCTATATAAGATTCCATGTCATTTGCTGGGAGTCTTAATTCGAACTGTTTGATCAAAGCAGCAATTATCATATCATCGGCGTAAAACCCAGACACGACTCTGGTTAAATCCCTAATGAACATCTTTCATCGTGTGCTTTATTCCCAACCAGACGGAAATGGTAAGTTTTAAGATGAGGACATCCATCATATTATGACACCCTATATGAAGCATTTCATCAGTAACACAGTTGGTCATTAGTGTAAATTCAAAGCATTAAATTTGGCGCTAATGTCGTGTGAGATATCACCATCGGTGGGAGCTGGTGTTAATCCTAAGCTACTTCTACTAATTTGGCACTTACAAATCATATATGAAATGGGTGGGGGTGGGGGTGACCCAATGGTTAGCATTGCGCGCTGTATCATAAGGTCTGTCATTGAGTCAGCTGGAGTGGTTTCGATTCCCCGGTTGTACGTGACAAGGATTAGGATCGCCTGTCCAACCTCGTCAGTTTTCTCCGGGCCCTCCTGTTTCCTTCCACTGCTAAAGACCTCTACGCGCAAGCGAATTATTGAAATAAATTGAACTATGTGTTAGTCCCGAAATGACCATGTTTGTGTCGAGTGGATGTTAAACCCCATTTCTCTCTCTCATAATGAAATGACAAGATACACTGGTAAGCTGATACCGCTGACTGTTCTAAACTAATGTTTAGAATGTATAGAAAGTGGTTAGAAATTATACAGTTGTCATTTAGCAGGTGTGTAACTAGCTGTAAAAGATGTCACTACTAGTGTAAAAGCGTGACTATTTATAACACCCATCACTATTGAATACACAAACCTGGACAATAGTGGTGTATATCATTCAATAGTCACAGTTTTTAACACCTTAGTGACATAACACCTACTTAATGACTACTGCCTGATTACTAACAAATTTAACTAACTAATACACATTATGTATATAAACTGACGACTTTGATCTATTAGTGTCGTAAATTTTCATTTATAACAGTTTTTTGTTGCTTAGTCAACGATATCAGCCTTACAGTGATATAAAACGTGATTTAATTATAAAAATAAAATAAAACCAAGTACGAACAATCCAAACCATTAGACAAAATTCGAAGTCCTAAAAAAAACGGTATAGGCAAAATAGTATAATCAGGCAAAATAGTGTAATCAGCATACAAAATACACGACAAACAGTGGTATCAGGTGTCCGGAAGAGTAAGCTTACCCTGCCTGGCAAACTACTTTACGGACTTATGAAGACGAACATACACCATGCGATGTGTTATGACGATAATTTTACCCGAATTGCGACGGTTCCGTCAACTCGTCTTCGAATTCCAACTGTAATGACTAGACATTGTTCTTTGTCAAATCGTTCGTCCTGCCCTACTGACAACGAGAAACCACATGCAGATCTCACCCCGCCCCTCACCCAATCTCGCCTCGCCAATCATTCACCCAATCTAACATCTGACGTCATCCACTAAAACTAAGAATTTAAATTTAATAGAAGTCAGCAATTAACCGAGTAAAATGTCACGTACATCAAAGAATATCGAATCAGGCCAGGGCGAGATCGTAGGTTAGGGTTAGAGTAAGCATTGGAGCTAGGACCATGGTTAAGGTTATCGGGAGGTGAGGGTTCTTTGCAGATCCACCCACAGAAGGCACGGGTCGTGGGTCTAACGTTTCCTAACCCTTGCGTTAATCGAACCCAGTTGTCGGTCCAGCGCTCTACCACTGAGCTATCGCACATCCATACACCTGTTTACATCTCGTGACCTATGACGAAAAATTAAGCTGGCCTTATCCTTTAAAACGAACCATATTCGCGCTAATAGATCAGACACAGCTATAAAGGTTTCGTACACCGGTAACTTGTAACTTGATCAAAGCATATTGAACGACTTGATCATTTTCCTAAAATACAAACATCTATGAACTATGACGATTTGAGGAAATACGTCTTGCACGTCTGGCAGCTCTAAATCTTTGGAACCCAATTTGATAAAACATAAATAAATAAATCAAATACCCTTATTTTTGTTTCAAAATTTAGGTCTAAATCCATAAAAATGCTTAAAATAGGTGGTAATGATGTTCTACTGTTATTTCAGTTGTTATCTGAGAATTACTAGGTTGCTATATTGTGCTAGTGTTATGTCGTTTGTAATCTGAGAATTGCTAACATAGGTTGCTATATAGTGCTTGTGTTATTTCGCTGGTGAGAGAGAGAGAGAGCGAGAGAGAGAGAAATGGGGTTTAACGTCCACTCGACACAAACTAGGTCATTTCGGGACTAACATATGGTTTAATTTTATTTACATAATTCGCTTGCGTATAGGGGTCTTTAGCAGTGGGAGGAAACTGGAGGACCCGGAGAAAACCCACGAGGTTGGACAGGCGACCCTACTCCATGTCACGTACAACCGGGGATTCGAAACCACGCCAGTCGACTCAATGACAGACTTTATGATACAGCGCGCATACGCTAACCATTCAGCCATCCAAGCCCCCCATATTTCGGTGGTAATCTGAGAATTGCTAACATAGGTTCCTATATTGTGCTAGTATTATTTAGGTTGTAATATATATGATAATTGCGAAATTGGGTTGCTATAATGTTATTTTGATGGTAATCTGAGAAGTTGTTATAATGTACTAGCGTTATTTCGCTGGTAATCTGATAATTGCTACGATAGGTTGCTATAATGTTTGAGTGTTATTTTGGTGGTAATATCTCTCTCTCTCTCACTCTCTCGACCGATCGACTGAACAAAACACCAGTACAAATTGGCAATACATGGACACATAAACAAATTTACTTTATTGAATAGCCAGCAACACGTGGTAATTCTAAATTATCTTCATCTATATTAAACACATACATATGGTAAATATAACTATTATATACTAGCTTCAATCTCGCCAAATGGAAAATTAATTCTGATTTAATACATTTTAATCTTTATCGGTAAACAATTCTAGAAGTATTCAATGAAACCAGGAAGGTTAAACTCTTGTACTGAGAGTGATTAATTATCTTTATAATAAACACCGCGAATAACATCTGGATAATCACAATTATTAGTTGTCTTTAACTATTATAATACGTTCGTGCTGTATCATAAGTTCTGGCATTGAGTTAACTCGCGGAATTTCGATTCTCCGCGGTTGTACGTGGCAAAGAGTAGGGTTGCCTGTCCAACCTCGTGGGTTTTCTCCGGGTCCTCCGGTATCCTCCCACTGATAAAGACCCCTACGCGCAAGCGAATTATTGAAATAAAATTCAACCATGTGTTAGTCCCGAAATGACCTAGTTTGTGACCTAGTTACCCCCCCCCCCCTCTTTCTCTCTCTCTCTCTTTATAATAAAGACAGCGACTATCATCTGGATAATCACAGTTATTAGTTATATACCATAATCATAATCGTTTATAGATGAATTTGCCAAGAAAATAATACGTATACATCACAAGCTTCACGTCATATCTGTGCACTGCGATTTAATAAGTACAGAGTTCACGCCAGTGTATATAGGGTCTCGGTTTAGTGCATAAATATGGTTTAATGGTCGAGAGCGAGACATTAAGTACTAGTAATATATTGATACTGAACAAGACGTTAGCCGATTGTTGTTTTATAATATTACGCAATGTCTTTAGCTAGGGTGCCCCACCATAAATAAATATCTCGAAATATATCGACAATTACAACACAATAATTATATTATTATATACACCAAGCCTTAAATCAGTTTCAAACATTTATAGTCACTAAATAAACGGTCATGCTGTACTTAATAAGCTATGACCATTTAATCATCCATAAATAATACACTGAAAGAAGGTTACGAGTGTCGGCCATAACATCCGAGCACATGTGAGTAAAAAAAAGGTTACGTGCCCTTGTTTTGAAAATATCTTTGATCCTGAAACATAAAACTTTGCACATAGTTTCTTATTGATGTATTTGATATATTACAACAGCAAAAGTTTTATAAAGGGTAGTATTCTCAATAGCTAAATCTGCCGATTGCAGGTCTTTCTTGAGGCCTGAAATGTTACCTAAATTATTAATTAGATATTAATTAACTTATCCAGATCATAATCAACTCTCGGTGGCAACGCTAGCCTGCGATATTTACTGGATTAGAACCCGTTCTGCTGCTCAACGCTCATGATGATTAAATCAAAAAATGGATAATCGGGACTACTTTATTTTTTATCATACCGACTTAAGTAATGATGATCGAGGCTAGGTTTAAAATTCAATCGCTAAATTCTCGGTTCCGCGTGAATCAATTTGACTGAAATTTTCAGCAAATTCCCTTTACATTATCTAGTTTTTAACTATTACAGTGAGAACTGCCAGCTTTTTATCTAATCTCCCATAATGTATCTTTAATTGGTTAATACAAATATCTGAAAACAAAAACAAAATGTCAGTGATTGTTCTTCTTGATCTGACATTAAACATTGGCATTTTCAAACGTTGACGTAAAGAAGCAAAGATTGTTTATCAAAATATATTTATTCTTTTAAAAAGATCATGTGCAAAATATGAATTACGTCTTCAATAATAAGATTTGGTTTTTTGTTTCAAATTTATTGATTACTTTGTTTTAGTTTTCTTTTTTCGACAGCCGTAAAATGTCGGGAATTTGTATTTTCAAACGCTTAGCTAATGTCATAACATTATGCTTCATTCAGCAATTATCTTTAGAAGAGATATTTGTTATGTTATTGTATTCGCCTTATCTCTTTGTTTTCCTGCCTACGTATTTGTCAAAGACACAATCCCATTTACTTGTTAATTACTGTAATTCAAGGTTTTACATTATTCTACTTTGATGTTCAGTCGTGGTAATGGCTTGTTATGTTCAGTCGATTCCGTGTTCCTTCAGGAAGCCCCGGATGCTCATTGAGTTAAGCCGCTGCTTAGCTAACCAGGAGAGGGAGAGAGAGAGAGAGAGAAAAATGGGGTTTAACGTCCACTCAACACAAACTAGGTCATTTCGGGAGTAAAATATGGTTGTATTTTATTTCAATAATTCGCTTGCGCATTGGGAGGAAACCGGACGACCCGGAGAAAACCCACGAGATTTATGTGTCATAAAAAGGGGGCTGAATATTGCCGAGTGTTCACAATGCGTTAATTTAAGACAGTTGAGAGAGAGAGAGAGAGAGAGAGAGAGAGAGAGAAACAAAATGGGGTTTAACGTCTACTCGACACAAACTAGGTCATTTTTCGGAACTAACATATGGTTTAATTTTATTTCAATAATTCGCTTGCGCTTAGGGGTCTTTAGCAGCGGAAGGAAACTGGAGGACCCAGAGAAAACCCACGAGGTTGGGCAGGCGACCCTACTTCTTGTCACGTACAACCGGGGATTCGAAATGGACGGAATAGAAAAGTGTTCCTAGTCTTTCGGATTGACATACAGTTGGAAGTGTAGGCACTCCCTCCCTTTCCACTTGGGGGGTTAGATGGCCGAATTGTCTGTCACTGAGTCAGCTGGCGTGGTTTCGATTCCCCGGTTGTACGTGACAAAGAGTAAGGTCGCCTGTCCTACCTCGTTGGTTTTCTCCGGGTCCTCCGGTTTCCTTTCACTGCTAAAGACGCCTACGCGCAAGCGTATTATGGAAATAAAACGGAACCATGTGTTAGTCCCGAAACGACCTAGTTTGTGTAGAGTGGACGTTAAACCCCATTTTTCTCTCTCTCCCTTTCAACTTGTATTGCAAGCATAACGAGATGAGTAAAAGATACCCGGGAGGAGGGGGGGGGGTGCTCTTCACAAAATGATCGACATGAAACTTGGCATGCTTGTTCTTTGAGAAATTGCGCATCAATAGATATTTGGTATTCCAAGATGGCTGGTTCCTAGTACTGTCGCACTCGTTGTTTCACCCCTTGACTTTAGATACGTCCGTAGAAGTTGAATTCATTTGGGATAGATTAACTACTGAAGCTGAAAGTCGAGCAGTCTGTTAAAGGTTTCTGAAAGTCCTGTCTAGAATAATGCATACAGAGGGACGTTAACTGTCAAATGTTTCCCAGGGCTGGCTGTCAGCATAATTGCTTGTCTCGACTTAGAATCCACATTTGGGAAGTTTAATAAATTAAAGTTATTATAATACAGAGAACAAGACATCTCGGAGGAATAGAATGGCGTTTTATATCTCTTCAACACATTTGTCAATTTGAGAGAAAAATAAGGTAATTGTTATTTCTATGCCCCAACAGAAGCATTTACGGCAGGTATACCATTCATCGAACTCCAACTATCAAGGGTTCATATAAATGCTAGGATCACGGGTGGATCTCGGTTTTTCCAAGAGAAAACCAGGATGGTAAATGCCTAGGAACTGTCTCCGCCATAGACATAGGAGCCGTGGGACCGGGGGCTACAGCCCCCCCCCCCCCACAAAAATTTTTTTTTTTCATTTTTTTTTTAAAAATTCGGTGGATCGTGTAATTAATTGTGTAAGTAATTAAAAATCACAGCTTTATGGAAAATTCGTTTCAGATGTGATTCATTCATTCTGAAAATTCGGGCGACAAAGAGAATTTTCGGGCAAATAGCCCCAGACGCCCCCCCCCCCCCACACACACAAACTGGGATGAAATGAGATGAAATAAAATGGGGTTTAACATTATATTTTTCAGTCGCCTGTCCAACCTCGTGGGTTTTCTCCGGGTCCTCCGGTTTCCTCCCACTGCTAAAGACCCCTACGCGCAAGCGAATTATTGAAATAAAATGTTAGTTCCGAAATTACCTAGTTGTGTCGAGTGGACGTTAAACCCCATTTCTCTCTCTCTATATATATATTTTTCAGCATCGACTACTAAGTTTAAGAAGACGTTGGAATGAAATCCCGAAGCTCCTGGTTGGTGAGTGCGGTATACTAACCGAGCCATAAGGTATTATACACTGTTTCGCAAGTCCTATTTCCAATATCATGAAACATGCGCTGTATAAATAATAAAACACCATTGCGTCATAGCGCCAAGTTTGACATAATCAACTGACAGGATATCAAGTTGTTTTACAATCTTAATATCTCAGGCAACGGCTAGATCGATTTTGTTTCTAAAATTTCGAATTCATTTACACTCTCAGACAAACGTTATTAGTTCACACTAAAATATTTCTTTGGACACGGTACACCATTAATCTGGTTACGTATCTTGCGCAAAAGTTAATAGGTTGAAATGTGTGCAACTTCGTGTCTCAAGAGTTCCATGGAGAACCTCATACAATCTTTTAAGCAAGAGGTTGCTACATGTTATGCCTCTGTAGCAGGAAGCGTTTAACCCCACGAACATTTTTGGAAAATGTTAGAGCGGTCAAAGGGACGAGAATGAATGGGGAAATTAATGCTGTACTGTGGCCATTTAGAAAGCGATTTACCCCAAACGCAGGCTGTACACAGACTATTCATCAAGGTCATTTTTTTTCAAAACCATTAGAACATGTCAACAAATGTAATAAGTGTTTAAAAATGGAGTGTCACACGTTAACAGGGTTTGGTTTTTACTCAATCTAATTAGCCCAGTGAGTAATGCACTGGCACGCCATTTAGTAGGTCTCTGTGCAGGACGGACTGTCTGGCAAGGGGCAATGTCTAGTCAGTCGAATGGAACGAAAAACTGAGGTCCGGTCTAAATATTGGCGTGGACGTGAAATAAACCCTGACCGAGGGATTCCCAAATAATGAGACACTATTGGGCCATTTAAGACTAGCATGTGGCTACCTTTGCTAAAAATCAGATCTTCATCCCCCACATCACCCCCGTGCGTTTTAATTTTCAGGTCGTTCACCTTGAAATAAGTTAACATTTCTTACCAAAAGACTGGTGGTTGAATGAACAATCTTTTGATCGAACTTCTGGATAACTTTTAAATGATACTATCTTGGCCTTTATTTATTCTATTTGTTGAAATGTCAAACTTGCGATATCTGTTTACTTATTCAAAATAACGCCAATTTTCTTTGATGTTGTTAATATAAATAACGACATTTTATTTCTTTCTGGCTGAACAATTCAAAAGACTTTTAGATCTAATCTGAGTGCATACCCGGTATCTCTAGAATCGTGCTTGTTATGGCAATCTGATTAGAATACAGATCTATATTTCGTTTCGTTTTTTTATACTTTCGATGACCTACACTACATGAAGATCTGGCCGGTTGTAGCGATAGGTCGCGTCAGAGGTCATACGAGCGGCCTTTGACCCTATGACGTCAGACATTTGATTAACCAATCAGCATTGATGTTACTATGATTATCCATAGTTCCGTGCAAAACATGCCCAAAGCTCGCTGTAACAGGCCGTTATATTGGCTAATCCCTCACACCATTCAGAACACGTCAATGATAATAACTCTTCCAGATCCCAGTGTAGTAAAGACCAGTAAAACGAAATTTTGAACTATAAAAAACGAAACGAAATAGAATCCGTGTTTTAATCAGATTGTTGTTATGGCGGATCCTTTTTTTTAAAAAAATCAGTAAATCGGTAAATCGGACTACTTCTCACGTTGACGCGTCGAAATACCAATTTCAGTTAATAATCTTTGAGTGGCATTTAGCGATCGGTAAACACATTAACAGAACACAGTTTTTATGGGATACAATCACTAGTTTATTCTAAAAGCACGACGTTTCGACAAGTATCCTCTTATCGTTATCAACCACAATGACATTTAGTAAACTAGAGGTCAATATAATACGAAAATTATAGTGAAACCATCAACATGAATTTCGTATATATTGTCGGAAAACATTGTTCGGCCAACAATTTTTTTTAATGTCAGCCGGTCTGCCGTGGGCTTTACACCTCACAGAGGTAAGTTATTCATTAGTTTTCTCTGTTTCCATATCTAACCATTGTTTAAGCTTGCAAGCTCGAATGAACAGTTTGTCAAGCTACTGTATATGATATCCCATACAATGGAGTAATTATAAAAGTCTGGAGAAATCGATATTTTACTTAAGCAAAGTAGACGCGATACCTTGTCAATATGAATATCATGCCATTATCAAAAGGAACTGTTAAAATTAGATATACTATTGATGATAATACGGATGCCTTGATGAAATGGATATTGTTTACAGTGACAGGTTTCCGAGACATACAAACTGAGAGATAATCACCCTTCAAACAACTCCGACCCGGTTCTCAAAGCATTCCCAAGCTTAAGTTAAGAATTTACTCAACTTTCATTCACTGTTAATGAGAAATATCTTTGATCCAGAAACAGGGACCTTGTCCTTTAATTATTAATTATAAAACAAAATCCTTTCATATAAAGTAGACATAACTTTGTTTCGAAATGAGCTTCTTAATTATAAGATATTAATTCGTTAACATCATCTTTTGTGACGACAGACAGATGACTATTATCAAATTGCAAATTTTTGGAAATACAAATAGAATTTAGTTAAAATATAAAGCAATAGATGAATTATTAAAATCTAAATTACAAAGACTAGACGCCCATTTACATTCGTCCCTTTGAGAATATTGGTTTGCCTAGAAGTAGTATAACCACGAAACCGGAATGCCACCAGACCGATGTGTCACCCTGGTTCGAGCTGCCCATATATCCAACATTGTAGAGAGAGAGAGAAGGGGGGTTTAACGTCAACTCGACACAAACTATATCATTTCGCCACTAACACATGGTTCAATTTTATTTCAATAATTCGCTTGCGCGTAGGGGTCTTTAGCAGTGGGAGGAAACCGGAGGACTCGGAGAAAACCCACGAGGTTGGACAGGCGACCTTACTCCTTGTCCCGTACAACCGGGGAATCTCTCTTTCATATTGGGATCTCTCTTTCATATTGGGGTTTTTACTTTCATTTGATAAAATCTTTGTTTCTGATTACCCATTAGGTCGTTACCCGAGGTCATATATATATTATCATTAAGTCCAGAACGCACGGAGGCGTAATTTATGTCTTATCCAGTACTTTAATATCATCTATGGTCTTAACGATGTCTTTGAACTGCTTGTAGAAATATTCAAGAGAAAATGAAGTGGAATTCTTCTGGAATAAAATCCGTTAGTTTCGATGAATAAGTGTCTGTAATAGAGCCTTTTCATAGAGATTATTAGACTTACGAAATCATACCGAGAGGTATTCATCAGAGCTTAACTTTAACCCATCATATTAAGTCTAGTACGATGACTATCTTCGCTAGCCAATGATTACGATTCGCTTCCCTTCTCTTCACCCTTGGCAGATCTGGAGTACACTTTGGAGTTCGCGCGCAATGCCACCTGGTGATATATCGCAGTTACACCCCTTACATATTCATCATCGCTAGCCAATCAGAATCGTTTTGTTATACGTATGTTGGAGAGTTGAAAAATGGCCGCGTCCAGTACAGACAAATTGATATGTGAATTTGGGGAATATAACCCAACACTTCACATAGTTGTTGACTGACTCCAAAAGTATCCCAGAAAATGGTTCTTCTGTGTCGTTTCGGCAATATTTCGTGGCAGCGGCGACAAGACTCTGTGTTCACTGCCATGTTTGTTTACATTTCGCCGATGTACATGTGCTCTGCGTAAGACGTCTTCTGATTGGATACAGATACTGCTAGCTGTAACCAATGAAATTTTGAACCAATAATCCTCAAAATGTATCCGAGATCTGCCAAGGGTGATGAGAAGAGAAGCGAATCATAACTGGCTAGCGAAGATGTACGATGACATGGCAATCATATATCTGTAATATCATAGAAGATAAATTAAGTCATAATGTTACATCAGTCAATCTTGAATACTTCATTTAGTGAAATCAGATTATAACGAAGTTAATTACAACCAGAAATTAAAGATGTCTAACGAATAGGCTCTTTTTTATATTTCTAGAATTTCTCCAGGAGCCAGATTACCCTATGCGTGGCTTGTTTAAAATTCCAATAGTTCTTTTTTATATCTAAATTAGATAACTTTTTGTCTATTACGTTCAATGTTTTATGAATATTCATCTTCAATCAATATATGTACGAGCCATGGATTCCAAGGATCTGTGGCGACTGGCATGTTCTTAAATTTAAATAAAAGAATACAAGTTGTAATATGGCCCTGGTCCAAAAACAATTTCTTACCTGTCTGCACCAACCGAGCTGAAATGAAATGAAATGAAATGGGGTTTAACGTCCTACTGTTCTGCTCCTATACTGGGCTAATGAAGACGGGCATAAGCCATAGGGAAATTTTGCCCGGGCAGCGCAACTATCGCCTACTCTTATATCGAATTCCAACTGTCCACGATCTTTTACTTGCACGCCAATGTATACACGGGAAGACTAGACAGCTGTCCTTGTCATGCCCTCCGTTCTGCACCACTGACAAGGGGAAAACACGTCGGAAAATCCAGATGAAACCAACTGAGCTACTGATGACGGGTATAGATATGTGGAGTAGATTGTGCCTGGACAGCCCCGTTCCCCCTTCTCTACATAGAATTCAAACTGCCAAGGTCTACTTATTTCCACACTAACGTTTTTCGTCCCATCCGAACATCTAGTCACTTTTCCTTGTCAGTCCCTTCGTTATATATCACTGATAAGAGAAAACCTGCATGCTGAAATTTTCTTGGACAACACCGGAATCGAACCTGAGAAAACGTCTTACACACTGGACAAGAGTCAAAAGGGTCTAATACTTGGAAATAAGTTCAAAGGTGCCCTCGGAAACAAATAAGCATAATTTCATATTGTCCCCATGCATGAGACCGTGTACTAAACGAGCTTAACATAGAATTGTTAAAATTAAAAGCAGGAGCCTAAGCATACTTGTCCCCGTGCATGACACTATTCATTAAATAAGTTTAACATGTTTAACTTTAAAAGAGGTAGTCTGGTGTCATAGCAAGATCATACCATCAATTTCATACCTCCAGAGTTAGCAAGATCATACCATCAGACAGATCATACCACAATAAGATCATATCATCCAAATTAGGATACTATTAGAGTTAGAAAGATCATACCACTAAACAGTTAGCAAGATCATACCTTCAGACAGATTATACGACCAGAAAGATCATATTATCGAAGTTTGCAAGAGGATACTATTGGGGTTAGAAAGATCGTACCACCAAACAGTTAGCAAGATCATACCTTCAGACAGATTATACCACCAGAAAGATCATATCATCGAAGTTTGCAAGAGGATACTATTAGAGTTAGAAAGATCGTACCATCAAAGTGTTAGCAAGATCATACCTTCAGACAGATTATACGACCAGAAAGATCATATCATCGAAGTTTGCAAGAGGATACTATTGGGGTTAGAAAGATCGTACCATCAAAGAGTTAGCAAGATCATACCTTCAGACAGATCATACGACCAGAAAGATCATATCATCGAAGTTTGCAAGAGGATACTATTGGGGTTAGAAAGATCGTACCATCAAAGAGTTAGCAAGATCATACCTTCAGACAGATCATACCACCAGAAAGATCATATCATCGAAGTTTGCAAGAGGATACTATTAGAGTTAGAAAGATCGTACCATCAGCAAGATCATACCACCAGAAAGACCATACCATCAGCAAGATCATATCATCAGAGAGTTAGCAAGATCATACCACCAGAGGTAGCAAGATTAACCCATCAGACAGATCATACCATCTTAAAGATCATATCATCCGAGTTAGATCATAGAGTTACAACGGTCATGCCACCAGTATTGGCAATATCAAACCATCAGAAATGAAATGAAATGGGGTTTAACTTCCTACTGTTCTGCTCCGATCTGGGCTAATGAAGACGGGCATACGCCATACAGTGTGCTATGATGGAAATTTTGCCCGGACAGCGGCACTACGACCTACTCTTATACCGAATTCCAACTAGGGTTAGCACGATCATACCATTCGAAAGATATTATTACTATATTTCATTATCCCGGTTAGTGGTACATTAACCCCCATTTCATGTCATTTGTGTTGAAAGCACAAACATGATCTCCGTGTCCTCGAGTCATAAATATCTGATTTATATTAATTTATCGAATTCTTTTGTACTTTAATAATTGCAATCCAAAGCTAGTCCAATATTAATTTCGTGTCATGGGGTTCACTGAACTTTGTACATATAGATCATGAACACATAACCAGAGCCACACTGAATCGGTCACCGTCTGATTCAATAAAAGACGAAATCCACTAATCGATAAACTACGTCACTTGTCTACCTGTGAAATATGAAGATATCTATTAGTAATAAAGATAATACCCGACAGTAAGACTATTGACACTATAGAAGCGACCAGGTGCAAGAAACAACTGATTATAGATAGATGTATCTCCTGGAGAGACAAATGATATAGATTTCTCTTTGTTAATGTGGGCAAAAAAATATCCTGAATTAACAAATCGCTACCCGAGAGGTAAATTGTTCTATGTCCACTAAAGTCATTTCCGAGCAAATAGGGTTCCAAGTTCCAGAGACACAGAACTTTTCAGTATTCAACCGAAATCTATATGGAGATAGAAAAAGGTCTTACACTAAAGTTAGAAATGGGACTTAAGAAAAGCCTAGTTCTTACACTAAATTTAAAAGTAGTTCTTGCACTAAAGTTAAAAATGGGACTTAAGAAAAGCCTAGTTCTTACACTAAATTTAAAAGTAGTTCTTGCACTAAAGTTAAAAATGGGACTTAAGAAAAGCCTAGTTCATACACTAAAGTTAGAGACTTAAGAAAAGTCTAGTTCTTACACTAAAGTTAGAATGCGACTCCACTTAAATTTGTCCTAAAATTGCAGAGGTTAACGATTAAAATAACGAGATGCACACACTGTATAAACCTATGTTATCCCATCCTCGGTGGGGGGTTGGATGGCCGAATGGTTAGCACGCGCGCGCTGTATCATACGGTCTGTCATTGAGTCAACTGGCGGGGTTTCGATTCCCCGGTTGTACGTGACAAGGAGTAGGGTCGCCTGTCCAACCTCGTGGGTTTTCTCCGGGTCCTCCGGTTTCCTCCCACTGCTAAAGACCCCTACGCGCAAGCGAATTATTGAAATAAAATTGAACCATGTGTTAGTCCCGAAATGACCTAGTTTGTGTCGAGTGGACGTTAAACCCCATTTCTCTCTCTCTCTCTCTCTCTCCCCATCCTCGGTATGCCCAGTGGTATCTTTCCGTTCTACTCCACTAACCCCTGTACCCATTATCTGGGGTTCCACGAATTCAGGGGATCACGGTGGCTAAGTGGGTAAGACGCTGGCTCGCTAGCCTGGAGGTCGGGTGTTCGATCCCTGCATTGGCCGAGAAAGTTCATCCAGATTTTCAGGCGTGGTTCTCCCTTGTCAGTGATGCAGGATGGAGGGGCTGACAAGGAAAGCTGTCTAGTCGTTCGGATAGGACGAAAGACTGAGGTCCCGTGTACTCATTGACGTGCACGTAAAAGATCCCTTGACAGTTGTAATTCGATATTAGAGTAGACCGTAGTGCCGCTGTCCGGGCTTGGGATATAAACATATATGTTAATCTTCATCAAAATCGGATACGAATTGTGACCTCTGGAGAGCCACAACCTTGGCATTATACTATTTGCTTAAAGGAAAGTGTCTATTTTGTTAACCACTCACCGTCCGATTTTCACGAAATTCGAACTCAACTTGTATCGGTGATATATTTGAATGGTTTTTAAAATGAAATAAAAAATTTTAACATCTAGAGGGTTAACAGGCTAAAAATGTGATTTTTTGTACAATTAGGATCCATAATCCAAGAGGTTAGGGACTGATGTGCGCCGATATCTTTGGGATATAAACATACGTTTTATGTTGCATCAAAATCGGACAAAAATTGTGAATTCTAGAGGGTCAATAATCAAGGAAGTTACGATCCGATATGCGCCCATATCGAAAGGAACCAACATGTTGGGGATATAAACGTATATGTTAAGTTTCATTAAAATCGGATAAAAATTGGGACCTGTAGTATGACCACCAACAAAATCTGAACGGAAACACGGACGGACAGGGGCGACAACGATATACATGTACGTCTACGTGCAAATGTGCGTGTATATAAGGAGAAAAGGGAAAAAGGGGAGTAATTAGAAAAGAGGGAAATGGGGTTTAACGTCCACTCGACACAAACTAGGTCATTTCGGGACTAACATATGGTTCAATTTTATTTCAATAATTCGCTTAGGGGACTCCGGAGGACCCGGAGAAAACCCACGAGGCTGGACAGGCGACCCTACTCCTTGTCACGTACAACCGGGGAATCGAAACAACACCAGTTGACTCAATGACAGACCTTACGATACAGCGCGCACACGCTAACCATTCGGTCATTCAACCCCCAGTAATTAGATGGAAAAGATTGAGGGAAACCGTATTATCACTGATTACAAGTCATAAATAACAACTGTATATCGATCTCACTTTATAAGACATTGACGTTGAACTTAGGGCCAGAGTTCAATAACCTTTTTATGACGGGGATTATATTGCATAGTCATTTAGTCTTGTATGGCCAATATATTTCGCAAAACAAAGGAGATAATTAAAAGATTTCAACAGGGATAGTTTTAACTGAAGATACGTCTTTTTGCATTCTTTATGCTAATAAAATCTGGATTACGCCTTAATAAGCTTATCAACCAATTTTTATTGAGCTAAGCTTCAACTTCTGTTAAGCCGTTCCTAAGCCTTATATCACTTATTTTAATGTTCAGTTAATAGGCTTAACTAAAACCTTACTTAAAGGGGCATCATTCCAGAGGTAAATCGCGGTCTTTCTTTATGCCTTAAACATACATTATGCAAGAGCTAACTCTGCCAATTGTAGGTCTTTCTTTGGGCCTGAAATGTTATCTAAATTAATAATTATTAGACATAATTTATATCCAGACCATAATCAACTCTCGATGTCATCGGATGCTTGATATATTCAACAGATTTAAATGTAATTGAGAGTTAATGATTTAATTTAAAAATGGGTAATCGAGACTTTGTTTATTATCTTAACAACGGTAGCAATGACAATCGAGACTACTTCGCTCTTCTAAGGGCTATAACTTGGCTCAGAAGGAAGTAATTTGACTGAAATTTTCAACATATTACCTTTTCATGATCTATTTTTTTAACTATTATAGCGAGAACTGTCAGTTCTTTCTCTAAATCTCTCACAAAAATCCTCTTTAATATGGCAATGTCAAGGATGCATATGGTCATGAAGGACAACACTTTCATTTGCTACAAGAAGACCAGCTAGGACCAGATAAATATGAGTGGGGCGCTGAAAGAACTGCAGCCAGTGGCCCCATTATTAAAGTGGACCCCACTTCATTATTCAAGAGCTAAGTTTGCATATTGAAGGTCTTTTATATAAATTATTAATTACTGTCTGTTTCAGGTGACACTATACGGCAGGTGCCATTTCTTCAATTTTTAATTAAAAAGGCTAAAACGTATTGATCGACATACCTGGAATTACCATCTCACTTTCTCACACGAGGGCATTTACAAAAGAACCGATCTGAAACCTTCATGTGGCGAAGAACCGATCTGAAACCTTCATGTGAAGAAACTCTACCTAATACAATAAATTGGTTGATTTAAGAGAGAGAGAGAGAGAGAGAGAGATAGTTTAACGTCCACTCGACACAAACTAGGTCATTTCGGGACTAACACATGGTTCAATTTTATTTCAATAATTCGTTTGTGGGTAGGCGTCTTTAGCAGTGGGAGGAAACCGGAGGACCCGGCGAAAACCCACGAGGTTGGACAGACGACCCTACTCCTCGTCACGTACAACCGGGGAATCGAAACCATGTCAATTGACTCAATGACAGACCTTATGATACAGCGCGCACGTGCTAACCATTCGGCCATCCAATCCCCTTGATTTGAGAGAAGTTGAGGGACAGCAAGTTATGACCAAATCTGGAAGTATGAAGGAGGTCACCGCAAGTTCATTAACCTTTATATGGAACATCTTTCTCTGTGAGTTTCGATCTATCACGCTGATATAACGTTATTGCTGCTCGGATTAACTGACATGTAATTAAACATGTATATAACACTAGAAGATAACCCGGTGCTGCCCGGATTGTTACCATAATTCTGAAGCCGGAGCTAGCTTATGTTACCCAGGGATTAAGTGAGAGGGACGCAATGATGCGCACGTGCAGGGGTCTTTTCTGTGGGAGAAAACCGGAATACCCGGAGTAAACCCACGAGGTTGAGAAGGCGCCCCTATCTCCAAGCCACGTGCACTCACACCAGGCATCGAAACCACAACCGCAAGCCAGAGGTGACCGGCCAGCTAGAGGTCGAAGCGCGGCACTCTAGACCCCCCCCCCCCCCCCAGACTTTTTGATTGGCTGACCCCTTAAATAACAACAACGCTTCCAGATCCAAGTGTAGTAAAGACAGGTAAAATCGAAATTTTGAACTATAAAAACGAACCGAAATTGGATATGTGTTTTAATCGGATTGTCCCGGATGTGATCTTGTTCCTTATGCAAAATCATGGGTCACCACTCCCCTGATGCTACTCCCGTGTCAGAGTCCACGCAATGCACCACATTTCAACCTCGGGACAGCCATAGTGTCGCTAACATCAGACAGACAAACAGTCAAACGACAGTCACATATATTAGTATAGATATGGAATATCATTCATCGTGTTCCATCTTGGAATGAAGGGTGATGGGCGCGTCAAGTGGCCAGTGAACTGGCATCTGGACTAGAATGTTCTGGCTGGAATAGCGGCATGGACCTCGAAGAAGGAGCCTCGGGATTTTGCAAACCTGGTTCCCACTTGTCACAGGTGCTGCTTGCGAGGCTGACAGAGGGGTGCGTAGTTGATCGGGTCTGACGAAAACCCCACACCGACTGGTTTGCACACGCAATAAACTTGATATGCTGTCGCCCGGGCAAAACCCCACACCCTCTCATTTAAGACGTCACCATGGAAATCAAGTTTACCATGTTTTAGTCTCAATATGAAGAGGGTATTTTGTTGATACTCTAACCCCCCCCCCCCCCCGCCATTCCATTCCTTGAAATAAATACCCCATCTTCATTAGCCCAGTTTGGAGTAGAACAGAAAGACGTTAAACCCCATTTCATTTTGAAGTAATACCAGATTATTCCAGATCCGATATATATCAAATATACTTCCAGGATCACTTAGGCACTAATCTAAAATAGTTTATGACATTTAATTATCCCTGTCTATGCCTAGAAGGAGGTGGGTGCCCACTTGTTTGTTTCAGGTTGAAGGCGATTTTGTGACATTAAAGCAACGTTCGGGGCAATTTCTTTTATTCCAACTAGTAAACATGTATTGTCAACAAAAAGAAAATATATCCTAGTAAAACAAAACTATACAGTTATATGGGACAACAATCACTGGTTTATTATACACAAGCACGACGTTTCGATAAGTATTCTCTTATCGTTATCAAGCACAAATAACTGTATAGTTTTGTTATGTTTCCAATTGCTAAATGCCACTAAAGGATTATATATCCTAGTAATAGGATCTTTGGAAGGCAATTAGTGAACGCGATATATAATAGACAGCTTTATGGATAACATTGACTAGGTTTATTTAAATGCAACGTTTCATTGATGATACTCTCACCGTTATCAAGCAATAATCACTAGGTTTATTAACTGCAACGTTTCAATGAGGATACTCCCACCGTTATCAAGCAATAATCACTAGGTTTATTAACTGCAACGTTTCAGTGAGGATACTCCCACCGTTATCAAGCAATGATACAATCAAACATGTTACAGAAGGTTAGATACAAGTGGATAACAAACTGTTAATTAGTTTATTGTTATCCATGCAGTGCCGGACTGGGCCCACCTGTTCACGGGCCTAAGCTCATTAAAAAAAGTGGGCCTAAGCCTATAAAGATAAAAGAAAAAAGAGAAAGAAAAAAAGAACAAAAAAGAAAAAAGAAAAGAGAAAGAAAGGAGAGGGGGAGGAAAGGAAGGAGAGGACACGGGACAGGAGAAAGAAAAGATAGGAAAAAAATGACAAACAACACAAAAAAAGAAGTGTACTAGAATTCTCAAATTCATCTAATGATAGTGCTCTTAGGTCATTCTGTTATCTAATTGTATCAGGAAATCAAAAATTTGTCTTCTGCTTTGGTCTGAAACGCTTGGAAAATTGGTTTGCGGTTGTCAATTTTCAAAATTTTCAAAAGACCCCCTCGGACGTTCGCGTTCCTTTGGCGCGTACTTATACGGGCCTTGGTCAATGACAACATGGCACTGGTAACATGTTTGATTGTATCATTGCTTGATAACGGTAGGAGTATCCTCAGTGAAACGTTGCAGTGAAATAAACCTAGTGAATGTTTATCCATAAAGCTGTCTGTCTATTATAGTAATAGGGTCAATAACAAGAGAAATCAAATGGGGTTTAGCGTCCAATCTGTATGCACCAACAGGGATATTGAAGACGGGTGTATACAATACAGTATGTTGTGAGAGAAATTGCATCATGAAAAATGTCTAAATGAAATGAAATGAAATGGGGTTTAACGTTCTACTGTTCTGCTCCGAACTGGGCTAATGAAGACCGGCATACGCCATACAGTGTGTTATGAGGGAAATTTTGCCCGGACAGCGGCCTACTCTTATATCGAATTCCAACTGTCAAGGCCTAGGGTGACCCATGCACCTACAGAAATAGTCAACCGCTGATAGTTCGAGACTACCACTAAAGCGTGCACATTCGCCGTGTCGAGTCCAACTTTCTGACAGTATGATACTATAAATAGCCATGGCACGTGCAATTCTCTACAAATCTATCAACTATTACAGCCGTAAAAAAATTATTGTTGACGATTTTGAATAGCAGTAAAATTAAGCTTCTTGGTTATTACAGCAGATTTCGAAATTACGTTCGTTTCATTTTTTAAATCGCTTTATCATTAACTGTACCGTTAAGAGCGGCATCTTTTGGTTTAGTACAAATAATATCTCTGAAGCACTCGGGTTAGACAGGAACATGATACTAGCAGTAGTTTCATTTTACTTTTACAAGCTTCTTAAAACAATTGTTTAGCTAGCTAACGTGCTCATTTCTAAATTCAATTTTTTGTTCTAGCTTTCTGTTATGTTTCGTAAAAAAGTAGTCTTGATTATCCCGACCTGTCAATCAGCCCTAGAATGGTCGATAGACTGGTTAAGCGAGACTAATTTCAAAACAAGGGCACGTAACCTATCTTTTACTCAAGACTGTCTGGATGTTATGGACGACACATGGAACCAGTTTCAGTCTATTATTTATAGATGATTAATGGTCATAGCTTATTAAGTACAACATGATCGTTTATTTAGTGACTATAATTGTGTGAAACTGATTTGAGGCTTGGCATATATATAAATATTGTGGCGAAATTGTCGAGATATATGGAGATATTTATTTATGGTGGGTCACCCTATAAGGGATGTTTTACGTGAACACCAATGTGTACACGGGACCTCGGTTTTTCGTCTCATCCGAACGACTAGACAGCTGTCCTTGTCAGGCCGTCCGTCCTGCATCACTGACAAGGGGAACCACGTCGGAAGAAAACAAATGTCTAAAAACAAAGCAGCTGATGAACCATGCGATGCACCACCACCGCCCAAAGCACGAAAATTGACCGATTGTTTTTGTTCATGACCAATTTGGTAAAGACTTCAGATGGCTCCTTCAGACACATTGTAGGGCTGATAAAGGTGATGCGAGGAGCTAAAGTGAATCAATCAGTTGCTGCCCAGAGTGCAGGATAAAGCGTCTCCAGCAGTCGAATTTTGAAAATCCTCCCTAAATATACATATGTCAGGCAATCCGTGCTTCGTCAATAAAAGATAGGCCCCGAATGTTTTTGCCGATACAAAGATCATTTTGACACTGAAGCATATTCCCACCCTGATAAATTAGTTGGGCGCTAATCTTAGTTGTATATTATATAAATTATAAGGCAACTAAATCTGATAATGTTGATTTCAAAGAATAATGACGTCACGAGATAATAGGGATAATAAAAAGTACGGTTTAAACATCAATATAGTGCTCAGCAAACAAAAGGTATCAGATTACAATATTTTATGGTGGACATTTGCAAGAGATATTTCTATGTAAGTATGTTTTAATATCAGAGATTGTTGGCTGAAGGCTTAGAAACTAATAATTCTAAAGCACGTAATTTCCCCGGATAATGGTATATCTCAGCAAGAAGAAAGCATAAGGTGATTCTTTTTTGAAATCCTGGAACCAACGTAATAGACTACAATATTTTATGGCGGACATTTGCAAGAGATATTTCTATGTAAATATGTTTTAATACCACAGATTGTTGGCTGAAGGCTTTAAAGCTAATAGTTCTAAAGCACGTAATTTCAAAAGATAATGGTATATAACACCAAGAAGAAAAAATAAGGTGACTTATTTTAAAAATGAAATGAAATGAAATGGGGTTTAACGTCCTACTATTTGCTCTTATACTGGGCTAATGAAGACGGGCATACGCCATACAGTGTGCTATGAGGGAAATTTTGCCCGGGCAGCGGCACTATCGCCTACTCTTATATCGAATTCCAACTGCCAAGGTTTCTTTTACGTGCATTCCAATGTATACACGGGACCTCGGTTTTTCGTCTCATCCGACGGACTAGACAGCTGTCCTTGTCAGGCCCTCCGCCCTGCATCACTGACAAGGGGGAACCACGCCGGAAAATCTGGATGAACTTTCTTGGCCAATGCAGGGATCGAACACCCGACCTCCAGGCTAGCGAGTCAGCGTCTTTTTTTTTTCTTTTTTTTTTAACTTTTTAAAAACAATCTTGGAACTAATAAAGATCTTGACGTGTATAAAGACAGAAAATCATCTGGGTTAAGTAATCTAAAACCCAATAATTTTACTGTAAACCCATTTCATCTTCTCAGTTGAGTAATATAATCGATTGGAAAACACATTCCTGGTTAAGAGGCATTAACTACAGTTTACTGTAAAGATGACCTTCTATAAGAAATAAATAAAACGTAAATGAACTTAAAAATCTTTGTTTATGCCAGACATTGGGGCACGATATAGTGGCATGGAGCTGTGAAAATCCGTTTTGACTTCTATATATTCACCAATGTGTCATAAAAAGGGGGCTGAATATTGCCGAGTGTTCACAATGCGTTAATTTAAGACAGTGGACATAGTCTGCTGCAAGGCTAGAGCAGACAGTAAAGGTCTATTGAGATTCACGACACGAGAGAAAGCGAGAGGGGGAGAGATAGAGAGAAATGAGGTTTAACGTCCACTCAACACAAACTAGGTCATTTTTCGGGACTAACATGGTTCAATTTTTTATTTCAATAATTCGATTGCGCCTACGGGTCTGTAGCAGTGGGAGGAAATCGGAGGACCCGGAGAAAACCCACGAGGTTGGACAGGCGACCCTACTCCTTGTCACGTACAACCGGGGAATCGAAACCACGCCAGTTGACTCTATGACAGGCCTTATGATACACCGCGCACGGGCTAACCATTCGGCCAACTAATCCCCCTTCACGACACAAATGAAGCATACACGATCAAAAACAAAACAGTAATTTATTCAGTATACGATGTTCTAAATGTGAATAAATTACCTAATTATGAACATTATATAGCAGACACCTAGGTGTTTTAGCAGCCCAATTGGGCAACGGTAGGAGCACTGGAAGATGTTTTAAACTGAGGCACTGATAGGCACAGGATAGATGCTACAATACAAGGCCCGGTTTCTCGAAATCTTAACTAAAGATAAAATTCAAATTTTAACAGATACTTCAATATTGTTTATTTGTTTCGCTAAGCACTAAAATCAATCTAATATTATCCAATCAAATTACTAAAATTTGGATTTTATCTTAGTTAAAATTTTGTGAAACAGGCCCCTGGTTCCGCCAATAACTTAAACATCACGTGAACTGGGCTATGGTGAATAATGTAACGGTGGAAATTTTCCCAAACAAAAGACGTATTCATAGTTAAAATTAAGTCTTACCGGGTTGAATTCAGCAATATTATAACATAAACTCGACACCGTTATGTAGAATCAATCTAAAGAAATTGGTCAAAATCACAGAATATTTAATTGACGAATAACAACAGAATTCGATGTAGCTTTCTACCCGTTATAAAATCCGATTATAATTTTAGAACATAAAATCTGTCTATAGACTTCTGAAATTGTATAGATTGCTATATTTCTTAGTATATTAGCTTTCGGGAAGAAGTAATGAAATCATTTCAGAAATCACTGACGAATAAAGCTCGCATTCAAACGTTATTGGTGATTCCAAAACACAAACCATTTGACGTAAATGTTATCTTTTCTATTTCAACTTTTGGTGAAACAATATAATCTTATCTGTATGAAACTATATGTAATCTTATAATCTAGTCTATGTGGAGCTATATATAGTCTTCTAGAATCTTGTCTATTTGAAACGTTATATAATCTAGTCTATTCGAAACGTTATATAATCTAGTCTATTCTAGTCTATTCGAAACGTTATATAATCTAGTCTATTCGAAACGTTATATAATCTAGTCTATTCGAAACGTTATATCATCTTGTCTATTCGAAACGTTATATAATCTAGTCTATTCTAGTCTATTCGAAACGTTATATAATCTAGTCTATTCGAAACGTTATATAATCTAGTCTATTCGAAACGTTATATAATCTTGTCTATTCGAAACGTTATATAATCTTGTCTATTCGAAACGTTATGTAATCTAGTCTATTCGAAACGTTATATAATCTTGTCTATTCGAAACGTTATGTAATCTAGTCTATTCGAAACGTTATATAATCTTGTCTATTCGAAACGTTATGTAATCTTGTCTATTTGAAACGTTATTAATCGTCTATAATCTTGTCTATTATTGTCTATTTGAAACGTCACATAATCTTTTCTATTTGAAACTATATGCAATCTTGTCTATTTGAAACGTTTATAATCTTGTATATGTGAAACTATATATAATCTTGTCCATTTGAAACTGCATGCAAACTTGTCTGTTTGAAATGCTCTATACTATTGTCTATTTGAAACGTTCTATAATCTTGTATATATTTGAAACTATTATTATGTCCATTTGAAGCTATATATAATCTGGTCTATCTGAAACTAAATATAATCTGGTCAATTTGAAACTATATATAACGTTGTCTTTTTGAAACAATAATCTTGTCAATTTGAAACTATATTTTTTAATCTGGGTGTAATCTTGTGTGTTCGAATGTGGATGTCATCATGTGTGTTTGAAAGTGTAATGGAATTCTAAAATATATTCCGGTAGACACAAGGAAAATAAAGAAGAGATATAATCGTTATACGAGATACCCACCTGTATTCAATTATTTTTTCTTTAAGTCTGCTGACTCATCAGAACATATATACATATTACAGTCACATACAAACAATATAATATACACATTACAGTTACATACAAACAATATATATACACATTACAGTTACATACAAACAATATAATATACACGTTACAGTTACATACAAACAATACAATATACACGTTACATACAAACAATATAATATACACGTTACAGTTACATACAAACAATATAATATATACGTAACATACAAACAATATAATATACAATTCAGATCTGGGGCTTGTTTCACGAAATTTTAACTAAGATAAAAATCCAAATTTTAGTAATTCAATTGGATGATATTAGATTGATTTTAGTGCTTAGCCAATCAAAATTGAAGTATCTACTAAAATTTGGATTTTATCTTTAGTTAAGATTTCGAGAAACGGGGCCCAGGATTTCGCATTTACTTAACCCTAAGTAAAATACTGATATTCTAATGTCAAGTATCCTAATCTGGATTCTATTTCCAATCTGGAGAGATGGGTACATCTGCAGATTTAAAATGGCTGCCATTTACGGGTCAGCAATAGCGCATGTCTAGTTTTAAATCCATTCTGGGCAGTGCTGATGTAGATGATGAAGAGAGGCCTTACGGTATTCCACATATGAGGCCCAACCCAATCCCACACCCTCACGACTAGGGAAAGGAAGAGAGACAGAGAGAGGGAGAACTGGGGTTTAACATCCACTTGACACAGACTAGGTCATTTCTGGACTAACATATGGTTCAATTGTATTTCAATAATTCGCTTAGGGGTCTTTAGCAGTGGGAGGAAACCGGAGGACCCGGAGAAAACCCATAAGGTTGGACAGGCGATCCTACTCCTTGTCACGTACAACCAGGAAATCGAAACCCCGCCAGTTGACTCAATGACAGACCTTATGATACAGCGCGCACGTGCTAACCATTCGGCCATCCAACCCCCTACTAGAGAAAGGCGAAAGTGTGTTGTAAAAACAATTGAGTAAGCCGAGGATGGGTGTAAAAAAGGCTTATAGCAGTGCAAAAAATATTATACACCTTGACCAGAAACGGACTTCCGTCAGGCCGTACGCATCAGCCCAACAAACCTATTGGAAAATCCGGCACTGATTCTGAAGAAAGAAACCCCGTGACTTGATTCTGCCTAGAGCATCGTTCGACCATTAACAAGTAAGGTGGGAACTAATATGTCGGTGTTCTTTTTCGAAACCTGATTTGAAATCAAATACGCAGAATGTCTCACAAAGCACAACTGCTCCATTTAGAAAAAAAAAACAAAACAAATGATTTTCCGATAAACGCATTGTGTTTTGTCCGGGTAATGATACTATTTCAATTTCAAATCACCAGATAAAAACAGAAATGTTGTAGACGACATTGAATACATTTAAAGCTATACAGCAGTCATATATACCTTACATAAACACGGCAAGATCTATTTCTTAAGGCTAACTCAATTTTCGTCAAGGTCGCAGAGATGTAAATTTTCGTCAAGATCGCAGAAATGTAAATAAGGTTAAGGCACGTGATTGTTGGTAAGATTGTAGGTTAGGATTAAGCTAAGCCAGTGGTTCTCAAACCTTTTTTGGCAACGGCACACCTTGGAACATTATTATAAAAAAAATATAGCGGCACACCAGCTGGCTAAATATATATATGAAAAATATTTGAATTTTGCAAAATAAAAACATGACAACCCATATCATGGTATATGCGGCATACAACCACAGATACAGACTAGTCATAGAAACATAGAATGACTCAAACTAAATAAAGAAAAACACAGCTTATCAGTATACACCATTGAATACTCAATTTGGATCAAGTGGCTTTTCTCATTTTTTTAGTGTGCCGTTCAAAGTTTCGCGACACATTTAGGAAGATCTCGTGGCACACCTGTGTGCCGCACACTGGTTGAGAATCACTGAGCTAAGCGTTAGGGACAGGTCCAGGGTTAGGGTTAGGATTGGAATTAGCGCTAGTCCTGTTTACATCTCATGACCTTTGACCAAACTTGAAGTTGGTCTTATAAAATAGATCTAACGTTACATAAACACACCTGACACAAAACATGGAATCACGTGCAGGGCTGGGCAGGTGCCCCACGAGCACAGGGGTCCTAGGGTAATCCATATGTTGTGACTTGCTGTTTAAACATGGATTTTGTTGGAAGTGAAATGAAATGAAATGAAATGAAGTTTAACGTCCTACTGTTCTGCTCCTAACCTGGGCTAATGAAGACGGGCATACGCCATACAGTGTGCTATGAGGGAAATTTTGCCCGGACAGCGGCACTACGGCCTACTCTTATATCGAATTCCAACTGCCAAGGGATCTTTTACGTGCACGCCAATGTGTACACTCGACCTCGGTTTTTCGTCCCATCCGAACGACTAGACAGCTTTCCTTGTCAGGCCCTCCGTACTGCATCACTGACAAGGGGAAACCACGCCGGAAAATCTGGATGAACTTTCTCGACCAATGCAGGGATCGAACACCCGACCTCCAGGCTAGCGAGCTAGCGATACAATAACTATAATTATGTTTAATTGTATCGGGGCATTTGACATTAAATGGTTTTACACCTTTGTACATCTTTTAAAAAAATATATAAAAACATTTACCCCTCTCTACGTGCATAAATAATCGAGGGAATTACACGATTACAAAAACAAAAAAATGAAAAGATATTTAAAACTTACCTAATCCACGAGGAGGAAGCAGAAAGAAGAGAAAATACAATAATTAATTTACTTCATTTTAATATATTTAAATAATTGGTACAAATACATATAAGCTGTATGAATCTGAAAGAATCCGAATAAAGAACATATTATATTATAAATCATTGAATTCACAGATTAGACGCTTCAAACAACGGTTAGCTCCCTTTAACTATCGTTCTCATCAAGGTTCTTGTCAAACCACAAACGAAGCATCTATCTTCTGTGTTCCCTTTTCTCTATGGGGCTGGGGCGAGACGGATGGGGGTGGGGTGAGAAGGGAGGGGGGGGGGTAATCTCCCTAGCCTGCTTGACTTGGAGGGTGCGGTTCATAAAAAGTTTATGCCGGTGGGTAATTTATTTGGCGGAATTAATCAAAGACCATTATATGTCGCTTTTACGTCTTAAATATAAGATTACAAAAGCGATCTAATATTTCTGCTACGTTAATGAAGCTCATTCCTCAAAATATACTCCACATATATGTTCAATCGCAGAAAATATTTAGCTTCCAACATTTCATATTAGTACGAATTTCCTACAGTAATAAGCGAGTTGTCTCCCATGTTAACAGTCTGTCAGAGAAACAGATCTTCGGGAAAGATGCAATGTAAAAATAAATATTAGTCAATGATGTTGCTATCGATGACAGTCGACGTTAATCGCAATAATAGGACAGTCTGCTCTGTAACATGAGTAGCTTGAAGAGTATGGTGCTGGGTTCAGTTATCGATCCCGCTGTTTGGCCGAGAACGTTTCTTGGAATTGATGGCCGAGACAGTTGTTTGGGATTTTCTAGCCTGACTTTCACTTGCCCAGAGGTGCATTACTCTCCCGTCAAAAGGCAAAACCTAGTAACTCACTTTTTTCTCATTTTGAAAAAAAAAAAGGAAAACGTAATGAATGAATATTAAACCCCAGCTCATCCATTGATTTGACTATTGAGTTACTAGGTTTTGCTGTGGTATACTAGGCAAATGAAGGAAGTTGCTAGGTTGTGTCATGGGTGTAAATGCTTACAAAATCAAAAGATTGGAATATCTAGTACAAAAACAGTAAGCACATACCCTAGTAACTACAAATTTGGTCCTAACTCAATTTTGATATATAAAAAAAAGGTGAGTTACTAGGTTTTTCCTTTTAACGGGAGAACTGGGGTACTGGCAAGGAAAATACCGAAAATAAATAAATTGTAATACTGTCGACCCTAAAGGCCAAAATATAAAATCTCAGATTTAGTACCAATCAGGAGATTGGTTAAACATACATTATGCAAGAATAACTATATTTTAAACATACATTATGCAACAGCCAAATCTGCCTATTGCAGGTCTTTCTTTAGGCTTCAGATGTTATATAGAAATTATTAATTACACAATAATTAAACATGCATTATGCAAGAGCAAAATCTGCTTATTACAAGTCTTTCTTTAGGCCTGAAATGTTATCTAAATTATCAATTAGACATTAATTAACTTATCCAGACCATAATCAACTCTCGATGTCAAGGCTAACCTTCGATGTTGGCTGGATTAGATTCCTATATGCCGCTAACGGCCAGTGATAATTAAATCAGAAAAAGTGGATAATCGAGACTATGCTGTTTATATTAATGATTT